>NC_133508.1:48318076-48920961 GCF_049354715.1 Callithrix jacchus
AGTTTAATGATTTAGCCTCTAAGTGCAGTGATGCCCCCAGCCCAGCCACAGGGAGGGGAGGACGAGGAGGAGGAGGAAGGTCTGAGAAAACTTCCTGGAGCCAAGAGCATTCAGAAGAATTCATATCCTGTACCCTGACCCCCACCCATACCCAGAAAAGATTACCTTGAGCTGGGCAGGGTGGTATGGGCCTGTAGTCTCAGCTACTCCGGAGGCTGAGGCAGGAGGTTCACTTGAGCCCAGGAGTTTGAGGCTGCAGTGTGCAGTGATCACACCTGTAATCTTCATGCCTTCCAGGTTGATGATGGCTCTTTGGCTCTCCTCCTACCAGAGGCCTCACTTTACCTGGTCTTGTGAGGTCTGAAGTTCAGGAAAGCAGATGCCCTCCTCATCTGCCTGGCCTCTATCCAGGGGTCCTGGACTTAGGCTTTTTGCAGTTCCTCCTCCTCTGGCCTATGCATTGAACACTTGCTGGTAGATTTTCTTCCCTCGAGGGTTCAGCTGTCACCATGTGCAGCTCAGCTCTGTCTTCGGCACCGAGACAAGAGTACCCACAGGTGGGCTCAACAGAACTCCGTTGACACATGGCCAAGACTGTTGCTTAGCTTGTCTTACACTTGAGGCTCTTCCTCCCCTCTCGGCACTTTTCTGTAAGGGGCAGAGAGATCTTTTTCAGTACCAAAAAGGGTTGCCAAGGGACAGTGAGGGCCCTGTGGGGTTGGCCTCCCAACCCTCCAGATCGGGATGGGGCGAGTATGCCCTCTTGAGCCTTTCCTGTGTTGTTCTGTGCTTTTTGCCCAGAGCAAGACAATCTTGCTCTGTCGCCAGGCTGGAGTGCAGTGGCATGATCTCGGCTCACTGCAACCTCCACTTCCCAGGTTCAAATGATTCTCCTGCCTCAGCCTCCCAAGTAGCTGGGACTACAGGTGTGTGCCATCGTGTCCGGCTTTTTTGTGTGTGTTTTTAGTAGAGATGGGGTTTCACCATGTTGGTCAGGCTGGTCTCGAACTCCTGGCCTTGTGATCTACCCACCTTAAATTGCTGGGATTATAGGTGTGAGCTACCACACTCAGCCTGTCATGTACTTTTGTCCTCTGTGACATGCAGGCCTGGGGCTGCCAGGGGCTTATGGCAGAGGGATGGGACCTTCTGTATTTACTTGATTAACCACCGTAAGGGCAAAGTTCCCTGCCTGCTTTCTCACTGTTTTCCCAAACACCTAGCATATGCCTTTTTTTTTTTTTTTTTTTGAGACAGAATTTCGCTCTTGTTACCCAGGCTGGAGTGCAATGGCGTGATCTCAGCTCACCGCAACCTCTGCCTCCTGGGTTCAGGCAATTCTCCTGCCTCAGCCTCCTGAGTAGCTGGGATTACAGGCACGCGCCACCATGCCCAGCTAATTTTTTGTATTTTTAATAGAGATGAGGGTTTCATCATGTTGACCAGGATGGTCTCGATCTTTTGACATCGTGATCCACCCGCCTCGGCCTCCCAAAGTGCTGGGATTACAGGCTTGAGCCACCGCACCTGGCCCTAGCATATGCCTTTACTCAGTCAGAGCTCCGTCTGCAGATAGTTTGGAATCAGTGAGTAAAACCACCTGGGGCCTTGGCAGGCCCCAGTCTGAGCTGTCTGTCTCCCTGCTGACTTGCCATCTAATTCCTTATCTTTACCTGCCCTAAATCATAACTGTTAACAAGGAGGTAACGTTTCTACAAGTCACACTCCAGTGGGTCTCATTAACTTATTAGTACACTTGAAAAGCCACTCAGCCATTATGGAAAGTGCCAGAGGAATTAGGCTTAGCAGACCCTCTCCTTTGTCTTAATTTTCTAAGGCTTGAAAAGCTCTTATTTGCACCCTCACCCATGAAATATTTCGATTTTTCCCGCAGAGGCTAAAGGCAGCAGTTCACTACACTGTGGGTTGTCTTTGCGAGGAAGTTGCCTTGGACAAAGAGATGCAGTTCAGCAAACAAACCATTGCGGCCATTTCGGAGCTGACTTTTCGACAGTGTGGTATGAAGCCTTGGCCTCCCTAGGCCTGTCTCTAATCCCCAAAGGTGGATTTCACCTGGGAGCAGTGCGTGGGTGGGAGCAGTGCGTGGTGGGTGGGAGCTGTGGCGAGTCTGACCAAGAACATTGTCATCATCACACATTCTTCATGAAACGCTTCTCTTCTTGGCTTTGAGACTTGTATATTTTATGGAAAGAAGTATTTTTTTTCCTATTATGCTAACACTGGGGCATTCATGCCTTTATTTTAGTGTGTTTTAAACAGCCCTGATGGCTGGAACATTAGACATTACATTTTTTGTTTCAGTGCTTTGTAACATTTTTATGTCACCCATAGTTGTTTTTGACAGCTGAGCTTGTAGCATCCGTATTTGCTTAACTTCAGAGGGGAAATGAATGACCTCAAAAGCCTTAACTGTAGCAGAAGTTAAAGGATAGTTTCTAGAAACCAAAGGCGTAGTCACAATCAATAGAAGGCTTGTAATGAAAGGTGGAGGGCTCTAGGAAGGACAGGGAGGTCATGTGAATCAAAAAGCTAAAAGCTCTTATGGAATGGTGGGGCTGCTGGAAGCGCCTCCTTTCACCTTTGAGACGGTTTGTTGTGTTAGTCACCATACTGGCTGTAGAAATCAAGGCATCGCTTTTCCTGCTTCTGAAGTATGATGGGATGGAACCTAAAGTGTGTATCTTTTTTCTCTTTCAGAAAATTTTGCCAAAGACCTTGAAATGTTTGCAAGGTGAGTAGAGAACCTGATTATCCGCTGCTGCGTCTCTGTAGTTCTCTGGAGCTCTCCCTCTGGTGGGGTACTTCAGGGGAGCTCTAGCTATTCAGTTTTCCGTGTGTTTTGTGGAGGCTGCTCCCTAATGATGGTTCTGCAAGAACACGATGCCTACTATTCAGACTTATTTGAGCATTTTTTGAAGTTTTCCAAGTATTTTTTGTTAACCCAGGTTATTCAGTTCTAAGTTAAAAAGGTGTGAATACTGTCTCCTGGACTCTGAATGGTGTGCCTGTGTGAAAAACCATGTCACTGGGTGGTTTGATTGCTCAGGGTCTGAGAACACAGTGCCTGGGGGTGGCCGCCCCTCCTGGAGGGAGCTGCAGCGGGTCTTGGAGGTAATTGCTTGCAGGTGCACACAGAATGGCAGGCACGGGCTTTCATTTGCCACATTTGTTCCAAGTGAGACGCACTCCTTGGAAAATGGGTGACTTGCTTTCAGCTGCTAAAGCCTCAGCTTTTGCAGGTGATTTATGCTCAGCTCTTCAATTAGTACCACAGGTAATTGAAAACAATTGCACTGAATTGCTTTTATGAAGCAATTTGAATGACGAAGGCCTGAAAGGGCGAAAGCTTTCTAATTTGCTGCCACTTGGATTTGGTGCCAGCCTCTCCCACACCCCTTACTTTTCACCTTGCTCCCATTAGCTCTTTGTTTCTCAGATGCATGTTCGGAATGAATTAAAGCAGTAGGTCCTCAGAGAGCAAGCTCTCATCTGTCCTATTCCTTTGGATAATTGTCCCTGAAAACTGCTTAGCATCTTCAGCTTGGCCAGAAGGGATAAGATCATCTGAAGGGATTCTAATAGCTCATGTGGCTTAGTCACTGTTGATTCAGGTGCTTGCCCTGGTGGGTGGCCCTCCTCTGCGGTAAAAGACGTTTATCACCTTTACTTGCTATTTCTTTGTTAGCTGTGGTGGGGGGGAGCAATGAAAATCTAAAATACTTAAAAACAATATATGTAAGAGACATTGGGTCTTGTTATGTTGCCCAGGCCGCTCTTCAACTCTTAGGGTCAAGCAATCCTCCTGCTTTGGGCTCCCAAAATGCTGAGATTACAGGTGTGAGCTACCATGCCCAGTCTGAAAATATTTCTTTAAAAATTCTGTAAAGAAAATGAAATTAGTGGTGGCTCACGCTTATAATCCCAGCACTTTGGGAGGCTGAGGCGGGTGGATCACAAGGTCAAGAGATCAAGACCATCCTGGTCAACATGGTGAAACCCCGTCTCTACTAAAAATACAAAAATTAGCTGGGCATGGTGGCGCACACCGGTAATCCCAGCTACTTGGGAGGCTGAGGCCGGAGAATTGCTTGAACCCAGGAGGCAGAGGTTGCGGTGAGCTGAGATTGTGGCATTGCACTCCAGTTTAGGTAACAATAGCGAAACTCTGTCTCAAAAAAAAAAAAAAAAAAAATTAAAAAAAAAAATGAAATTAGAAACAGCATAGTAACGGCTGGGCGTGGTGGCTCAAGCCTGTAATCCCAGCACTTTGGGAGGCCGAGACCATCCTCGTCAACATGGTGAAACCCTCATCTCTATTAAAAATACAAAAAATTAGCTGGGCATGGTGGCGCATGCCTGTAATCCCGGCTACTCAGGAGGCTGAGGCAGGAGAATTGCCTGAACCCAGGAGGCAGAGGTTGCGGTGAGCCGAGATCACACCATTGCACTCCAGCCTGGGTAACGAGAGCGAAACTCCAAAAAAAAAAGAAACAGCATAGTAACACATTAGGCTTTTAGATACTCTGTTTTTAAAAGTACATAAAAGGTTGCCTTTTTTTTTTTTTGGAGATGGAGTCTTGCATTGCTGCCCAGGTTGGAGTGCAGTGGTGCAATCTTGGCTCACTGCAACCTCTGCCTCCCAGGTTCAAGCAATTCTCTTACCTCAGCCTCCCAAGTAGCTGGAATTACAGGTGCCCGCTGCCATACCCAGCTAATTTTTTGTATTTTTAGTAGAGACAGAGTTTTGCCATGTTTGTCAGGCTGTTCTTGAACTCCTGGCCTCAAGTGATCCACCTGCCTTGGCCTCTCAAAGTGTTGGGATTACAGGTGTGAGCCACCACTTCACTTCTGGCCCCCCCCCTTTTTTTTTTTTTTTTGAGACAGAGTCTCACTCTGTTGCCCAGGCTGGAGTGCAGTAGTGCAATCTTGGCTCACTGCAACCGTTACCTCCTGGGTTCAAGTGATTCTCTTGCCTCAGCCTCCCAAGTAGCTGGGATTACAGGCATGCACCACCACAGCTGGCTAATTTTAGTAGATGGGGTTTTGCCATGTTGGCCAGGTGGTCTCGAACTCCTGACCTCAAATGATCTGCCTGCCTTGGTCTCCCAAAGTGCTGGATTACAGGTGTGAGCCACTGCCTGGCAAAAGGTTGATTTTTTTTTTTTTTTTTTTTGGCTGGGTACTGGTGGGGAAAGTGGTGTGTGAAATGTGTGTGTGTGTGTGTGTGTGAGTGTGTGTGTGTGAGAGAGAGAGAGAGAGAGAGAGAGAGAATCTTAGACTCTAAGCTCCACAAGGAAGGACAACATCTTTTACATAAAAGAGTTTGTGGAGGTCAGGAGCGGTGGCTAACACCTGTAATCCTAGCACTTTGGAAGGCTGAGGCAGGCGATCACCTGAACTCAGGAGTTCGAGACCAGCTTGGGCAACCAGAAACTCTGTCTCTAGCCAGGCATGGTGGCTCAAGCCTGTAATCCCAGCACTTTGGGAGGCTGAGGCGGGTGGATCACGAGGTCAAGAGATCGAGACCATTCTGGTCAACATGGTGAAACCCCGTCTCTACTAAAAATACAAAAAAAAAAATTAGCTGGACATGGTGGCGCATGCCTGTAATCACAGCTACTCAGGAGGCTGAGGCAGGAGAATTGCCTGAACTCAGGAGGCGGAGGTTGCGGTGAGCCGAGATCACGCCGTTGCCCTCCAGCCTAGGTAACGAGCGAAACTCCGTCAGAAAGAAAGAAAAGAAAAGAAAAGAAAAAGAAATAAAGAAAAGAAAGAAAGAAAGACTCTGTCTCTACTAAAATACAAAAAAGAAATATTAGCCTGGCATGGTCCTGTGCACCTGTAGTCCCAGCTAGAGGTAGGAGAATTGCTTGAACCCAAGAGTTGGAGATTGCAGTGAGCTGTCACATCACTGCACTCCAGCCTGGGCAACAGAGTGAGACTGTCTCTTTAAAAAAGAAAAAAAAAAACGTTTGGAGAGGCTGACTGAGAACTGAGTGAGTGCAGAGTTCAGTGATGAGGCTCCAGGAGTCTGGGGTGCAGCCAGAGGCAGGGAAGCACCGCCTCTTCCTGGTACAACCCACAAGTACAGGTTTTCTTTGAAGACTCATCCTTTGTCTGAATTCCAGTTTGCTTTCATACAAGAAAGCATGGTTTTAAAGTTTATCTCTGAATAAAATTGATACTCCTGGAAGGTCAGCTTCAGTTATCTTGTGGATTTGAGTTGTCCCTGTTACACTTTCTCTACTCCCAAGACTATTATCACCCCAGTTTGAGAAAGATGTTCTGTTTTAAGTCAACTATGTATTAAGTAGTCTCTGTAGGCTGGCCTGGGAACCTAACCGGTATTTGTGACATTGTTTCATTGAGATAACTTTGTTTTATTTTTCTTGTTTCTTTTCTTTTTTGCTTGATACAAGGTCTCTCTGTTATGCTGGAGTGCAGTGGCTGGATCATAGCTCATTGCAACCTAGAGCTCCGGGGCTCTAGTGAGCCTCCCAGAGTTTTGGTATTACAGGCATGAGGTGAGCCACCATGCCTGGAATCTTTTTCTTTTTGGTGAGCTTGCTATGAGAAGTTTCTGTGAGACTACACATTCAAGTTATTATTATTATTATTGGAGTGGGAAGTAAACTTGAGAGCAGGGACAACCGATGGAGTCTTGCTCTGTCACCCAGGCTGGAGTGCCATGGCACGATCTCAGCTCACTGCAACCTCTGCCTCCTGGGTGCAAGTGATTCTCCTGCCTCAGCCTCCCAAGTAGCTTGGATTACAGGTGCCTGCCACCACACCCAGCTGATTTTTGTATTTTTAGTAGAGACAGGGTTTCACCGTGTTGGCCAGGCTGGTCTCGAACTCCTGACCTCAGGTGATCCACCCACCTCAGCCACCCAAAGTGCTGGGATTGCAGGCATAAGCCACCGTGCCTGGCCATTTTTTTTTTTTTTTTGAGACAGAGTCTTACACTGTCACCCAGGCTATAGTGCAGTGACACGATCTCAGCTCACTGCATTCTCCGCCTCCTGGATTCAAGCAATTCTCCTGTTTCAGCCTTACTAGTAGCTAGGACTACAGTTAGCGCCATCACGCCCAGCTAATTTTTTTTTTAAATTTTTTATTGCATTTTAGGTTTTGGGGTACATGTGCAGAACATGCAAGACAGTTGCATAGGCACACACATGGCAGTGTGTTTTGCTTCCTTTCTCCCCTTCACCCACATTTGGCATTTCTCCCCAGGCTATCCCTCCCCAGCTCCCCCCGCCCCGCTGGCCCTCCCCTTTTCCCCCCAATAGACCCCAGTGTTTAGTACTCCCCTCCTTGTGTCCATGTGTTCTCATTTTTTTTTTTTTGGTATTTTTAGTAGAGACAGGGTTTTACCATGTTGGCCAGGATGGTCTTGATCTCCTGACGTTGTGATCCACCTGCCTCAGCCTCCCCAGCCTTCCTTTTTTTTTTTTTTTTTTTTGAGTCAGTCTTACTCTGTCACCCAGGCTGGAGTGCAGCAGCTCAGTCTCGGCTCACTGCAGCCTCTGCCTCCTGGGTTCAAGCGATTTTCCTGCCTTAGCTTCCCGAGTAGATGGGACTACAGACACATGCCACCACTCCTGCTAATTTTTGTATTTTTAGTAGAGACAGAGTTTCACCATGTTAGCTAGGCTGGTCTTGAACTGCTGACCTCAGGTGATCCGCCTGCCCCAGCCTCCCAAAGTGCTGGGATTACAGGTGTGATCCACCCCACCTGGCCAGAGAATACACATTTAAACTCTCAATAATCAATTCACCTGCAGCCTTTGGAAAGCAGCTGCTAATCTGAGTTGTGAATTTCTTTTTGCAGTGGGGTGATCTCAGCTCATTGCAGCCTCTATCTCCCAGGTTCAAGCTATTCTCCTGCCTCAGCCTCCCGAGTAGCTGGGATTACAGGCACCTGACACTGTGCCTGGCTAATTTTTGTATTTATTTTTTTATTTTATTTTTTTTATAACATGTTCTTTTAGCTCACAAAAGTTTCTCATTATCCACAATTTTTGTATTTTTAATGGAGACATGGTTTCCCTGTTTCAACCAGGTTGGTCTCAAACTCCCGACCTCAAATGATCTGCCCACCTCAGCCTCCCAAAGTGCTGGGATTATAGGAATGAGCCACTTCACCTGGCCTGAGTTGTGAATTTCTTTCTTTAGCTTTGAAATCTCTAGTCTCTTAGTGTTGTTAACAATCAAACATTTTGAAGAAGATACATATATATGTATATATATATACGTATATATATATTTGAGATGGAGTTTTGCTGTTGTTACCCAGACTGGAGTGCAATGGCACGATCTTGGCTCACCGCATCCTCCGCCTTCTGGGTTCAAGCAATTCTTCGGCCTCAGCCTCCCGAGTAGCTGGGACTACAGGCGTGCACCAACGTGCCCAGCTAATTTTTGTATTTTTAGTAGAGACAGGGTTTCACCATGTTGACCAGGATGGTCTCGATCTCTTGACCTACTGGTGCTGGGATTATAGGCGTGAGCTACCGTGTCCGGCAGAAGATACATATTTTATAGGAAATAAATTCTGGGAACATTTGGGAATTATCTTTAAAGCCTATGTTACAAAGCGTATTATGTGAAAAATTGCTTTTTATTTTCCCTAGCTAGAGTAATTTTCTGGAGTTGGAGGTTTGACTTAGGAGAGTCTGTGATACGCAGTGGCTGGCAGAGGATGCTCGGCCCCTCCATTGAGGGCCTTAGTGCAGAGATAGCTGAGGCCACACTGAAGTGGTGAAGAGGGCTGAGAACATTGTTTACTAAACACTTTCTTGTAACAGATAAGTTCACTCTGTAAACAGTTCATTATGCCTCTTCCCTTTACATATTCCTTTTACTGTACTTTAAGAAGAATGTAAATACAGACAGAGCAACCTGGTTATGAGGTTGAGACTGGGCCACACTGTCCATGGCCACACAGTCCATGGGACTGCTCTGGGCAGTCCACCCAGAACATCTGTGGACTGCCCTCATTCTTTGTGGCTTCTGTTTCTCACCTGTGTTCCTTGCAGTTTGCTAATTAGAAAGGTATCTCTTGAAGTGGGTATTATCTTATGACAAGCAGATATTGTCAGTCATGATGAGATGACACGTGATATTGTATATCAGTATCATATGCAGAATGTGAAGGATTAATTTGGCCAAATTATGGAGCATCATTTCTGTGTGGATTTATCTTTTACCTCTGCAGTTGTTGAGTGGGGACTCACCATGTGTGCTGGCCACTTTGCTAGATATTAAGGATGCAAAGATTCCTATTTATTCCTGCTTGCAAAGTACCTGTGTATTTTGTGGGTAGGTTAGAAATGGCAAGAAAACATGTAATTGGAGTAATATATTGAATAGAGCTTATTGTCTTGAATTATCTTTCCCAGCAAAGATAAAAGGACTAGAATGAGAATTGGAGTCCAACTTGTGAGCAAGAAGCAGACTCCAGTTTAAAGGATGTTCTTTGTTCTATCTGGGTTATTGGGGAGGGAACCCGTTAATTACTTGTTGGGAATGGGACATTAGGAGGCATCTGCATAATGCTTTTTCCTATAAGTTAGCCCTTGGAGAAAGGCAGGATCTTGATGGAAGTAAAGCCATGCTTTGTGGAAATTCTCTTTGTTCTTCTGTTTCCTGTCTGTTTAAGCAGGTGCTCTCTGTATTGAGACTGATTTTCTCTGCCCTACAGTTGTCCAGTGGCCTTAGCTGTGACCAAGCAAGCCACATTTGGAAGGGCTCTAAGCCCTCAGCCCTCCTGTCTGCGTTTTTACTCTTTGGGTACCCTTGGCCCTAAGCGGAGGTGGAGAGATGGGCCTCCGCTTTCTCCATCTCTTTACTTAATTGGGGTCTCAGGAACTTCACTAATTTTTGTGTCACTTTTGCTTAATGTCCTTTATCTAAAAGGATGGGCTACTTAGAGATTCCTGCTAGTTTGAAGTCTGACCATGAACTTCTGTGTTTCATCAAAACTTTAAATAATACCAAACATTTTGGTGAGTTGTTTCTGCCCTTTCTGCAGACATGCAAGAAGAACCACAATTAACACTGAAGATGTGAAGCTCTTAGCCAGGAGGAGTAATTCACTGGTGAGAGATGAATTTCTTTCCTCACTCCCCTTTCCCATCAGAATACATTATTCCCAATTAATCACTTGAAGCCATGAAGTTATTCCCCAGGGCACCTTGCATTAAAAACTAGAGATGGTTGAACCATTCAGACCTGCCTGTAATTTACAGTCTGGCTTTCATTATGATGGATTTTGCTAAGCCAATTTGAAATTTTCTAATCAGCATTCTCTGGGTTTTATAATTTGCCTTTTCTGTAATACCGCAAAACTTTGGTCCCATGTTTCATTTACAACATGATGTCAGAGACTGTTCACAGGGTAGAGCCTATAAGGATATTTTGTTACTGTGTTCACAATTCTCTGAATGGGCCAGGCATGGAAGGACTTTCTGTGTGGCTGGATATGCAGGAAAAAGCACGTTTTCCATCTTTTCAAGTCCAGAAATCATTTTGACTAAGCCCCTGTCGTTCAGGTGAAGGCTCGGAAATGCACTGGTCATCCAGGCTAGTGCTCTGGCTGATGGCAGAGCCAGGCCTGGGACATTTCCTGACTGAGTCTCATGCTAGACGCTAAAGCACTGGGGGGCCCTCGTGTAATGTGGGCATCCTGAGGGTAGGGGCTTTTGTCTCTTTGTTCTCTGCTCCATCTGTGTTGCCTAGAGCAGTCCTGGCACACAGGAGGGGCTCAAGAATTGTTGAATGAACGAATTTGTATAGCAGTTTACAGGAACTTTTCCAGATACTATTTAATGCTCACAGCTTTTTTCTTTTTTAAATTTTTATTTTAGACATGCAGTCTCTCTATGTTACCCAGGGTTTTCTTGAACTCCTGGGCTCAAGCAGACCTCCCAGCTTGGTTTCCTAAAGTGCTAGGATTACAGGTGTGTGCCATGACTTTTTTTTTTTTTGAGACGGGGGTCTCACTCTGTCACCCAGGCTGAGTGCAGTGGCGCAGTCATTGCTCACTGCAGTCCTGGTCTCCTGGGCTCCAGTGATCCTCCCACCTGAGCCTCTCAAGTAGCTGGGACTACAGGTGCATACCACCACTCCCAGCTATTTTTTGTGTTTTTTTGTAGAGACAGAGTTTTACCATATTGCCTGGGCTGGTCTCAAACTCTTGGGCTCAAATGATCTGCCTGCCTTGGACTCCCAAAGAGCTGGGATTACAGGTCTGAGCCACTGCCCTCTGCCACAACTTTTAATAATAACACAACTTACTGGCTGGGTACAATGGTTCACGCCAGTAACCCAGAACTTTGGGAGGCCAAGGCAGGAGGATTGTTGAAGCCCGGAAGTTTGAGACCAGCATGGCCACATAATGAGACCCCCATATCTACAAAAAACTTTAAAAAAAGAAAAAAAGGCCGGGCGCGGTGGCTCAAGCCTGTAATCCCAGCACTTTGGGAGGCCGAGGCAGGTGGATCACGAGGTCAAGAGATCGAGACTATCCTGCTCAACAAGGTGAAACCCTGTCTCTACTAAAAATACAAAAAATTAGCTGGGCATGGTGGCGTGTGCCTGTAATCCCAGCTACTCAGGAGGCTGAGCAGGAGAATTGCCTGAACCCAGGAGGCGGAGGTTGCGGTGAGCCGAGATCGCGCCATTGCACTCCAGCCTGGGTAACAAGAGCGAAACTCTGTCTCATAAAAAAAAAAGAAAAGAAAAAAAATTGAAGCTGTATTTAATTTTAAGAAGTATAACCCAGGCGTTTCTGTCCAAATTCTTTGAGTCAACGGTGGTTGTGGAGGGTTTAATTTTGTTTGGTTTTTTAGGTTTGTAATAGGATTACAACCAATTACAAATACAGATTTTTTTTTGTGTGTGTAGCTAAAATACATCACAGACAAAAGTGAAGAGATTGCTCAGATTAATGTAGAGCGAAAGGCACGGAAGAAAAAGAAGTCAGAGGATGGAAACCACAATTCAAGAGAGCTGGCCGAGGCTGGAGTAGTGGAGAGTGAGAAGTAAAGTGTCCTGCCGCTTGGAAAATGCAGCCTTCCACAGGGACAGCGACGTGGAAATGCATATGGCTGCAAAGGGAACTTTGAAGGGATAAGTAGTGATTACAAAGAAAAAAAAGGCTAAGGTGGCTTTTTGTGCTGAATTCTCCACATTGTTAACTGCAAAAGCTAGTTTAAGAGGACAGGAAAGTCATAAGCAAAATACTCCTGAGTCTCATTCCAGCACATAAAAATGGTGTGTAGTCGAATGTGTATATTGGAAATTATATATCTTGCAATTAAAATTGTGTGAGTAATTAAACATGGTTGACTTTTTCAAGCAAAAATCAGTTATTCATCTTTTGATGTGATTTTCTAGGCTAAATGACAATCTCTGAAAGATGAATAAAACTGAATTTATTTAGCTTTTCTGGTTACTGATTTTTTTTTTGAGACGAAGTTTCGCTCTTGTTACCCAGGCTGGAGTGCAATGGAGCAATCTCTGCTCACCGTAACCTCCGCCTCCTGGGTTCAGGCAATTCTCCTGCCTCAGCCTCCTGAGTAGCTGGGATTACAGGCATGCGCCACCGTGCCCAGCTAATTTTTTGTATTTTTAGTAGAAACGGGGTTTAACCATGTTGGTCAGATTGGTCTCGAACTCTTGACTTTGTGGAATGCCCACCTTGGCCTCCCAAAGTGCTGAGATTACAGGTGTGAGCCGCCGCGCCCAGCCACTGGTGGTGGTTTTAAAAACATGCCGCCTGTGGTCACCAGGTTAAAGGGTGTATGTTTGGGAATGGCCCGTTTCACTTTTTTTTTTTTCTTTTTTGAGACGGAGTCTCGCCCTGTCCCCCAGGTTGGAATGTGGTGACTTGATCTTGGCTCACAACAACCTCCACTTCCCGGGTTCTAGTGATTCTCCTGCCTCAGCCTTCCAAGTAGCTGGGACTACAGGTGCACACACCGCACCTGGCGAATTTTTGTATTTTTACTAGAGACAGGGTTTCACCATGTTGGTCAGGCTGGTCTCGAACTCCTGACTTTGTGATCCACACACCTCGGCCTCCCCAAGTACTGGGATTACCGGTGTGAGCCACTGCACTTGTTCCCCTTTTCACTTTTTAAAGGTGATTTTCTTTAGAAACAGTTTCTGTTACTTTTTAAAATATATTTTATTGCATTTTAGGTTCTGGGGTACATGTGAAGAACATGCAGGATTGTTGCATAGGTACATACATGGCGATGTGGTTTGCTGCCTTCCTCCCCATCACCTGTATCTGGCATTTCTCCCCATGTTATTCCTCCCCAACTCCCCAACCCCTAGTGTCCCTCCCCTAGTTTCCCCCAACAGACCTCAGTGTGTGATGCTCCCCTCCCTGTGTCCATGTGTTCTCATTGTTCATCACCCACTTATGAGTGAGAATATGTGGTATTTCATTTTCTGTTCTTGTGTCAGTTTTCTGAGAATGATGGTTTCCAGGTTCATCCATGTCCCTACCAAGGGCACAAACTCATCGTTTTTTTATGGCTGCCTAGTATTCCATGGTGTATATGTGCCATATTTTCCCTGTCCAGTCTATCATTGTTGGGCATTTGGGTTGGTTCCAGGTCTTTGCTATTGTAAACTGTGCTGCAATGAACATTCATGTGCATGTGTCCTTATAGTAGAACTATTTATAATCCTTTGGATATATGCCCAGTAATGGGATTGCTGGGTCAAATGGAATTTGTTTCTAGGTCCTTGAAGAATCACCACACTGTCTTTCCACCATGGTTGAACTAATTTACACTCTCACCAACAGTGTAAAAGTGTTCCTGTTTCTCCACATCCTCTCCAGCATCTGTTGTTTCTGGATTTTTTAATTATTGCCATTCTAACTGGCATGAGGTGGTATCTCAATGTAGTTTTGATTTGCATTTCTCTAATGACCAGTGATGATGAGCATTTTTTCATATATTTGTTGGCCTCATATATGTCTTCTTTTGAAAAGTGTCTGTTCATATCCTTCTCCCACTTTTGAATGGGTTTCTTTGTTTTTTTTTTTTATCTTGTAAATCTGTTTCAGTTCTTTGTAGATTCTGGATATTAGTCCTTGGTTAGATGGGTAGATTGCAAAAATTTTTTCCCATTCTCTTGATTGCCAGTTCATTCTAATTAGATTGTTTCCTTTGCTGTGCAGAAGCTCTGGAGTTTAATTAGATCCCATTTGTCTATTTTGGCTTCTCTTGCCAATGCTTTTGGTGTTTTAGTCATGGAGTCCTTGCCTATGCCTATGTCCTGAACGGTTTTGCCTAGGTTTTCTTCTAGGGTTTTTATGGTGTTAGGTCTTATGTTTAAGTCTTTAATCCATCTGGAGTTAATTTGTCAGGAAGGGGTCCAGTTCATTCTTAATTTTTTGAGACAGAGTCTTGCTCTGTCTCCCAGGCTGGAGTGCAGTGGTGTGATCTTGGCACATTGCAACCTCTGCCTCCTGGGTTGAAGTGATTCTCCTGCCTCAGCCTCCTGAGTAGCTGGGACTACAGGTGTGTACCACCACGCCCGGCTAATTTTTGTATTTTTAGTAGAGATGGGATTTCACCATCTTAGCCAGGCTGGACTTGAACTCCTGACCTCAAGTAATCCTCCTGCCTCAGCCCCCAAAGTGCTGGGATTACAGACGTGAGCCACTGTATCTGGCTGGCCGTGACTTTTCTCTATTTTGTAACGGAGCTATGGTTCTGCTCAGGGAAGTTTTGCTTGAGGGGAAAATCTGGGACTGCTAGATCAGAAGACTTCAGCATGACATCCTGTTTTAGTTTGTGAGAGAAAACGCTCCCAAGGGTGCCAGTCTTACTGTCTTCTGATGCCCTTGGGTTTCTTAGAGGTCCAGGCCTGCGTTTCCCTTTACCCTGTGGCAATACGGTGAAGAGAACAGGCAGGCATTTGTGGAGCCCTTTCTGTGTGCCAGGCACACACTGGGTACTCCACCTATTACCTCACTGATCTCCACAACTTTGTTAGTGTAGGTCTGATTCTCCACCTTCTCCTGATGAGCAAATGGAAGTTTGATGAGGCTAACCAGCTGCCCAGGGTCACCAGGCTATAGTTAGGAGACAGTGTTCAGATTCGGGGCCGTTCACTATAGAACGGGTGAGAGAAAAGGGCATGCATTTGGGGTAGAATTTATACCATCTGTACCCAAATCTGATGAGCACACCCCACAGCCTGACTCTGAAAGGGAGGTGCTAAGCTATGGCTGTAGTGGAGCACTGAGTTCACACCTCGTGGTTTCGGGTCTGCAGGTGGCTCAGCACTTGTCCTCATGTTAATGATAATCTGTGTGTCATATCAGTGAACGAACAGTGAGTCATAAAGCCGTCCATCTTGTGTTCAGCCAAAGACCCATATGTTAGGAGTTTCATTTTCAGATAAGCTCTCTTTAAACTCCTTATTGGCCATGTGCAGTGGGTAGTGCCTGTAGTCCCAGCTACATGGAAGGCTGAGGCAGGAGATTCACTCGAGCCTGGGAGTTTGAGACCAGCCTGGGCTGCACAGTGAGACCCCCGTCTCAAAAAAAAAACAAAACAAAAAAAAGGTTAGGCATGCAAATGCATGCCTATAGTCCCAGCTAGCTACACAGGAGGCTGAGGCAGGGGATTGCTTGATCCCAGGGGTTCTAGGCTTTAGTGCGCTATGACTGTGCTACTGCACTGCAGCCTGGCGGACAGAACAAGATCCCAACGCTAAAACAAAATTTAAAACTCATCAAGAACAGTTTAGGGAACATACTACAGACTTTCCAAAGGTGGAAAGATGGGGGTTTTCATCTTGGGTTTCCAACTCCAGTAGCTATATGTTTCAGAGATGTTATGCTCTTTTTTATTTTAAATTGAGACAGGATCTCATTCTGTTGGCCAGCTGGAATGTAGTGGCATGATCATGGCTCACTGCAGCCTCAGTCTCCCAGGCTCAAGTGATCCTCCTGCCTCAGCCTCCTAAGTAGCTGGGACTGCAGGCATGCGCTACCATGCCCGGCTAATTTTTTAGGTTTTTTTATAGAGATGGGATCTCAGCATTTTTCCCAGGCTGGTTTCAAACTTCTGGGCTCGACTCAAGTGATCCTCCTGCCTCAATCTCCCAAAGTGCTGAGATTATAGGTGTGAGTCACTGCACCTGGCTTTTTTTTTCTTTTCTTTTTTGAGAAGGGCTCTTGCTCTGTCATGCAGTACCGTGGTATATCGCAGCTCACTGCGGCCATGAATTCCTGAACTCAAGCAATCCTCCTGCCTCAGCCTCCCAAGTGCCCGAGACTACAGATGTATATTACCACACATGGCTAAGTTTTCTTTTGTTTTTGAGACAAGGTCTCATCCTGTCACCCATGCGGGAGTGCAGTGGCTCAATCTTGACTCACTGCAGCCTCTACCTTCCATGCTCAGATGATCCTCCTACCTTAGCTCCCCAAGTAGCTGGGGCCACAGGTGTGTACCACCACCTCCAGCTAATTTTTTTTTTTTTTTTTTTGGTAGAGGTGGGTTTTGCCATGTTGCCCAGGCTGGTCTCGAACTCCTGGGCTTAAGGGATCCTCCTGCCTCAGCCTCCCAAAGTGCTGGGATTATAGGCATGAGTCACTGCACTGGCCTTTTTTGTTTTTGGAGATGTGCTCTTACTCTGTCACCCATACAGTGGCATGATCACAGCTCACTGCAGCCATGAATTCCTGGGCTCAAGCAGTCCTTCTGCCTCAGCCTCCCAAGAGCCCGAGACTACAAGTGTGTGTTGCTACACCTGGCTAGGTTTTCTTTTCTTTCTTTTTTTTCATAAGGTCTCACTCTGTCACCCATGCTGGACTGCAGTGGCGCTATCTTGGCTGACTGCAGCCTTGACCTCCCATGCTCCAGGATCCTCCTACCTTAGCCCACCCCGCCAAGTAGCTGGGACCACAGGTGTGCACCACCACGTCCAGCTAATTTTTGTAGAGATGAGGTTTGCCATGTTTCCCAGGCTGGTCTTGAACTCTTGGGCTCAAGTGATCCTCCTGCCTCAGCCTCCTAAGTAGCCAGGACTACAGGTGTGCATTGCCATGCCTGGCTAAATTAAAAAATTTTTTTTTAGAGATGGGGTCTTACTATGTTGTCCAGTCTGGTCTTGAACTCCTGGGCTTAGGTGATCCTCCCATCTCCACCTCCCAAAGTTTGCTACCTTTTTGAAACCGTCTTTTATTTTATTTTTATTTTTTTTAATTTTTTTGAGTCAGAGTTTTGCTCTTATTGCCCAGGCTAGAGTGCAATGCTGTGATCTCAGCTCACTGCAACCTCTGCCTCTCGGATTCAAGTGATTCTCTTGCCTCACCCTGCTGAGTAGCTGGGATTATAGGCTTGTGCTACCACGCCTGGCTAATTTTGGTTTTTTTCGTTTTGTTTTGTTTCTTGTGTTTTTTTTTGAGACAGAGTCTCACTCTGTTGCCAGGCTAGAGTGCAGTGGTGCAATCTTGATTCACTGCAACCTCTGCCTCCCTGGTTCAAGCGATTCTCCTGCCTCAGCCTCCTGAATAGCTGGGACTGCAGGTGCTTGCTAGCAAGCCCAGCTAATTTTTTTTTTTTTTAATATATAAAGATCAATTTCCTCTCTAGTTTTACCAATCAGAATATTAAAATGTGGCCGGGTGCGGTGGCTCACGCCTGTAATCCCAGCACTTTGGGAGGCCGAGGCGGGTGGATCATGAGGTCAACAGATCGAGACCATCCTGGTCAACATGGTGAAACCCCGTCTCTACTAAAAATACAAAAAATTAGCTGGGCATGGTGGCATGTGCCTGTAATCCCAGCTACTCAGGAGGCTGAGGCAGGAGAATTGCCTGAACCCAGGAGGCGGAGGTTGCAGTGAGCCGAGATCGCGCCATTGCACTCCAGCCTGGGTAACAAGAGCTAAACTCCGTCTCAAAAAATAAAATAAAATAAAATAAAATGCTACCTCATTGTTTTAGATGAAATTTCCCATTTAAATATATGACACATAAGCCAAAATTTAGAAATAGCTCCTGGCATCACTGTAGTTTTGGGCCTTTAAAAAAAGTAAAGGCTTAATTTTAAGTTTGAATATAATGTGCAGCTTATATAACATATATATATATATTTTTTACATACATATAATTATATTTTATATATTATATTTTCCTTATCATGAACTTTATTATGCTTCTGAAATTTCTCCAATCATTTCAAATTTACTTCGATAAAAATTTTTCTATATTTTGTCCATTGCCTTTTGAAATCAGAATGTTACAAATTTCCATCTATAATAAAATAAAATATTCAAGCTTTATTAATAATCCTAATTTAAAAAGGATGCAATTAAGAGCTGACATAGCTAACAGAAATGTAAGAAAGGTATACTTTTCTTGAATAAAAAAATAGGAAATACTTTAATGAAAAAAAATCAAGGACTGAAGGAAGGAGAAAATTTTCTAGACAGTAGCTGGTCCTTCACAATTTGTGTTATTGTGCAAATACATCATTAAATAAATACTCATCTGATATTTACAAAATAGACGTAAGAGAAGAACCTAAAGTATCAGGATCTTTCACTTGCTATCCCTCTTTCACTCTTCTGTATACATTAGTTTACATACCAACTAAACATGTGATACTAGTTAACTATAGTTGAAAGCCTATCAATTAAGTCATCAGTAGTGTAAACAGAAGTTGAATGTCTCCTTTTTCCTTCATTCGGTGATCACTATGTTTTCGGAGGATGACATCCGCATCTGTGCTGAGTACTCGGTGGATGCCAAGGTACAACATCATCCATGCCATGGAGCAATCCTACAGGGCAGCTCACAGGTATTGGGCTGTGTAACGAGCAGTGGTGTTCAGTTTCTTTTTTTTTTTGAGATGGAGTTTCGCTCTTGTTACCCAGGCTGGAGTGCAAGGGTGCAATCTCGGCTCACCGCAACCTCCGCTCCCTGGGTTCAGGCAGTTCTCCTGCCTCAGCCTCCTGAGTAGCTGGGATTACAGGCACCCGCCACCATGCCCAGCTAATTTTTTGTATTTTTAGTAGAGACGGGGTTTCACCATGTTGAGCAGGATGGTCTCGATCTCTTGACCTCGTGATCCACCCGCCTCAGCCTCCCAAAGTGCTGGGATTACAGGCTTGAGCCACCGCACCCAGCCAGTGTTCAGTTTCTTTAATGAAACTGTACTGAATGTGATAAACTCCATCTTCATGGTATTTTGATGGCATGCTCCACACACCTTTTTTTGCCTCAACAGGAAGCTGATTAAACTGTGTCACTAAGCCATCTGCAGCTGTAGATACACCAATAAGAGCCATAACCTTTTCTGGTCGTGCAATTGCAGCATGAAGCTTAAGCCACCACCTGAGGCTAGATCCAGCATGAATCTGTGGCCCTTCAGCTAAGTCATCAATTATAGAAAGATCATCTTTCCTCCATTTCCCCAGTGTGCTTGCCTCCAGGTTACTGTCTGAACTTCTAACTCCTGAGTAATCAAACCTTATGTAGGTGTGACTTAGAGATTCGCAAAACTCAATCGCCAATGCTTTTGTACCATTCATATTAGAAATATAGCCAGGGATGAAGATAAAATTCCTGGACTTTTGCCTTTTAGCCTCTTAAAAGCCAGGTTTGGAGGGTCTGGTCAATTAAGGAAAGAGAATGATGTCTTTTGTCTGCAAGCTGGGGGCCACCATGGCACCCACTGAGGCTTTGGTGCAAACAGCATGTTGAGGCCCTGGTAGGGAACGAAGGGGACAGCTGCCCAGCTCCAGCTCCGACAAGGTACACAGTGACTATGCATGCAACCGCCATCTTCCCAGCTGTCCAATTTTTTATTTTTAATAGAGATGGGGTTTCACCATGTTGGCCAGGATGGTCTCGATCTCTGTGGAGGTTGCAGTGAGCCAAAGTTATGCCACTGCAGGCCAGTCTGGGTGACAGAGCAAGACTCATCTCAAAAACAAAAGCTGGCTGAGCTGCTGTGACTGTCTTATCTATAAGAGTAACTCAAAATTTTAGTGTCATTTCTGGGAATTATTTTGGTACAGAAATAAAAGATGAAGCAGGCTGGACGCAATGGCTCAAGCCTGTAATCCCAGCACTTTGGGAAGCCGAGGCGGGTGGATCATGAGGTCGAGAGGTCAAGACCATCCTGGTCAACATGGTGAAACCCCCGTCTCTACTAAAAATACAAAAATTAGCTGGGCATGGTGGCATGTGTCTGTAATTCCAGCTACTCAGGAGGCTGAAGCAGAAGAATCGCCTGAACCCAGGAGGTGGAGGTTGCGGTGAGCCGAGATCACGCCATTGCACTCCAGCCTGGGCAACAAGAGCAAAACTCCGTCTCAAAAAAAAAAAAAGATGAAGCAACATACGATGTATAAGCCTCTGGCCAGTAGGCCATGCTGATCTTACCTAGGATTTTAACATAAACAAAAAAACTGTGACAAATTAAATCCACAATTGAGATTTTCCTTGTGAAGGTGTAAACCAGAACTTGGGAAAACTGAAAACAAGTATGTTCCCTTCTAGAAAGCGCTGTCAGTTTTGGGGTGCGTTCCTTCACTTTAGAGCCTTACCTTGGACACTGGTCATCGGTAGTAGGCTTGAGCAGATGTTTTGGATTTTACTCACTGTCTGGTTGGGTGAAGGGGTCTGTGCATTTGTCTGTGTGGTTCAGCAATGAGGGCCTGTGAGGAAGAGCCAGTGGATGGCACAGAGAGGGGCTCTGGGCTCAGGAAGAGAGCGAGCCCTGGGAGCTGGCTGAGGGCAGGGTTGGGTACTGCTTCCCAGACTGACTGCCCTGTGGTACCAGTACATCTCACACGAGACCCACACACAACGTGAAACATTATTTATCCTTATTCGGGGTGAGGCACACTAATTTAAATTTCATTTGAAAGAAAAGTACTGACCAATGACCCATGAGTGGGTGGTCAGGAGCATGATCACGTCTGTCATCCCAGCACTTTGGGAGGCTGAGGCGGGTGGATCACTTGAGGTCGGGAGTTCAAGACCGGCCTGGCAAGCACAGAGGAACCCTGTCTCTACTAAGAATACAAAATTAGCCGGGCATGGTGGCATATGCCTGTAATCCCAGCTACTCTGGAGGCTGAGGCAGGAGAATCGCTTGAACCTGGGAGTTGGAGGTTGTGGTGAGCTGAGATTGAGTCATTGCATTCCAGCCTGGGCAACAAGAGCGAAACTCTCTCAAAAGAAAAAAAAAACACGGGACCATCAGGAGTTTGAGACCAGCATGGCCAACATGATGGAACCCCATCTCTACTAAAAATACAAAATTTTAGCTGGGCATGATGGCACACATCCATAATGCCAGCTATTCGGGAGGCTGAGGCAGGAGAATCGCTTTAACCCAGGAGGCGGAGGTTGCAGTGAGCCGAGATCACGCCATTACACTCCAGCCTGGGCAACAGACTTTGTTTCAAAAAACCACCACCAACAAAAACTGGACCAGGGCTGCTCCAGGGCCAGCAGTGCCTGGGTGCTGCTTGTTGAAAATGCAGCTCTCAGCTCCTCTGTGCCCCAGCACATCAAGACCTGCCTGCAAAATGGTCTGTCTTCACTTCAGGTTGAGAAGGCCTGGCCTAGAGGATGGTGGGTCTGGCCTGCTGGGTTGAGAGGCAGCACTGGGAGCAATTCCTGGGGTCTTGCCGACAATTTGGTGAAACTAGTGGATTTGATCAGAGCATCTCTGAGCCCCCATTGCCTCCTTGTTTCTTTGCCCGTAGTAGAATTTCTCTGAAATTACTGGATGAGTTTCAGTCATACTTTCACATGTGCACAATTTCACATTCAAGCTCCTTATCCAAGGCTAATTTTATATTATGTTAAATCACTTGTTTTTGTTCTCACGGCTTCCTGCCTGCTATAGGCATAATTACGAGGAAGTGGAACTTCAGCAGCGAGCACACATGCGTTCCAAAATAAGAGCAAATGCGCTGTAAACACAGGAAAAGACCTGAAGCTTTAATTAAGGAGTTAAATCCAATCCCAAAGCGCTTTTCTGGGCACTGATTGCTCCAGCTTCTGCGTCACCACGTGAGGGAAGAGGATCCAGGCATTAGACATGTATAGACACAAAAAACAGCTGGAGATTCAGCTTAAAATACCCACCAAGCTCCAAAGAAGAGACCCAAGTCCCCAGAACATTGATTCAGGGCTGCCAGGAGGAAGAGCAGCAGCAGGGTGGGAGAGAAGCTCCAGTCAGCCCCCAAGATGCTGCTGCCCCCTGGCCTCTTGCTGCTGCTGCTCTCTGGGGCCACGGCCACTGCGGCCCTGCCCCTGGATGGCGGCCCCATCAGCCCAGACAGTGAGGTGAGTACAGACGCAACGTGGCCACACGCTTGCCCACTCTCTTGTTGGGTTTTTGGCCTGCATGGTGAGTGTGTGTGTGTGTGTGTGTGCGCATGCGCGTGTGCGTGTGTTGGATTTCACAGCTCGGACAAGACACAGGGCTGAACTTCGTAGTGTTCTTGGCTGGCCCGAGGTACTGGGATGTCCCATTCAGACTGCTGATCTACATATACCTGTCTCAACCCATGAAGCATGTTGGAAGGCCGCGCAGCTCAAGGAGAGCCCTTCATGTCAGTGCCTCTCTCCGCTGGGCATCTGGGAAGGGTGAAATGAGTGTGCCAGTCCACTGAGGGCAGGCATAGAGCTGCCATAGCCCTTGTGAGTCACCCAGACTTCCAGAGCCTTCAGATTCTACACAGCACAGGCTCCCACTGGCTCAGAGTAATTGGCATCATTACATTTCTGTTGTGAGGTTTTATAACTTCATGAGGTGATTGATTGCTCTTTTTTCCGTTCTGAAAAAGTTCCAAGAAAGAGTATATAAAGTTGACCATTAAAAATGGATTTTTCTCCAAAATTACCAGATGAGTTTCAGACAGGTCATTTACCACCAGATTATTCCCAAAGCTTTCTAAGGAACTTGAAAAACCAGAATATAATGTTTCAGTCCCATCTGTCTCAGAAGGCGACTTGCAGACATCCAGGAGTGTGGCCAGAGGTGGGGAATGAGTACATTAGCCTGCTCCACCTCGGGGCTTCTTAGCTGCCAGTCACTTCGGGGAGAATGGCAGGTTTCCTGACCACTTCTAATTAAGGACCTCAGCAGAGAGTATGGGGCAAAACCACCAGGTTTTTTTCCTTGACTTAAAATGACCAACTTACTTTTCCTTTTCTCTAATTAGAGCAATTTCTTTAAGGTATTCTCTTCACTTTCTCATCTTCATCCTTTAAATGGAAATGTGGCTTATTGCTATGGAGCATCTTTTCTTTTTTTTTTTTTGAATTTATTTATTTTTAATACTTTTCTCCAAGGTATTCTAGGTCTTTTTTTTAAGTAAGGAGGAGATTGCCTATCTTTGCTTGCTGCCTGAGCCAGATCGCTGAGTTTTCTTTCCTTTGCCATCTGCTTCTTTTTAAAAGCATATGCAGGAAGCGACAGAAATAAAGAAAAGCAGCCTCCTGACGTTCCTCGCTTGGTGGATTGAGTGGACCTCCCAGGCCAGCTCTGGGCCACTCACAGGAGAGGAAGCCAGGGAGGCAGCCAAGCGGCGGGAAGGTGCGCCCCTTCAGCCGTCCACGCGCCGCAACAGGATGCCCTGCAAGAATTTCTTCTGGAAGACCTTCTCCTCCTGCAAATAAAACCCCACCCGTGATTACTCATGCAGGTGTAATGACGGACCAAAATAAAATGTATTAAGCAGCAGTGATCTTTCCTCTTCTTCCCATTTGAAAAGTATTTTTTATTTGAATTCCAATAATGCCCAATACTGACGTGTTTTGAGTAATTTGGAACCCAAAGTGAACATCTTTGAGAAAGATTTTTTTTGTGGTTTTGCTCGACTGTGCTCAGTGCAGCCACTGGGTTTTCCTTTTGACATTCGTTAAGGTGCTGGGAAGCTCTGTCTTTGATTTAAAATAAAA
Source organism: Callithrix jacchus (assembly GCF_049354715.1). Taxonomy (NCBI): domain Eukaryota; kingdom Metazoa; phylum Chordata; class Mammalia; order Primates; family Cebidae; genus Callithrix; species Callithrix jacchus. Next base: position 48,342,072 of record NC_133508.1, read on the forward strand.
TAGCCAAAGACTACATAATTAAAAGTTCAGAATAACATTTCAGTTTATGAATTGATATGAATTGTCTCAATTTAAAAAATATTTCTCTCACATTAAAAGCAAATTTTTTTTTTTTTTTTTTTTGTCTTTTTAGTAGAGACGGGGTTTCACCAAGTTGACCAGGATGGTCTCGATCTCTTGACCTCGTAATCCACCCGCCTCGGCCTCCCAAAGTGCTGGGATTACAGGCTTGAGCCACGCGTCCGGCCCAAAAGCAAATTTTTAACATCAGGCTTGAAGAGCAAAATGATTATTCCTCATGCTGTAGCTGAAATTAATTTTAAAACAAATATTAAACAGAAAATATGCTGACATGCCTGGAAAGTTGTACTTGAATTTGCTGTTATGTACCATTTTAATTAGTAGCTTAATGGATTGCAGTTCTTTTCATGGATTATAGCTTCACATTTGCTTTGGGAGGAACGAAGTCTGTACAGAAATGTTCTTTCAAACCAGATGCGGTGGCAGTGAGCCCTGCTGGCGCTCAGCTGTCGCCTGCTTGCAGTGGCTTCTAGTACCAGGACCTGTCCCAGGTCTCAGTATCTGGATTTTGTACAGTGACAGTCATATGAATTACATGTATAATTGTCACATTCGTGTCCCTATTCCTCAGTGTTCCCAGTGAATAATGGCAAAACGGGACAATTCCATTTCTGTGATGTAGCGTAGAGTAGCCATTGAGCCCCCACATGGACCAAGCTCTGGGTCTGCTCAATGAAATTAGGGGTAAAGAAATCATGCAATTCTAAAAGCTTTCTTACGTTTCAGTTCTCTCCACAGCACCAAAATCCTTGCTTAATGACACATACTGTTTATGACTCAAATCACAGATTCTAAAGGAGACTTCCTGCATGAAGGTTTTTCTTTATTTTTTTGAGACAGAGTTTCGTTCTTGTTTACCAAGGCTGGAGTGCAATGGCGCAATCTCGGCTCACCACAACCTCTGCCTCCTGGGTTCAGGCAATTCTGCCTCAGCCTACTGAGTAGCTGGGATTACAGGCACGTGCCACCATTACCAGCTAATTTTTTTTTTTTGTATTTTTAGTAGAGACAGGGTTTCACCATGTTGACCAGGATGGTCTTGATCTCTTGACCTCGTGATCCACCCGCCTCGGCCTCCCAAAGTGCTGGGATTACAGGCTTGAGTCACCGCGCCCAGCCTCTTTTTTTTTTTTTTTGAGATGGAGTCTCCCTCTGTCACCCAGGCTGGAGTGCATCACTGCAACATCTGCCTCCCAGATCCATGTGATTGTCTTGCCTCAGCCTCCCGAGTAGCTGGGACTACAGGCACGTGCCACCATGCCCAGCTAATTTTTGTATTTTTTAGTAGAGACGGGGTTTCACCATGTTGGCCAGGATGGTCTCAATCTCTTGACCTTGTGATCCGCCCACCTCAGCCTCCCAAAGTGCTGGGATTACAGGCGTGAGCCACCGTGCCTGGCCTTTTTTTTTTTTAGATGGAGTTTTGCCTTTGTTGCTCAGACTGGAGTCCAATGCTGCTGTCTCTGCTCACTGCAACCTCCGCATCCCAGGTTCAAGTGACTCTCCTGCCTCAGCCTCCCAAATGGCTAGGACTACAGGCATGCACCACCACACCCCGCTTTTGTATTTTTAGTAGAGACATAAAGACGGGGTTTTACCATGTTGGCCAGGCTGGTCTTGAACTCCTGACATCAGGTGATCCACCTGCCCCAGCCTCCAAAAATGCTGAGATTATAGGCGTGAGCCACTGCACCTGGCCAATTTTTCTAGTTTTAATAGAGACCTGGTTTCGCTATATTGGCTAGGCTGGTCTTGAACTCTTGACCTCAATTGATCCACCTGCCTCAGCCTCCCAAAGTGCTGGGATTAGAGGCGACAGCCACTGCACCTGGCCATGAAGGTTTTTAGATGCTAAACTTGATTGGGAAAACCAGCAAACGCTGACTGGAGGATATGGGAATATTCTCTGGACACCAGGGGAGCAGACTCCCTGAGAATGACTGCTGACCATTCCGTTCTGTTTTCTGCAGAGCTGACCTCATATTCATAATTACTAGCTGAATAAAGTATGATGTGATGGAAGAGACTCAATAGTATCCACATTTCCAAGCACAGCAGCTTTAGGAGACCAGTAACTGGGTCAGTGCACTGGTGGAAGAAGTCTGCCTGGAAGGCCAGCTAACCTTCAGAACTTTGTCTTTTAAGATTTTTCAGCCGGGCACAATGGCTCACGCCTATAATCCCAGCACTTTGGGAGGATGAGACAGATGGATAACCTGAGGTCAGGAGTTCAAGACCAGCCTGACCAATATGATGAAACCCTGTCTCTACTAAAAATACAAAAATTAGCTGGGTGTGGTGGCATGCGCCTGTAATGCCAGCTACTTGGGAGGCTGACACAGAACCGCTTGAACCTGGGAAGCTGACGTTGCAGTGAGCCAGCCATTGCCATTGTACTCCAGCCTGGGCAACAAGAGAGAAACTGTCTGAAAAAAAATTTTTTTTTTCTAGAAGAAAGCCACACTCATTGTTTTTCAGTTTTTAAATTGGTGTCAGCCAAGTGTGGTGGTCATGCCTGTAGTCCTAGCACTGTGGGAGGCCAAAGCAGGCAGATCAATTGAGGCCAGGAGTTCAAGACCAGCCTGGCCAACATGATGAAACCCTGTCTCTACTAAAAATACAAAAATTAGCCAGGCATGGTGGTGCATGCCTGAAATTCCAGCTACTTCGGAGGCTGAGGCAGGAGAATCACTTGAGCCTGGGAGGTGGAGGTTGCAGTGAGCCGAAATCATGCCACTGCACTCCAGCCTGGGTGACAGAGTGAGACTCTGTCTCAAAAAATAATAAATAAAAAACGGACCAGGTGCAGTGGCTCATGCCTGTAATCCCAGCACTTTGGGAGGCTGAGGTGGGTGAATCACGAGGTCAGGAGTTTGAGACCAGACTGCCCAATATGGTGTAATCCCATCTCTACTAAAAGTACAAAAATTAGCTGGGCGTGGTGGTGGACACCTGTAGTCCAAGCTACTCAGGAGACTGAGGTAGGAGAATTGCTTGAACCTGGGAGGCAGAGGTTGCGGTGAGCCAAGATCACATCACTGCACTGCAGCCTATGCGACAGAACAAAACTGTCAAAAACAAAACAAAACTGCAAGGTGTAGCCAGGTGCGGTGGCTCAAGCCTATAATGGCAGCAATCTGGGAGGCTGAGGCGGGTGGATCACCTGAGGTCAGGAGTTCGAAACCAGCTGGCCAATATGGTGAAACCCTGTCTCTACTGAAAACACAAAAAATGAGCCAGGCTTGGTGGCGCACACCTTGTGTGCACACCAAGTAGCCCCCAGCTACTTGGGAGGCTGAGGCAGGAGAACTGCTTAAATGTGGGAGATGGAGGTTGCAGTGAGCTGAGATTGTGCCACTGCACTCCAGCCTGGGCAACAAGAGTGAAACTCCATCTGAAAAACAAACAAAAAACCCGCAAGATGTAGAAGATGCAGCCAAAATGATTTAAGACAAAACTCCACAAACAAAATGGACAAAAACCCTGAAGCTGAAAAAAAAAAAGCTTGAACAGGTAATTAGGAAATTAAACAGCTAAATAATCTGGTTATTAAAGGCACTTAGTTATTCTTATAATTGATACAGGTTTTTTTCTTTTTCTTTACGGACTTCTTTTATTCCTAGCTCTCTGGAAAATGAAAAATCCATTAGTTTTTTTCTTTTGCTTTTACCCAGAAATTAAAGGTTGGTAAGTAGTAATTAGCACAGCTCCTGTCAAAGCCAATTGCCTAACGAGGACCGACATTTGACTTAAGTTGAAAGAATGGAAGAAGGCTAATGTGGAGTTCATTAGTTCCAGCTGCTTTCTCTGACAGTCTTTTCCCCTACCGTGAGAGCAGGCATGCCCTGCTCTCGCTCACTCCTGTTTTTAGAGGTATGGCTCTGCTCCTCTGGTTCTGTTCTGTAAGGCTGGAGGCACAGTGGTTATAGGGAAGGTAAGTGGTACTGGGGCACTACGTTTGTGACCACATTCATTACACATCTGGGCTACAGTTTGCAGACTAAGGTCTTTGCCCTACTGACTCTTTGATAGAGGACTCCTGCACCCCAGCTGTCTGCCCCTGGGAAATGAAAGAGAACCACTCTCCACTGTCTACTATATGGTAAGTACTATGATCTTTCTCATTACAGTACTTCATTCCTTTTTTGGGGGGACTGGATTATTTATTTTGAGACAGGGCCTCACTCTGCCACCCAGGGTGGAGTACAGTGGCACGATCATAGCTCATTGCAGCCTCGAACTCCTGGGCTCAAGTGATCCTTCTGCCTTAGCTGCCTGAGTATCTAGGATTGCAGGCGAGTGCTACACCCGGCTAATTTTTATTTTTTAAATTTTTGTAGAGATGGGGCCTTGTTATGTTCCCCAGTTTGGTTGGTTCATTTAGGCTGGGCGTGGTGACTCACCACCTGTAATCCCAGCACGTTGGGAGCCCATGGCAGGTGGATCACCTGAGGTGAGAAGTTTGAGACCAGCCCGGCCAACATGGTGAAACCATGTCTACTTAAAATACATTAAAAAAAAAAAAAATTAGCTGGGCGTGGTGGCGGCCACCTGTAATCACAGCTACTCTGGAGGCTGAGGCAAGAAAATCACTTGAACCTGGAAGATGGAGGTTGCAGTGAGCCGAGATTGTGCTACTGCACTCCAGCCTGGGGAAGAGCAAGATCTCAAACAACAAAACAAAACATATACTTAATTTAACCCTTTCAAGCTTGGGGCTTTAGAGTAACTAAGAGGTTTGACTCAATACGGTTTGTCTCAGTCCCAAAGCCACAGTACTTTTTTCATTATCCTGTCCAGTTCAGCCTCTTGGTGGGTTCAAGTATAGAATACCAATACCAACAGCCAGATGAGTCAACAAAAGCTCTGTGTGTTTCACAGAAATAAGGAAAATATTTTGGCTGGGTGTGGTGGCTCATGCCTGTAATCCCAAAACTCTGGGAAGCTGATGTGGGAGGATTGCTTGAGGCCAGCCTGGGTAACATGGTGAGTTTTAATGTCCCCTAGATTTCCTAGGAATGTAGGTACTTGTAAATCCAGGACAGATACGTTTACTCTTGTGGGAAATCCCATTACTGAGGGCAATGCTGCTGGTGGCATTGGAGCTGACAATCACTATGCCCATGTGCCAGCTAGCCTGCCAGATGCATGGCGATTCCATCAGTGCAAACATCTGACAGTCACTTTATTGGAAATTATTTTCCTTTAAATAGTACATTCCTGAAATAGTACATTTGGGGCATTATATTGATGCTGCTGTAAGGATGAGTGTAGGTAGATTATCAGTGATGGCTTCTTAGTAAGGGATATTTTATGTATTTTTAGTAGAGATAGGGTTTCACCAGGTTGGCCAGGCTGGTCTCAAACTCCTGACCTCAGATGATCCACGAATCTCAGCCTCCCAAAGTGCTGGGATTACAGGCATGAACCACTGCACCTGGACTATTGTGATTTTTTTTTTTTTTTTTGAGACGGAGTTTCGCTGTTGTTACCCAGACTGGAGTGCAATGGCATGATCTCAGCTCACCACAACCTCCACCTTCTGGGTTCAAGCAATTCTCCTGCCTCAGCCTCCCAAGTAGCTGGGACTACAGGCGCGCACCACCATGCCCAGCTAATTTTTGTATTTTTAGTAGAGACGGGGTTTCACCTTGTTGACCAGGATGGTCTCGATCTCTTAACCTTGTGATCCACCCGCCTCAGCCTCCCGAAGTGCTGGGATTATAGGGTGAGCCACTGTGCCCGGCCGATATTTCTTTACTTAATAACTAGCCAATAAATCTCTTAATAGTATTCTGTTTTGCTCTAAGCATGCATAAAAAATGGCCGGGTAAGTCCGTGATAACTCATCACCTTTTCCCTGCAAAGAGAGTGTACTGCAGATTAGCAAACCTGCAGAACCAGTCTGTACAGAGACAAGAAGAAGACAAGCCAGGCCTCCTCTGCTTCATACCGAGACTTGCAGTCACAGCACATGGAAATTGCTTTAATGACCTTTTATACCCCCTGCTGATAAAACAATTAGAAAACTTAAAAGAGTTTCACAGTGGTGAGATATAATTTCACAATACTGAATTAGATATTAGAAATGGACTCTACGTATGTCCCTGTGGTCTACAAGCTTAATATGTATCTTTATTTATTTTTTTAACAGCACTTTCCAGGCAAATATATAATCTTTAAACAAACAAATAGAAAAATTCGTTAACTGCAGAAACAAGTTTGTGGCCATAATCAACACTCTATAATGTCACTGTCTCCACCATTATCTGTGCTTAAAATTCTGCAGTACTATCTTCAGAATAAGGATGAGTCTCAAGTATGACCATTTCTTTTCAATACCCTTGACAATTACCTTTTTTTTTTTTTAAAGTAGGGTGTTACTCTTATCATCCAGGCTGGGGTGCGGTGGCATGATCAGAGCTCACTGCAGTCTTGAACTCCTGGGCTCAAGCGATCCTCTCACCTCAGCCTCCTGAGTAGCTAGGACTATAGGTCAGTGCCACTATGTCTGGCTAACTTAAAAAAAATTTTTTTTATAGAGACAGGGTCTTACGGCTGGGCACAGTGGCTCATACCTGTAATTCCAGCTACTTAGGAAGGTGAGGCAGGAGCATCGCTTGACCCCAGAGATGGAGGTTCAAACTAATTTTTATATTTTTAGTAGAGATGGGGTTTCACCATGTTGGCCAGGTTGGTCTTAATCTCCTGATCTCAGGTGATCCGCTTGCCTCGGCCTCCCAAAGTTCTGGGATTATAGGTGTGAGCCACTGCCCTGGCCTTTCCTTTTTTTTTAACTGATCACATCAAAGATTTCAGTGCTAAACAAACCTTTTTCTTTTTTAAAATTGTTTCATGTGGAGCTAAATGTTAGGCAGTGCACCCAGAGTCACCACCAATTACTTTTAAACAGAGAACATAAGAATATGTAGAGGAGGTGGGATATTGTTGGTGCAGCTATATCATTCGAAATTGGCAGAAGTCCTGAAGCTGGTAGGGCTGAAATTAAAAAAAAAAAAGACAGAATTGGTGGAAGGCGTATGTTGAGACCTGGAATAGCTTCTCTGGAACACACTCTAAGGCAGGGGGCAGAGTAGTACATAGGTAGTCAAATGCTCAGGCTGAGGGTGAATACCGATAACAGAAACAAGGCCGCGCGTTTCCTTGGTGCACTTCCCGCTGCTATGTGGGATCCTGTCTGGCTCGCTTAGGATTCTGCGGTTCTCCAGGTAGTGAGGGCTTCCTTGCAGAGATGCTCCGGAGAGAATGCAGGCTCTGCATCTGCTGCAGGCGCAGGGCGAGCTCCCGGTCACAGGCCTCTTGAACAGTCTCCGTCTTCTCTATGTCCCAGTTCAAAGCAACAGCCAGTGCTCTGGGGTCTTCCTTGGTAACCAACTGCAGCAAGAATAAGAACCCCTGAGAACTGAGGCGTTGTGCGCGCCTCACCTGCTGCTCTCCTGAGTCTCTTTTGGGGAGTGAGATGAGGCAGTATCCGTTTTTTTTTTGAGACGGAGTTTCGCTGTTGTTACTCAGGCTTGAGTGCGATGGCGTGATCTCGGCTCACCGCAACCTCCGCCTTCTGGGTTCAAGCGATTCTCCTGCCTCAGCCTCCCAAGTAGCTGGGACTACAGGCACGCACCACCATGCCCAGCTAATTTTTGTATTTTTAGTAGAGACGGGGTTTCACCTTGTTGACCAAGATGGTCTTGATCTCTTGACCTCGTGATCCACCCGCCTTGGCCTCTCAAAGCGCTGGGATTACAGGCATGAGCCACCACGCCCGGCCGGCAGTATCTGTTTATGTTGCCTCTTTACATTGAAATGCCAGGTTTCCTTTACCATCAATTGGCATGGGCCTTTTCTTACACCGACAGGAAGAAGTCCTTGGAAAGTTTACTTGGAGCAACCCCAAAGTCCTCCACCCTCAGGAAATGCAGCCAAGCTCAAGTCAACCGTTTCCTTCCTTTCTATCTACAACCGGGAGGCACTTGTGACAGGGACAAGGACAAAGAATCAGAAGTAGTACCCGCCTTGACGGGTTCCCTTCCTCAAGCTTTTAGTTCTCTGGTCTTAGCCAGCAGGCGATGATTCCCTCAAGTTTGCCTTTTCATGTGACATTAACAGACCTCAGGATAGACTATGGATCTTCTTTGACCATGGAAAGAGCCAGAAGCCGTCTCGGAAGATTGGGCCCTGCTATTCTTCCCTGTCAGGAACAGTCACTTCATTACCAGCCTTGGACCAGAGTCTGTTTGATGATCTGAGGAAGTATATGCATTTTTCTTTAAAGCTATTTTGATTTAGATTAATGAGATGTTTGTAGATGCTCTGGCATATTATAGGCAAACTGGCAGCTAGGATTCACAGGCTGCAGAGGTGAACCAAAGGCCCCACATGCCTCTGCACGACAATACTACATCCCAGGGCAGGTCCTTCTCTGTAGCTCAGTGACCCTGGTTTCTGCCCACCTCCAAATCCTGGCTAGATAAGCTCAGTTCTGGAGCTGGCTTCTCCCTCAGTGCAGTAAGGATGTGGCTCGCCAGTGCAACATCCGAGGAGGCCTCTCCGCTGATACCAGTGTCTACTGCATCCGCCTCCTCACCGAAGGCAACTTTGGACTCTGCAAAGGAGGCACGAGACAGAGCAGACATGGAGTGACCCTACAGCCACGTGACCAACCTACCAGAATAACTGGCCAGGCAAGACAGGAACGAGCCCTTCCAGCACCCCAGCCGCCATGACTGCAGTGTCTCTAGCTGCATTACAAATACAGTGTCCTCTAGAGGGACACCTCCATCAGCCCCGAATTCTCAGGAGTCCTACCTTCCTGCTTTGACAAGAGGCTGCCCTCTTTCTCCAAAGCCTGGAGGTACAGCTGCAGGAGCTGCTTGGACCGGCGCGCTTCCTCTCTCTGGTCAAGCACCTGCTGGAGTGTGTGCTGCAGCCCCTGGACGGTGGCACAACTTTGGCGTAGTTCCTGCGCCAGATCTGAGCAGGGAACGTCAACAAGCATCTAACAAACAAACACAGACTCTGAGAAATCTATAAGGACTTCCTTCTTATTTTTATTTATTGATCTATTTTGAGACGGAGTCTTGCTCTGTCACCCAGGCCATAGTGCAATGGTGTGATGTTGGCTCACTGCAACCTCTGCCTCCCAGGTTCAAGCCATTCTCCTGACTCAACCTCCTGAGTAGCTGGGATTACAGGCATGCACTACCACACCCAGCTAATTTTGTATTTTTAGTAAAGACGGGCTTTTTACATTTTTATTTATTTATTTATTTTTTGAGACGGAGTTTCGCTCTTCTTGCCCAGGCTGGAGTGCAATGGCACGATCTCAGCTCACCGCAACCTCCGCCTCCTGGGTTCAAGCAATTCTCCTGCCTCAGCCTCCCGAGTAGCTAGGACTACAGGCGCGCACCACCATGCCCAGCTAATTTTTGTATTTTTAGTAGAGACGGGGTTTCACCTCGTTGACCAGGACGGTCTCGATCTCTTGACGTCGTGATCTACCCGCCGCGGCCTCCCAAAGTGCTGGGATTATAGGCGTGAGCCACCATGCCCAGCCTTATTTTTATTTTTTTAAGACAGGGTTTCACCATGTTGGTCAGGCTGGTCTTGAACTCCTGACCTCAGGTGATCTGCCCAAAGTGCTTGGATTACAGGCATGGGCCACTACGCCCAGCCCAGTAAAGATGGGCTTTTACCACGTTGGCCAGGCTGCTCCCGAACTCCTGACCTCAAGTGATCTACATGCTGTGGCCTCCCAAAGTGCTGGGATTATAGGCATGAGCCACCACCCTGGGCTACAGGGACTTTCTAAACACGGTGTTCGACCTCTCAAATACATTCATTTCAGAACTCACTGCATCCACTTCCCAGAGTTACCTACTATGATGGTTGGCTGAGAGTCAAGAGAAAAGCATGTGATTTTCCTAATTTTCTTCTACTGTTAACATTGTAAAAAAGGGTCATTGGGTGTAGTGGCTCACACCAATAATCCCAGCACTCTGGGAGGCTGAGGCAGGAAGACTGCTTGAGTCTAGGAGTTTAAGAGTTGCTTAAGTCTAGGAGTCTAGGAGTTGCTTAGGCAACATGGTGAAACCCTGTCTTTACCAAAAATATAAAAATTAGCCAGACATGGTGAAGTATGCCTGTGGTCCCAGCTACTTGGGAGGCTGAGGTGGGAGGATCACTTGAGTCCAGGGGGCAGAGGTTGCAGTGAGCCAAGATCGCACCACTGCACTCCAACCTGGGTGACCGAGCCCGACCTTGTCTGAAAACAAACAGTAACAAACAAATGAAAGTAAAACAAACACAAAACACCAAGAAATCATTTCCTCAGAGGTTTTCCTCCATGTTCCAATCTAAGTAGCCCCACATCACTCTCTGATACCACCCTGTCTGATACGCTTTCTGTTTTTTCCTGCCTTTCATCAGAATACAAGTTCTGTTAGAGCAGAGACTGTGTCTGGCTTGTTCATCACTGTATGCCCAGTGCGTGGAACCATGACAGGTACAGGATGGAGCTCAATAAATATTTTTGGGGCTGGGCACAGAGGCTCATATCAATAATCCCAGCACTTTGGGAGGCCACGGTGGGAGGATTGGTTGAGCCCAGGAGTTCAAGACCAGCCTAGGCAACATGTGAAGACCCTGTCTCTATAAAAAATTAATTATTTTATCTTTTTGAGACAGAGTCTGGCTCTGTTGCCCAGCTTGGTAGAGTCATGGCTCACTGAAGCCTTGGCCACCTGGGCTCAAGTGATCCTCCCGCCTCAGTTTTCTGAGTAGCTGGAACTACAGGCACGTGCCACAAGACCCAGCTAATTTTCGTAATTTTGGTAGAGATAGGGTTTTACTACATTTCCTGGGCTGGTTTGGAACTCCTGAACGCAGGTAATCTGCTCGCCTTGGCCTCCCAAAGTGCTAGGATTACAGGTATGAGCCACTGCACCTGGCCTACAAAAACTTAAAAACAACAAAATAGCCAATGTGGTGGCGCACGCCTGTAGTCTCAGCTACCCGAGAGGCTGAGGTAGGACTGGTCAAGCCCAGGAGGTCGAGGAGGCCATGAACTATGATCATGCCACTGCACTGAGCAACAGAGCAAAGAGAAAATTCCTTTGAATGAAACTGTCTCAAAGAGAAAATTCCTTTGAATGAAAACATACTATTTATCTTACTAGTGAGAAAATGCAAGGAGAGAAGCTAAGCTGCTGGCCCAAAGTCGTAGTGATAGTGCTGGGATGTGAAGCCAGCTACTCCAACGCTACATTCCCTAGCACGGCACCCCTGACCCCAGCGTCTACCTAACTATGTTTAGGCTGGCTCCTGGGTACCTGTATTTAAAAAAAAATCCGGCCAGGTGCGGTGGCACACACCTGTAATCCCAGCACCTTGGGAGGCCGAGGCGGGTGGATCAGGAGTTCGAGACCATCCTGGTCAACATGATGAAACCTTGTCTCTACCAAAAATACAAAAATTAGTCGGGTGTGTTGGTGTGTACCTGTAATCCCAGCTACCTGGTACGCTGAGGTGCTGAGGCAGGACAATCACTTGAACTCAGGAGGTGGAGACTGCAGTGAACTGAGATTGTGCCATTGCACTCCAGCCTAGGCGACAGTGACTGTCTCAAAAAAAAAAAAAAAAATGGCGGGCACGATGGCTCTTGCCTGTAATTCCAGCATGTTGGGAAGCCAAGGTGGGTGGATCATAAGGTCAGGAGTTTGAGACCAGCCTGGCCAACATGGTGAAACCCCATCTGTACTAAAAATACAAAAATTAGCCAGATACAGTGGCAGGTGCCTGTGATCTGAGCTACTTGGGAGGCTGAGGAAGGAGAATTGCTTGACCCAGGAGTGAGAGGTTGCAGTGAGCTGAGATTGCGCCACTGCACTCCAGCCTGGGTGACAGAGTAAGACTCCATCTCAAAAAAAAAAAAAGAAAAAGAAAAAGAAAAAAATCCACAGATAATTCTGCTTTGTGATGAGGGTTGAAAAATTACTCTAGGTGAGAATGAGAAGATGAAACATCTTAGCTGTAATATAAAAATTATTTAAAAATTAAGATTAAAACAAAGAAATCACTGTGGCAAGTATGGAGGCTAAGAAGGTGCTGGGCGGCAGAGGCTGATGAGCGTTGCTGCAGGCTGTGGAGGAGGCTTACCTGGAGGTCCTCCTCGGACAGGAGGATGATGCTGGACAGGTCTTCCTTCAGCTGCCTGGCCACATTCTTCCACTTCGCCCCTGCCCCGCTGTCTGTTTCATCTACATCAAAGGACTCTTGGGAAATCCAAGCTGTACCTCCATCTGACACATGGGAGCAAATGCCAGTCACAGAACAACCTGAAGTGCTGCTTTCACCTCCTCCCCCAGCACACACCGCCCTCTTGAGGGTCTAGATTAATTTCAATGGGAGAGAAGCATCTTATCTCAAGGATTCACAGGAGGGCCAATCTCCATCTAGGACCTTGATTTTTCCCTCATCTTTCATCTTTTTTTTTTTTGAGAAGGAGTCTCACTCTGTTACCGAGGCTGGAGTACAATGCGCGATCTCAGCTCACTGTAACCTCCATCTTCCGGGTTCAATTGATTTTCCACTCTCAGCCTTCTGAGTAGCTGGGATTACAGGTGCCCAACACCATGCCCAGCTAATTTTTATATTTTTATTAGAGATAGAGTTTCACCATGTTGGCCAGGCTGGTCTCAAACCTCTGACTTCAAGTGATCTGCCCACCTCAGTCTCCCAAAGTGCTGGGATTACGGGCGTGAGCAACCGCACCCGGCTGGCCTCTTTCATCTTTGTTTCTGTGTGCAACAGCTCTGTATTCTTCCATAGAAAGAAGCCATTTAAACCCAATGTATGATCATACATACACAGAATCCTCTCACACTTCCTTTTTTGGCCTGTGTGAACGAGACAGTCATTCTTGGCACCACTTCTCTGGTGGCTGGGGATTGGTCCCTGCTTTCAGTGAGGGAGCTGTAGCCATTGATTGCTGTCCCTTAGGCCTGAGTACAAAGGTGGCTGGCAGAGCCATGCTGTAGGATGATTTCCTCAATTTTGTGGCACACTTCAAGACACTTTTTTTTTTTGGAGGCAGAGTCTTGCTCTGCTGCCAGGTTGGAGTGCAGTGGCACAATCTTGGCTCACTACAAACTCCACCTCGGTTCAAGCGATTCTCCTGCCTCAGCCTCCTGAGTAGCTGGGACTACAGGAGCATGCCACCACACCCAGCTAGTTTTTTTTGTATTTTAGTAGAGACAGGGTTTCACCATGTTGGCCAGGATGGTCTCGATCTCCTGACCTCGTGATTTACACTTGGCCTCCCAAAGCGCTGGGATCACAGGCATGAGCCACCACACCTGGCTGATACTTTTTGTTTTTAAGTCCCTCCCTAAAACTAACCCCCTCTCAAGACACTTCTTGATCCTTGGTCACTAATGTTAGTCCCCTTTGTATCTCCTGTGATGATGATGACAGTGACAGGTAACATTTATTGAGTCCTTAACTATGTGCCAGTTAAGATCTAAATGTTTCATATCAGTGGTTCTCAAGGAGGAGAGATTCTGCCCCTCAGGAGACGTCTGACAATATCTGGAGTCATTTACTCTTGGTTATTACAGGTAGGGGGGAGTTCCTGACATCTCAGATGCTGCTAACCATCCCACAATATATAAAGCATCCACCCTCCAGCCCCAAATGTCACCAGTATCGTTGAGAAACCCTGGTTTGATATGTACTATATTATCTTTACAACAATCCTAGGAGACAGGTACTGTAATTATTATGTCAACAAGACACCGAGGGATGATGAATTTGCACAAGGACACCTGGTTAGTAAATGGCAGAGGTGGGATCCAGACCTAACCAGCCAGACTGCAGCCTGCAGTACTGAGCTCCCTGCCAAGCTGCATTTTATTTTATTTATTTATTTTTTTGAGATGGAGTTTCGCTGTTGTTACCCAGACTGGAGTACAATGGCATGATCTTGGCTTACCGCAACCTCCGCCTCCTGTGTTCAAGCAATTCTCCTGCCTCAGCCTCCTGAGTAGCTGGGACTACAGGCACGCACCACCATGCCTAGCTAATTTTTGTATTTTTAGTAGAGATGGGGTTTCACCTTGTTGACCAGGATGGTCTCAATCTCTTGACCTAATGATTCATCCGCCTTGGCCTCCCAAAGTGCTGGGATTATAGGTGTGAGCCACCTCGCCCAGCTGGCCAAGCTGCATTTTACTTGCTGTCTGTCTGTGAGTTAGTTGAGAACTGGGCTCACGTCTCATTCATCTTTTTTTTTTTTTGAGACTGAGTTTCACTCTGTTGTCCAGGCTGGAGTGCAGTGGCACCATCTCAGCTCACTGCAACCACCACCTCCCAGGTTCAAGCAATTCTCCTGCCTCAGCCTCTCAAGTAGCTGGGATTGTAGATGCCTGCTACCATGCCTAATTTTTTTTTTGTATTTTCAGTAGAGATGGGGTTTTGCTATGTTGGCCAGGCTGCTTTCAAACTTCTGACCTCAGCTGATCTGCCCGCCTCGGCCTCCTAAAGTGCTGGGATTACAGGTGTGAGCCATTGTGCCTGGCCTCATTCACCTTTACCCCCAGGACTCAGCACCATGTCTGGCACGTAGAAAGTACTCAGTAAATGTCTGTTGAACAAATGCTTAAAAAGCCAGACAAATGGCAATTGTCTGTGCAGTGAAAGTAATCATGCTGGATGCTGTACTGTATAGGCTGTTTTGTATGTGACTAGAATTTCTTACCTGAATTGCTGTATGCCCACTTCTCATTACTGGCCAATGCCACAAACTTAGTATTGGAAGGTAGACATAGAAAGTAATCGTCATCATCCACTATGGTGCCATCCTCTGCCAGGACCAGGGTGATTGGTGTCAGGGACTTATCAATGGCCAGAATGTCACAGGCTGAAAAGAATAAAATATTTGGCAACTGACAAAATAGCCATAAGGAAATTACATCTTTCCCTGCATCTCAAGTATGTATGCCTCCAGAGCTGGGCAGAGCTCCTGGAAGGTCATACCTAGAACAATGACCATAACTTCTAGCACTAATAGAACACTTAGCACATGCCTGACACTGTTCTATGTGTTCCTTTCTTTTTTTAGTAGCATGGTCTCACTCTGTCACCCAGGCTGGAGTGCAGTGGTGTGATCTCAGCTCACTGCAACCTCTGCCTCCCAGGGTCAAGCGATTCTCGTACCTCAGCCTCCCGAGTAGCGGGGATTACAAGTGTGCACCACCATGTCTGGCTAATTTTTGTATTTTTAGTAGAGACGGGGTTTCACCGTGTTGACCAGGCTGGTCTTGAACTCCTAACCTCAAGTAATCTGCCTGCCTCAGCCTCCCAAAGTGCTGGGATTAGAGGTGTGAATCACCGCGCCTGGCCCTGCATGCTTTTCATAAATGGTATTTAATGTCATCATAATATTGTAAGGTAGGTACTATTACTAGTTCTGTTTTTTTTTTTTTGAGATGGAGTTTCGCTCTTGTTACCCAGGCTGGAGTGCAATGGCGAGATCTCGGCTCACCGCAACCTCCGCCTCCTGGGTTCAGGCAATTCTCCTGCCTCAGCCTCCTGAGTAGCTGGGATTAAAGGCATGCGCTACCATGCCCAGCTAATTTTTTGTATTTTTAGTAGAGATGGGGTTTCACCATGTTGACCAGGATGGTCTCAATCTGTTGATCTCGTAATCCACCCGCCTCGGCCTCCCAAAGTGCTGGGATTACAGGCTTGAGCCACCATGCCCGGCCACTAGGTCTGTTTTATAAATGATGAACCCAAGGCTCAGAGAGGTTAAGTAACTTGTCCAAGACCACACAATAAGTGGCAAGGCTGGGATGTAAACTCATAGTCTGGCTCCTGAAAGTATGTTTACTCCAGCACTCATGTATGGTAGGCATCTGAGTTTTTTCTCTGTGTTGCTCTGCCTCCCAGGCTGGAGTGCAGTGGCACAATCTCAGCTCACTGCAGCTTCTGCCTCCTGGGTTCTACTGATTCTCCTGCCTCAGCCTCCCGAGTAGCTGGGATTACAGGCACATGCCACCACACCCGGGTAGTTTTAGTATTTTAGTAGAGATGCAGTTTCCCCATGTTGGCCAGGCTGGTCTTGAACTCCTGACCACAGGTGATCCACACACATCAGTCTTCCAAAGTGCTGGAATTACAGGCATGAGCCACTGTGCCCGGCTGGCATTTGAATTTTTACTGGAATGAACAATTAATCAAGGTCTGGTTTGATTCCTTGTGAACAAGCAGTCTTTCATTCGTTTATTCAGTTGTTCTCTTAAATTCTATGTGTGACAAGTGTCAAAAAATACACCAAAAAACAAAGAAAGAAAATTATTTTTGTTTTCTACAGTATCTTCCCTAGCAGCTTCTTTTCTAACCTATGGGAAAGTATAAGAGAAGCAGAAGCTAATGTCAGTAACTTTTCAGATCGTTATCAGTGGGCGAGAGGCTTTCTCCAGGACAGGTCTGTACTATCCCATTTAGTGACAGCAATGCTTCAAATACTAATGGGACTGGACTGAGCAGAAATAGCCAAGAGACTATAAATTCCCTTCAGCAGTGTTGTCTACCACCCAATAGAACAGCAAGGCATGTATGGGCTGCTGCTGCAGAGAACACCTGCCTCTGTGCCTCGAGCATCCAGTCAAGGCACAGAAGCGGAATTAGAAGTGAATTAGAACGGCTGGACGTGGTGGCTCATGCCTACAATGCCAGCACTTTGGGAGGCTGTGGTGGGTGGATCATGAGGTCAAGAGATCAAGACCATCCTGGCCAACATGGTGAAACCCCATCTCTACTAAAAATACAAAAATTAGCTAGTGTCGGCTGGGCGCAGTGTCTCGTGCCTGTAATCCCAGCTGAGATGGGTGGATCACTTGAGGGTGGATCAAGATCAGCCTGGACATCATGGTGAAACCCCTACTAAAATACAAAAAACTAGCCCTGCGTGGTGACACGTGCCTGTAGTCCCACCTACTCAGGAGGCTGAGGCAGGAGAATCTCTTGAACCCGGGGGGTGGAGGTTGCCGTGAACCGAGATTGTGCCACTACACTCCTGCCTGGCGACACAGCAAAACTGCCAGGAAAAAAATACATAAATGCTTATATGCAAAATTCATGTCAGCAAAGCATTTGTAATGCTTTGGCTGTTAATGGGTCTCTGAAAATGTTCTACATGATCTCTGTTGGTGAGTGAAAGGAAGAAACTGTGCCCTCTGACACTGAGACTACATGCCTGGGGCTGCCTCACACATTTAACTTGTAAAACTTCTTTGGGTAACCAGTTTGTTGCTACCGGTTAATAACACTTGTAAGTAGCTTAAATATATCATCTTATTTGAGAGAACCAACAATTCTTTGAAGCAGGACTGTAAATATTAACCCAGTTTGCTGATGAGAAAACTGAGGGTTGAGAGATGGTTAAGTGCAAGGCCAAGCCAGCTGGTAAAGGTATAGGGCCGGTTTCAGAACCTCTGTCGGCTCAGTCACTTAAAATTCACCTTCCTTGTCTGGACCAAAAGAAATGGTCAGTAGCAGCTCCCTCTTTCCTGCACAGGTTCCTGCTAGAGCAGACGGTGGAAACCCCTCCCCACCCCGCCGTGGGCTCAGCTGGGGTCCTTGTACCAGCTGAGTGAACCGGAGTGGCAGGAACGCAATGGGCTCGGCTTGGTCCAACATCTAAGTGATTTCAAGCAGGAGATCTAAGCCAAGTTTGGCTTAATTTGCCCATTGCTACCTGGCTCTCTCCACCACTGTGGAGTCTCACACGAAATTAACTACGCTCAAGCGCCTGAAATCTGTAAATCGCTATGCCCACTCGGACTCTATCTGTCCCAAGGCTACAGCCAAGTTGCAAGAATCCCCAGGTCGCCTCTTCTGACCCCGCCTCGCCCCCGCCGGACGTCCTCGCCAGGCCCCGATTCCCCCAGCCGCTCGCCCGGGTTCCCGAGCTAACCCTTGCTCCTCAGGTCCTCGAGGCAGGAGGCTGCCACGCCGTGCTGTTCGCGGCTGTAGTTGCGGCGCAGCAGACACGGCTTTAGAATCCGGATCTCGCCAGGTTCTGGTGCCCCGGCTTCCCCGGTCACCTCCATCCTCTCCAAGGTGGGACCTGCTCGGCTTCGGGAAACCAATGCAAGCCGGGGCGGCGGTCCTCCTACCCGAACCCCTCTGCCGCCTGCCGGGAGATGTAGTTCGCTCCGTAGCAAATCACACGTGATACCAGGGCACGCCGGGAGTTGTAGTTCTAGTTGCCACTAATCACGTGTGGCGCCGAGGCATGCAGTGAACTGTAGTCTGTGGGTTTAAAGCCGCTTTCGTTGTATTGCGCGACTAAGCCCAGGAGTTGTTTTTTACCTTGTATTTAGGAGGTGCATTCGCGCGTTCACAAAAAGGCCAATAAAGATTTATTTTGCATGACGATACACACGCATGCATGTTCTATTGAATTGAGCATTCCTATTCGCATATGAGATGCATAATGCTAATACAGACGTCCGCACCTTTCCACCCATTCTGTTTCCGGCTTCAACTGTGCAAATTAGTTTGGGGTCTCAGAACAAAATGCTTAAATAAATATAGTAAGCATTAAAGTGTCAAATGCATCGGAGAGGAAAGGGGAAATGTGAACCTCGGGAATGTTAGACATTGTTAAAATGCCTCTTGACAACCTATTCATCCTTGTTTTAGTACTGCTACTATAGAAAAGTTTGTTTTTTTCCTCCTGAAAAATTAACATCTAAGATTGAAAGAATAGTAATAAAGCCGGGCGCGGTGGCTCACGCCTGTAATCCCAGCACTTTGGGAGGCAGAGGCGGGAGTTCAAGACCAGCCTGGCCAACCTAGTGAAACTCCGTCTCTACTAAAAATGCAAAAATTAGCCGGGTATGGTGGCGCGTGCCGTGCGTATAGTCCCAGCTACTCGGAAGGCTGAGGCAGGAGAATCACTTGACCCCGGGAGATGGTGGTTGCAGTGAGCCGAGATCGCGCCACTGCACTCCAGCCTCAGCAATAGAGTGAGACTTTGTCTAAAAAAAAAGTATAGTGAAAAAAAAAATAAAAAAAGTTCCTGTCTTAAAATTACGTAAACTAGAAATAATTATCTGCTCATATTTATTCATTTGGGGCACTCTCTTTTTTTTCCCCTTCTTTTTTCTTTCTTTTTTTTGAGACAGTGTTTCCCTCCGTCTCCCAGGCTGGAGTGCAGTGGCTGATGGCTCACTGCAGTTTTGATCTCCTGGGCTCAAGGAATCCTCTCACCTTATATTTTGTTTACAAAAATGTGGGTGAGGGCTGGGCGCGGTGGCTCACGCCTGTAATCCCAGCACTTTGGGAGGCCAGGGCGGATGAATCGCCTAAGGTCAGGAGTTCCAAACCAGCCTGGCCAACGTGGTGAAATCGATCTGTACTAAAAATACAAAAATTAGCCAGGCGTGGTGGCAGGTGCCTGTAATGCCAGCTACTTGGGAGGCTGAAGAAGGAGAATCGCTTGAACCTGGGAGGCGTAGGTTGCAGTGAGCCGAGACTGTGCCATTGCACTGCAGCCTGGGTGACAAGAGCAAGACTTTGTCTCAAACAAAACAAAACAAAATCGTGGGTGAGGAAATTAGATATTATCTCAAGAAAAGTGTGGGCATTTAAAACAGCCTTTGGTAGAAGGAATTATTAAGTCATCCCTTTTAAGTAGTCTATATCTATCAAACCACAACTATAATATGAGCTCACCGTTAGCTCTAATGTATGTATCCTTTTTCATATAATTTTATTTTAATTTTATTGTCTTATTTTTAGACAGGGCCTCACTCTGTTGCCCAGGCTGGAGTGCAGTGGCATGATCATAGCTCACTGCAGTCTCGACCTCCTGGGCTCAAGGGATCCTCCTGCCTTGGCCTCCTAAAGCATTGGCATTAAAAGTGTGAGCTACTTCGCCTGTTTAGAATTTAGTTTAAAATCTATCAATTCAAAAATAAACAAAAACCAACCAAACAAAACCAGTTCAACCAGGAAGAAATAATGACATTTTGTGGAAGCCTCTTCTCTTTAAAATGCTCCTTTTGTGTTCTCCCAATAGACCTGCACACTTACGGAGTCCTATCCCCACGGTACTGTAATTGTGTGTGTATTTGGCCTGAGCGTGGGAGTAGGGGTTGAATCTTGAATCTTTTTCTTTCGAGCGCCTACCAAAGTTCCTAGCACATGGTAGGCACTCAATGAATGGAACTGAACTTATGTCTAAACATTAATTAATTTCCAAGTTTCTTAGCATTCATCCATTTATTACATACTTGGCAAGTCCCTAAATGTGCTCACGGTACTGTGGAGATGGGCAGAGATTTAATTCAATAAGAATAATACACATATAACAAGATAAAGACTTGGGATCTTCCTGGAAAGCAGAGACTTAACGGAAACTGTGCAAGGTGACCCGGACACCCGGGCTCCACCCTCTGCCCCAGTCTCCCACATCGACGGGCTCTGTTCCGGCTACCTTAGTCTGGGCTGGAGGGCCTGAGCGAGGGCGCCTGGGAGAAACTTCGTCCAGCGGCGGTTGATTAGTCAGGCCTCAGAAAGATGGCGTCCTCGGAGCAGGCAGAGCAGCCGAGCCAGGTAAGGGGAATGGGACTGTGCCGCTGTGCGGCTGAGACCCCGGCTGGAGGGGGCGCTCAGCATACGGCTGGGAGCCGGGTAGGGACCCCGAGTTTCCCAAGCTGGGGACCCCGACCTCTTGCCCCCTCCTGAGCCCCGCCCCTCCCCAGGTCCTCCCCACCCGGCCCCTCCCCCGGTGACCCCTCTTTGACCACATTCCGGAGCCCGGGCTCTGGTGCTTGGCCGTGCCCACGGGTCCCCATTTCCCGCCTGCCAGCACCTCTGGTCCCACTTAAGCTCAGCGGGGAGGTTGACGGGACCCTTGGGAAGTCCCCATCCTTGAGCTGTGAGGGCTTGAGAGGGAGACGATAGATCGCTCCCGGCTGTCCCCTCCGGGGAGGGGCCTGATTCCATCAGGGTTCCCGCTCCGTCACGGCCTCAGCCTCCTGGAGTGGCTGCCAGCCTCTTCATCTTTAGTCACCTTTGCGCCTCTCTCGTCAAGTTGGAGAGTCAGAAATAATACAGTCGAACCCTCTCAGTGCGTTGATAGGAAAGGGACGCACTGTGAACAACAGACGCCACTAAGCTTTTGGCCGAGACCCATCCTCGCTTCCCTGGGTTTGGTTTTGTTGGCTGAGGGCTCCGCTCTAGCTTTTCACCTGCAGATTCAGCCAAATCCCAGTCCAATAAGGGGACCATGAGGACCAGTGTTGACGTCTGTGCCTCTGCGGTCGGGAGGCAGTGGATGATAAGGCCTCCGAAGGGGTTTATAATCCAAAGGTGGGGTGGGGTGGGGTGAGGAGAAAAAGGCTAAGAGAGATCTTACATTTAACTGCATATGTGCTGTCATGTTGAGGACACATTACATCTATATTCTCGTTTAGTGCTCACTGTGCTCGATACAACCTTTATGAAGTGCAGGCTGTTAACCTCTATTTCGCAGAAATGGATACTAAGGGTTTGTGACTTGCCCCAGGTCGTGTGCCCTGTTGAGCCTGTATTGAACCTGTATATGTGACTGCACTAGTCATCCAAACATTTTTGAGTTGAGTTAGGATTAGAATGAGGAAGAAGAAAATAGTTTCAACTTGGGCCTCATTCCTCCTCTTCCATCTCCTTGAAACACCTTCGGGAGTTTTCAGCAGCTGACTAGCATTTCATTTCCTTGGGGCAGAAGACCACTGCTTAGTGTTTCTTACTCTCGTATTCTGCATGTCTGTTACAGGAATTGCACTTAAAAGAGCTGATGTGTTCCCCTATACCAGCTTCTATTAGCGATGTGAATGATTCAGGAAGAAGATGTTGTGATTGTAAAACGTGGGAAATAACAAGGACTGATTCTGGTCTTCTCACTGTCAGATGTTCTGGAGTTTGGCAAGTGTCTTAAGAGGAGGGCCTCTCCTTTCTTGCCTTAGCTCATTTAGTTTGCTGAAATACTGAGGCTTCTTGGGGTCTAGGTTTCTCTGAATTATTTTGTGTTAGGAATACCCACAGGCTGGGATTGAAGGATTTCTTCAGTTCTTGATTTTTTTTTTTTTTTTTTGAGATGGAGTCTTGTTCTGTCACCCAGGCTGGAGTGCAGCAGTACAATCTCAGCTTACTGCAACCTTCACCTCTGGGGTTCGAGTGATTCTCCTGCCTCAGCCTTTCAAGTAGCTGGGATTACAGGCACCTGCCACCACACCTGACTAATTTTTGTATTTTTAGTAGTGATAGGGTTTCACCATGTTGGTCAGGCTGGTCTTGAACTCCTGACTTCAGGTGATCAGCCAGCCTCAGCCTCCCAGAGTGCTAGGATTACAGGTGTGAGCCACTGTGTCCGGCTCAGTTCTTGATTCTTATAGGACATTTAATTTGTCAGTGCTGTAAACAGTACTAAAAATCTTGCCACTTGGAGCCATTGTCATGCCCAAGGATTCTTTTGGTTTTGCAAGTTTGCCCTTCCTGTATATGTGTTTAATAGAACAGGATCTAAGGTTCTTTAAGGGGGCTTGGCCAGCACTTGTTTGAAGCTCTGCTTCTCCTTTCCCCTCCTTTCCAAAGCTGGTAGAGGTAGGATTGCAAAAGAACATGCTGGCACCCTGGGGGAAAACCTTGAACTTTTCACATCAGATTCTGTTGCTATCTAACAAGTAGCAAGCAAATGCACACTTTTTGAGTGAACCAACTCTCTTTGGCAATTGCTTGTTTCATTTTTAAGTCTTGATTAATCCAGTTTCCCATTTCTCCAATTAAAGCAGAGTAGGACTGAAAGAATTGTTTAGCTATTTCCCCCCACCCCTGATTTGTTGGATAGGGTTAGACCTGTGGGGCTGAGCCTGTGTTCTGTCTCTCACAGAAAGTTTGTTAGTTAGCCTTGTCGTATCAGTCTCTGGTTTATAATGATTAAACATGAATAACCTTCTCTCTTCCCTTGAGAGGCAGTGTAGGATAGTGGTTACAAGTATAGGCTCTAAAGCCAGACCCTCTGGCTTGAAATCCTAGCTCCACTAACTTACCAGCAATTTGATTTTAGACACATCTACTTAATTTCTCCATCTGTGAAACAGGGGAAATACTAGGACCTATCTCACAGAGTTGCTCTAAGGACTAAATGAGTTATTTATGTAAAAGTGCCCAGAACAATGCCTGACACAATGTGTTATCTATTATTGTTAATATTATTCCATTTAATAAGTCAGAATTTTCACTCACAAATAGATCTAAACGTTTCCTTAAGTTCTATTGCAGCATCTTTTGGGGTGTGATTTTTTTTATGTGTTGACCACTTGTCTAGTAAAGTTCTTTTATTTGTTCAGAAGTAATTCCTTAAAATGGAAAGGAACCCCCTGGATGCTGGTATTGATGCTAGTTCTCCTTCATGACTTTTGGATTTCAGGAACACGTGTACTTTTTCATAGTGGTATAGTCCATCCTCAAGATGATTTGTTGGAATTTCATTTATTGCTTCCTTTTTTCTCTGTTCCCCACATTGCTCTGTTTTATGTGGTTGATCTATTGATTGATTGATTGAGACAGGGTCTCACTCTGTCACCAGAGTATGGTGGTGTGATTATGACTCACTGCATCCTTGACCTCCTGGGTTCAGGCAGTCCTTTTGTCTCAGCCTCCCGAGTAACTGGGACTACTGGTGTGCCCCACCATGCCTGGCTAATATATTTTTAAAACATTTTTTGTAGAGGTGCATTCCTGGCTAGGTGTGATGACTCATACCTGTAATCTCAGCACTTTGGGAGGCTGAGGCAGGAAGATCTCTGGAGGCCAGGAGTTTGAGACCAGCCTTTGCAATATAGGGAGACCTCGATCCTACAGAAAATTAAAAAATTAGCCAGGCATGGTAGTGCTTGCCTGTGGTCCCAGCTACTTAGGAGGCTGAGTATCACTTGGGCCTGGGAGGTGAGGCTGCCATGAGTGGTGATTGTGCCACTGCACTCCAGCCTGGGTGAGAGAGGATCCTGTTTAGGGGGAAAAAGAGAGAGAGAGAGACAGAGACACACACACACACACAATGTGCTGAGATTATAAACGTGAGCCACCATGCTCTGCCAACATGGCTGATCTCTCATTGAAGTCCTTTCTAGCATGTACATGTTGTAGCCTGTAGGAATGAGAAACGTTATCTCTATTACTCAGCTTTTCTACTAGCTTTTCTTTCGTCACTGAACAGCAGAGGCATGGTTCAGTCTGATTACTTGACAATTACTGAGTATTGAGTATTATTGTGGAATGTAGATTTCCTATCTGTTGAGGTTCACTGGATATAGTAAATTTTGGATTGAGAGGCTATAGAAGCAGGCAAGGGAGAAGAACACAGTGAAAGACTAGAATAGCATAGCCTCACATCCTGGCAGGCTTTGGTGGAATGTCATCACTCACAAATATTGAACTTATCACTCCACCTTTCTAAGTATGTTTTCTCCTCTGTAAAACGAGAGCAATAATGATTACCCTAAAGCTGGGTGTGGTGGTGCATGCCTGTAGTCCCAGTTACTCAGGAGGCTGAGGCTGGAGGATTGCTAGAGCCCAGGAGTTGGAGTCTGTAGTGCATGATGATCATGCATGTGAATAACCACTGTACTCCAGCCTGGGCAGCAGAGTGAAACCCTATTGCTGGGGAAAAAAAAAAAAATCCTGGCCGGTCGCGGTGGCTCAAGCCTGTAATCCCAGCACTTTGGGAGGCCGAGGCAGGTGGATCATGAGGTCAAGAGATTGAGACCATCCTGGTCAACATGGTGAAACCCCGTCTCTACTAAAAATACAAAAAATTAGCTGGGCATGGTGGTGCGTGCCTGTAATCCCAGCTACTCAGGAGGTTGAGGTAGGAGAATTGCCTGAACCCAGGAGGCGGAGGTTGTGGTGAGCCGAGATGGCACCATTGCACTCCAGCCTGGGTAACAAGAGCGAAACTCCGTCTCAAAAAAAAAAAAAAAATCTCACATGTGAATAACCACTGTACTCCAGCCCAGGCAGCAGAGTGAAACCCCATCGCTGAAAAAAAAAAAAAATGAATAAAACTAAAAATAATTACCCTTTTAGTGTTAACTGAAATCACAGATGTGAAGAGCACCTGGGGCATAGTAAGTGTCCAGTAAGTGTTAGTTTCCTTCTCTAAGTCTTTACATGGAGTTTTGGAAGTCTGTTGAACTCTCGATTAACAGTAGGTCAGACAAGGTATTTGCCCTCTCAAATTTTTTTTTTTTTTTTTTTTGAGACTGAGTCTTCCTCTGTTCCCAGGCTGGAGCGCAGTGGCTCAGTCTTGGCTCACTGCAACCTCTGCCTCCCGGGTTCAAGCAATTCTCCTGCCTCAGCCTCCTGAGTAGCTGGGACTACAGGCGTGCGCCACCACACCTGGCTAATTTTTGCATTTTTAATAGAGAGAGGGGGTTTTGCCGTGTTGGCCAGGCTAGTTTCAAATTCCTGACCTCAGGTGATCCACCTGCCTTAGCCTCCCAAAGTGCTGGGTTTACAGGTGTCAGCCATTATGCCTGGCCATTTTTATATTTTTAGTAGAGACAGGGTTTCACCGTGTTGGCCAGGCTGGTCTTGAACTACTGACCTCAAGTGATCCCCCATCTCGGCCTCCCATAGTGCTGGGATCACATGCGTGAGCCACTGCACCCCGGCCTCAACTTTTTATTTTGAAAAATTTCTCACATTTAGAAAAGTCGGAAGGATAATACTGAGAACTGTAAAATTCTCATAGAAACTTCACTGAGATGTACTGTTCACATTTTGCTGAATTCGCTTTATGTCAGTCTCTTTATGTATCTTTTTTTTGGGAAATATTTGTAATAAGTTACAGACATCAAGGATGTTTCATCCTAGAATATTTCACCTTGTCTCTCATAAGAGTAAGGTTATTCCCCTACATAACTACAATACCATCATCACACAAGGAATTTAAGTATTGGTAAATAATATTATTTAATACAGAATCTGTACTCAGATTTTCCCACTTAAAAGAAAAATATCAGGGGGCTGGGCACGATGGCTGATGCCTGTAATTCCAGCACTTTGGGAGGCCAAGGTGGGCCGATCACAAGGGCAAGAGATCGAGACCATCCTGGCCAACAAGGTGAAACCCCATCTCTACTAAATATACAAAAATTAGCTGGGCGTGGTGGCGCACTCCTGTAGTCCCAGCTACTTGGGAGGCTGAGGCAGGAGAATCGCTTAAAAAAAAACCAGGAGGCAGAGGTTGCAGTGAGCTGAGATTGCGCCATTGCACTCCACAGCCTGGTGACAGAGAGAGACTCTGTATCCAAAAAAAAAAAAAAAAAAAATCAAGATTTAGTGAAGAAACAGAGATTGCAGTGATTTGTCTCTTTAGTTCCTTTCCTTTCCTTTTTCCTTTCCTTCCCTCCCTTTCCTTTCCTTTCTCCCTCCCTCCCTCTTTTCTTCGCTCCCTCTCTCTCTCTCTCTTTCCTTTTCTTTTCTTTTGACAGAGTCTTGCTCTGTTGCCCAGGCTGGAGTGCAGTGGCATGATCTCCACTCACTGCAACCTCCGCCACCTGGGTTCAAGCCATTCTCCTGCCTCAGCCTCCCAAGCAGCTGGGATTACAGGCACCCATCACCACCCAGCTGATTTTTTGTATTATTAGTAGAGATGGGATTTCACTATTTTGGCCAGGCTGGTCTCGAACTCCAAAGATTGCAGGTGTGAGTCACGCCTGGCTAAATTTTGTATTTTTTTTTTTTTTAAGTAGAAGGGTTTTGCCATGTTGGCCAGGCTGGTTTCAAACTCCTGACTTCAGGTGATCCGCCTGCCATTGGCCTTCCAAAGTGCTGGGATTATAGGCATGAGCCACCACTCCTAGCCCTTTTATTTATTTTATTTTATTTTATTTTTTTGAAACAGAGTCCTACACTCTCACCCAGGCTGGAGTGTAGTGGTATTATCTTGGCTCACTGCAACCTCTGCCTTCCAGGTTCAAGTGATTCTCATACCTCATCCTTCCAAGTAGCTGGGATTAGAGGTGTGTGCCACCATGCCTGGCTAATTTTTATATTTTTATTAGAGACAGGGTTTCGCCATGTTGGCCAGGCTGGTCTCAAACTCCTGACCTCAAGCGATCCCCCACTTCAACCTCCTAAAGTGTTGAGATTACAGGTGTGAGCCAACATGCCTGGCCTCTTTAGTTTCTTTAGTCTGCTTTAATCTAGAATGGGTCTGTGATCTTTTAAAAGTTTTAAAAACTTTTTACTGACATTTAGCATATCCCAGAAAGAATGTAAAACATGTATATGTACAGCCTGGTGATTTTTCACAGAGTGAACACACTTGTGTAACCAGTACCCAGCTCAAGAAATCAAACATTACCAGGACCTCAGAAGCCCCCTCATGTCCCTCCCATTGCGATCCCAACTCCCCAAGGATGCCTCATCCTGATTTATAATACCTCAGGTTAATATTGTCTGCCTTAGAACTTTAGGTAAACAAATCATAAAGTACATCTGGCTTCTTTTAAAAAAATTTTTTTTTTTGAGATGGAGTCTTGCTCTTGGAGTCGTGTTCTGTCACCCAGGCTGGAGTGTGGTGGTGCCATCTTGGCTCACTGTAACCTCCACCTTCCAGTTTCAAAGTGATTCTACTGCCTCAGCCCCCGCAGTAGCTGGGATTACAGGTTCCTGCCACCATGCCTGGCTAATTTTTTTGTATTTTAATAGAGACGGGGTTTTTCCATGTTGGCCAGGCTGGTGTCAAACTCCTGACCTCAGGTGATCCACTTGCCTTGGCCTCCCAAAGTCCTAGGATTATAGGCGTGAGCCACTGTGTCCAGCGTTAAATGAGGGTTTTTTTTTTTTTTTTTTTTTGAGATAGGATTTCACTCTGTCGCCCAGTCTGGAGTGGAATGGTATGATCATAGTTCACAATAGCCTTGACCTCCTGCGTTCAAGTGATCCACCAGCCTCAGCCTCCCAAGTAGCTGGGAATATAGTCATGTGTTAATGATGCCCAGCTAATTTTTTATTTTTTATAGAGGTTGGTTCTCGCTCTGTGTGTGTGTGTGTGTGTGTGTTTGTAAAAATTATATGTGTTTGGAGGCCAGGCACAGTGGCTCATGTCTGTAATTTCAGCACTTTGGGAGGCTGAAGCAGGAGGACTGCTTGAGGTCAGGAGTTCGAGACCAGTCTGGGCCACATAGTGAGGCCCTGTCTCTATACAAAATTTAAAAAATTAGTCTGATATGGTGGCACATAGCTGTAGTCCTCGCTTCTCAGGAGTCTGAGGTGGGAGGATGACTTGAGCCCAGGAGTTCCAGGTTGCAGTGAGCCCTGTCACACCACTGCAGTACAACCTGGCTGAAAGAGGGAGACTCTGTCTCTCTTCTTTTTTTTTGAACCCACATCCCGCTGAAAAATTGTGTTTTGAATGTTGTCAAGTATTCTTTTTGGTCTCTATTGAGTTGATTCTTTTGTTTTCTTCCTTTCTTTTATTAATATGGTGATTTATGCTGGCTGATTTTTGAAATGTTAAACTGATTTTTTATTCATTGGATAAATTCTCGATATGTTATCTTTTTATATATTGCTGGATTTCATAGTGTTTTGTCAAGGATTTTTCCATTTATGTTTTGAAGGATATTGGTCTGTAGTTTTTTGTGTGTGGATGTGTAAAATCTTTTTTTTTTTTTTTTTTTTGAGATGGAGTTTCGCTCTTCTTACCCAGGCTGGAGTGCAATGGCACGATCTTGGCTCACCACAACCTCCGCCTCCCGGGTTTAAGCAATTCTCCTACCTTAGCCTCCCGAGTAGCTGGGATTATAGGCGCGCGCCACCATGCCCAGCTAACTTTTGTATTTTTAGTAGAGACGGGGTTTCACCATGTTGACCAGGATGGTCTCGATCTCTTGACCTCGTGATCCGCCCACCTCAGCCTCCCAAAGTGCTGGGATTATAGGCGTGAGCCACCGTGCCCGGCGGATGTGTAAAATCTTTGGTTTTTATGTAAAGATAGTACTGGCCTCATAGAGTAAGTTCAGAAGTTTTTTTTCTTTGTATTTTTTGAAACCTTTCATATAAGATTGCCATTATTTCTTCCCTAAATGTTTGATAGTATTTACCAGTAAAGCCATCTGGGCCTAGAGTTTTCTTTTTCAGTTTTAATTACATACTTTATTACTTTTTGTGTTTTTGAGATGAAGTTTTGCTCTGTTGCCCAGGCTGGAGTGCAGTGGCACGATCTCTACTCACTGCAACTTCCGCCTTCCAGTTTCAAGCAGTTCTCCTGTCTTAGCCTCCCAAGTAGCTGGGGTTACAGGCACTTGCCACCACACCTGGCTAATTTTTCTATTTTTAGTAGAGACAGCGTTTCACCATGTTGGTGAGGCTGGTCTCAAACTCCTGACCTCGTAATCTGCCCACCTCGGTCTCCCAAAGTACTGGGATTACAGGTGCGAACCACTGTGCCTGGCCGATTACTTTTTAAATTTACATTTATTTATTTATTTATTTTGGAGACAGAGTCTTGCTCTGTAGCCCAGGCTGGAGTGCAGTGACACGACCTCGGCTCACTGCAACTTCCTCCTCCCAGGTCTTGGTTCAAGCAATTCTCTTGCCTCAGCCTCCCAAGTAGCTGGGATTACTGGCATGCGCCACCATGCCCAGCTAATTTTTGTATTTTTATAAGAGAGGGAGTTTCACCATGTTGGCCAGGCTGGTCTTGAACCCGTGACCTCAAGTGATCTGCCTGCCTCGGCCTCCCAAAGTGCTGGGATTACAGGTGTGAGCCACCATGGCTGGCCCCTTACATATTTTCAAATTATGTAATTAGGTTTAAAAATAGATGTAAGACTATTAAACTTTATTTTTCCCAGAGTCAGTTTTGGTATATGGTATCTCAAGGAATTTGTCCTTATCATTTTAGCTATCAAATTTATAATTTAAAGTTTCTAATAATATTCTCTTATTTTTAATTAATTAATTAAAGACAGGGTCTTGCTCTGTCACCTAGGCTGGAGTGCAGTGGTCCATCATGCCTCACTGCAAACTTCAACTCCTGGACTCAGGTGATCCTGCTGCTTCAGCTGCCTGAGTCGCTGGGACCACAGGTGTACAGTAGCACACCTGGCTAATTGTTTTGTATTTTTTGCAGAGATGGGGTTTCGTCATGCTGCCCAGGCTGGCGTCCTTTATTTTAGTTAGCTTCTCTCGCCATGTCTTCAAGTGCATTTACTTTTCCTTCTGTAGTGATCTGTTATTCTCAGTCAGTGAATTTTTTTTCTTTTTGAGACAGTCTCACTTCGTTGCCCAGGCTGGAGTGCAGTGGCAAGATTCTGGCTCTCTGCAACCTCTGCCTCCAGAGTAGAAGTTACTCTCCTGCCTCAGCCTCCTGAGTAGCTGGGACTACAGGCACTTGTCATGTGTTCGGCTAATTTTTCTATTTTTAGTGGAGACAGGGTTTCACTATATTGGCCAGGCTGGTCTCAAACTCCTGACCTTAGGTGATCCACCCACCTTGGCCTCCCAAAGTGCTGGGATTACAGGTGTGAGCCACCGCACCCCGCCTGAAATTTTTATTTTGCATATTATACTTCATGTCTAGAAATTCTGTTTTCTTTTTATACCTTACATTTCTCTTCTTACTGGGACACGTTTTCATTTAAATACTTGAGTATAGTTATAGCACCTGTCTTACTGTTCTTGTCTACTAGTTATATCATCTAATTTTTCTTACTGTTATTGGTTACATTTTCCTGCTTTTTGACTTATGTTGAAAGTTTGGATTGGATGCTGGATATTGTGACTTGTACATTGTTGAGGTTCTGGATTTTGTGGTCTTTAAAGAATGTTGAAAACTTTGTTCTGGTGGACAGTTTTTTATGGTTTAGTTTTATTATCTCGAGTCCTGTTTTTTGTTTTTTCGTTGAGACAGAGTCTTGCTCTGTCGCCCAGGCTGGAGTACAGTGGCATGATCTCAGCTCACTGCAACCTCCGCCTCCTGGGTTTAAGCAAATTCTCCTGCCTCAGCCTCCTGAGTAGCTGGGATTACAGGTGCACGCCACTACACCTGGCCAGTTTTTGTATTTTTAGTAGAGACGGGGTTTCACCATGTTGGTCAGGCCTCCCAAAGTGCTGGGATTATAGGCATGAGCCACGGTGCCGGCCTTCGAGTCCTGTTTTTGAGCTTTGTTACAGTGGATCTGGGTAACAACCTTTAATCTAAAGATCGTTTGACCTCCCCTACCAAGATGTGGCCCTTCCAGGTCTCTCCTGAATGCCCTGTGAGGACACTCTAGTCTGGCTGCTTTGGATTCCTGGTCCCTCTGAGAGTTCTAAGAAATGTTCAGTTCATACCTTCCTCATCACTGTGGATTTTCACCCTGTGCCTGCACAAATTTTAGTATTCAGCCAAGACCTGAGGGAACCTCCAGGCAGATTTCTGGAGCACTTTTTCGCATAGCTCTTTCCTTCCGAAGTCTCTCCTGCAACTTTCGGCTGCCTTGACCTCCCTGAACTCTGATTGCTGTCTCTTCAACTCAAGTGGGCTGCTGCTCTGCTGGGGATCTCCCGCTCTCTCCTGGGTCTGAAAATTGTCTCCTGGTAGGAAGCCAGAGTGATTTTAAGCCTCAAGTAATTTATTTCTCTTCTTTCAGGGATCATAGTCTTGCACTGCCTGCTGTCTAATGTGTATACGCAGTGGTTTTATTTATTTGGCTTAGTTTTCTAGTTGTTTACAGTGAGAGGGCAAATCTGTTCCCTATTACTCCATCATGGCCCAAAGTGGAAGTGCATTGGTTGACTTTGAGCAGAGGAGTGACATGAAATAACTTTTATCATCTCCTCTAATCCCAAATGTGAGGTGGTGGTATTATTCCCGTTATTCCCATAGATGAGGAAACTCAGGCTCAGAGAGGTTGAGCAGTGCACCCCCAAATCACTGAGTGCTTAATGCGAAAGTTGTGCACTTTCTGTCATGCCTCTGCATCTCAAAGGATATTGGTGCGATTGAACTTTGTTATTCCCAGCAGAGAGCTACACAGACTGGCTTAGGACATATCTGGAGTCACAGTCACTGGGCAGATGCAGGCTGAGTACTCCTAGACCTGGAGGTTCTGCCTGTTGCTCAAATCTGTGAGCTGCCTGTGAGGTTGTTCTTTGCTGGGCATCAGGTCAGGGTCTGGGAACGCCTTCCACCTGGGGAAGGTCAGCGCCTTGGCAGCAGGAGTGAGAGCACTTTTGTCTCTACAGAAAGAAAAGCATTTCTCTCTCTGCTGCTGTGGTCTTTGCCTGACTTGTTTTTTAAAGCAGTCTTCTGCTTTTGCTTTCTTCCCTTCCTGCTCTCCCTATTCTGGCCTCTAAAGATTCTGGGCATGGATTGCCTTAGATCCTTTTCTTATATTGTTGCAATAGATGCCTGTGGGTGATTTCCAAGCCTCTTTTTTATTTTGGACAGAGTCTTACTCTGTTACCTAGGCTGGAGTACGGTGGTGTGATCATGGCTCACCATAGCCTCAAACTCCTGGGCTTGGTTGATCCTCCCTTCACTTCAGCCTCCTGGGTAGTTGGGACTGTAGGTGTGTCTCCCATGCCTGGCTAATTTTTGTATTTTTTAGCAGAGACAGAGTTTTGCCATGTTGCTCAGGCTGGTCTTGAACTCCTGAGCCCAAGCTGTCTCTCGCACCTTGGCCTCCCAAAGTGCTGGTGTGAACCACCATGCCCGGCCTTGTTTTTTTTTTTAATCATAGACTACCCTGTGAAGATTTCCAGGATTAAGTTGGAGACTGGGTTTCGCTGTCTTAGACAGGCTGGTCTTGAACTCCTGACCTCAGGTGATCTACCCGCCTCGACCTCCCAAAGTGCTGGGTTTACAAGTGTGAGCTACTGTGCCCAGCCTGTTTTAATTTTTTAAACAGCCAGGATGGTGGAAAATTTTTTTTTTAAATGTTCACAGGGTAGTCCAGAATTAAAAAAACCAAGGCCGGGTCATTTTTTTGTAGAGATGGGGTTTTACCATGTTGGCCAGGCTGGTGTCTAACTCCTGACAATCAAATGATTCGTCCACGTTGGCCTCCAAAGTACTGGGATTACAGGTGTGAGCCACTGCACCCAGCCGGCCATGCTTCATATATACTTTGAACGTCCTTGGCAGAATATATAAGGAACCAGTGTCAGTGTGAGTCTCCTAGGGTTGGAATGAGAGAGAAGCTTTCTTTTTGACTTTTAATACTGAATTAAAAAAAAAATAGTTCATTCACATGGCTCATAAGTTACAAGGTGCTAAAGGGTGTATGATGAAAGAGACTTATTTGGCACTGTGTACTATTTAAAGTTTTTCCCTCTGGCAAATATTAACTGTTGAGGGATGACCTTTTTTTTTCTTCCTTTTTTTTGAGATGGTGTCTAGCTCTGTTGCCCAGGCTGGAGTGCAGTGGCACAGTCTCGACTCACGGCAACATCTGCCTCCCAGGTTCAAGTGATTCTCCTGCCTCAGCCTCCAAGTAGCTGGAATTACAGGCGCCTACCACTGCGCCCAGCTAACTTTTTTATTTTTAGTAGAGGTGGGGTTTCACCATCTTGGCCAGGCTGGTCTCGAACTCCTTTCACCTTCTTGGCCAGGCTGGGTCTTGAACTCCTGATCTTGTGATCCACACCTACCTCGGCCTCCCAAAGTGCTGGGATTACAGGCATGAGCCACCACGCCTGGCCTTTTTTTTGAGACCAAGTTTCACTCTTATTGTCCAGGCTGGAATGCAGTGGGGTAATCTCAGCTCACTGCAACCTCCACTTCCCAGGTTCAAGTGATTCTCCTGCCTTGGCCTCTCGAGTAGCTGGGATTACAGGCACGTGCCACCACGCCCAGCTAATTTTTATATAGCACAGACGGGGTTTCGCCGTGTTGGCCAGGATGGTGTTTATCTCCTGACCTCGTGATCTGCCTGCCTTGGCCTCCCAAAGGATGAGATTATAGGCATGAGCCACCAAGCCCAGTCGGATGAACTAATTTTAGGAGAAGTTCCTTGGTGAAAACAATTCATAGTGATTAGTTTTATTTTAGGAAGAAAGTTTTGGGTTAAGTCAGAATGGGGCGTACTAAATACTAAAGCTGTTTGCTTTCATTTGTTTTGTCTGGTCAAATAACCTACATTATTATTTATAGGGTAGCAGTAAGGTTGTTGCTTAATAAAATGTGGTTTAAACAAAACTTGCTTATTTTAATTAAATAGAAGTGTTCAAATCCCTGTAGTACCAATTACTATCTGAGTAATCATGGGCAAGTTATTTAACCTCTTTGCCTCAGTTTCCTCATCAGCAGTAATTTGATACACTTACTGTGTGAATTAAAAGAAGAAATTGCTAAATGAATGTTAGCACTTAGGATCTAGCAAATGGAGTGGAGGAAATCCTCAGGAAGATAATGAGCTGTAGTATATGAATAATCCATTTAGTTGAGTTGTCACCATTTTTTGATTCTTTGTTGCCCATTCATTCAGCACACTTCTGTTGAAGGCCTCTGCACCTGGTACCGTCCTAGGCCCCAGGGATACAGTGATAAGCAAACACAGCAGTTTCTGCACATGTGGACTTTGTAATCTGGTGAGAGAGACGGGCATCAGTCCACTAGTCACACACATGTAAAGTTGCAGGTCTATTCAGGTCCTTGAAGGAGAGGCATGTGGTGTTCTGTGAGTGTGCTGCAGGGAGATCTGATCTAGTCATGGATGTCAGAGAAGGAATGCTTCCCCGAGGGAGTGTCCTAGCTGGATCTGAAGGATGAATTAAAGGGAAGGAAGGACATGTGCAAAGGCACAGAGAAAGCAAAGGCCAGTGTGCCTGTGGAGGGTGGAAGTGGGGATGTGGTGCCCCTCCAGACCTGAGATGTAGTCAGAGGAGATGCGAAGCCTTGTAAGCCATGCTGAGGTTTTTCTGCCTTCTAAGAGCAATGAGAAGCCATTACATTTGTTGTGTTTCCTTGGGTGAGTGGGTGGATAAGGGATGGGATGATCAGATTCTGCTTTGGAAATGGTAGTCTGTTTGCATCACAGAATATGAATTGGAAGAGTGCCAGCACGAATGAGAAGGCCGATGCCATGGCCCAGGCGGGGATTTTGGTAGCTTGGACCAAAGTGATGGCGGTAGAGATGGAGAAAAACAGATGGATTGTTTCCGTGGACTTTTTTTTTTTTTGAGATAGAGTTTTTGCTCTGTCACCGGGCTGGAGTGCAGTGGCGTGATCTCGGCTCACTGCAACCTCTGACTCCCTTGTTCAAGTGATTCTCCTGCCTCAGCCTCCTGAGTAGCTGGAATAACAGGCACATGCCACCACACCCACCTAATTTTTGTATTTTTAGTAGAGATGGGGTTTCACTATTCTGGACCAGAATGGTCTCAATCTCCTGACCTTATGATCCACCCCCCTTGGCCTCCCAAAGTGCTGGGATTATAGCCTTGAGCCACTGTGCCCGGCTGGACTTTTTATTTTTTATTTTTTTTTGAGACAGGGTCTGGTTCTGTCATCTGGGCTGGAATCTGGGCTGGAGTGCAGTGGTGTGATATGGTTTACTGGCGCCTTGAATTTCCAGGCTCAAGGGATTCTTCTGCCTCACCTTCCTGAATAGATGGTATATAAGCATACGCCACCACACTTGGCTAATTTTTTTTTGTAGAGATGAGGATTTGCCACATTGCCCAGGCTGGTCTCAAACTTCTGGGCTCAGGCAGTCTGTCTGCCTGGGCTTCTCAGAGTGCTGGGATTTACAGCACTCTTCCATGGATATTGAGGAAGGAATATTGGCAGACTTGATGTAATGGGTTAGCTCTGGAAGTGAGGGAGAAGGAGCTGTCTCAAGGTGGCCTTTCAGATTCTAGTTTACATAGTTTGGTGAAGTTTGTCCCATTAATGCCAAGAGGGAACTCTGAAAGAAGACATATATGGCAGAGAGGACTTTGAGTCTGCTCCCGGACAACCCAAGTCCAAGAGGAGGCAGGAAGGCAATTGGATGTGTACCTCACAGGGGTGTGGGCTGGAGCTCTGAAGGTTTGAACTTACCAATGCCTGGAGCTTGGATGGTGGGAGGCAGGGAGGCAGGTAGGCAGGTAGGCAGGGAAAGCTTGCTGAGATTCCCTGAGAGCGACCCTCACTTTCTAGGTAATTTCCTGCTAGCCAACCTCTTGTTCTGGGTTGGTGGGGCTCTTGGGACAGGACTTTGGATGGAAAGATAGAGTCCTTCATCCAGCAGAGTGCTTGCCACTGTGCTGTGTGCCAGCTATGTGGTAGCAACTGGGCGTGAGGAATTCTTTGGGAACCCTCTGTGGACTGGGCTCTTCTGTCCTTTTGCAAGGCGGCCCAGCACTTCCATCTGATCTGTAGTAGCCGGGAGAATGGAGGCTACAGGCTGTCTCCTGGGACATACAGATTTTGCTGCCCTCGTCTGGATATTATCTGTAGATAGTTGGCAATTGACTTGAATATCAGTCACGGTAAACTAATCATAGCTTACTCAGCATCATACCTGCTTGCTTTATTCTTTTGGAGATTTGTAAATTTCTTTAGAATCTGTCTCTCCCTCTGCCTTTCCCTTCCTCTAATTTTGGCCACATCAGTCAAGGGTCAAAGGCACCTGTGAGGGTGAGGTAGTGCCCCAAGGAGGAGGAAGTGGGCTAGAGCCAGGGGCTCGGCCACAGTGCTGCCTGCTTGCCTAGAGGTTTGGTCTGCTTGTATGTCAGCCTGTCACTGGCTTATTTCCAAGAAGGATTTAAGCCTGGGGCTTTCTTTACTATTGTGGGGTGGTGTCCTTAGTGACAGGTGAGAAATAGGAACCTGTGTAGTTTACTGGCTTCTGGGCTCCCAAAAGTAACTGCCCAGAGAAAATTCTGAGTGTGGGCTGTTGGGGCCCCCTAGTGGCGGAATCTGGTTCTCCACTGCTGTTCGCCTTTTCTTCCCAGTCCCCTGGCACTGGGCAGGTGGCAGAAAAAGGAGGTGTTTCGCTCTCTCTTCAAGCCTTTTCCCTGGACTCTGCTCTTCCCCTGGATCTTGTGATGGTCCCCCAGCCTTGCTGCTCAGTAGGTGATTGTGAGCCTTCCTGAGCAAAACCAAGCCTTGTTCTTGGAGTGCTGAGACAGTGAACCCAGAAACAGTCTCTTTATCTTCCCTGGTGAATGCAGACTCTTTGGGCTACTTTTTACAGGTAGTCCACTGCAGAATACTCAAGTCATGAAAAACTGTTGAGAAATGTGAGAGAGGTGCTCGTGTGCTTCGTTTGAGAATGGAAATCTTTGTTTTTTTGACGTCCATTGGGTGGCACTGTGATCTTATTTTTGTTTCTATTTTTCTTTGCAGCCAAGCTCTACTCCAGGAAGTGAAAATGTGCTGCCTCGAGAGCCGTTGGTAAGTACCCAAGATGTGTGGTATCATTTTCTAGTAATTAAAATGCCATGTGAATGAAAAGAAACTGTCTGTTCCTATGGTTCTGTGTCAGTAGTGTCCCTTTAAAAGTAGCTGTCACCTAGAGACTGCCTCTGTCAGCGACCTCTGACTCCTTCTTGCATGCAGGGATGAATGAGATCTCTCCTTAGTAAAGCCTGGTCTTTTCTGGAACTAAAAGCATCCACCCCAGATGGTCCTGCGCCACTTTGTTTGTGGCTGATTGATAGTAATTAGTGAGATTCCTGAGCCCTTGGGAGGCCGAGGCGGAGTGAGGTTGCTGGGCTTCTTGATTCTCTGCAGAAGCCGGCTCTGCTCTGCCCCTCAGGGTGTGAACACCTCAGTGGTCTTTAAAGAACAGGTAAGCGATGGAATTCTGGTTTTGCCTGGTCAGTAATTGTGTGATAGTCCCAACATGTTATCTTCTTAGACTGTGGTTAGGCAAGAGGCCTACTAAGCACTAAAGGTAATTTTCTCTCCCAAGTGCTTTTCATGTGGTGGCCAGAGTCCCTGCCTGCCCACCCCATTTTCATTCTCTTTTGCTTTTCAGGGCCTGCTGTAAATCCTGTTGGCTGGGTAGTAAGACTGGTTCTATATAAATCAGATAGGTTTGATGGGAGAGTCAGCTCTAGGTTGAACTTTTCAGAGCGTTTTCTTCCTGCGTAGCGATAGCAGGCGTAGGGCTGTACCGCCAAGGTTTTGTTTCAACAGGGCCTGTAGTTTCACCTGTTGTTCTTCACTCCCCTTCTGGTAGTCGTAGGAGGGGATGACATGAGGGCCTTAGCAGGTATGAACATGTCTGAATTCCAGTGTGTACTAAGGCTTTCCCAGGCTGAGGGGGAGTTGGATCCAGTTGAGCTGCCTGTAGAAAGGCCAAGGTGATACAGGCACTGCCAGACGGTTTCAGGGGAGCAGTGTTGTCATTTGTGTCACCTGCTGTTAAGTCACCAGTTATGGCCTTATATCCCAGCACTCCCACGGTGGCCTCGTTTCACTCTTTTGGTCTTGCCCAGGCCCTTGCTTGAGGTCGTGGTGGTGAGAAAGCAAGAGGCGGCCCCGCCCTGCCAGTCTCTCAGGACGCCTGCCTGCCTCCCATAAAGCCTGCCTCAGTGCCCCTCAGGCCGAAGTCTGGATTGAACACGGTAGTCTGTTGCAGTCCTTGCCTTCCTCCCTCTTCCCATTTTGATGCACCCATTTAACTGATCACCGGAAGAGTGGCCCATCCATCTTTTGGGGCTTGATTTGATAAAGCTCTTTGGGAGCCCCGAGCAGTCGGCCAGCTCACTGATTTCTGGTATCTGGAGCCCCGCAGACCCTTTGCTCTGCTCATGTTTCTGTGCCCTGCTCTTCCTGCTGTCCTGTGTATCAGCCTGTTGGTTGGTTGTATTTTTATTTCTTTCTTTTCCGGGAGGCCCTGAGCAGTCTTCAAACCCTGGTAGCCTGTGATTGTCCAGAGTTCAGACTCATTCTCTCCAGGCCAACTCCACAATTACCTTATATTTAATTAATATTTTTTCTCCTCTTTACGTACTTGCTGCATAATTGCTCAGAGAAAAGAAAACACATAGCAGCAATTTATAGATATATAAAAAAACAATAATTAAAAAAAAACCCCGAAATAAACTCCCATCTCATTTGGGCTGATCCTATGAGTTGGGTAATTAGGGCCCTATTAAAAGGTAGACCCTTTCTCCTTCCCCCCCTTTTTTTGTTTATTAATTTTTTTATATTAAACTCCCACAGTCTCTCAGTCATGCCCTTATTGCTTTTGGCCAAGCATTTGCAGCAGTCTGATTAAACGGGGGCAGCAGCCGAGTCGCGTGGTCTTGTGTGAACGACTTCTTACTCCTGGGAGTGGCGTTGGGAGGGTATCAGGCAGCGGAGCCAGCTGAGGACTCATGTGGCAGAATGGGGGCACAGGATGGGCAGCCCCCTTGCACAGAAAGCCCCACAGCTCAGTGCAGTGGTGCTGCAGTTTGTGAAAACAGGCAGCACTCAGCCCTTCCACAGGGAGGGAGCTTTCTCAGGCTGTGTGTATTTGCTGCCTCCTGCGTGCTCAGCTCAGCTCAGCTCAGGCCTGAGGATGGGGAACAGGCAATTGGAGAATGAAACTAAACCTTGTTCTTGAGTAATTCATATGTTTTACTTGGGGAAGAAAAGGCATTTATACACATGAAATAGCGAACCACACACAACCACATGTAATTTTAGCAAATAGCACAACATTGTGTGTCATTTGGTGCAGAGCTGTCTGGCTGGGCGTAGGAGAGAGCCCCCAGTTATTCAGCGAAGGAGGAGGTCTGCGGAGGGAAGCGGGTATTTAGGGATGGCTTTTGTGAAACTTGAAGCCAGGCCTGGAGGGATGGGATATTTCAGTGTTGGGGAAACACATTGCCAAGTTGTTTTGTTTTTGTTTTTATTATTATTATTTTTCCTTTAAGCTTCAGGAGGTATACATTCTTTTGTTTTTAACTGAATGCATATTTTTCACACAATTCCTTAGTGGAAGTTGCCTGGTCTCTACACTAAAGGCTAATGATCTTATTCTTTGTCCCAGACTAGATGATCACTTTGAAATAGTTTTCCCCTTATTAAAAAAGTAAGTTACTGGTCAGGTACGGTGGCTCATGCATCATCCCAGCACTTTGGGAGGCCAAGGTTGGGGGAATCACTTGAGGTCAGGAGTTTGAGACCAGCGTGCACAAAATAATGAAACCCATCTCTATTAAAAATTTTAACACTAACTGGGCTTGGTGGCTCATACCTATACTCTTAGCTGCTCAGGAGGCAGAAGCCAGAGTATTGCTTGAGCCCAGGAGTTTGAGGCTGCAGTGAGCTATGATCATGCCACTGCACTCCAGCCTGGGCAACAGAACAAGACTCTGTCTCTAAAAAAAAGTAATAATAATAAAACTAAGTCAGTTACTACAGAAGCAGCTCTATTTAGTAGTCGGTGCGGTGCAGGTGACATTGCGACATATTCAATGTCTGCATGATTGTTTTGTTTTATTTGCTAGGCAAAGAAGACCTGATTTTCATTTCTGTCCTCTCTGAATCATAAAAACTGTCTTGTGATTTTGTGGTGAGAGGTATAATCTTGAGTCTCTAAATGACACATTTGTGTTGATAGCTGAATCCTGGTCTTGATTCTTGCAAAGGAGTGACGCTGCATGTTCCCTTTTCTTGCCCATTCAGTCCTGCCGTGGTCCTGGTCCCCAAATAAAACCAGCCCAGCAACACTGACCATCTCAGAGGAGTAGTTGCTCTCTAATATCATTATGTCATTAGGGCTGGAGATTGATAAACAGACCAGTCTTGAGAAATTCTGCAAAATCCAAGTTGAAATTCTCTGTTATCAACAAAACTCTGCCAAAGTTAAAAGGACTGGTTATTTTTTTCTCTTT
Organism: Callithrix jacchus; assembly: GCF_049354715.1. Classification (NCBI taxonomy): domain Eukaryota; kingdom Metazoa; phylum Chordata; class Mammalia; order Primates; family Cebidae; genus Callithrix; species Callithrix jacchus. Next base: position 48,383,040 of record NC_133508.1, read on the forward strand.
ATACTCTCTTCACTGAGCTTTGCCTGCTGAGGCAAGGAGTTTGGACAGGCCTCCAGAGTACTATCTCCAGCTTCTCCCAGACCTCTGAAAACCTGTGAATTTCCCACAGACCCGGGTTTCCAGCCACAGGTGTGTGCCTGTCCTCAGGCTCACACAGAGTCTCTGGATTGGGTTCTTTGTGCCACTGTGGCAGGACCAGGTCCCTGCCTGGTCTGTAGATGTTTTAGAATATGTGGACAATTGTGTGCATAGGGTAATTCAGTTCCCATCTTGCTTGGATACTGAAACTTGGGTTGAGTAAACTTTCAAGGTTTCCATTTAGTCATATGATTTTTGGGTATTTAAAGTAAGCAATAAATAAGGTTTGATTTACACATTTGCTCACTCGTTTCTACTCAGTTTCTCAATGTTCAGCAATACTATTGCTCATCTACATTGCACAGTGCTTATGAATTTTGGCTAAACTAGAATTGTAGCTTTTTGCTCTTTGACACCAAGTTCTCTCTAATGGATAAGTCCTTGGCCATTGTCTCTTCCTTGAACTTGTAGGTGGAGGTTCTTTTTGTTTTTTCTTTCCTTTTTTTGAGATTGAGTTTCACTCTTTGTTGCCCAGGCTGGAGTGCAATGGTGTGATCTCAGCTCACCGCAACCTCCACCTCCCAGGTTCAAGCGATTCTCCTGCCTTAGCTTCCTGAGTAGCTGGGATTACAGGCATGCACCACCATGCTAATTTTGTATTTTCAGTAGAGATTGGGTTTCTCCATGTTGGTCAGGCTGGTCATGAACTCCCGGCCTCAGGTGATGGCCCATTTTGGCCTTCCAAAGTGTTGGGATTACAGGGATGAGCCACCACGCCCGGCCCTCTTTTTGTTTTTTCTTTCTGTCCTCTTTCCTGCATCTCTCCACCAAAAGAATCCTAAACTACAATTTTTTATAAATGATGACCGCAATTTCTACTTTATCACCTTTTTCTAGGATTACTATTTTTTAGTTCGCTGAATTCTTCAAAATAAAGATGCTCTGCAGTTGCAGACCTAGGTTGCATCTCAGAAGTTTGCCCTCCAAGTGCCGAAGTACCCTCAGGTTTCCTCCTGAGGCTCAGATGGAACCTTGTCCAGGGGCTTCTGCATCATGTATTTGATCTCAGTCCTGGGGAAAGCTCATTCACCTTACCCCTGGGACACCCAAGATTTTCTCTTTGGTTTTTAAGCCAATTAACCAGAGGCTGGTAATTAGAAGGCCATTAGTACCTTGATGGATTCAGGGAGCCAGTACCGTCATCTCTTTAAGAATAGGCAAGGTGCAGTTGCTCATGCCTGTAATCCCAGCCCTTTGGGAGGCCAAGGCAAGTGGATCACCTGAGGTCAGGAGTTCGAAACTAGCCTGGGCAACATGGCAAAACCCCATCTCTACTAAAAAAAAAAAAAATTAGCTGGTGTAGTGGTGGGTGCCTGTAATCCCAGCTACTCAGGTGGCTGAGGCAGGAGAATCACTTGAACTCGAGAGGTGGAGGTTGCACTGAGCCGAGATTGCACCACTGCATTCCAGCTTGGGCGACAGAGCCAGACTCTGTCTCAAAAAAAAAGAAAAAAGACCAGCTACAGCCAGTTGCCTGTCTGCCAGACTTCTAACATGTATTCTTGGCACAGTCTCTTCAGTATTTGTATCTTTTGTGACTTTTGTGGTTAGAATACTTTGGTGTACTTGTTGGCGGGTTCACTGTGGATAAGTGGTTCTCATTTTTTTTCCTACCAAAACTTTTTTTTTGAGATGGAGACTTGCTCTGTCACCCAGGTTGGAGTATAGTGGTACAGTCTCTGCTCACTGCAACCTCTGCCTCCCGGTTTCAAACGATTCTCTTGTTTCAGCCTCCTTAGTAGCTGGGATTACAGGTGTGCACCACCATGGCCAGCTAATTTTTGTATGTTTAGTAGAGACAAGCTTTCACCATGTTGGCCAGGCTGGTCTCAAACTCCTGGGCTCAAGTGATCCTCACACCTTGGCCTCCCAAAATTCTGGGTTACAGGCATGGGCCACTGTGCCTGGCCCCACCAAACATTTCTGAAGAATGACATTAACATGCTCAATACATTTCTTTGTGTGTACTCATGTATGCATGTGTGTGTATATATATGCATGTATATAACAATAGATATATATTTTATAACATTAAAAATAAATTTTTTTTTTTTTAAAGATGGGGTTTCACCATGATGGCCATGCTTGTCTTGAACTCCTGACCTCAGGTGATCCACCCACCTCAGCCTCCCAAAGTGCTAGAATTACAGGTGTGAGCCACCGTGCCTGGCTCTGTTTTATAACATTTAAAGCATTCCGTGGAGAAATAAAATTGATTTTGCTACTGTATTCATGAATGTGTTTTACAAGCACATGAGTAGTGAAACCAGCCATTTAGGGATTTCAGGAACTTGTCATTTTCCAGAAAAAATACATAAATATGACAAACCTAATTTTGAAGTATTAAATATATTATTTAAAAAATCTGTAGTGGTTTATTTCTGTGCAGAATTAGGTTTGCTGAAGCTAGTTGTCACTTCCACTTCTGTTTCCTGCTCAGGAATATCTGTCAGGATGAAAGTGATTGGGGGTGATAGTATAAGGATAATTCAAATCTGCCCTATGAATTTATTTTTAAAAAGTAAATCACTGGCTGAGCATGGTGGTTCACGCCTATAATCCTAGCACTTTGGAAGGAAGAAGCGGGAAGATTGCCTAAGCTCTGGATTTCAAGACCAGCTTCGGCAACATAGTGAAACCCTGTTTTTTTTTTTTGAGACCGAGTCTCGCTCTGTTGCCCAGGCTGGAGTGCAGTTGTGTGATCTTGGCTCACTGCAACCTCCAACTCCTGGGTTTAAGTGATTCTCCTGCCTTAGCCTCCTGAGTAGCTGGGACTACAGGCGCATGTCACCATGCCCAGCTAATTTTTTTTATTTTTAGTAGAGATGGGGTTTCACCATGTTAGCCAGGATGGTCTCAATCTCTTGATCTTGTGATCTGCCCACCTTGGCCTCCCAAAGTGCTGGGATTATAGGCATGAGCCACCGTGCTTGACCATGAAACCCTGTCTTTACAAAAAATTTTAAAAAATTAGCCAGATATGGTGGTGAGTGCCTGTAGTCCCAGCTACTTCGGAGACTAAGGTGGGAGGATTGTTTAAGCCCAGTGGGTTGAGGCTTCAGTGAGCCGTGATCACACCACTGTACTCCAGCCTGGGCAACAGAGCAAGACCCTGTCTCAAAACCCACTCCCCCTCAAAGCAGTAAATCATCTATAGATTTTGGTGCTTAAACCATTATCAGCAACATATTCATGGTGGTGCACCTCACAACTGCTGCAGAGAAACTTGGGGACTGAAAATCAAGTGTAAACCGTAGTTGGGCTCATGGGTGCCCTTCACTGAAGGTAACATTGTCATCATCATCAGATCCAGCGTCCTGGGCCTGAGATGTGGGCACTTTTCAGATAAGAAAAAAATGTTGGCTGTCCTCCTCCCTCACTCCTCTCTCATCAACAATATAAAGGTGGCAGTGAAGAAAACGTTTCTCTTTTACACTAGTGTCCGTGTATACTGACTTCTGGTTGGGAGGGTGCCTGAGATTCCCACCTTTTCTGCCAGATCTGCGGAAGAAAGCTGGTACGAACTGGATGATAAAATGGATGAATTGAGCACAGCCTCATTCTGTTTCTGAGTGGTTATGATCTCGAGGCCTCTTACTGATTTTGAAATCACTGCCTCTTCCTACTCTGTCCATCCTATCGCACAGCAGGTTGATTGAACAGACTAGGCGGTGCCCTTTTAGTTGTTTCCTCTTTCAGGTAAATGAAGAGGTTGCTTTCCAGTTCTAAGGCGCCCTTTTACAAATAATTATTAGATGAATCGAAACGCTTAGGAGTAATAATTAAAGAAATGGAATTTGAAAAAGTTATTCAGCTTTGTTTATACTTTAGGCTCCTGGCTTTTATAGTAATGCTTTATATTTGCTGTAGTTCCTGTAATCAGAGGCCCTGACTCTAGGATAAGTGGGCAGTGTCCTTATTTTGAGGATGTGGGAACTGAGGAACTGAGCACTCAGGTGCCTTTTATCAGAGCTACACAGTGATTAGGGGAATTCAATTTTTTTTTTTTTTTTTTTTGAGACAGGGTCTTGCTCTGTCACTCAGGCTGGAGTGCAGTGGCACATTTACGGCTCACTGCAGCCCCCACCTCCTGGGCTCAAGTGATCCTCCCACCTCAGCCTCCCGAGTAGCTGGGACTACCAATGCAGACCACCATGCCCAGCTAATTAAAAAAAAATTTTTTTTTAGGCCAGGCACGGGGGCTCATGCCTGTAATCCCAGCACTTTGGGAGGCTGAGGTCAGTTCGAGACCAGCCTGGCCAACATGGTAAAGCTTTTTCTTCACAATCTCAGCTCACTGCAATCTCCACCTCCTGGTTCAAGTGATTCTCCTGCCTCAGCCTCACAAGTAGCTGAGACTACAGGTGCACACCACCACACCCGGCTAATTTTTGTATTTTTAGTAGAGATGGTTTCACCATATTGGCCAGGCTATTCTTGAATTCCTGACCTCATGATCTGTCTGCCTTGGCTTCCCAAAGTGCTGAAATTACAGGTGTGAGCCATCATGCCTGGCCTAAAATGTTTTTCTTTTGACCAAAATCAGCCATCAGTTTCAAATAATTTTGAAAATCTACAAGCCCCCAATTTGAAAACCACTGACTATTGTGTTGGTTAGGAGAACCAAGTGCCCTACATTTTCCAGGATAAGTTTTTCCTTTTTCTTTTCTTTTCCTCTCCTCCCCTCCCTCCCTCCCTCCCTTCCTCTCTTTCTCTCTCTCTTTCTTTCTTTCTTTCTATCTATCTATCTATCTATCTTCTTTCTTTCTTCTTTCTCCCTCCCTCCCCGCCTTCTTTCTTTCTTTTTCTTGTCTTGCTCTGTTGCCCAGGCTGGAGTGCAATGCTGCAGTCTTGGCTCACTGCAACCTCTGCCTCCCAGGTTCAAGTGATTCTCCTGCCTAAGCCTCCCGAGTAGCTGGGATTATAGGCATGCACCGTCTCTGGCTAATTTTTGTATTTTTAGTAGAGATGGGATTTCGCCATGTTGGCCAGGCTGGTCTTGAACTCCTGGACTCCAATGATCTGCCTGCCTTGGCCTCCCAAAGGACAGGGATTACAGGTGTTAGCCACCATGCCTGGCCCATTTTCCAGGATAATTTTAATTTAAAATATTTTATCTCATTGTCAAACCATGCAGACTGATTTTTGGCTTGAAAAATATGATCTTGTAGTTAGTCCCACTTCTGCACTGTGAGAAGCCGCAGGAAGATAAAGTGGTGCTTTGGAGAAGGACGTATTCACCGCCCTTCCTTCTTCCCTCCCAGCTCTCCTTTCTTTTATGGTTTGTAGTTATAACCAAGATTTATGCTTGTTGCTCCACAAATCTTCTGTCTGCCATTATGAGTTTGTCTGAACAGTCTAGAGATGGGGCCGACACTGAGTGATTCTCGAAGTAAATCTATCCAGGGGCACTCTTTGACAGTCAGAGGCAGAGAGGAACTAACTCATAGCCCCCAGCGGAGCGGAGTCCGGATAAATTAGCCCTGTCGAGAAGAAGACATGCTGCCACTTTTGTGACCTCTTGCCTTCGCAGTGACCCTGGGGGCACAGCTCTCCTGTTTGTGTGCAGAGGGTGTGGGGTGGTGCTCTGGATCAGCGATCGTTCCCTTTACCCAGCAGTATCTGCCAAGAGACCCTTCTCTTTGTGTTGGCTGTGGCCCAGCCAGGCCTATGGCAGGAGGGTCTTTAGGAGCAGAGCCACTTTTTCTAGCCTTACGGTAGTGAGGAGTTGCTGACAATCAAGCATACAAGTTAATTCCTTTTTTTTTTTTTTATAAGATGGAGTTTCACTCTGTTGTCCAGGCTGGAGTGCAGTGGCGCCATCTTGGCTCACTGCAACCTCCGTCTTCCAGGTTCAAGTGATTCTCCTGCCCCAGCCTCAATAGCTGGGATTATAGGTTTGTGCCACCACGCCCAGCTAATTTTTTTATTTTTAGTTAAGACAGAGTTTCACCATGTTGGCTAGGCTGGTCTCAAACTCCTGACCTCAGTGATTTGCCCACTCTCAGAGTGCCAAGATTACAGGCATAAGCCACCACACCTGGCCTGATTATTTCTATAAATGGTTTCATTTTCCTAGCATTCACTGATAGTGGATTTTAATGGAGAAGGAGAATAAAGAACACATATTAAATATCTTTTAGGCTAGGCATGGTGGCTCACACCTGTAATCCCAGCACCTTGGGAGGCTGAGGCAGGAGGATGACTTGAGCCCAGCAGTTTGAGACCAGCCTGGGCAATGTGATGAGGTGCTGTCTCTAAAAAAAATACAAAAATCAGTGGGGCATGGTGGCTCCAGCCTGTAGTCCCAGCTACTCTGGAGGCTGAGGCCGGAAGATTGTGTAAACCCAGGAGATTGTGATTACAATGAGCCTGGGTGACAGAGCAAGACCTGTTTCAAAAACAAAACAAAGTCTTTTTTTCCCCCCTTTGCTATACTTTTCCTTTGCTGTATCACATTGTCTTGTGTGTACTTTGAAATTTTTATTTTACTTTTAAATTTTTTATAGAGACAGGGTCCCACTGTGTTGGCCAGGCTGGTCCCAAATTCCTGAGCTCAAGTGAATGTCCCTCCTTAGCCTCTCAAAGTGCCAAGATTACAGATGTGAGCCACTGTGCCCAGCTTGTGTGTACTTTCTTTTTTTTTTTTTTGAGGCAGAGTCTTACTGTGTTGCTCAGGCTGGAGTGCAGTGGTACAGTCATGGTTCACTACAACCTCTGCCTCCCAGTTTCAAGCGATTCTTGTGCCTCAGCTTGATAAGTACCTGGGATTGTAGGTGTGTGCCACCATGCCCAGCTAATTTTTGTGTTTTTAGTAAAGGCAGGGTTTTGCCATGTTGGCCAGGCTGGTCTTGAACTCCTGGCCTCAAGTGATCTGCCCGCGTTGGCCTCCCAAAATGCTGGGATTACAGGCTTATGTGTACTTTTGAGAGTCATTTCAAATCTTTTGTGAAATGAAGCAGAGGTATCAATAAGTACATATTTTTAAAAATGTGCGGGCCAGGTGTGGTAGCTCACACCTGTAATCCCAGCACTTTGGGAGGCCGAGGCGGGTGGATCATGAGGTCAAGAGATGGAGACCATCCTGGCCAACATGGAAAAATCCTGTCTCTACCAAAATTACAAAAATTAGCTGGGCATGGTGGCATGCACCTATAGTCCCAGCTACTTGGGAAGCTGAGGCAGGAGCATTGCTTGAACCCAGAAGGCAGAGGTTGCCGTGAACCAAGATCATGACATCATAATCCAGCCTGGCAATAGAGTGAGACTTCATCTCAAAAAAAAAAAGTGTCAAGAGATTGCATTTGGATCCCTGTCAGACCAACTTGCTATTTGGGCCCCCTGGAACCTACTCGCCAGGCCCTTGGTGCTCTGAAGGAGGCAGCTCCTCAACCAGTGTCTCCCACATTCGTTCTCTACCCCAGGAGCTAGTTTATCCCTAAACCTGTGTACTGCTATTAAACATGATGTAAACAGGTAGACTAAGACTGTGAAGAGAGGGTTCTGCAAATCTAATGTGTTCTATAAAGAGAAATGCAAGAAGAGGGTTTTGTGAAAACTAAGTTAAATGCTTTGCTAAATGTGAATTGCTAAAAACACTGCTGTCAAATCAGGTGTGAGCAAGATGCCAGTTAAACATTAGAGGAAGATCATAAGCATCTAGAAGGATTCTGTACTTTGATTGCTTTACTGATGTCTTTAAGTTCTCACTTTGCTTTAGAAATTGTGGAGGCTGTGTTATGGGTAGGGTTTATGCGAGAAAGATGTCTGGGAACCTCAAACTGTGGGCCCACACTCAAAGCAAAGGGCTTGGCTTTACATCAAAAGATCAGCAATGACTGACTGTTTATAGGTTTTCGGTTAATAGAAAATGTTTTAGGTGTGTAGAGCAAGTTCTTTTATTTATTTATTTAGAGACAGAGTTTTGCTCTTATTGCCCAGGCTGGAGTGCAGTGGCGTGATCTTGGCTCACCGTAACCTCTACCTCCTGGGTTCAAGCGATTCTGCTGCCTTAGTCTCCCAAGTAGCTGGGATTACAAGCACGCGCCACCATGCCTAATTTTGTATTTTTAGTAGAGATGGGGTTTCTCCGTGTTGGTCAGGCTGGTCTCGAACTCCTGACCTCAGGCGATCCACCCGCTTTAGCCTCCCAAAGTGCTGGAATTACAAGCCTGAGCAACTGCGCCTGGCCAGCAGCTTCCATTTTTAATGATTCCCTACTTTAACTGACTTTTTGGTTAACTGAACAATTACTAGCTCTGATCAGGCAGGCCAGGAGGCCTTCTCTGTAATATTCTGCCACTGTTGGTGTCTTTATTTGGTTACCTTGTTTGATTCCAGTAAGTTTCTGAGAATTACTCATTTTGCAATGAGGAAACTAAGCCCAGAGCATTCAAGTTCCTACAGCAGGACTGGGATTGAAAGCCCCTGTCCATGCTGCTGAACCTGTGTAGATGGGGAGAGCAAGTATGGGTGCGGTGTGGACCGTGCTGTCAGGCACACTAGGGTGTATATGAGGAGCCCGCTGCATAGATGCGGCTGCAGCCGATGCTCAGTGCTGCCTGGTGATTCTGTGCCTCCTTTCTGAAGCTGCTGCCTTAGTATGCTCTCCCTGGTTGGAGTCTTTTGTGTGCATCTTAGCTGTTGAAAAGGCGCCTATTAATTTATCACAGGTGATGTGTGCCTCCTTGTGCTCAGAGGAGGCGTCTGCACCCATGTACCTCACTAATGACAGGTTATGGGATGGAGAGGAGATAATAGGATCTTTTCATCTGATGTCTATGTAGCAAGTTGTTATGTCTCTGGTCGCTTCTAGGGGGCAGCAGCCGCTTGTTGTTCTGTCTCCTGCTGGCAGCGAGTAGGTTGGACAACCGAGCAATTTGCTCTGGACTCCAGCTCTTAAAGTGGTGCCTGCAGGTCTCCAGGGAGTCACCTGAATCCACATAAGTAAAGAAAATACAATATCCAGGATCTTTTATTTCTACTTTCTCTGCCCCCTCAGGTAAATCCTTTATCTGTGTTTCTATCAACATCCACAAATTCCTCATTGTCAGAGTTAAGGCAGCAAAGTTCACCTGCTTTGAAGATAAGAGAATAGAGATGTCTTTGAGAGAGTAAAATCTTTCTGTCAGATCTTACTTGTTGCCAAGAGCTAGACATTGATAACCCACTCAAATAATGTTTAGAGGTTTTGAGACTTTCCCCCATGGGCACATGTCTTTAGTTCTGTTGGGAATACCACTGTCATATGGTTGATTACCTGTTCCTCCTGTCAGCACTTCCCCAACTCCACTCCCTCCCTCTATCCAAACCAGACTTACGGAGGTTTCTCTTCAATTCTAAATGCCCTATTTCAGAAACACCTGAAGGAGAACGTTTTGGATGTGCCAGTTTTTTAGACTTGGGGCCCCAAGACTGACATATGGGCAACTTGTGCCTTGTCAGAGTGAGTCCCAGCTCCCTCCCTCCCAGAAGTGCACCTCCTCCTGTGCCCTGAATGTTCCTGCCTGCCGGATCTTCCAGCTGTGTGGCTGAGGCAGGTGCCCAGAAGGAGAAAGGCTGGTTCCAAATAGAACCAGGTGGTTGCAGTCCACACAGAGAAGCACATTGGCCTCGACATTTCAGCCATGTGAGGTTTATTTAGGATTAGCTAAGAATTCTCAGTCCTGACTCCACTGAGGGAGGAGCGGGTGACCTAGGGCCACTTTCTTGAGGCTTTGCATTCTTCCAGGCTTTCATCTGGAGATCCCAGGCCACTGGGGAAGAGTAGGAGTTTCCATCCAGCTCTATTGCAGAGGGTGGCATTTATCAAAGACAAAGGCATGCCTCTGAACCTCACCTCTCCAGCTCTCTTTGTTGTCTGGAAAAAGGCAGTTAATAGAATCTGTTAATAAACAAAGAAATAACGAGAAATAGCAGCACATCATTTGACAGTAAGGTGGTTTATAATTTCTGTTTATCAAATGATTCTCATTATTATTATTTCTATTGGATTTTTGAAGAATTCAGCCTGGTCTCCAGAGCCCCATTTATAAGGCATTTTATTTCTTCCTTTATAATATCTAGAAATAACTTTAGTTCCAGTGAAATCCAGGTCTGTGGTGCCATCCTGCCCCCCAGCTCTGGTTCTCTCCCCCTCCTCTCTGCTTGTTCTGTGACCTCAGCAGGCTCCATCAGGTGGGGGGTATCCCCTACTGACCAGACTGGCAGAGCTAATACCAGCTGGAGGAACACCGAAGTGTTTGTTTTTGTAGTTCCTGGATTTGGTTTAATGTACAATTGATTTTTTTAATGTATTTAATCATTTTTTTTCTTACCTCATAAGGATTAACCTGCACAAACCTCATTTTATCCTAAGTGTGGCTTTGGGAGGAAGGGAGAAGAAAATTGAGTTTCTCTAGCTTATTTTATTCTTTTACGCTTTATTTTCCAAATGGCTTTTCCTGCTGAAGCAGCTCTGTATAATACAATGTATTTTTGTGGCCATTACTTACTCATTACTAACTGGTCTCTCCCACTTCCCTTTGTCTGTGCACTAAATACAGGGGGCCTCAAGATAATTGGTAGCTCCATCACTGACTCACCAATTATAGATCAACAGGGAAGGCAGCCCAGGGATGGTTTGTGGTTGGCATGGGCTGCCCACCTAGAAATGTGAGTTATCATTCTCTACCTGCCACCAAGTGGGGCTTGACTAGATCAGTCCTTTCCTAATTCTGGACTTTGGCCTCCCTAATTGCATCACATGGCTCCCTGGTTTACAGGTTTCAGCCTCATTTCATCCCTACACGCTGTGCTGGTGTCTTTCTTAATTCATGCCTCCCTGGCATATCTACAAAGTAGTTATTTGCAGAGGTTTTTGTTTCTATTTTCCTTTGAGGTTCCCTGGTGCCTAGAATGGTTAGATGGCAGTCTGTAGATAAATAATTTCTGTTGAAACAGTGGGTTTCTGTACATTTTTGTCTGCTGTGTCCAAGTAAAGGCAAGTCTTTGTGGGTACCCTATTAAGCCCCCTTTTTGAGCATTTATCTGATTTGAGTTCCAGCTTATCTTCTTTGCTCTGGCATGAGGAAAAGTCCCATTTCCTGCTAGCCTGCCAGGCACTTATGTAAGACTTTTAGGTGCCAAAGTAGGAAAGAGTCCCTGTGTTGTATGGCCATATACATTTTTCATGTGTGTGTTTCCTGGGTGTTTTGGCACCTAGGCACTTTGCTAAGCCCTGTATGGGATGGGTATATACTGTATTGCTCAGCTCCTGGCAGAAAATAGGCACTCATACATATTTGTGGAATGAATGAGTGTGTGCGCTCACTTATGTGCGATAGAGACGATGAGCCAAGGAGTTGGATTGCACAGTTGCTGCCTCGCGTCCTGCTAGGAACTCAGGGTGCAGAATTCCCAGTGGGCCACACATATGCCGATGCTTAGTGGATGACTGCTACATAGGCAACATAAAGAGGGCAGTTTATGGAAGGGAACATCAGAGGAAACATTATAACTTAGACCTTTATAGCCTTTCCACTATTATGGTTTAAATCTTGACAGTCTTTATTTGCAATGACACTGGGACCAGTAAAGACAGTGCTCACTCCCACCTCCTCATTCTCTCTCCACATCCTGTTCCGTAGCTCTGGTGCACCGATAGGCATCGTTAAATGTGCATCAGCAGAGCTGCTTTTCAGTTTGTCTAGAAACAGCCCCTTTTGACTCAGAAGTTGGAAACCAGATGACTCACCATTCTATTTGTTTTATTGCAACTGTCATTTCATAAAATGCCCTGAAAGCTTTAAACTATACATGCCAAAGTGAGGTTTTTGTCTTTTTTTGTTTTCTTATCTCCTCTGTTTTCTCTAATCTTTTATGCTGCTCTTTTCCCCTTTCTTTTCCGTTATTTTCTCTTTCATTACTCTCTCTTTCTCTGTCCCTCCCTTCCTTCCTGCCTCCCCACTTTGATGACTCTAATGGCATGAGTAGTTGAAGTGGTTTTTGCTAACATTGTGGTGTGTTTTCTCCAGCTTTAATGCTATCTGATTGAGAGTGGCTCCCCTCAAGATTTTTGTGTATGGTTTGAAATGGAAATGTCCATGCATATCAGTTTGTAAAGCCCTTGATGGACTCACCTCTAGAAGCCAACAGCCATGTCAAGTCATAATGGGAACTCATTTTTTGTGATATTATATTTTGCATATTAGTGGGTGCATCCCAGTTCTCTTCCATGTACCCGTTTCCTCTATTAATTGACTGCCATGATTACAGCAGGACCAAGAGCCGTAGGTCTTCCTAGGAAAGTGTGCCATGAACTGTAGGACCTATGACTTCTAGAGACTGAGTGACCTCTAATTTCTGTGGTGGGACCTCTGACTTCTGTGAACTCTGGGGCCCCTGATGTATGTGGACTCTGGACCCCTGACTTCTGTGGACTGTAGAATTTATGACTTCTATGGATTATGGTGCCTTTGACTTCCATGGACTGTGGAACTGTAACTTCTGTGGACTCTGGAACCTTTGAATTCCATGGACTGTGAGACCTCTGACTTCTGTGGCCTGTGGGATCTCTGACTTCCGTGGCCCGTGAGATCTCTTAACCTCTGTGGCCTGGGGACCTCTGATTTCTGTGGTCTCTGGGCCCTGTGACCTTTTTTGACTTCCAAGCCTTCTGTGACTGCAGGACCTCATCAACATGTATATTGCCAAAGAGAAGCTTGATCATGTTAACCTGTTTCTCTTCTAAGGTGTTATGTAACTAGAATTTCTGCGCCGTCTTATGGCTTAAGTGGGGTGTTGAAGTCTAAATTTTTAAGGACTAGAGCTCTCAGACCAGGACTTTCCAGATCTTTTTTTCTGATACCCGACACTGTGACACTTTACTAAGTCACCTGATTGATGACATGAGCATCACTGGGTGTTGAAACACCTGGCCAGGGAAACAGGGACTTCTGTGGATTTACCCAAAGGATGGCAGACAGATTGTCGAATTTTAATGAAGGTGGGGTGGATCCCTGATGTTTGCCTGCTTTGAAGCATAGTGGAATCCCAGCATTAACTTCAGGGGTGTTGGTTGGAAACCTGCACTGGTGTCGGTTATATTCCACATTTGTCAGATCCTTAAATCCAGCTGAGCTAATTTTAGAAGTAGTTGGTTATAATGAAAAAGAACAATATATTCAGATGCATAAGATCGTTTTTAAATGAAATGCTCCCTGTTCTTTTCCTTCTTTTTAAAAGGCCTTTGGTCTGTTTTGGCCTTCAGGGCGAGCCGTCCTTTAAATTACATCAGAATAAATTTTTTTCCTATATGCCTCCATTGAAGGAGAGTGTGAGAGTGTTTTCTATGATGTGAGTGGGAGAAAATAGCGTGTTTTCACAATAGTTAATAAATTGATGGCTGTGAGTTTTGAAAGTGAGTTCTGTATATACACTGGGGTGGGATTCCACATAGCATGCTGTTTTTCACCCACCCGGCTGGTTGTCTAATTCTAACATAACTGCTATCCCTGATGCTAGAAACCAGAAAACCACAGGCTGTTCACATAACGCTTTACCCTTCTGGGGCTCAGGTGGGAACAGGGTGGTGGCGGGGTTCGAATCAACATGCCCTCAGTCCCCACCGAAGACCAGTGTTCCCCTGTTTGAACTGACTGCTTGAACAAGGATTCTAAAGTTTCTGGCCATTTTGATTGAACCGCAGCGAGGGGTGGCCCTAAAGCCTGCTTATGACATGGGTGATTACTCCTCAGGCCTGGGAGCAGCCTGCCAGGTGTCCCTCGCAGGCTCCCTGTTGGTTCTCTGCCTAAGGATATCTTCCCCTTCCCTGGGCGGGGCCTCTTTGAGGAGCAGAAGGATCATTTCGTGCTCATGTCCTGCTCATTCTTTGGCTTCTCTGCTGAGCTATCCAGCAGGGGTGCCAATTCTTCCATTTAGCTGACTATTATATAGCCCTTAAAAGGGAAGGGTTTATTTTAGCTGGCTGCTATATTGATTGCTATAGGGACGTTTCTATTTTCACTGGCGGCTATATTGACTGGGAAAGGGAAAGGGGCCGTATTGCCGGGAGCTGTCATATTGACTGTTACAGAAAAGATCTGTATTTAAGCAGTACCAGTGCACTGGGATCTCCCAGGCAGGATATTAATGCTAATTCATCCGCTCACCCCCTGCTGTGAGTGTTATTTGTTTAAATCTGTAGATTCCCACAGCGCGTTTATATCCTCACTAGAGTGAGCTCCGCTCCCTGTAATTATTTAACATTATATGCTGATATAAATTGTAACAGTTAAAGAATGGTAATGAGTAGCCAAAAAGAAAAGAAGAAAATAGAAAAAAATAGAAAAAAGGAAAAAATAGATACAATATTATATGCATATTTTGTGTGTATGTGTGTGTGTGTGTGTGTGTGTGTGTGCGTGTGATTAGAAACAGCAGAGTCACATTCTAAAACAGCAGTGAGAAGCTTCTGGCATCCTTCCTCCCAGTTCAGGTTGATGTACAGTGCTGCTCAGCCCACGTATTGTGCATCCACGTGTGTGTGTGTGTGTGCGTGCACACGCATCTGTATGTGTGTATGTGCGTGTGCCTGTGTATGCATGTGTCTGTCACCCACCAGGAAGATGCCGTATGTGTGCTATACCAGGTCATTTGCACACGTGTGTAACAATATACAGTGTTTGTTCCATGTCCTGGCAGGAAACTGGTCTATTAGCGATTTATCTTCTTGGTGAGTAGCTAATACCTGATTTTGTTCAAGGTTCCACATTCACACAGGAACTTTGTGCCTAAGACACAACTTTAGGGAAAGCCATTAGGGATTGCTCAGTTGGGATTAAACTGATAGGCCATTGGGTGTCACTGTCGCTCTACTGGCTATAGTAGAAAGTGGGGTTATCTGCTGGGGAAACTGGATTTCAAAAGAAAGTTTTGCTGTTTGAGTTGGAGGTGTTTGAGGTGTTTGTCTCTCATTTTGAGATTTCTTTTAAAAAAGCATACTTTTTTAAAGGACTCTCAAAATGAGAGACAAACATTTTTGTCTTATTTT
This sequence comes from Callithrix jacchus, assembly GCF_049354715.1. Taxonomy (NCBI): domain Eukaryota; kingdom Metazoa; phylum Chordata; class Mammalia; order Primates; family Cebidae; genus Callithrix; species Callithrix jacchus. The sequence continues at coordinate 48,398,209 of NC_133508.1, forward strand.
TGCTATGCCAAGCTTCTAGCATTTTTATTGTTCTTGGAAATTGTGTGCTGACTGCGATTTGTTTGGCTCTAACCTGCAGAGCATCTAGATGAGAACTTCTGGAAACTGTCCCCCTTAAAAGCCCAGGTGACAAGGAGAGCTGATTTGGCAATAACTTGAAAAAGGAGGGAGAAAAATCTCCTGGGGCACGTGCTTGCCACTCCCCTGCCGCCTGTCCCAGTGTAGGTGGGAAGAAGGCAGAGAGAGAGAGCTGGGCCGCTGCCTGGTCACAGAAGAGTGGCGTTCTCCAGCGGGCTCTCCAGCAGCATGGATTTGTGCCAGGCTTCACCACAATTCATACTGTGTCAGTTTAATAAATGCACTACTTAAATTATGAAATTACAAAAGAAAAAAGAGAATGCACTTATTCAGACTCTTAATACATTAAAAATAAGGCATTAAAACTCTGACTTTTTTTTTTTCTTCCAGAATCAATAATGAACAGGAAGGGTTGTAGACATTAACAGTCATGGACATTCAAACTCTTATACATAAATTATCTTAGAAAAATGCACATAAGACTTGAATAATGTAAATACATTAATGCATTTAATAATTTAAACATTAAAGCGCAAGCAGGAATTTGAGGCCAAGGCTGTTCTGAGGTAAGGGATTGGTCCTAGAACTCGTGTGTCCTAGGATCGATGGGTGATTTCCCCTTGAGACACCCTGGAAAGAGAGTGCCTGGCCGGCTGGTGTGGCCAAGAATCCCTGGACATTCCTGATCTCAGCTGCCTCCCAGCCTCTTACTTTCACATATCCTGAGCTTCGTCCTCAGTTTCACGTTCTCTACTCCTATGTTTCTAATTGTTTGTTAGAAAACTAAGTGCTTCCACTTCAAAGAACAGTGAACTTTGAGAATCATGTCTTGGTTGAAAAACCAAAGCAAAGTAAAAACTCCTTTACCCAGCTCTGGCTGCTTGTCTGGTTGTGATTTGGGAAAGAGGAAGCGGTTGCTCCTTATAATCAGTGTGTCATGTCTCAGCCTGGAACTCCACTGTGTGCTGTGGTCAGGGGATCCAGGTTGCCACATGCTGATAGATTCGAAGACTGGATCTAATGGGAGGGCAGAAACGATATCCTTTATTAGCCTCTGGGTGTTGGGCATAATGATGGCTGGTAGCCATACCAGGAACGAGGCAGGTGCCATGGAGTTAGACTCAGTAGTCTGTGACCATGCCCTGCTTTGACTTGAGGGTTTCACCTTTGGATAGACTGATGTTATTGTTTTTTCCCCTTTCTTCCAAAATCGTATTTGCAGCAATACTGAATGATCTAACTCAATTTTTGACATCTGCACTGTGAAATAGCCTGGGCAGAATTAAAAAGCCAGGAGTACGTGTTTTAAGTTTTCATTTATTAATGCTAATGCTGTTTTCTGGTCATTCCCCAGCCCTATTTTATAGTCCAAATCACAGATGAGAAACTAGAAGAACTGTAAAAAGTATGTTACTGAGTTCATATTCTGAGAACTTTTTCTCCCTTTGTAGAAGTGTGTCTGTTTGATCAGTAATGCAAATGTTGTCCCACTGGGTTTGCTGTGGGACCCTTGAGAAACAGTTATCAGATGGTAGTGACTAAACAAAATCTGTTTTCATTATTGCCAGGTCCATGGGAATCTTTTACAGGATCTCAAATCTCCTGCCTGAAGCTTTACCTGGGATTGTCTTGATTTGGCCCAAGCTTTGTCTGTGCTGTCATCTGTGACTTTGTTGGCAACCCTTTCCAGTCTTTGTTATGGCCAGTGACAGTCTGGTCCCCCAGCTAACATGGGTACAAACTGGCTTCTAGCTAACTTGCAGGAGAATAGCTATGGGTTGACTTGGCATCTGAAGCAGATACAAACAGATTAGGCTGAGCTGCCCCAAACAGCTGGAAGAAAAACCAGTACTTTAAAAGGGCTGGGTGCAGTGGCTCACGCCTGTAATCCCAGCACTTTGGGAGGCTGAGGCGGGGGGATCACGAGGTCAGGTGTTTGAGGCCAGCCTGGCCAATATGGTGAAACCCTGTCCCTACTAAAAATACAAAAATCAGCAGGGCGTGGTGGCGCACTTGTGGTCCCAGCTACTTGGAAGGCTGAGGCAGAAGAATTGCTTGAACCTGGGAGGCAGAGGTTGCAGTGTGCTGAGATCACACCACTGCACTCCAGCCTGGGTGACGGAGTGAGACTCTGTTTCAAAAAAACAAAACCAAAATAAAACCCCCCCAAAACTGGTAGTCAGGTATTAGTTTAGAAAGAAGTGGTTTGGAGAATGGGTGGGGACAGCCTGGTGAATGACCCTGAGGTCAATGTGTTGTCCTGGGGACATGCGTAGATTCTTCTTCAGACCTGATGAGCAAGAGCCGTGCTTCCCAAGACTTTTTCCACCTGTTTTGTTTGAAGGAGGCAGAGCCTTTCTTACTGGTTTTACTTCAGCCTTGGGATGACTGTCAGACCTCAGTCTGTTATGTTCATTTCTTTTCCAGTTTTCAGAGCCCAAGCCTGCTCTCTCTGTTGCTTTTCCAACCTTGACCAGTGACTGTCTTCAGCCTGCACTCTGCATTTCATCCCAGCAGTAGGAAGAAGTGAGGTCAGGGGAGCACTTGAACCAGGGAGAATCGAATTCTCTTTAGATTTTGCTGGTCATACCCAGAAAAGCTGCTTTCTCTTCCCTTAATTCCAAGAACTGTTTGATGACCTTAACTGAGCATTGGCTTGTGCCAGGTAGAGATGTGTTGAACTAGGCAGTGGAGGCGGGGGTGACGGACAACTCTCTCTCCTGTTGGGGGCAGAGTGCTAGCTGTGGCAGGCAGTGATCAGATAGGCACTGATTGGGTCAGTTCACCCTCTGATATAGCCCGTATGCAGATTTCCTTTGAAGAGAGAGGAGTCAGGTTCATTAATTAAAGGAGCTGGCTTGAGAGGTCTGTAATTATAGGTGCTAGAAATCTGAATTTTAAGAGGTCTGTGCAGCTGCATTTTGAAAAATGTAGGGAGGCACCGAGAAGTACAGGTTGTGGGCAAGAATGTGGCTCAACCAGATTTTGGAGGTTCAGGTTTTGGCAGAATTCCTCTTCAAATTCATATTTATTCTTTCTTTTCATTTAGTTCTTCTTCTTTTTTTTTTTTTAAATGGAAAGTGAAACCTGTGATTTTTAAAAATTTTTTATGAAGGTTATACCCTGTGACAGAGAGGCTATCATTGCCAGAGATGAGAAACTATATGGGGGGCAGAAAGGAGTTGCTGTAAAGTAGAAGATGCTTAGTTGTTGAGGAAACAGGGGTCATCTTTGGGCCTTAGGAATTCAGTATTTGAAAAAAATTAGATAATTTCTTCCTTGAAATGGGTGAGGGGAGCAGGGAGCAGAAACTCATTTGAATGAAGCCTAAGGAGGTAAGTCTTGGGCAAATGATGGAGGAGTCTAGAACGTTTGTCCCAACGTCTCTTCCCAGAACAGCGTCTCCTCCTTTGTCATGCGTCACTTTTCCATGTGAACCCCAAGTTACAAACAGAAAATTTCAGACCTTTATGGGAAGTCCCTGCCCTGTGCCTTTTCTTTCTCATTTTCTCAGTTATTTGTAGGTTGACCTTTTGTTTTGAGTGCTTTTTCTCCTCTCTTTTAAAAAAAAGTATCCCTTTTTGCTTCTTGTCAAAAACCTTTATTTTAGTCCCTATTTGCATCTCTGTTAATTAAGCATGGCTTATTTGATATGTAGATGGATGGGGAGAGTTGGTTAGATGAATAGAGTTCTACTCTCTGCCTCCCCCGGGTGGTGGGCAGGGCTGCTCCACAGACCTGTAAGACTGAACAGCTTGGCAAACCCAGTGCGCGGGGGAACTCCTCACTGCCTCAGTGGTTTTGTCTCATTGGGGATATTGAAAGCGTCATCCCATTTTACAGCCTGGACCCTCTGTGAAGGGCTGAAAACATAAAATATAAAAGCCAGTCCTGTGTGCTCTTTTCTTACGTTCTTGTAGCGTATATATTGGGAAATCCACGGGTGAACCCGTACACTGTAGAGTAGAACAGAAGTGTCCAACACTCTCACTTGGTGCATTTACAATATGCAAATTCCAATTCCAATTAGATTGAAACCTCTATTTAGCAGAGTGGTTTTGTGAAATAAATAACTTTTGAAGAAGGAGGCCTACTATATATAATAAATATATATTTTTCCTTCAGTTGCCTGCATGGCGCTTCCTGCCTTCCCAGCCCTTGCCCAAAATGCTGATTCCGAAGCATCTTTGGGCTCTTTACAGAAGAGATGCTTCTCCTTCACTTCCTGGCACGGGGATTTCATCCTTGATTTACAGTGCTCAGCTAGTTAGCGCTGGTGAAGGGGAGAGATGGTGTGAAGGTCATTATGTCCGTTTTGTCCTCTCAGAGAGAAAGTGAGGGGGTGTGTTTCTTGCTGTGTGCTTGTCGTGGTAGCGGTGGAGTTCGAGAGGCCCCCGCTTCTGTCAAAAGGAGTCAAGCCAAACTCCCGTTCCTTTCTTCTTCACCCTCTGTACTACATGTTATCCAACAGGGGGTGAGCAATTTTGAAAGCGGAATTCAGAATTTCAGGAAGAGTAGCACACCACTGAGTAGAGAGCCTCCCCCCAGCACTCTCCTTTTCATCATTCTTCCCTTCTCAGCCCAGCCGTGACAAACTGACAGATAATTAACAGATCAGGCCCTCCTATTAGGCGCGCCCCGAAGCTGGAAGCTGCCCTGGCTTTATGCAGTCCTTTAGCAGCTCTGTCCATGTGGGTGGTGCCGCACTTAGAGGCCATAGCAGAGGGCAGGGAGTGCTTTGGGAAAAGCAAACAGCATGCTCTTTGGAAGAGAGAGTGCATAAGGGGGAGAGAGGGGCAGCAAGGTGCCCGGTTTGAAAGCACCTGGTGAAAAGACTTAGACTCTCAGGGTTGTGATCTGGAATACCACCGCCCGTCTCAGGGAATGGGGCTTTGGGTTATAATAGGATGCCTGATTACACAGACCATTTTGAAAGCCACTTCCCAGGTCAGGCTGTGCATTAGGTATACTCGTCTTTTGCTGTAACACTGTACTGGACTTACAGAACTGGAAGTGCCTTTGGCATTAAATATTTCTACACAGACACTGCCCTATGTGGCTTTCTCTCAGCTACCTAACTTTTCTTTCCCCGGTAGAAAGAAGAATTCACTGTGAGAGTATTCATTTCTACTTACTAGTGACTTTTAAAAACTACTTTTGTTTTTGGAGACAGGGACTTGCTCTGCTGCTCCGGCTGGAGTGCGGTGTGCAAACACGGCTCACTGCAGCCTTGGCCTTTGGGCTGAAGTGATCCTCCTGCCTTGACCTCCATGTAGCCAGGAACATAGGTGTGTGCCACCACGCCCAGCTCATTTGAAATTTTTGTTGTTGTTGTTGAACAGAAGTGGTGAGAGCAAAATAAAAATAAATTAAATAAATAATTTGTTGGGTAGCGACAGGGTCTGACTTTGCTGTGCAAACTGGGTCTCAAAATCCTGGGCTCAAACAATCCTCCCGCCTCAGTCTCCCAAAGTGCTGGGATTACAGGTGTGAGCTGTTGTACCTGGCCTCCTTCTTCTTTCTTTTTTTTTTTTTAAACTAGAGACAGGGTCACCCCAGGCTGGAGTGCAGTGGTACGTCATAGCTCACTGCTGCCTCGGCCTCCTGAACTCAAGCAATCCTCCTGCCTCAGCCTCCCAAGCAGCCAGGACCACAAGCATATGCCAACATGCCCAGCTAGTTTTTAAATTTTTTGAAGAGACAGGATTTCACTGTGTTGTGTAGGCGGTCTCAAATTCTTGGCCTCAAGTGGTCCTCCCATCTTGGCCTCTCGAAGTGCTGGATTACAGTCATGAGCCACCATGGCTGGCCCTGAACACTACTTTTCTACCTACCTTATGTGGCCACCCTTCTCATCTTCATGATGTGAAGTATTACTATGTAGATAAATATAGCAACATGTAGGGGCTATACATGGGCTCAGGTCCTTGGGCCTGGCATGTTGGAACAGAAAGAAGCACCTAATTGCATCAAACCACTCTAAGTTCATGTATGTGGAGCCCATCAAGCTGAAAGCATCCAGACAGCATCTGCTGTTATCAAATCACTCGTGAATCCAGCTAATTAAAATAGAGCTTCATTTTTCTGAACCATTGTTTGGCAGGAATTCGAAACGGGTCTAACCCAATTTCTGCGTGTTTATGAGCCTTTATTATATCAGAGGTACTTTTCTGTAAATGTACAGGGCAGCGTTAAATGAATTGATCCACACAGTATCACTGTAGACGCACTATGGAGTTGCTAATGATTTCTCTCCAGCTTTCTGGTTTCCAGACACAGTCTTGAAAGCTTTATCTTCCCTTTTTCTATCCTCTGCTCTTTTCTTCTTCTTCTTTAAAAAAAAATTTTTTTTAAACTTTCCTTTTATTTTGTAATCTTTTTTCTGTGGAAACAGGAAGAGTGTTCCCTTAATGAACTTTTCTCTTCCATTTCTCTTTTTCTTTTTCTTCCTCTCTTCCTGTTTCTGGTTTTCTTCTTGTGGATAAGATTTGTCTTTTCTCTCTTTATTTCTTGCTGTTTTTATTCCTTCCTTTTATACTTTCTCCCATTTGTTTTCTCTAACCTTTCCTTTCTCCTTTTTCTCTTCTTTCTATCTCCTCCCATTTTCCCTAATAAAATGTTCTTATACCTTTGTCTCCACATGCAAATACCGACTAGGGCAGATGGGGGTGCCTGTGGAGGCAGAGCTATCTGGCTGCTTTAAGATGATGTCAGCTGATTTTACTCTGAATTTGCTTTCATGCTTTATTTTACGTTTTAAAAAGATTTTTCAAACCACATCTACTCTACTTTATAGTCTATAATCCTACTTTGAAGATGAAAAGTGTTAACATAAATGCAAACTAATTATTCCTTATAACCCTTTGTGAGTCTCTAAGCAGTATTAGTTCCATTTTACAGATGAAGAAGCAGAAACAGGAAAGGTAAGTAGCCCTGAAAGTTCCTGAAGAAGTTGATGACTGAGTTAGAATTAAACCTAGCTCATCTTTGGCTTTGCTTTTTGATTACCACCTTAAGGAAATTGACTTTTTTCCCCGTTAAGAATCATACATATTTAACGTGAGGTTGAGTGAATACCATCTCCTTGACCCTTTCTCATTATATACTTTTAACGTTCTGAAGTTTCATTTGTAGTCTTTAGATGTTAAATGAATGTCTAGGTAATTCCTGGGAAAGAAGGATGCTGAACCACTTGTGGGCTGGTAAAAACCCTGTCTATTGCAGTCTCAAAGCAGAGTGCTCTCTTTCTCTTTGCAACAGCTTCCAGTAAGTGGGCCCACGTCACTCGTACTGGCCCCAGTGATCGTAGCGTTGTAGGAAGCGCTGCCATATTTGATTGAATTTAGCCATTCTGGAATGACGTGTTCATGAAGTCCGCTCTTGCATTACTGTGGCCTTTATTATTGCTAATGCATTCTGACATTACAGGTGTAGCCTTGGCTCTCTCAGAAAGGGCAATGCTGCTCTTACCAAGCGAAAGAGCAGAGTTTATGAAACTGTTAATACTGTGAGACCAGTGTTCACCTTTAGTTACCAAGCAGAATAAGGGAAATAAATGTTTTTATAGAAAAGATAGCCAGTGACAGCAGTCTATCCTAATTCCGCACCCAGCATTGTTTCAAAAAGCGGATTAGTTAATACTGTTCCCAGACAGAGAACTAGGACCAATGGATAGAAGGTTCAGGAAAGTAGATTTTAACTCAGTTTAAAGAGACACTCCTGAAAATGAGTTGACAGTCTCTTAAGGGAGTAGTTTCCCTGCTCATTATGAGCTTTCAAGAGGAGGCTTACTGGTCATTTGTCAGGGTTGTTGAAGAGGGGAGTCCTAGCTCATGGGTGGGACCAGATGGCTTAAGATCTCTTTTGGCTTCTTTCCTTGTCTTAGATTGCTACAGCAAAAACAGCATCTTTTCCTGGTTCTATTTTGACTTTACAAGTAGCCAGTGTACTGTGAGGACCCGTGAATGCTCAGTAACTATTCATTATTTAATCTCTGGCTTCCTGCTTCTTAATCTAACTTGAATCAAAGCTGTTCTTGTTCAATTCAGGAAAACCACCGTCTCTGGCACCTCCTAGAATGAGGCATTCTGGATAGCTGCGTTTTCTGGATGGCCATCAAGATCCATTTGAAAGCAGAACAAAACAAAAAACTTCAAAACTTTTGGCTGGGAATTATCTAAAATGGATCATATACTTTCTTGCTTTATTAAGCTGACTATCTGGAATATAATTTAATCCTGATGACTCAGTATTGTCATTTTACATGAACATGTTTATGTGGTGTTATAAGCATAGCTCTGTTTTCAAAACCTGTTGAAATATACATATGTTGTATATTTGCTCCTCCTTGAAATGACTTCACCCATTCTAAATGACCCCAAACTAATAAGCTTTTTGAATTTTTTGTTTGCTTTTCATGGATGTTTCTCTCTTGACATTTGCTGTTGGGCTTTTCTTGCTGTCACGTCTTTGTTCTGTGTCTCTGTACTAGCTGGCTCCTTCCTCCGTTCGCATTTGCAGCTTTTATCTCCTATGATTTGAATACCAGATAACGAAGCTTGTATAGAAAATAAATAGCGTGAGTAAAGCTTTGCTACATATAAAATATATGGAATTTGTAATATCTTTTTTGGCTGCACTGATTTCTTTTACTATTCCCTGTCTCCTTCTTATCTCTGTTGGTTTTCTCCTTTTTTCGAATTGGGTGTGAGCTTGGAGAGATGAGCTCTGGAAAGACGGGGTCTTGTCCTTGACCTAAGCCTATATCTGTGGCCCAGGTATCAGTGGCTGACTCATGGAATCAACTTAGAAATTATAAAATGGCACAGCCAGGGGGTCCTGAAGGTCATCTGTTTAACCCCTTATTTTATAGCAATAAAGGAATCTGAGGTACTGAGTGGGGACAAGCGAGGCCATTTCATGACAGCATTTGTGTAAGGTAAAAAAATATCTTGGAGGAAAATTCTCTGCTGGCTTATCAGCATGTTCAGAATTAAAGTACATAAATCAAAAAAGGCTTGTGTTTGTGGCAGCGTTTGGCTGTGTTTGCACTCAAGACTGATATGGATATTCTAGGAGAAGCTTTAATCCCTTCATTCAGACTTACAAGAAATGCTGTTTCCTTTTAGTTAAAAAAAAAAAAAAAAAAAAAGTCCAAGAGAGCATTTGATTTGAGGAACCAAAAGTCTAGAAAATGTATCCGGGAGTCCTCATCAATTTGGGGCATAATGAAATATAAAAAATACTCAATAAAAGCTCCTTTATTACTTTAACTGTTTAAATGTGGAGTTTTTAGCCATCAGGTTAATGTTTTGGTATCATTTTTTTATTTGATTGTGAGCACTTTTCCAGGTAGCTCTGCCACTCGAGCGCTAATCAGATTCCCACAGATGAATGGTGCTAGCTGCAGCCTGACATCACTGCGTTTTTGCTTCAACATTATTTTATTTTATTTGGTTTTCCTGTAAAAGTTAATAACTCCATGTCCATGTTTAAACAGGCAAGAAGAGAGAGAGAAAGGACACTGAGCAGAAAAGGATGAGGGATATCTCAGGAAGCTTGCACAGGAAATTTAGGAATTTTTGTAAATTTAGGGATTTTTGTAATTTCTAGGTACCTTACCTTATGAACATAATATGAAGAATCAGAAAGGTTACAAAGCAAGATGGTAATTCATAATCCTTCAGATTACAAAAAGTGAACTTCTCCGTTTCTTAGAGCTGGGAAGAATTTTAAATGAGTTACCATTGATTTAAAGGAGGAAGATGCTCAATAAACTGATTTGCTTAATGGTGAGAATTGTGTAAATTTTGTGTTAATCATAAGTAAATTATATGATCATCTCGCATCTCCTCATCTTAGATGACCAAGATGAGGAACAGCATCAGATGTAGGGTATAGAGACCCTCCTTTTCATCTTCCCATTAATAGTAGGACACAGTGGCTCTTGGCCAAGATGGCTCTGGAACTCAGTAGGTCTTTGTTGAACCATTTGTTTTATTGATTGATTGGTTGATTTTTAGAGACAGAGTCTCACTCTGTCACCCTGACTAGAGTATAGTGGTGCGATCATAGCTAAGTGTAACCTCAAACTCCTGAGCTCAAGCCATTTTCCCACCCTAGCCTTCCAAGTAGCTGGAGGACCACTATTACCAGCTATTTAAAAAAACAATTTTGCTTTTGAAACAATGGAGTCTTGCTATGTTGCCCAGACTGGTCCTGAACTCTTGGCCTCAAGCCATCCTCCTGCCTCAGCCTCCCAAAGTGCTGAATTACAGGCATGAGCCACCACGCCTGGCCAGATCATTTATTTTTTAAAGTGTGTGTTTGTTTATTGGTAGCCATGCTGATTAATAATAGGGATGTTTATGTTAGTTAGTGAAAGTTTGCTGAATGTTTCAAAGCCATGAGGACTACCTTTGGGTTCTTCTTGTGTGTGATGGATTTCCTTACTGAGCTGAACATTTCTGAATTGGGGTTTATCAGAGGGGGCAACTGGACTGATATCTCTTGATTCAGTTTCTCTTCCAAACTTGTACCTTGATACTAAAGACAATCTGTGGGTACAAATCTGACGATGGCTGTGATAGTAAGTTCTACAGCCATTATGTCATTCCCTCTGAAATATGTGTAAAAAAAAAATTACATTTTCCTCATCTGCATCAGTGGCATAGCTTATATTGCTTTCCTGTGTCTCACACTTTGTGTTGATAAGTTACTTCTGAAGTCTACGAGGGTGTGACCTGTGTTAGATAGCACTTTTTTAGAAAATGGAACCTACCCACCAAACTGTCCCCATAGACAGCCCATTCCTGGCCACCCTCTGGGGCTGGTATGCTTGTGCTTGGTGAGGAAGGTCACTTTCCTCTGATAGAAGCTGATTGTATGTGACTACTTGAATAGTAAGTTTCCAACCCTGTCATTCTGCTGTCAGTTTGTTGATTTTTTTTTTTTTTTTTTGAGACAGAGTCTTGCTTGCTCTGTCGCCCAGGCTGGAGTGCAGTGGCACAGTCTCAGCTCATTGCAGCCTCCACCTCCTGGGTTCAAGTGATTCTCCTCTCTCAGCCTCCCGAGTAGCTGGGATTATAGACGTGTGCCACCACACCCAGTTAATTTTTGTATTTTTAGTAGAGATGGGGTTTTGCTACGTTGGTCAGGCTGGTCTCGAACTCCTGATCTCAGATGATCTGCTGCCTCAGCCTCCCAAAGTGCAATTTGAAGATTTTTTTTTTTAAGACAGAGTCTCCAGGCTGGAGTGCACTGGTGCAATCTTAGCTCAATGCAACCTCCGCCTCCTGGGTTCAAGTGATTTTTCTGCCTCAGCCTCCCGAGTAGCTGGGATTGTAGGCGCTTACCACCACGCCCAGCTAATTTTTTATATTTTTAGTAGAGATGGGGTTTCACCATGTTAGCAAGGCTGGTCTCGAACTTCTGACTTTGTGATTTGCCTGTCTCAGCCTCCCAAACTGCTGGGATTACAGGCGTGAGCCCCTGTGCCTGGACAATTTGAATATTTTTAAGTCTGCCAGCTTATTGTATTATGAATTACACTTTTGGAACCCATACTTTAATTTTTTTTTTTTTAGGCCATAAAAGAAAGTTAATATAGGTTGAGTATTCATAATCCCAAATGCTTGTGACCACAAGTGTTGGATTTTGGATTTTTTCAGATTTTGAAATATGTGCATAATACTTACTGGTTGAGCATCCATAATCTGAAAATCCAAAATCTGAAATGCTTTGGATTTTGGATGTTCAGATTAGGGATGCTCAGCCTGTAGCAGGATCTAGGACTTGGTGGCATTCTGTTAATAGCAGATCTTAATTGTTTACCTTATTCTGTTTTCTGGTGGGTCTAAAGCAAATTCTTAGGCTGGGTGCAGTGACCCACACCTGTAATTCCAGCACATTGGGAGGCTCAGGTGGGTGGATCACTTGAGGTCAAGAGTTCGAGACCAGCCTGGCCAACATGGTGAAACCTTGTCTCTACTAAAAACAGAAAAATTAGGCTGGGTGCAGTGACCCACACCTATAATCCTAGCACTTTGGGAGGCCGAGGTGGGTGGATCACCTGAGGTCAGGAGTTCGAGACCAGCGTGACCGACATGGTGAAAACCTGTCTCCACTAAAAATACAAAAATTAGCTGGGTGCGGTGGTGCATGCCTTTAATCCCAGCTACTTGGGAGGCTGAGGCAGGAGAATCACTTGAAACTGGGAGGCAGAGGTTGCAGTGAGCTGAGATCATGCCATTGCACTCCAGCCTGGGTGACAGAGTGAGACTGTATCTCAAAAAAAAAAAAAAAAATTAGCCAAGCGTGGTGGTACATGCTTGTAGTCCCAGCTCGGGAGGCTGAGACAGGAGAATCGCTTGAACCTGGGAGGCAGAGGTTGCAATGCTGAGATCGTGCCACTTTACTCCAGCCTGGGCAACAGAGTGAGACTCCGTCTCCAGAAAAAAAAAGAAGAAAAAAAATTCATTTCTTGCTATCTTCTGAATTTGAACTCATGCTAGATTATGAGTAGTTCCTTTTTGGTATTCAAATTTATTTTTTAGCATTAGGTCATTCTCTGATTTTCTTATGGGGTGTCTGACAGAATTGCCTTTTATTTGTTTGTTTTCGAGATGGAGTCTCACTCTGTCATCACCCAGGGTATAGTGCAACGGTGCGATCTCGGCTTACTGCAACCTCTGCCTCCCAGATTCAAGCAATTCTTGTGCCTCAGCCACCCTAGTAGCTGAGACTACAGGCATGTGCCACTTCAACTGGCTAAATTTTGTATTTTTTTTTAGTAGAGATGGGGTTTCGTCATGTTGGTCAGGCTTGTCTCAAACTCCTGGCCTCAATGATCCACCCGCCTCAGGCTCCCAAAGTTCTGGGATTACAGGCGTGAACCACTGTGCCTGGCCTAGAAGTGCCTTTTAAAGACTCCTCAGAGATTTTAGTTTTGTGCATTGTGTGGGCTGATGGTAAACAGAATTTCTTGGCCCAGAACTTACTTCCTTGGAATTCAGGAGCCCATCTTCTTGCCCTTAGAGCAGGTGGCCCTAAGCCCTTGAGAGGGGATCCTGCTTTGCACCACCTGGTGGTCACCTATTCAGTAGCTGACCCCCAGTGATGCCTTAATGTTTGAGGTTGCCATTATCTATGATACAACCTTTCTTCGTCTCCTTCCTAATCATCCCACAGTTCAATAGTGCATGACTAGAGAGAGCTTCACCAATCTCCATCTGGCCGAACTTCAAAAGAAGTGGAAACTGAATCAGGGTTTCATCTGCTGAGCATCTGAAGCTACTGGAGTTTAGGAGAAATAACTTTCAGAAAGCATGAAATTCAACCAGTGGTGGAGAGAAAGAGACTAGGAAATAGAGGCAGCAGTATCATTAGGGAGTTGCTGGGGACTGTGTGTCACATATTTTTAGTGTTGGAGTCACCCACCAGCCACCGTCACTGTGTGAGCTCACATTTCTCCCAGGGAGCATCTTGGACACTGAGTCATTACATTCCTTTAGAGTGATTTAACTCAACAGCTTGACACCTTCATTAATTTTACAACACGAAGCCTGGGTGCTCTCTGCTTCCTCTTTAACAGTGCAGTGCAGGGAAATTAGAGGAATATTGAAAATATAAAACCGGGGGATACTGGAAGAAGGAGCAGTCAAGGAGCTGTTGAAAGACATCATGTTAAGAAATTGAACTCCTTGTCTTTCCTTGGTATCTCCTGGGATCGAGCACCCAGCTCTTGCCACTTGTCTCTGGCAAAGAAGCCTTTTATTTCCGTTCCTGGCATGCCGGCCAAACCTCTGACTTGCAGCCAGCTCGTTTGCCTTCTCTGCTGAGGTCACTGCTACCGTGATCCGTGTATAATGGCATTTTCCTCCTCCTTTCAGTATGAAGGCTATTACAGTTTCTTCTCTAAACAGGACTTCAAACAATTTGCTGCCAGTTGCATTTCAAAGCAAAGGAAAAGGCAAATGTCATCCTTTTTTTCTCCCCTCTTTGGGTAACTTCTTTGTTGGTTGCATCAAAAATTAGAGGGGCTGCTATCTAAATTCAGGTGGGGATGCATGGGGACAAGGCATTTAAATTTGCTTTTCTTTCTCCCTGAAGGAGAAAAACCCTTTTCCTTCTCAACCTTTCCTAAAAAGGTGCTTTGATCTTCTCAACCCAGAAGCAAGGGTTTTCATTTCTTCCAGGCCGGCGTGTGCTCCTCAGCTCCTTCTGTGGCATGGTGACCGTCACCCGCTGCATCAGCAGCTCTGCTTTTCAAGCCGTGCTCCTCCACTGCACCAGTGGCCTTCGGGCTGGAAGTTGGCACCCAGAGTCCTCGGCTGGACACAAACACCTCTCCAAAGTCACCCTTACGTCCCTAAGATCACTGTCCCTTGACATTAAATAGTGCGTAGTGGTCTAGGATGCTCTTTATTTCAGTATACATTGCTGGAAGAACTACTTTAATCAAAGAACAAAACAGTGACATTCTGGCAAGCAGTTCATGCAATATTTTTGAGGCCAAGGAAAAAAAAATTAAATGGCAGAGATATTTCACTTTGAAAGGTAGTTTTTGTGCATGTGAAGTTGCCACTTTTCATAAAGGCTTTTACTACATATATCAATGAGTTTTAAGAGAGACTAGGGTCAATAATGTATGCTTTAGAATTCCCTAAATACAGATTTACACAATAGCCTTAAAATATATTATGTTCTATCATGTCAACTGTTGTGCATTTCTACCAGCGGTATTTTATTTCTTTAATGTGAAAAACAAAAGGACAGAGGAAAGTAAAGTAAAACAAAGGAAATTAGGGCCCACAAGCTTAATTAGTATAGGGTTGTAACCCAGATCAACAGTGGGAAGGACACGGTGACAAAACCCAGGAAATTCCAAGTCCAAAGAGAGGCTCTTTCCTTTAACTCCTTGAGTGCCAGGGCACTTGCCAGCCAGCTCCTTACCCAGGTGCGGGAGACTCCCTGCCTACAACTCACTGTCTTTATTGTTGAACTTCCTGGCTTTTGTTGACTTTCCCTTCTCCTTTCCTCCTTTAATGTACATGAAACATACCTTTGTGTGTGTGTTAATTATAGATAAATGGGCTAAAAGTACCTCTTGGTTTTGTAACCCTCAGAGAAGGGGAAAGAGTACAAAAAAAATTCCTGTCACTGTCATCTGTTCATTTTTAATGAGCAATTTTTAAAAATTGAAAATAAAAGAAGAAAATGAATAGGTGTTGAACCAGCCCGTGATATGTAAATGCCAACTAGTAATTAGCTAAAACCTCAATTTTCATTCTGTTTCATCTTGCAAAACATTTCATTTTCCCTGAGTGAAAACACTTAATTTGGGCTGTGCGAGTTAGCTGAGTGGCCGCCCCGGCCTGCGCCTCCGCCAGCTCCGGCTAGGGGGCACTTTGGCTCTGCGCTTCTGCCGCCTGCGGCTCGTCCACCTCAAGGTTATTCCCCTCTTGCCATTCCAGTGGTTTTGCTCCGAGTGTGCAGGCCCCTCCCCCCCACTCCCTTTAGTCTGGTTTCGGGGAGCCTACTCCTTGTCCTTGCAGAGGCGCGTATTGAATTTTGGCTGACCGAGCCTTCCCCTGCATATTAACTTTCCCCTCTTACCTGGCTTTTGGGCCCTTGGCTTCCCTGAGTTGCAGCCACACGCTGAGAGCAGCTTTCTGGAAGCTTGCTTTCTCCCTTTGAGGTTGCACACAGAACTGCCTCTAATTTTTGTTTGTTCCCGCTGCTTTTTTAGTCATTCTTTTCATTTTGGCAGCTGGGGCACCTCTCCTTGATTGAGGCGCACACACATTTGCCCTCCCGCCGCACTGAGGATGAGGATTCCGACGCTTCCTTTCTTTTGTATGCTCATAGATTTGTCTTCAACTCTGGTTTAGGGTCTGCCATCTTTTGGATATGTTCCTCGAATGTGGCTTGTGGTTGCCCCTGCCTCCTTCCCTCCCCAGCCTGTTCCCTAGATAGAAAGAGAGTGTGTAGACTTGAGAAAGAATGGGGAGCCCGGCATTGTGAATGGCAGATCAGAGAGGAGCTGCATGTAGAAAACCAGAGTTATGTTGTCCTAGGACCCTGGATCCGCCAGTGCTCTGCCTGGAATCTCAAGGAACATGGTCTCTTTAGTGAGATATATAGCTTCATAATTAGCCCGTTGCATTTTTTCACGAGTGCTAGCATCAGCGTTCTACGATGTGTTTCTCTGATTAACAGCTGCTTTGCAACTATTTCCTTGTGCCGCAGATGACCATATTTGTCAAGGAACTCCTGACAGAGTACTGATTTCTTACTAAAATGCAGCATTTCTGTTTGAAGAGGGTTCTCATTCTTGGCAGTGCCTGGCTTTTTAAGTCAGTCCTTGTTAAAGCTCGAGTTGGCTTTGGTCTAACGCTTGTTAACAGGATTCTGGGTATCTAGTTTAGAGTATGAACGTAGGAACCTTTCACAGGCAATTTAATCTTCCGAGCTGTGCACGTGGAGCAGTGCGGCGCTGGAATGGGGTTTCGGCCCGTAGATTATATTGGTCATTTTCTTTTGCCCTCTAGTTGTAATCTCTCTGGGTTAAAAAAAACTTGGCTTTGGTGGTGTCATTAATTTTTGAATATTTTTAATATTTTAAAATGGCTAATGAATGCTCACATTTTAGGAGATAGATGTGTATATAGTACACAGGAGTGCTGGAATTGGTGGCATTCCAAATAAGTGTCACAGGAGACAATGCATCAGGTTTACATGTCAGGTGCAAAGTGCTAAGGCTCCCTCAAACCCCGGGTTCATTATTAGGCAGGCTCTGTTCTCCTGTCCCCCTTGTGCAGAAAATAAAGTGTGCAGTCTGGAGATTACAATGTGCAGGTAGGTCTTTTGTAGGAGAGTGGAAAACACATAGGAAGCATCTCTTCGGTGAGGACTGTCAGGAACCTCGATTCTTCTCACCAGGGATTACTTACCCTACACAATGCATTTAACAGCACATAGTTCATAGTAGATAACCCCTGAGTATACTGTATTCCATTGATTTATACAGTTACAAATCCTGCTCTCTCAAATACAGATCTCTCTCAATTGGCCAGTCATCTTGGATCCAAAGGTGTTTTTCAACCTGAAGTTCCCCCCGACCTTTTTCCAAGTTGCTGGCAGTGACTCCAGTGTAACCACTGTTATGAGACAGCAAAGACCAGAATTTACTCCTCTTCCTCACACCTCAGTTTTACCTCTAACTTTAAGTGACACATAGTGAAAATTATGAAATTTTCCTAAAATTGTGGAGTTCATGGTGGCAGGGTTGTTTTATTTTGCTTTGGGTGGAGAAGAGGACAGAAGGGGGTCAGGGAGAGAAACTTTGGTCTGTTTTCTTCAGAGTTTGTCTTTATTTTTATCAAACTAGCTATTGGTATTTCGAGGTGCACTCATTAAGAACTCAGTGCAAGAGGAAGGGAAAGGAACGCTGATTCCATATTTATCACAGGCTCACCAGCAAGGGGCTTCGACAGCAGCATCGGGAGCTTAGCGCCAGAATTCTCCCTGGCTTGCTGCACTCCCACAACATGTGCAATAAAGTTCCTGTCTCCGTTTTACATCTTTGACATTGAGGCGGAAGATTTGGCCTGAATTTATGTAATTTACTTGGGCACAAATATAACCCATGAATAGTCACATTCATCTTCTAATTAGAAAATCAAACGATAATACCGGACAGGCTGCAGGCACCCCATCATTGAATCCAACAAAAGCGTGTTGTGTGTGTTGGGCCTCTGCAGAGGAAAGTCAGTTGAATTGCTTCATGAAGTTAATGAAAAGGGCCCAACAATAGGTGGGTGAAAGGCACAAACCGAGCGCCCTGTCAGTTATTTAGTATGTGAAGATGTTAGCATTATGGGTGAAGAGTTTCAAAATCTTCTCCCATCGATGTATGAATCATGAGGCTATAAAATTGGACAGGTCCTTCCCCCCATTTTGGAGTGCCAGTTCCCTGTGGGGAGGGAGGTGAAGAATAAAGAGTAACTGAAGAAATGATTAGTGAAAGGAGGAGAGAGGTTCACACATGTAGCCGCTTATCAGGGCAGCTTTCTTATTCAGCACATTAGTCTGGGGCTATCTGGGTGCTTTATATTTTTGCATCTAGTGTAGTGATGCCGATGCTGTTAAATATGTGATTTGCCTGTCGCCTGCATTTTCAGACAGAGATCAAGAGGAACATAAACAAGCCCCAAATATACTTTATGTAGGTGTTTGGCAGTATTATTTTATATGACTTGAAATTAGTGCATGGAAACTTTAAAAGAAATTGTTCATATTTTTGCAAGTTTGAAGTGTGCCGGGACTTTGTCAAATTCCCGTTAAAATAAATACGTCAATTTCATCTCCCTTCCAAATTCATTTATCTTGCTTTTTTAAAAGGTGTTTTCTACTTTACCTGATGTTTAAATTGGATTCACTCGTTTATGCTGTTCTTTGCTATATCCCCCACGTTCTTCTTAAATGAATTACTAATGACAGAGCACTCCATCATTCCCTCTCTGCAGCCACTTTAAGGAAAGCATGGTGATCTAAACCTTTTAACCTATTAAAGATGATTTTTCCCAATTGAATCAGACCCACCACAGGTGTAATAACTAATCATTTAAACTACACCTGCTATTATGTATTTTTAAGCCATTATGCGTGTTGGATAGATGATAATTCATGTTTATTGCATTGTCCGATGGATCCGTTTTGCCTACACTAGGCTGATTAATGTATTTAAAGAAATAAGAGATGCAATTTTTAAAAAAAATTGATGGAATGCGCCAAGCACTGCATTGAGTGCACCATTAAACCCATCAGAACTTTGCTCTCTGACCAGAAATGCATATACCAAGGACTAGATTAAAAAAGCAAGGTGAAACCTGTGTGTTCCAGTGGTGGGATCCTGTTTTCTTTCTCTGTCATGGAAAATTTTGGAAGGATGAAGGAAGGGTTTCTGTTTCTGTGGGTAAATGATAGGAGCTGTGCTGTTAGCATCTTCTGCTTAAGACCTGTTCATCCACATTTCCGCTGACACCTGGTACATGTATCACACACAGCATGCAGACTACCGCATGATACGAATACTGTAATTTTCTTGTGTGAAGGTGTATTTTTTTCTCCAGGTGAAGAACAGCTATCCCCATGCCATCTGAGCTGGTGCTGACCCCGGGGGCCAGTGGTGACCGGGTACCTGTTCATTCTCTTCCCAGAGCAGGGGCCTCACTTCTTTTTGTTTTTCTCCTTGTCTCCCATTTCTCCTCTTTCCTTTTTCCCCCTCTCTTCTGTTATAGCTCTTCATGTACTGCGGTCTTCTTCTTACCTCCCTCTCCCTCCTCTACCCATCCCCTTTGCTTTTTTTCTCTTCTTTTTTTCCTTCTTCCCTTCTCCCATCTCTTCATTAAAACGCATCAGTGTTGCAGATGTTTGTTCGATTTCTCTTGATTTTGGTGTGGCCTGAGGAGATCTGGTTGAGGGGCTTAGGGGGTGAGTATACTGTTGGGGGGCTCTAGAATATCGAGCGTTGATTTTTCTTTAGACCAGAACTGGTCCATTACTGCTGTTCATGATGGTGGTTAGTATTGTTTGCAGTGTTGGAGGGCAAATTATAACCTGTGTGGAGCTGGGCTTGGCTCTCAAGGAACACTAGTATGTCCTGTCAGTGACAGGCCCAGGTCTGAAAAGTGAGGATACTGAGTTCATCCTTTAGGGGGAATGTCTAGGGTAAGCCTCCCACAGAGGGGTGACAGGGAAAATGAATACAGGATTTTCCCTGGCTTTTTTCTTTGATTTATCCTCATGTCTTTTGTTCCCAAAAAGTCTGTCTGGTCTCAGAATTTCATTCATATAAATATGGGAAGGAGATGATTTGTAACTTGAATTTAACTTACAGTCATTGGACGTTCTGAGTCTCTGTACGACTGCTTCCCTTAGTTTGAAGGATCTTAGAAAACTTTCTTACATCTAGCCCCTTAGACATTTTTTCTTCAACAGCTTATGCGTGCGCTGCAGGGCCTGTTGACTTTATCTGTAACATGAGACCATATTATTCCTTTGGTTTTGATGAGGCAAATACCAGTCATTTAAAACAGCCCCTTTCCTACCTGGGGCAGGTGGGCGTTTCCCACCCACAGGGCTGGTGTCTGGGGTGGGAAGTAGATGAGCCATGCGTAAACACACACGTTGCGTGCGCTGAGTGATGTGAAGGTTAATACCTGCAGCAGTGCCCCTTCCATCCCCTGCCTGGCTTATTTGTAGATAGGAAGATTTCATTAAATAATATTCATTACCAGAGGCAGATAGACAATCTGTCAATCTGTCAGCTTTTAGCCATGAAACTCCAAACTTTACCCTTTGAAGGCTCTTCAGAACTCAGCTCCAGTGCAGAAGCAGGGCCAGTGTGAATGGCAGTGGGCGTTGTCTTCCACATAATCCCTCCTAGCCGGGACGCCCTCAGCACTTTGCCAGGTTCTGTAGACAGCGTGGCTTCTCCCCTGCAGTTGCTTGCAGTGTCGTTGGGGAGGCAGCCTGAATATTAGAAGAGGGTGTAATGCTGTCTTCAGTTATATGGTACACACTATAGGCATTGAAGAATTTAAGAGAATAGGGAGATCAGAGATGGCTTGGTTATTTAGGCAAGGCTTTGAGGAGTCAGAATAGACTATTAAAGGGCTGTGCTGATAAGAGAGCTTGTGTGTATGTACATGTGCACGTGGGGTAATGTTTAGACAGGTGGAGGCAGGGAAAGGGAGGCCTTCCAGAAAGAGCATACAGGGCACAAGGGCGGCGACATGGATGCACATGGCCACACCTGCTGGGGAGTGTGAGGAATCAGCTCGAATGGAGATCAGGAGGAACAGGAAGGATCATCGCAAGCCTGAAGCTCGGCAGAGGGATTAGATTTGACAGACTCAGATACAGGAAGCCAGTGAAGACAGGGAAACAACATCGCCTTTCATTTAGGTAGATTTTAAGCTTAAGAAATAACTGGTTATAAATTTGACCACAGTAGTATGCTTGTCTCTGTAGAGCTAGGAAAAACTCCTAGGATTTTAAATCTTGAAATTCAGACTATTGAAGTGAAGTTGACTTCTCTGTTTTCTCTGTCTTACCAGATTGCTACGGCAGTGAAGTTTCTTCAGAATTCCCGGGTCCGCCAGAGCCCACTTGCAACCAGGAGAGCATTCCTTAAGAAGAAAGGTACAGGTTCCCCAGGGCTGTGCAGCATGGCCTGCAGAGGGACTGGGGCTGGGGTAGATGGAAGCCATGGTGCAAGGCAGGTGCTGAGCTGCCAGGACCTCCTAGAGCTGCCCACTCATGGGACAGTGGGGCTGAGGCGAGCACCCTCAATGGGGCACATAGATTTCTTTCCTGACAATGGAGCAGCAAGATGACACGATTCGGGTAATTAAGCACAGAGGACTCAGTCTAGTTCATCATGCAAAGGCAGCATTCAGTAGCAGAATCGGCCCATTGGATGAGACTGTGGAGGACTTCTGCGTTTTGGCCTGCTCTGCGTCAGTGACCCTGGCTACAGGATGACTAGCTTAGGTTAGGAGTTCAGCTGCTTCAATAGAGAATGAGGAAGAAAGAAATGAAGGACGAGGGAAATGAGATGACTAAACAAGGTCAGGTTAAAGGCAAGCTTGGGGTCAGTCTGATTTACAGATTGAAGTGCTAAATTAGTGGTTTTATGGTATTTCTGTAAGCAGGGATGAAATGGACCCTGACAAATTCAGTATTGTCTAAAGAGACAGAATCTATTCTGGTTCTGTTGAATTTAGGGTATTATTCTTTTTTGTAAAATGAAAACAAAAAAGAAACCAGACTTTTCACTTTTTGTACATTTAATTTTCTAGAAATCTAGGAAGTTACTTAAAGGTCCTTATATACCATGAGGGGCAAAAGTGAGCTTTCTTCCTCCCAAAGCAAAACTCTTTTTCCTTAAGAAGCTGGAATGCCAGCCTTGAAATTCTGGGTTTTGAGCCTTCAGTCATTTTTGGCTGAAATGGGTGGGTGGCATTTCCTAGCTCTGTTCCGTGATGTCCCACTGAAGGGATGCAGCAGGAACCATTGGTCCCTTCACATGATCATGTCCCTAGGCTGCACTCACAGGGTTTGGGCAAAATAAGCCCAAACATTTCACCACAGGCAGCTGCTTCGCGGCAGCCCCAAGGCTGGGTCCCTGTGAGGTCCCTGTGACAGAGTTGGTGAGGAGCACTGCACGCCTGCTGGCTGGCTGCATTGTGCTGGCCCCCCCATCATTAGGAGATTATTAAAATTTGGAGTGTGTTGGCTGGCCTCGCCACTCTGCAAGCATCATGCCATAAAAGAGTTTTTCCTTGAAATATGTGTACCTATGGGGAGTAATTAATCATAAAAGCTTAGGGATTTCAGCTCTCTCATCAAAGCAGTGAAGCTGGGGAAAGCTGAGCCTAAAAGCTGAGCTGATTACCCGGGGTAACCTGAGACAAAATCTATGGTTGCCGAGAGATCCTTAGCTCCAGTATATTGTGCAATATTATAACTGCCTGATCTTCTCTTCCACCGACAATGACCAGTTAGTCCTCATTTTCTCTCAAACGCAGCTGGGTTAGAATTTCATTTGCAGAAGGTATTTAGAGCAATTTAGAGACAAATGTCTCTGGTGTTTGCTCGGCACTTCCCCACCGCAGGCTTTGCTGAGCAGTTTTAGTATCAGGAGCTCCATCTAATCTGTTTAATTTTAATAAATCCTTGACTGGGAGAGGGAGCAAAAAAAAAAAAAAGGGAGAGAGAGAGAAACTCTGGACCAAATAATACTTCTTTTGAGTTACTTGGCTAATAATTACTGTAGAGAGAAAACTGTTTTTTGCAATTAATATTTGTTGCTCCTTTAGGAAAAAAATTCAACTGATTAATTCATCCAAGAACCATTATACACACTGTGCCCTGTCCCCCCACCCCCATCAGGGATTTAGCAGAGAACTGAAGAGACAAAATCCCTGCCTTCGAAAAGCTTAAATTCTAGTGGAGGGAAGGCAGACAATTAGCAAATGGGAAAATGAAATCGGTAGGTTGTCAGATGGCAAGCGCCATAGAGAGTAATGAATGAAGCAGGGAGCCGGGGTGAGGAACGCCAGGGTTGGTGTGAGCTGGACTGCGATCTTAAACAACACGAATGTCAGAGTGTCTCTGAGAGGGCAGCACGTGAGCAGGGACCTGACAATGACTATTGGTACAGTGGATATAATTCCTTCATGACCCCTAATTTGGGTTAGAGTTTTTAGAATTTTAGGCATCTGGCATCTTGAGAGGCTATCCTTGCCCTTTGTCCTCTAAAGAGAACCACATGAGTTTACCCCATACTTAAACCCAGAATCTCTGAGGTTAATCACCCATCTCCATTATTCTCTAGAATGCTGCTTCAGTCAGTAATTATCCATTTCCGAGTTGAATCCCAATGGGGTGGGTTCTGGCAGGACCTTTCCTGGGCAGAGAATTCCAAGGTTTGATTGGCATCTGGGGAAGAAAAGCCCTTTTACAGATTTAAACTTCACTTTTAAAAATTCGGGCTGTTCCAGGGTCAGGTCAGCCTGGCACCATCTCTGATGGGGATGAGGGTGAGCATCTAACCGGTCCCAACAGTAGTTGTGGAAGGAAAGCAAGTTGGCTTGCTGGCCATTGGGAGCGGGAGGGACCTGGGTTCTGGCACCCGTGCTCTTGGCCTCCCTGCAGGAGCCTTGCAGCGCTGGGCTTGGAGCACCAGCTCTGGGAGGGCTCTCAGCTCCTGGAGTCTTGGCTTTTCCTAGCAATGTCACTTCAGGGAATTGCAGTGGAGCACTGACTTGAATTATAATCTTGACTTTCTTTTTTTTAATAAACATCTCTTTCCTGAAAAGGCAAATCCAATTTTGTTTTTCTTTTAATATTATTTAATATTTAATACAGAAATTGAGGTCCCTGTGGTGCATGTCAGTTCAGTGGAAAATGAGGGTTACTTTAGGTGCATCAGCTGAGTTTGTTTCATCGTGAAACCACAGCCTGGAGCAGTCTGTCTCTGTTACCACTGGGTTAAGTGTTGTGCTCTCTGACTTCTGGTGGGGGCGCTCAGTGAGGGCGAGTGGGGAGTGGGTGGGATAGGGATGGAAGAGCATTGGTTTGCAAAGGTCTTTCCCGTTTTTTTTGTTTGTTTGTTTTGTTTTGAGATCTCTTGCAGATGCTTTAAAGTCTGAACATGGGGCCATTAATGAGAAACATGAAGTTATTAGAATCATTTATCATTTTCTTTGAAGTTTGTACTGCCATTTTGTGTAATTTACAGCATTTCTTCCTTTTATCAGGAATATTTTGGATGAAAGAGAAAAGCAGCTGCTCACCTTCGGAGTATTAGAATAAATGTTTTTGTTTGCCTTCCAACCACTTGATTGTGCAGATGACACATCAACTGCAGAATCAGCCACACATGAAGACAATTGGGCTGTGTGTTGGGGTTTAAGCCCTCATAGAACCAGTCTATATATAGAAGCAATTCTTGCCAGGCAGGCATCATATCTGAGGCTTTAAGCAGGCTGCAATCCAGGAGGTTAGAGTAACGTAAAAACAGCAATACAATCAGTCCAGAAAGTTAGAGGCTTGGAAATTGTCGTCAATAGGCTTATGTTGATTTGACACCCTATCCAACCACAAAATGTAGGAGGCAATCTGCTTCCAAATATGTTTGGCAGGCTGAGGATGAGGTGGGTAATAGTGATGCTTGTTTGTGAGGGGGGCGAGGTGGGGGAGGGGGATAGAGTTTTCTGTTAACTTACTCTAACGTATCTGTTGCAAAGCAAGCTTCTAAGAAAGACAAACGTCATATATTTTTCTGTGTAACCCTGCATGGTGGGGCTGGGTGGTGTTGGCTCACACTGTGTCCTTCTCAAGTGTCTAAGTAAAGGGCTTTTTCCTCCCTATGCAATAAATGGTCCTGGTTGGGGTGGTAAATAAAACACACCACCATACTTTCTCATTCTAAAAGATGAAACTAGATCTTATCCTTCTACTGTTCCTGGAAGCAGAAACCCCAGTAGCAAAACCGCCTCCTTGCTGGAAATGAACTTGAAGAAACCTGACGGTCCCAACCTTGGTAGTGGGCTAGAGGTGAAGGGCTTCTCTGTAGAGTATTTCAAAGGGGAGTAAATTCTTACACAGATTTCAATTTAACTCTCTTTTATTACTTTTCTTTTTTTTATCATTTACGTCCATTTCATGAGGTAGTTTGCATGTCCTTGAATGGAATCTCGTTACCATGAAAGCTTTTTTAGCATTGATTTCATAACAGTCTTAATTTAATAGCTCCGTCATTACTGAGAAGCTCTGGGAGTGGGGCCCTGGCTTTCCAGGTCACTGACCTTTTAATTACAAACCTTGTTCTGATGGCCAGGTTATCGACTGGACAGCTCCCAGCTTGTGCCCCCAGGATGAAAACGAAAATAACTGTTTCCTCCCCCATCTCCAGGAAAAAAAAAATTGTAACCTCTTGTGTTTCTAAAATTAATTTTCTCCTTCAGCTTTACTTTATAATTAATTCTTTAATGTGTCTTAGTGAAGCCAGAAGTCTTTTCACAAAGCTTTTCTTCCTAGAGCTTGGGTCCAGCAGATAGCTTGGGGGGAGGGCGCAGAGATCTTGCCAGCTCCCACCCCTTGCTTGTGTGTGGCCCATTTCCTCATCCTCAGAAACTCCTGCAGCTGAGCTGGAAGGAATAGAATTGGCTCTGTGAGGGGCTGTCTGGCCCTTCTAATTTTTTGTTAACGAGACATGGAATGTGGCATCAAGATTTAGATTCATTTGTATATTTGTTGGAGTCGTTGAAGCGTTATATCCTGGACATTTTTAAAAGAGTCCCCATTCTGAGAAAATATAGGAGTTGAATGATTGTCTTATTGTTCCTTACGTCTCTGTTCGTTGTGGATGACTAGAGGAAACAAATGCCCTACAGGAGTTCTACTCAATCGTGAGTGTGAACCAAATAGGCTGATCTGGGTTCTCTCACTGACTGAAGAGGAAGAAAACAAGAGAAGACTGTGGGCAGAGTGTAGGGTGACAGCCAGTGGTTCTGGTTTGCTCAGGATCACCCTGGGTTCAACCCTGAAGTGCCCATGTCGTGAACAGCCCCGTGGTCCTGGACAAATAAGTCACTGTAGCGGTAAAAGCCTTTCTCAGGAGTGAGAACTAACAAGCGAGACAAAACGGGTTTGCTTTTGGAACCTGAAGGAAGAAGGCAAAGTGAGAAGAGTCCTCTGCAGTGAGTCCCAGAGAGGCTTGCCTGCATCAGCCTGGCATCTTCCGCACCCACTTCCTGCTCTTTCTCCTATAGCCCTGCCCTGGTGTGGGTCCAGCGCGGAGCCTCTGTGGGCGGGGCCGTGCCCTGCAAGTGAGTGCGGAGCTGCTCGTGTGGAGCAGGCAGGGCCGTGTGGCAGCCGCGCTTGTTCCTGAGGATGATTGAGCATCTCCATCCATCTGTTGTGAACGGACCGTCTTCCTTCCCTGCCAGTCTTGCACCTGCATATTCGTCACCTGCTGTTCTGGCCCAGCCTATTCATCACACCGACTGGTCCCCCCTATCAATTTTCCTGCTCCCCTTGTTATCCAAAGTTGTCTTGAACTCCACAGATTTTTCTTGGCTTCCAGGATGAGACTTACGGCAGCTAGGCGAGCTGAATGTTGTAGAAGTAGAGATGTGCTGGCTTCCCTCTTCAGAGTGGAAACTGACAGCATTCGCTGCCCCAAGAATGCCGAGCCAAGGGTTTTCCTGCACTTCACCCTACGATGGGGAGATAGCTCAGAGGAGTTTATGGGGAGGGAGCACTTTTGGATTTACCCAGTTACTTTGATGGTTTCCCTGCAACTGAAGACTGATTCTTTTCTTAAACTTGTGTGCCTGCAATAGTACTGCAAAGAAAAGCAAACTGACAAAATGACATTGGCACGTATTACTAAAAAATTTTTACTTATTTTACTTTTTGAAAAGGTAAGGTATATACACAGTCTTAAAAATTCAAACAGTAGAGAAGGATATATAATAAAAAAATAAGTCTTCTCATCTCATCCCTGTTCCCCACCCATTCTCTTTCGCAGAGGATGTTGCAGTTTCTTATGTGTCATTCCACAGATGATCTATCCACATGAAAGCATGTTAATATTTATTACTCCACAGAAACATGAATGCTTTTTTTTTTTTTTTTGAGACGGAGTTTCACTCTTGTTACCCAGGCTGGAGTGCAATGGCGCGATCTCGGCTCACTGCAACCTCCGCCCCCTGGGTTCAGGCAATTCTCCTGCCTCAGCCTCCTGAGTAGCTGGGATTACAGGCACGTGCCACCGTGCCCAGCTAATTTTTTGTATTTTTAGTAGAGACGGGGTTTCACCATGTTGACCAGGATGGTCTCGATCTGTTGACCTCGTGATCCACCTGCCTTGGCCTCCCAAAGTGCTGGGATTACAGGCTTGAGCCACCGCGCCCGGCCACATGAATGCTTTTTAAATGCAGTGGTAGCACACTTTACACTTCAGGTGTACGCTTGTTGTTACCTTGGCAGTCATTCCGCATTGAGACGTGTAGACTTGCTTCATTCTTTTCAGTGGCTGCATAGTATTCCATTATATGCAAGTGTTATCCCTTTAAAAACTAGTCCCAAATTTGTGAACATTTAGGCTGATTCCTGTCTTCTGCTGTTTCAAGGAATGCCCCAGTGAATATTCTTGTCGTATACGTTGTTGAATGTGTGTTGCTTTGGCACCATGCTAAAGTCAGAGCATTTTTGCATATGGTGAGCAGGATAGGGGATGTTTTTCTTGCTTAAATTTCATGGGATTATGTTTCGTAGTAAAGGAGATAAAACTTTTTTCTTTTCTTTTTTTTTTTTTTGAGACGGAGTTTCGCTTTTGTTACCCAGGCTGGAGTGCAATGGCGCGATCTCGACTCACCACAACCTCCGCCTCCTGGGTTCAGGCAATTCTCCTGCCTCAGCCTCCTGAGCAGCTAGGATTACAGGCATTCTTTTCAGTGGCTGCTTAGTATTGGGCATGTGCCACCATGCCCAGCTAAGTTTTTGCATCTTTAGTAGAGACGGGGTTTCACCATGTTGACCAGGATGGTCTCGATCTCTTGACCTCGTGATCCACCTGCCTCGGCCTCCCAAAGTGCTGTGATTACAGGCTTGAGTCACTGTGCCCGGCTGATAAAACTTTTTAAAGATAAACATGACTATAGGTAGAAGGAAGGAAGGAAGAGGAAAAAGTGTAACAAATTGCTGTTAACACTTAGCACAGATTTGGGTTTTGCAGGGATGGACATTCTGGTTATGTGAAAAATCCTTGCTTTCTTTTTCTGTTTTGAGACGGAGTCTTGCTCTGTCGCTTAGGCTGGAGTGTAGTGGCCCAATCTTGGCTCACTTCGGGCTCTGTTTCCCAAGTTCAAGCAATTCTTCTGCCTCAGCCTCCCAAGTCGTTGGGACTATAGGCACCTGCCACCATGCCTGGCTAATTTGTGTAAAATTCTCGCTTTCTAAAAGCATAATTTTTCTCTATTTTTTGAAGGGAATGGACTTATAAATTTAATTTCTGATCCAAGGTTAAACATTCAGATAAATGCAAAGCTTCAGAAACTTGAAGATTGGGATCAGTTTTCAAAGGAAATACGTGTTCTAGTTTATTTCATTGTTATTGGATGTTTTATGTGTCCTAAGCTGTTGGTTGGATGGTCAGCCTTTATTCAGTACCGGTTGTATACAGAGTATTATTACATTAGGTACTTCATGAAAGAATGGTGAAGCCTCTTTTATAGTACAAGAGGCTCATTAAGGAGGTGGGAGTAGAAGCCGAATGCTTATCATTGGTACCCATGTGCAGCTATGGAATAGAGCAGTATCTCTGTTAGAAGTCAGTAGAATTGGACAGGGAGGCAGGTGTATAAAGCTCGCCTTGAGGACTGTGAGCTACTCAAGAATGATCTTGCTCCCTGCCTCCTAGTGTCTTCAGCACCCAGCCCAGTCAGCCCTCAGTCAGAGTCTAATGAATGAATAAAGGACTAAATGAAGGGCTGACTGGAATTAGAAGACACCAGGAACATTTTCAAAAGGAGCCCAGGATTTTATTTACGTATTTATTTTGGTTTACGGTTTATGTATTTGTTCAGCCCTAGCATACCTGTAGTTTTAGAACTGCCGATCAATATGCCTTTACCAACTAGAGTGTGGTGTTTATATGCAGTTCTTTTTTTTTTTTGAGATGGAGTCTCGCTCTGTCACCCAGGCTGGAGTGCAGTAGCGTAGATCTCGGCTCACTGCAACCTCCGCCTCTTGGGTTCAACCAATTTTCCTGCCTCAGCCTTTCAAGTAGCTGGGACTACAGGCATCGGCCACCTCACCCAGCTAATTTTTTGTATTTTTAGTAGAGATGGGCTTTCACCATGTTGGCCAGAGTGGTCTTCAACTCCTGACCTTGTGATCCACCCACCTTGTCCTCCCAAAGTGCTGGGATTACAGGCCTAAGCCACCGCTCCTGGCCTGCTCAGTTTTGACCTATTGAGGGGGCAGCGGGCATAGAGAGAGAAGAGCAGGGAAGGGATTCGTTAGTGAGGGGAGGCTCAGGCAGAGATGCATGTGCCAGTAGCTGGATTGGTCCATAAGAAGGAGAAAGAAGGGAAGAGAATTGAGGCTGGTGAGACAGGCAATGAGGGAGGAGCTGGGGTTAGGACCCAATATTGTATGTATAAATAACGGTATTGCCTAGGCTGGAATGCAGTGGCATGATCATAACCCACTGAAGCCTTGAACTTCTGGGCTCAAGTGATCCTTCTGCCTTAGCCTCCCGAGTAGCTGGGACTACAGGCACGTGCCACCACACCTGGTTAATATTTTCTTGAGTTGTTTCGTAGAGACAGGATCTCACTATGTTCCCCAGGCTGGTCTCAAACTCTTGGCCTCAGGTCATCCTCCTGCCTTGCCTTCCCAAAGCATTGGAATTACAGACATGGGTCAGACAGGCACTTGGCCCATGGAACACTGAGAAACTCTGTTTGTGGAAGTTTACTCTCCGCTCTGTATTGAAACTGACTTGGCCTGGCAATAATAAGACCAGCCACAAAGATGGTCCTGCTGAGTCTGTCTTCAGGTGTGGGGGATCTGGGCGGGGTTATTGGCAGTAGAAATGGAAATAGAAATGATAGCATATTTATGTAGACAATTCTACAGTTTACAAAACATTCTCATATAAGTTGATTTTTTTCACTATGATCCTGGTCTGTAGTGGGCAGGTTAATGAATATTTGTTAAATGAATGAATACGTTATTTAATGAATCTCAGAGTAGCTCTTTTATCCCATTTTATATAGATGAAGAAATTGAGGTTTAGAGGGGCTAAGCTGAGCTAATAAATGGCAGAAATAGAACTAGAATCTGTGCCTTCTGACTAGGGTTCTATGAACTATACCACCTGCTTTCTGGAGAGGAAGGACAGAACCACAGTCATTACAGAAGAGAGTAAGCCATGCTCAGGATTGGGTGTGTGTGGCAAAGGGATGGACTGAAGACCTCTCTTAATGTTGTGTTCTTTTGTGTTAAGCAGCTTTATTGAGGTATAATTGACATACAGTAAACTACATGTATTTAATGTGTGATTTTAAAAAGTTTTGACATATGTATAATTGGGAAACTATTATCATAGTTAAGATAATGGACATGCCCGGCATCCCCAAAACTTTCCTCTTACCCCTTGGTAATTCCTTCTGCCTGTGGTCCCTCCACTCCCCGTACCCTGGTTTGCAAGTATGCACAGATCTGCTATCAGTATTCAGTAGAGATTAGCCTTTTTTCCCCCTCTTTTTCTTTTTCCGAGACAGGGTCTTACTCTGTCACCTGGGCTGGAGTGCAGTGGCGTGATAACGGCTCACTGCAGCCTTGACCTCCTCGGGCTCAAGTGATCCTTCCACCTTAGCCTCCTGGGTAGCTGGGACTATAGGCACACACCACCAAACCCGGCTATTTATTTTGGATTTTATAGAAACAGGGTTTCACTATGTTGCTCAGGCTGGTCTCGATCTCCTGGGCTGAAGTGATCTGCCTGCCTTATCCTCCCAAAGTGCTGGGATTACAGGTGCGAACCATTGCACCTGGCCCTAGTTTGCATTTTCTAGAAATGTATATAAATGGAATTGTACAATATGTACTCTTTTTTGGTCTGGCTTTTCCACTCAGCATAATTATTTTGAAATTTAGCCATGTTGTTGTATATATCGGTGGTTTGTTCCTTTTTATTGCTGAATATATTCCATTATATGGCTATACTACCTATTGATGGACATTTGGGTTGTTTTCAGATTTTGGATATTAAAAATAAAGCCACTGTAAATATTTATGTATAGATCTTTGTAAGGACATATAATTCCTTTTCTCTTGGGTACACATGTAAGGATGGGATGGCTGGTTCATATGGTAGGTATGTGTTTAGCATTTTAAGAAACTTCTCAACTGTTCCTGAAAGTGGTAGTACCATTTTACATTCTCACCAGTCATGTATGAGTGTACCAGCATTTTGAACCTGGAGAACAGGAAGATAAAGGTGACAGATTATCTAGTAATGAAGCCACTTGGCTTTGGAAATATTTTTAAGAGTGACTAAACAGCAGGTCATGTTTGGACTACTTCAGCTTTGGAGGCAACAGTGCACAAACTATCTGGGTTCGAATCCCAGTGTTACCACTTTTTAGCTGCGTGGTCCTGCATAAAATACTTCACTTCATGGTACTTTGATTTCTTTATCTGTAGAATGGGATTAATGATAATATTTACTGCAAAAGATTCTTGTAAGAATTAAATGAAAATTGGCTGGGTGCAGTGGCTCAAGCCTGTAATCCCAATACTTTGGGAGACTGAGATGGAAGGAAGGATAGATTTAGATGGAAGGATCAAGACCAGCCTGGACAACACAGTGAGATCCTGTCTCTACAAAAAATTTAAAAATTGGCCGGGTGCAGTGGTACACATCTGCAGTGGTAATTCCAGCACTTTGGGAGGCTGAGGTGGGTGGATAACAAGATAAAGAGATTGAGACCATCCTAACTAACATGGTGAAACTCCGTCTTTACTAAAGATACAAAAATTAGCTGGGCATGGTGGTGCATGCCTATAGTCCCAGCTACTCGGGAGGCTGATGAGGTGGGAGAATTGTTTGAGTCTGGGAGGGGGAGGTTGCAGTGAGCCAAGATTGCACCACTGCACTCCAGCCTGGGTAACAGAGCAAGACTCTGCCTCAAAAAAAAAAAAAAAAAAAGAATAAATAAAAATTAGCTGGGTGTGGTGGTGCATGCCATTGGTCCCAGTTATTTGAGAGGCTGAGGCAGAAGGATCGCTTGAGCCCTGGAGTTTGAGCTTACACGGAGTTATGATTGTGCCACTGCACTGTAGCCTGGGTGACAGAGCAAGACACCATCTCAAAAAAAAAAGTGGGGGAAGAATTAAAGTGATTTGAAAAGTGCTTAGCGGAGTGCCTGGCACTGAAATAAGGGCTTAATTGATGGCAAAAACGATCAACAGTATATGTTCTCTTAGAAGATATAATCTTAATGGGCTATAGTTTACTGTAATGTTATGTTAAAAAAAAAAAACTTGTTTCTGTCATAAGAATTCATGCATCAGGAACCTCTTGGGGGAATTTTGAGCAGAGAGGGATTTAATACATGCAGTTAGGCCTGAGCAGTGGCTTACACCTGTAATCCCAGCACTTTGGAAGGCCCAGGCAGGTGGATGACTTGAGATCAGGAGTTTGAGACCAGCCTGGCCAACATGGCAAAACTCTGCCTCTACTAAAAGTGGAAAATTAGCCACCCATGCTGGGGCACGCCAGTAATCCCAGCTATTCAGGAGGTTGAGGCAGGAGAATTGCCTGAACCCAGGAGATGGAGGTTGCAGTGAGCCGAGATTGTGCCACTGCACTCCAGCCTGGGTGACAGAGCAAGACTCTGTATGTACTATGCTTTTTCCTATGCATGCATAAATTTATACATTAGGTACACTAAGAGATTAACAATGATATCTAATAATAAAATTGAGCAGTTAAAACAATATGCTGTCATAATAGTTATGTGACTGTGTTCACCCCTTCTCCCAAATTATTTTATTTTCAGGTAACTGAGACTACAAAAAGTAAAACCACAGATAAAGGGAGATTACTGTGTCTGTGTGACGGAAGGATACTATTATACTTTTCTAGTCTATTATTATTTTTTTAGAAGTCTTGGGCTTTTGTTAACAACTATAGTTATGTATTTACAGTTTGTCCAAGAGATAAATATTGTTGTATTCTATATCATCACTGGCTTTCTGAGATGCTTTTTTTTTGAGACGGAGTTTCACTCTTGTTACTCAGGCTGGAGTACAATGGCGCGATCTTGGCTCACCGCAACCTCCGCCTCCTGGGTTCAGGCAGTTCTCCTGCCTCAGCCTCCCGAGTAGCTGTTTCTGAGATGATTTTAAGAAAACTTGTCAGCCGGGCGTGTTGGCTCACACCTGTAATCCTGGCACTGTGGGAGGCCAACGTGGGCAGATAACCTGAGGCGAGGAGTTTGTGACCAGTCTGGTCAACATGGTGAAACCCTGTCTCTACTAAAAATACAAGTTTCAGCTTATAGTTCCAGCTACTTGGGAGGCTGAGGCAGGAGAATTGCTTGAACCCCAGAGGCGGAGGTTGCAGTGAGCTGAGATCGTGCCACTGCACTCTAGCCTGGGCCACAGAGTGAGACTCTATCTCAAAAAGAAAAAGAAAAGAAAACTTGTCACTCTTATCTGGCCTCACTTAGGGATGGAAGTTCTTTTAATGAGATTTATCTGCTAAGGGTAGACAAGAGAGTTTTCACCGAAGGGACTACATGATATGCGGGTTTATTGGAACTGTTGGAAAATGTTAGAAGCAGGGATTTTTGAAACTTAACATAAGGTATAACATAAGGCAGTCTCTACTGAAAAACATTTTATGTTGATTGGACTGTAATTAGAAAGATTTAAAAATAACTTTGGATAGTATTCATTAATTTACCAATCCATTGTTATATTCAACATTTTTGAGCTGATGTCTTTTAAAAATAAGTTTATCTGTTGGGGGGTGGTGTATGAATTAGTAACTAGGAATATGAAGTATTCTTATCTTTGTATAAGATAGTGTACTTCTGTTTTAAATTTATTTTTCACTACAGATAGGCTTTCGAGGTTGGTCAGTGTCCACAGCTTGATCTTTCCATCTGAAATCAGTAAAGGTAATTCACTAACTGTCCTCATAAACAGAGTGATGGAGCAAGCAGGCTTATATTGAAATTGTGCTGAGAATTGAACAACTCTAGCAAACGTTTCCCTTCCAACTTCAAACAGGCTTACTTAGTTTCTTAAACATCCTGATGGCAGCTGGTCTCCTCAGACTGCTCCCCTCTCATCAGACAGAAGACTTGGGCATGCTCTAATCTCTTACTGTTAATTATTCTTTTTAGTTTTAAAGCCCTTTAAAGTAATCTTTCTGTAATTAGATTGTTGAGTAGATTGTCTTTGGTAATATGGTGGTCTTAAATTTTGTGTGGATTTTCAGATTGTTAAATGATTGCAGAGGCTTTCATTCATGAAGTTGGAAGTTTACTATACATGGTATTTCAGGGAAAAAAATCATGACCCTCTCTGATAAATTAAATATCACAACACATAAATGTCATCTTTTCAATGAAACCGAAAGTGCATAGGAATGGGACTCTTTTCCAGTCTGTTTTTGGCTTTAAGCTGTAAGAAAAATATTTTAGCACTGACAGTGGTAAACCTACGAAGCTAAAGAACAAAGGCATACTTTCCCCAGCTTTGTGAGTCACATGCGGAATTGTGAATTAAATTATTCTAATTGCAAAATTTGGGGTCTTGGCCGAAAGAACACAGGTTGAATTTGAAGAAGAGGCAGTTAGAAAAATCGATGTAACTTTCACGTGAAGATAATTTGCACAGAATGTAATTGAAAGAGAATAAATATGGAGCTCCATGATGTCCTCCTTGAGTCTATTTCTGATATTTACTTACTTTTTTTTCCCCAAAGGCTCTCCTTTAAGCAGTCCTGTAAAGAGGAGACAGTGCTAAAATAGAAGTAAAGGTTTAGTATCTCTGATCCAAAATGATTGGGACCAGAGATGTTTCAAACTTTGGATTTTTTCAGATTTTGGAATATTTGTAGAATATTGTATTGGTTGAACATCCCTAATCCGAAATCCTCCAATGAGCATTTCCTTTGAATGTCATGTCAGCACTCAAAAAGTTTCAAATTTTGGATATTTTGGATATCAGATTTTTGAATCAGGGATGCTCAACCTGTAACAGGTAGAAATAACAGAAAATAACAGAAATAACTGAAAATAGCTCTGTTCTTTGGAAGATCTTAGTACCTTATTTGGAAAGATTTTTACTATTCATTCATCATCCATCCATCCATCTTTCCATCCAACAAGTATTTATTGAGTTCACATATCTTACAAGGCATGGTGCTGGTCCTGGGAGTGAGGAAGTAATGTTACCATTTACATAAACAGAGGTCTAGGGTGGAGACCGACTCCCCACAAATATGAACAAATGAGCAGAATACTTACAGATAAGCAAGGTGCTATGAGAGAGAATAATGGAGAGGGTGCGGTAGGTTTGCACTGGGAAGGTTGCTGAGACCAGAAGAATGAGAAGTGGTTCTGTGAAGAATGAGAGTGTCGGGGTAGAAAGGACAAGCTCAAAGACTCCATGGGAGGGAAGGAGCTTGATCTGATCTAGGAACTCCTGCAGTAGTGAGTGAAAATGAGAGTGACGTTTTAGAGCTTCCATCTGGTGATGCTGTGGAAAATAAAAGTTCTATTCTGCTAGGCTAGAATTGTTCATGTCAGCTGTGACCAAGTTCAGCTCTGTTCACCAAGCACTCCTAGTCTGCTGTCTGCCAGGTGCTATGGTAAGTGCATTGGGGACATAAATGGTCCACTCCCTTAGAGAACTTGGTGATGAGGCTGTAGAA
Organism: Callithrix jacchus; assembly: GCF_049354715.1. NCBI lineage: Eukaryota > Metazoa > Chordata > Mammalia > Primates > Cebidae > Callithrix > Callithrix jacchus. The sequence continues at coordinate 48,434,327 of NC_133508.1, forward strand.
GCTACTAGTAATACAGATGTTTTAATTTACAGGCAAGCCTGAGATCATATGGTACAGACTATGTAATAGCCACGGGCATGTGTATTTTGCTTTACAGCTCAAAAGCATTCACACATACATTTGCCCATTTAATTTTCATAGTAACCTAAGTCATTTCCTCAAAATGCGTAAACATGGGCTTATGAGACATATGGAAGCCCACCCAATTTGAGGAGCAGGTCTCTATCGTCACTGAGTTGAATTTCAGTGTGTAGCCTGTGCCTGTGGACCTGGGCTCTCCCCTTGAAGAATCACATTATAGAAATGAAGTCTAGAATGACCACAGAGGTGACTTACTTCATCTGTACCTTTTCATATACATTTCAGTAATTATTATGCTACATAGGAAGTGAATTTAATTTGGAGTTTTTCTTGCTGCCTTCCATGAGGGCTTTAATGCAGAGCTTTAATCCATTCTTGTGTGTGAGAAGAGGAAGTCTTGGACTCAAGTATGGCTCTTAAGTAAATGCTGTTGACTTTGTTGTTTTGTATGGATGCTTTTATCAGGACAATAAAGGGTAAATAGGGTGATCTCTGCTCCTGTGAAGAGGTCGAATGGTTACATTACACAATCTTCTAGAGCATCTTGCAGCAAATACATGGGTTATATTAAAAATTGCAATCATATCATTTTTTATAGTAAATTGCTGACCTTATGCAGTGGAATCAGCTTTATTGAATTTCGCCAAAAATGCGTTTATAATTCTGCCATACACACATGATATTCATGTCCTTGCTGTCCATGTGGAAATGTCCCTTTTTATGATGTTAAACAAATTAAATCGACTTTCTCCCATGCTGCTGTGCTTCACCTTTAAGATCCATTCTCAGGAGTTGAACCTCCATGAAGCCGAGCTCATCTCCATTAGCGCGGATGTCATTACACAGAGCACCCGAGGCTGCCGCATTAGGCAGCTTTATCCCAGCAGCACAGATTCGGCTTGGAGATTCTTTAGAGGTGGCTCCAGGGCAGTAAATGTATCTCACGCATGCTGCCTGAACACTAACAAGGTCTTACCATAATTACTCTGTTTGTTTTGGGGAAATGGTAGGTATTTGTTTAAAAGGATTTCATGGTGAACCAAGCATATTTGTGTGTAGCTCGCTCTTGCTATTCACTTGTAAATGATTCATTGTAGAAGTTTATCTTAAACCAGTTTTTCTTTAATTTCTCCAGCTCTACTCCCTTTCCAACAAATGTGGTATCAGGAATGCAAACTAAGTTTAATGTGAGCCTAACAAAAATACAATCAGAAAGTTATGGCCGGCATTGTGGCTCATGCCTGTAATCCCAGCACTTAGGGAGGCTGAGGCAGGTGTGGAGTTCGAGACCAGCTTGGCCAACATGGTGAAACTCCACCTCTGCTAAAAATACAAAAATTAGCTGGACCTGCCACTCGTAGTCAATCCAAGCTACTCAGGAGGCTGCGGCAGGAGAATTGCTTGAACTTGGGAGGTGGAGGTTGCGGTGAGCTGAGATCATTCTAGTGCACTCCAGCCTGAGTGACAGAGTGAGACTTTATCTCAAAAAAAAAAAAGTTATATTACATACTTAGATGAAATGTAAACATTGAAAAACGATCTGCTTTTTAAGATTCATTTTCTCTGAGTTTGTTCACGTCTGTTATCTATATATCTATATTTATGTTTGTATAAATTGGTTCCCAGTTTAGCACAAAGAGGCAGTATGATTCACTGGAAAAATAATCTATTAATCCATTTACTAATTATTAAATATCCATTTCCTCTACATGCCAACATTTGTGCTAAACATTAAAAATACAAAAAGAAGGCTGGTGCAGTGGCTCACGTCTGTAATCCCACCACTATGAGAGGCCGATGTAGGCAGATCATAAGGTCAGATGATCGAGACCGTCCTGGCCAACATGGTGAAACCCTGTCTCTACTAAAATACAAAAAATTAGCCGATTATGATGTTGCGTGCCTGTAGTCCCAGCTACTCGAGAGGCTGAGGCAGGGGATCACTTGAACCCAGGTGGTGGAGGTTGCAGTGAGCTGAGATTATGCCACTGCATGCACCACTGCACTCTAGCCTGGCAACAGAGGGAGACTGTCTCAAAAAAAAAAAAAAAAAGAGAAGATTTAATATTTGTAGTTTAGTGGGGTTCCATGATATATAAACAGATGTGGCGTGGGTGATAAAATATTTTAGGTGCTATAATAGGTATCTGAGTGGAGGCCCAGAGGAGAGAGTGAACAGTTTTGTGGTAGGGGAGAGAACTAGTGAGGAAGAGTTTAAAAAGGTACCTCCGTTCACGGAGGACGTCCTCTTGATCAGGCCCTGAAAGAGGATTAGTTGTTTTTAAAGTCTGAAGTGAAATGGTGACTTTTGTCCATACAGTGGAGGTGATGGGGCATGCCACTAAGGCAAGAGATGGAGGAGACAGCTTGGCAAGTTGGAGAGGTGGGCAAAGGTGGAATCAGGGAAGACCTGGCATGTGTTACCTTAGGAGTGTGGATTTTATTATGTGGACAGTGGAGAAGCCACGGAAAAGTTTCATGTGGAATAATAAGTTTCATACTAGCGTTTCAGAAAGCTCTCTCTCGAAGGTAGGGCAGGCATTTAGGGGAGGGGAATGATGGATGAACCAGGGCAATTGTTGTGGGGATGGAGAGGATGGATTAGAGAGTGAGGAAGTAGAATCTCCTGGAATTGGTGGCTGAATGGATGCAAGAGTGAAGAAGAGGGAAGAGTCTGGGTTCAATATCCAGATTTTTGGCCTGGGGAACTGGAATGGAGGATAGCAGATAAAAGAGTGGACCAGGAGTGAGAGACGCTGTGAGGAGAGAAGGCGTAGAGGGAGGTGCGGGGGACCCTGTCACGTGGTTAGTGATTATGCAGAGGAGGAGGCCCCACAGTCAGGCAGTGGCACTGGCTTCTGCCTTTCAAAGTTGCTTCCATAGGGTGACTATTAGGCTTGCTCTTTGTCTCGAGGACATTGTTAAGTGGTTTCACTGAAATTTGAGACTCTCTGAAGAAAGGGAAGATGGCATTTGTGAAGCAAGTGTTATTTTATCTGGAAATGATTTCTCAGTGATAAGCCTGTCACTCTGCCTCCTGGTGAAGTCGGCTTCTCCCTCCAAGAAGAGAAAGTCCCACTGAATTAGGTTATGGTCACAGTGGGCCACTAGTCCCACCTTCTGCTGAAAACAGCTTCCAGAAAGTTCCTCTCCCCTCTTTTGTCATCTGTTTCTTCAGCTGCTCTTCCCTTAGTTTGTCCTTCTCTGTTATATCTGCATGTGTTTTCACTGATCTTCCTGTGACAGTCAACCTGTTTGCTGATCTGGCCTCAGCAATTTTTAGGTCTTCCCTATACACCACATGATGTGACGGTTAGTTCCCTGACCTCACATGCACCTCGATTTTCTGGTAGCAGATGGTCCTTGTGGTACCTTTACTCTTACAAATCAGTGGAATCAGAAGGTTACACAATATGTGGAGCTGAGGCAGAAAGCCTAAAGGGCAGACTCTCCAAAAGGGAGGATAAAAAAGACGATCAGGATATCAATTGACTTCTTGGGAGATCCCAGAGCACGGGCAGAGTCAGTGAACTCCATAATACGCATTCCAGGTCACCTGGAAGAGGCAGGGAGAAGGGCATTTTCACTTCTTGAAGCTGCTGCTCCTCTTCTGGTCCAGCCTTATCTTAGAGTTCTCTTGGCACTGCAGCTGTGGTCAAGTCTTCCTCTGAAATGACTGTAGGCTTCAGATGCCCACGCAGTACAGTCCAGATCTAATCCCTGGGGCTGAAGGTGGACCTGGTTTGGCCGTGAATTATGATCTACAGCTTTGAAAGCCTATAGGCTGTACACCTTTTTTTTTCTTTCTTTCTTTTTTTTTTTTTTGAGACAGAGCCTCACTGTGTCACCCAGGCTGGAGTGCAGTGGCGCAGTCTTGGCTTGCTGCAACCTCCCTCTCCTGGGGCTCAAGTGATCGTCCCATCTCAGCCTCCCAAGTAGCTAGGATTATGATGCATGCCACCATGCCCAGCTAATTTTTTCCCAGGCTGGCTGTACCCTTTTTAAAAATAAAGCCTATCTGAAAGCAAGTTGCTTCTCTGGAGGCATCTTCCTCAGTCTGCTTTTGTCCACCTTTCCCATGGAAAGCAGCCTCCTTCTTGATCTGGGGCTGCAGCAAATCATATGCTGGCCATTTTGGGAACACATCCCATCCCTCCCATAACACCTTACACCATACACCCATATCCACCAATAACACCTTACACCAACCTGCCGTGTCTCTTATTGCCCATTCCTGTCAGGGACAGTCACTGTATCAGTCGACTTTGGTGGACTTTCGCCTCTCCTATCTGCTATTTTTTAATTTACAAATTTTAAATTAAAAAAATTTAAATGAAAGGTATTGTTACCCACTCATTTCTGGTAACTCTTCAAGACATTGACCTGAAGAGCCTTCCTTCTTCCCTACATACAGAGATGGGGGGAGAGATGGGGAAAATGACGGAGGAAAACAGTCTAAAAATGATTTTCAGTGTAAAATAAGGGAGGGAAAAACAAATGTTTGAGGAAACCCAAAAAAAGCACCTCTCATTACAGTAATTAAGCGGCAGCGTTTAACCTATCAGAATGTGCTGCATATGTGAGAGACAGGCAGGGAGCTCTGTGTTTGAAATTAGAGCTGTAATCCTCGGGGAAGAGAATAGTTAAATAATTTGTTTTTAAGGTGCGAGAGCAGAACTGGCAAGGTGTGAGTGTGTGCGCCTCTGTGTGTGTGTGAATGCACCCGTGGGTGAGGGGCCGGTGCCTGTGTTTACCAGGAATACCCTGGAGGTCGATATTTATCAGCACCTGTGTGCTGTCAAGAAGCACGCAAGCTGCTGTTGCCCGTTCATTAGGTTTTCAGCAGAGTCCGGGCCTCACCTGTGGCCAGGCGTTGCATCATAACAGCAGAACTTGCTTCATTCTGGCCCTCTGGGACACACAGGAATAGATTTGAGAGACAGGATGAGACATACAGAGAAAGATGCAAGCACTAGGGGAGGAGGAAAGCCGAATGATTCTGGAGAACGTCTGTGGCACAGGCACTGCTGGACAAAGCATTCCATCTCAGGGGCTGGCACTGCAGAGCCAGCCTGGGCATTCCACTGAGCACGAGGCAAAAGGGGCAGCCCAGAGGCCTGCCGCTGAAACCCCTTTCTGCAGGTGTCCCCTGCCAGTGCTCATGGCTGTCGGCAGGGCTCCTCCTCTGCCAGGATGAGGGGTTGGGATGACGGGTTCACAGTGTTCTGTCTGCCCTTTCAGCAGCATAACGTTTGTCTTTCCGGGCTCCTGGCTGGAGCTTGTGATACTGAATGTGCTGCCCCTCTGGAAGCTGCAACATGTCTCCCTGTGTATCCCCAGAGCATGGCAGCTGCCATCAGAATTCCACAGGATGGGGCTGATGAGGATCCATGCACATCCGTCCCTGTACCCCTCATTAGGGAGTTGGGTTGGGGGGTGCCTATCTGCACATGTTCTTTTTCGGCTCAAGCTCTCCGTCGGTCTCTGTGAAGGGTTTCTATTACACTAATAAGGAGCCCTGGGGACGCTGGCGACAGTGTGATAATCGTCCCTTGGAGGGTTGGAGGCAGTCGGTGTGTGCTGACCTCATCCTGGGGGAGTGCTGATGAAACTCTGGCTTGGCCTTGCCGCCAGATGTCGGGGGTTAAGGGACAAGGTTGCCGGGGTGTTTCTTCTATGGCTTCATTGTTACTAGGCTTGCTTGTCTTTGGGGCATTTCATCAAAACTTCTTTAGTTTTCCTTAAGAACTTTGAAGAGCTGATGAGCCTGATGGAAAATTTTCTGTAATAACTCAGTGCAGGAACACACTTCACAGATACCAGCTAATTAATCCTCAGGGCACCCTGGAGACAGGGGAGAGTAGGTAATGGCACTGGTGATTTTTATCCCCATTTTATAGACTGAGAGACTGAGTCACCTGGAAGAATCTGTGACTTGGGCCAGAGGGAAGGCACAAATCTGGAAGCTGAGGTTAGAGTCCTTTGCCTTTTGGCCTCTCTTGGGACTGTTGGGTCTTATCTTAAAGTCATTTGAGTAAGTCATTAAGTAAAGTCAATTCACCTTAGATTTTGCCTCTTCTCTCATCTTTTTTTTCCCCCACTTGATACTAGGTCTTAGATGTAACTGGAATCCATCAGTACAGATCCCTAGCATCAATTGTAGTAACTGCCTTGTGTTCTGCTGAAAATATGTGCCGTAATTCATTGTAACCAGTCCCCTTGATGGACGACTAGATTATCTTCATTTTTCACCATCACGGCAACTCTTCTTTAAATATTCTTGGGAAATCGCTTTTACTTTTGTGATAACCTTTGTGGGGTAAAAACCTCAGAGTTAGGCCAGGTGCAGTGGCTCATGCCTGTAATCCCAGCACTTTGGGAGGCCAAGGTGGGCGGATCACCTGAGGTCAGGAGTTTGAGACCTGCCTGGCCAACGTAGTCGGAAACCCTGTCTCTACTAAAAATACAAAAATTAGCCGGGTGTGGTGGTGGGTGCCTGTAATCCCAGCGACTGAGGAGGCTGAGGCAGGAGAATCGCTTGAACCTGGGAGGCAGAGGTTGCAGTGAGCTGAGATTGCCCCACCGTACTCCATCCTGACAACAGAGTGAGACTATCTCAAAACAAAAAAAACAAAAAATTTCAGAGTTGCTAATCTTAGGTTAAAGAAAATAAATTTGTTTTCATTTTAATGTGCGTTGCTAACCTGTGCTTTAAAAAGGTGTTTTCAGCTTACAGCCTCAATACCAGTGGCCCAGTGCTCTGAGCACAAGTCTCAAACGTCCATGTCGTCAAGTTCACAGTTCCTTCTTTTGGCTAAGCATGGAAAACCCTTCCCACTGCAAGGACACAGAACTATTCGCCTCCCTGCCACCTTTTTTTTTTTTTTAATGATTTTAGTTTTCTTATGGAATTTTTTATTGTTAGTTGAATAACAGGGAATATGACTTTATTTTTTCCTAGTGACCAACTGGATTGTCTCACACCATTTATGGAATGATTTATTTCTTTCACCACTCATTTGACATGTCACCTTTTTCATCTACTAAATTCTTAAATATACTGATGTGTGATTAGGGACATTCTAGTCTCATTCATTGCTGTGCTTGTCTGTTGTTATGCTAATACTGCAATGTTTTTATTATTGTAGATTTGTTATAGATTTTATTTGTTAGTTTTCATTGTACTCTTTTGCTATTGTTCTTTCTTAGAATATCCCTGGCTTTTCTGGCCCTTGTATACTTCTTAAGACATTTTAGAATCACTTTTATCATCTTCTTCGTGATCCCACCCCACTCCTACCCACTGCCAATCAAAAAATCAGATTCCTTTGAAATTTTGATGATAATTACATTCAACGTAGAAATTACTTTGGAGGCTGGGCTCAATGACTCATACCTGTAATCTCAGTACTTTGGGAGGCTGAGGCAGGTGGATCATTTGAGGTCAGGAGTTCGAGACCAGCCTGACCAACATAGTGAAACCCCGTCTCTACTAAAAATACAAAAATTGGCTGGGCGTGGTGGCACATGCCTGTAATCCAAGCTATTCAGAAGTCTGAGGCAGGAGAATCGCTTGAGCCTGGGAGGCAGAGGTTGTGGTAAGCTGAGACTGATTGCACCCCTGCAGAACTGACGTCTTTGGAGTATGCACTCTTTGCATCCATGAATGTGGGATGTCTTTCAAGTAAAATATGTTATGTCATTGATGGTTTTATACAGTTCTTGCATCGTTTCTGTACATTTCCTTTAATTCTGAGTGCCTGTATTTTTAATTTATTGCTTTAGGCTATTTATTTCCATTACATTTTCTAATTGATATTTGCCAATAGTTATTGATTTCTGTGTTTTTAAATTATCTTATTGTTTTTAACAGTCCTAATTGTTTTATTGGTTCTCTTAGGTTTTCTCAGCAGCATATCACATGAAAATAATGTTTTTCAATGTTGTATGACTTTATTGTTATGATTTTGACTAGCCCTTCCAGAACAACTTTAATTAAATGTGAGTGCACAAGGAGGTACAATGGAAGGCACAATCACCCCCTTTTCTTTAAAGCATTAATTTAGAGATGAAGAGCATAGGAATAAGAGAAATCGTCATGATGATTCCTAGACTTTAAATTTAAAGTCCTTGCTTTACAGGACTTTTTTACCTATTTTATTTTCAGTTTTTTACTTATTTGGTCCAGTATTTATTCTTTGGCCAGAAATGGCTTGACATGCTGAAAACCACCTTATTTTAGAGAAGAAAATCAACATTATTTCTATTTTGTCAAGCAGAAAAGCTAAAAGACATTGGAAATAACTCCCAGTCCCTTGGCAAACAGATCAGTGAGTAGACCCCTGTATGAGACAGAGCTGCTGCCCAGAGAGGATAGGACGGGGGCTGGTCTGTTGCCACAGCTGCTGCAGCGCGAGACACCACTGCAGCCCCTCCACCAAACAGTGTACAGCTTGAGTGGAAAGGGCAAGTTTTTGGCTGAAATAGTAAATAAAACACGGATGCTGTAGGACATCATCAGAAGTGATTATTTATTCTACACAACTAGAGACTTCTCTCAGAGGACAACTGACAGCAGCTTCTGTATCATCAGGCTGCTGCCCTCATCCTGCGACAGATTTTGGTAATGGATGGAACAGGGGGTCATTTTATGATCTCAGGCCTGGGGAGCTGTGGAGTTGGGTTCTTGCGCTTTCAGTCTTGCCTCTCTTGGTCCACTCTGTGCGTTGCTGCCAGATGATAAGATTCCAGATCTGCTGTCGACGCGTCTTCCCTGCAGTCCTTTGGGTAGTTTCCATTGCTCTTAAAATCGAGTCCTATCTGCTTATATTCTTTCTAATCTGATTATTTTCCTCCATCTTGTATATTGAACAGCTTCAAATTTCCAGAAAAGTAGAATAGCATATGAACACCCAGTTCCCTCCCCTTCCCTCCCCTCCCCAACTGGAGTGCATTGGTGCGATCTGGGACCCACAGGTGTGCACCACCAGACCAAACTAATTTTTTTTGTTTGTTTTTTGGTAGTGATGGGGTTTCTCCATGTTGCCCAGGCTGACCTCAGGTGATCGGCCTGCCTTTACCTCCTAAAGGGCTGGAATTACAGGTATGAGCCACTGTGCCCAGCCTTCCAGATACCTTTTATTCAGTTTCTTACTTGTTAACATTTTACCACATTTTTTTTGGGAGGGAGTCTTGCTCTATTGCTCAGGTTGGAGTGTAGTGGCACAATCTTGGCTCACTGCAACCTCCGACTCCTGGGTTCAAGCAGTTCTCTTGCCTCAGCCTCCCAGGTAGCTGGGATTACAGGCTAATGCCACCATGCCTGGCTAATTTTTGTATTTTTAGTAGAGACAAGGTTTCACCATGTTGGCCAGACTGGTCTCAAACTCCTGACCTCGTGATTTGTCTGCCTTGGCCTCCCGAGTGTTGGAATTACAGGTGTGAGTCACTGTGCCCGCCCCATTTTGCCACTTTTACTTTGTTTCTCACTCTCTACACACCCAGATATGCACATACACACACTTATCTGACCATGTAAAAATAAATTGTAGATATCATGACACTTCACCTGTAATTACTTCAGCATATACCTCCTCAGATAAGGCCATTCTTCCACACATAACCACACTGAAGAAAATTAACACTCCTTCCATAAGAGCATCTCTATATACCCCATGTTTAAATTTTCCCTGTTGTCCCCACATTGCTTTTGTATCTCTGATCCAGGGGACAATCAGGGCTTGTGCTGTGCATTTCACTGCCGTGTCTCTTTATCTAGAACTACCCTCTTGTCTGTTCTCATTTTACTTGTCATTAACTTTTTTTGAAGAGTTCCAATCAATTGTTTTATATAATATCACGCATTCTGTCTTTGTCGCATTGTTTCCTCTTGATAAGATTAAGATTAAACATTTTTGGCAAGAATACCTAATAAGTAATGTTGTGTGCTTATTATTATGTCACTGTAAAAGGTGAGAAATGTCAGAGTCTTCCACTATTGGCAACACAAATTTGATTGGTTAATGAGGTGACTACCAGAACTCTCCATATTAAAGGTACATTTTCCCTTTTGTAATTAACAAGTAATCTGAGAAGTGCTTCTTTGAGATCATGTTATCTGGTTACTCAACAACCTTTCATTCAATGGTTTTAGCAGCCATTGGAGATTCTCATTTCAATTAACTGTTTCTTTGGAACTTTAGCAGTTGTGATTATGTAACTGTATTATTTCCTACTTATTTTCTATTATTTTTCTAGAAAGAGCTTCCTCATCTTTCCTCTTCTGTTTCTTTCCTTTCTCATTTTAATTTGAGTATTATTATATACTTTTTAGTTCAGAGTGTGATAATTTATTATCATTTTTCTTTCTTTTTATCAGAGACAAGGTCTCACTCTTATGACTGTCTTCCTGCCTCAGCCTCCCTAGTAGCTAGGATTATATGTGTGTACCACTATGCCTGGATAATTTAAAAATAATTTCTTTTTCTTTTTTTTTTTAGAGACCAGGTCTTATTATGTTGCCCAGGCTGGCCTCAAACTCGTGGCCCTTAGCAATCCATTCACCTCCCCTGAACACTGCCCCCTGAGCTGCCCCAGACATGAGCCACAGGGCCCAGCTCTTTTTCTTTTTCTTTCTCTTTTCTTGTCTCCCTTTCTCCACCCACCCCCAGCACGTGTGTGTATCAAAATAAAGAAGATAACTATAAAATTCTGTTATCTGATGTACAAGACCGTAGTCAAATTTAGTCAATTGTCCAAATAATGCCCTTTATAGAAAAAGAAAAAAAAATTGTCTAGTCCATCATCTAATCCATGATCATGAGTTACATGATTGTCCTGTCTCTTTACTCCCCTTAATTTGGAACAATGTCCCACAGTCTTCCTTTGTCTTTTATGGCCTCAACATTTTTGTAGGATAGAAGCCAGTTTTGTATACTGTACTCAATTTGGATTTATCTGATGTTTCCTCGTGACTGGATTTCATTTGTGCATTTTTGGTAAGAATACGCAGGAGTGGTAGTATGTCTCTGCAGCAGCGTAACAGGGCATTGATTTTTATTTGTTCTGTGATTTCACTTGGATCTGTTGGTTGAAGTGGTATCTGCCAAGTTTCTCCATTGCAGAGTTATGCTTTTTTCCTTTATAATTAATAAGTACCTTTTGAGGAGATACTTTGACCCTATGTGAGTAGCCCTTTAACAGCTTCACGAGCATTGTTAATGATTCCTTACTGAATCAATTATTATGAAGATTGCTGAATCCTCCTATCAGTTATTATGAGGATTGCTAAATGCTGATTTTTCTAATCCTCTTACTATTGAAATATATTCTTGCTGGTATAGAACTCTAGATTGGCAGTTACTTCAGCTCTTTAAAAATGTTTCATTATTTTCTGGTTTCCATTGTCATCTGTCAGTCTTGTTATTGCTCCTTTGAAGACGATAAGACATATTTTTATCTTCTGGCTGTTTTTAGATTTTTCTATCAATCTTTTGCTTTTTTCAAAAGTAGTTTTCCTATGCGATGTTCCCAAGGTGGTTTTCTTTGCAGTTATCCTATGTAACATAGAATCTTCGAAAATCCGGCCTGATTACCTTATTAGTTTTACAAAATTATTAATCATATTATTATTATTATTATTTGAGACGGAGTCTCTTCCTGTTGCCCAGGCTAGAGAGCAATGGTGCAGTCTTGGCTTACTGCAGTCTCTGCCTCCCAGGTTCAAGCGATCATCCCAGTTAGATGCCTCCCAAGTAGCTGGAATTATAGGCGCCCACCACTATGCTCAGCTATTTTTTTTGTATTTTTAGTAGAGACGGGGTTTGGCCAGCCTGGTCTCAAATTCCTGACCTCAGGTGATCTGCCATCTCGACTTACCAAAGTGCTGGGATTACAGGTGTAAGCCACTGCACCTGGCCTATTATATCTTTTAATATTGTCCTGTCTTGTTCTCATTCTTTTCTCTTGCTTGGACTCCAGTTGTAATTGCATTAGACCTTCTTTCCATGTTCTTTATGTCTCTTTTGCTCTATTGTACGTTGTCTATCCTCTTTTCTCTTTCTTTACTGATCTTTCAGTTTGTTAATCCTTTCTTCTGTCATATCCAGTTTGCCTTTAAACCCATCTGTTGAGCTCTTAATTTCAATTATTTGCATTTACAGTTACCTTGTTTGCATTTTTTTGGTTGGGGGCGGGGAGACTAAGATTTTGCTCACTCACCCAGAGTGAAGTGTGGTGGCATAATCAAGGCTCAAGCCATGCTCCTGCCTTAGCCTCCCAAGTAGCTGGGACTACCGGTGTGTGTCACCACACGTGGCTTGATTTTTTTTTTTTTTTTTTTGTAGTGACAAGGTCTTTCCATGTTATCCAGTCTGGTCTCAAATCCCTGAGCGAAAGTGATCCCATCTGCCTTGGTCTCTCAAAGTCCTGGGATTGTAGGCATGGGCCACCATGCCTGGCCTGATGCCTTTTAAGTTTAGTTTTATAGTAAACCTCTGTTTTGTCTCCTGTTTTGTTCAATAGGTTCTTTTAAAATCTTTGATAAACTTTAACACGGGGCTATCTACGTGTTTGGGTTTTTAAAATTCATGTTTCCCCCTTGGTCCTATTTTTTTTGTATATCTTAAGATTTTTTGTTGCATGACAGTGAATAATTGAGAAGCTGTGAAAGATATTATTTTCCTCTGAAGTTTACTTTATGCTTGTGTAAAGTAGGACCATATGACCTTGATCTAGTCAGGATCTGACCTGAGTCGGATTGCAAGGTTTTAAAAAATAAGTCTGCCTTCCCCTGGTCAATCCATGTTCCTAGGATGTAGCCCTCTGTGGGTCCCAGCAAAGAACCTGAAGTTCTTCATGGCTGCTTTTCCTTGTTGGGGTGAACCCTAATATTTGTTTACTGTTGTTGAACTTTTACAAGCTATTTCATCCCAGTTAGACGCAGAAAGCCTCTCAGTGCTGTTTTGATTCGAATTTCTCTTTTGAAACTTAAGAGCCATTTTAATTTCCATATCTACAAGTTGATTATTCATGTATTTTATCCTTTCTTAGGATTAGGAGATTAATGTTTTAAAATTGATTTATTATTTTATATTCTCTGCTTTGGATCTTAAGCTGTTGTATTACTCAATTAAAAAATTGTAACTGGATGCAATGGCTTGAGCCTATAATACCAGCTACTTGGGAGGCTGAGGCAGGAGGATCGCTTGGGGCTAGGAGTTAGAGACCAGCCAGGGCAACCTCGTCTTTATAGAAAATACAAAAATTAGATGGATGTGGCCGGGACTACATGCCTGTATTCCCAGCTGCTCGGGAGGCTGAGGTGGGAGGATCTCTTAAGCACAGGAATTCTGCTCTGTGGACTCCATTTGTTTATTTATTTACATGTCTGTCTATTTATATCTCTCTAGTCCATCTCAAGATGGACAAAAGCTCGGCCTCAGCATCGTATAAGGTATTTGCTCAACTCTCTGCAGTTCCCTTCTCTCTGAGATCTTGGACTCTCAAGTCTTTGTTGCCTTGGCAGCTCCCCAGTACTTTCAATCAGTTTTGTTTTTCAGTTGTTCTCAGCAGTATTGTTGAACTTTTAACAAGCTGTTTCATCCCAATTATATGCAAAAAGCCTCTCAATGCTGCTTTGCTTTGAATTTCTCTTTTGAACTTAAGAGCCGTTTTTATTTCTGTATCTACAAATTAACTATTCATGTATTTTTACCCTTTCTTGGGATTAGGAGATTAATGTTTTGAAATTGATTTATAATTTTCTATGCTAAAGAAATTAACCCATGTCTGGGATTTGTGTTACAAATATATGCTATCAGTTTGAAATTTGTCTTGACTTTGTTAATGATGCTTTTGTCCAGGCAGAATTTTTTTATTTGTCTATCATTTCTTTTATGACTTCTTCTTCTTCTTCTTCTTTTTTTTTTTTTTTTTTTGAGACTGGGTCTCACTCAGTTGCCCAGGCTGGAGTGTAGGAACATGATCTGGGCTCACTGCAACCACTGTCTCTCGGGTTCAAGCGATTCTCCTGTCTCAGCCTCCCGAGTAGCTGGGATTACAGGCACCTGCCATCATGCCCGGCTAATTTTTGTATTTTAGTAGAGATGGGGTTTCATTATGTTGGCCAGACTGGTGTTGAACTCCTGACCTCAGGTGATCCACCCGCCTTGGCCTCCCAAAGTGTTAAGATTATAGGTGTGAGCCACCACACCCTTTTTGTACCACAGTTAGACTTTCTTGACACTAAAATTATTATTATTATTATTTTGAGACACAGTTTCACTCTTGTTGCCCAGGCTGGAGTGCAGTGGCATGATCTTGGCTTACCCCCACCTCTGCCTCCCTGGTTCAAGCGATTCTCCTGCCTCTGCCTCCTGAGTAGCTGGGATTACAGGCATGCGCTGTAATAATTTTTCTTATGTATATATATTTTTTAGTAGAGACAGGGTTTCTCCATGTTGGTCCTGCTAGTCTCGAACTCCCGATCTCTGATGATTTGCCCACCTTGGCCTCCCAGTCACACTGGGATTCCAGGCATGAGCCACTGCGCCTGGCCACCAATATTATTTTTTAAACCTCAAGTTGTTGTTGTTCTTAAGTAATCGGGAATTTATTTCAGTATATAGAGTATAAGGATTTAAGTTCAGTTTTTTCCAGCTAATAAAATAATCCAGCAACCATTATAGCACGGGTTAACAAACTTTTTTGGTAAAGATCCAGATAGTAAATACTTTAAGGCTTTGCAGTTGATATGGTCTCTGAACACTACTCATTGCCACTGTTATAGCACAAAAGCAGCCATTGACAGTATATAAACTAATGAGAAATAAAATTTTATTTAGAGACTGAAATTTGAATTTCATGTAATTTTCATGTATCATTAAATTCTTATTTTTCCTCTTAACTTTAAAAAAAACATAGAAACTGACCAGGCACGGTGGCTCACGCCTGTAATCCCAGCACTTTGGGAAGCTGAGGTGGGTGGATCACGAGGTCAGGAGTTCAAAATCAGCCTGGCCAAGATGCTGAAACCCTGTCTCTACTAAAAATACAAAAATTAGCCGGGCATGGTGGTGGGTGCCTGTAATCCCAGCTACTTGGGAGGCTGAGGCACGGAATTGCTTGACCCCGGGAGGCACAGGTTGTAGTTAGCCAAGATTGTGCCACTGCACTCCAGCCTGGGTGACAGAGCAAGATTCCGTCTCAAAAAAACAACAACAAAAAAAACCCCATAAAAACCATTCTTAGCTTGCAGGCCATCCAAAAATAGACAGTGGGCTAAATTTGTTCCCCTGGCTGTAGTTTCCCATCTCTGCAGTTTTTCTCCATTGATTTTCAATGAAACTTTATCCTATGTTAACTTCCTGTATATATCTGGATGTACTCTGTTCACTTGAAATGTTTCTTTGTGTCTATTGTCACACTATCTTACATATTACATTATCTGTTAAAATTAATCTTGCCTCATCATTTTTTCAATTACTTGGAATTTTCTTGGCTATTTTTATTTCTTTATAATTTTCAAAATTAGCTTGCCCAGTAAAAAATGAAATATAAATCCTTTTTTTTTAAGACAGTCTTTCTCTGTCACCCAGACTGGAGGGCAGTTGGCATGACCTCGGCCCACTGCAACCTCCACTTCAGGAGGTTGAAGTGATTCTCCTGCCTCAGCCTCACAAGTAGCTGAGATTACGGGCACACATCACCACGCCTGGCTAATTTTTGTATTTGTAGTAGAGGTAAGATTTCGCCATGTTGGCCAGGAGGGTCTCAATCTCCTGACCTCACCATCCACCTGCCTCAGCCTTCCAAAGTGCTGGGATTACAGGCGTGAGCCACCATGCCCGGCCTAATTTTCTCATGTTTTTGTAGAGATGGGTCTCACTATGTTGCCCAGGCTGGTTGCAGACTCCTGGGCTTGAGTGATCCTCCTGCCCTAGCCTCCCAAAGTGCTAGGATTACAGACATGAGCCACTGTACCCAGCCATGAATCTTTTTTGTTGCTACTTTGAAAGGGATGTATTCTTTCATTGTGTCTTTCAGCCAGTTCTTTAATTTGAAGGCAATTTTTACATACTGATTTTGCTACTTATATTGTTTATTGTATGTTAATTCATATCAGGTTTTCTGGGTGCTATTTGGAAATAACACGCTCCCCTCTTCTATTCCATTGCTTATATCTATTACTACTTTTCTTGCCCAGTTCCATCAGTGAATACCTTCAGAACAGTGATAAATCAAACTGATGATTGTGAATGTGTGACCTGTTCCTGGTTTTAAATAATGTGCTTTTATATCTTTTTTTTCGAGACAGAGTCTCGCTCTGTCTCCCAGGCTGAAGTACAGTGGTGTGATCTTGGTTCACTGCAACCTCTACCTCCCCAGTTCTTGCAATTCTCCTGCCTCAGCTTCCTGAGTAGCTGGGACTACAGGCAAACACTGCCATGCCCAGCTAATTTTTTGTATTTTAGTAGAGATGGGGTTTCACTGTGTTGCCCAGGCTGGTCTCGAAGTCCTTAGTTCTGACAATCCGCCCACCTCAGCCTCCCAAAGTGCTGGGATTACAGACGTGAGCCATCATGCTCGGCCTTTATATCTTTTTAATAAAAGATGTTGTCAGCTTTGGAGAGTGACACTAACACATTTACAAAAGTAGATACTCTTCCCCCCCCACTCCCACTGACAGATAATCATATTGAGGAAGTATTCTTGTATTTTTACTGTATTAAGAGTTTTTACTAAGAATGGATATGGAATTATATCTAATGTCCTTTATCACTTACAGAAATAATAATATAATTATTGTCTTTTGATCTAATAATAAGATTAAATATATTAATAGATAATAGCAAATCATGATTATATTATTAGTATGAATTCCAGCCAGTTGTAGGGTAGTGTTTTTCAGATGTGCTAGATTCTGTGTGCCATTATTTTATCCAGCAGTTAGCAGAATAGCCATAAGTATGTGTTCATGCCCTCAGAGATGATGAATTTGTTCTTGCCTTAGTGTTCGTGTTCATGCCTTTATGTTCAAGTCCTCAGGCATCATGAATTTGAGGATATTTGGACAAATTAAAGTGTTTTTTTGTTTTGTTTTGTTTTTGAGACCAGAGTCTTGTTCCGTTGCACAGGCTGGAGTGCAGTGGCGTGATCTTGGATCACTACAACCTCCGCCTCCTGGGTTCAAGTGATTCTCATATCTCAGCCTCTCGAGTGGCTGGGATTACAGGCACTCATCACCACACCTGGCTAATTTTTCTTCTTTTTTGTAGAGATGGGGTTTTGCCATGTTGGCCAGGCTCGTCTTGAACTTTTGACCTCAAATGATCTGCGCACCTCAGCCTCCCAAAGTGCTGGAATTTATAGGCATGAGCCACCATGCCTGGGCTTGAAGTAGAGATTGATGGAGATCTAGTTTATTTTAGCAGTATCAGATACATTAAATACTAAACGGTGCTAATATTATAAACATCAAATTTAAAGCATCATGATACTAAAACAATATACTTTAGTAAAATCATGAATACTAATTATAATAAATGTGTAAAATATGTAACTATTTTTCACAACTAAGCCATGAAGTATGTGATAGTTGTGTTTTCTCTTTTGTAAAATATTTTTTTCATGGAGTTAATGGGCTCTGTTTGGGGATGGGGGCAGATTGCTTAGCTATGTAACTTACCACACTGATTGATCCTCATTCAGCTCAGGCTGTAAAATTCCCCTCAGCACCATCAAAGACATCAAGCAACTTATTGTTTTCTTGGTGCCATTTCTGGAGCCCTCTGCCCACTCTCCTGCAGCAGTCTGGACTGCGCTCACTAGATCCGTTCCCCAGCTGTCAGCCTTTCCCTACAACTCTGGGAAGACCCTTTTCTGTCTCCTGTGGTTGAGTTCTTGTCTTCTGACTGCCATGTGTTCTTTCTTGGATTGCTTCTTTGGGTTGGTGGAACAGATCCTTCAGTAGCTTCTTGAGAAGGTGTGCATGGGAGGTAAGCTTTTTTAGATCAAGTATCTGAAAATATCTTTTTTTTTAAATTGCATGTTAGGTTTTGGGATACGTGTGAAGAACATGCAAGATAGTTGCATAGGAACACACGTGGCAGTGTGATTTGCTGCCTTCCTCCCCTTCACCTATATCTGGCATTTCTCCCCATGCTACCTCTCCCCAACTCCCCACACCCCGCTGTCACTCCCCTATTCCCCCCAACAGACCCCAGTGTATAGTGCTCCCCTCCCTGTGTCCATGTGTTCTCATTGTTCAACACCCACCAATGAGTGAGAACATGCAGTATTTCATCTTCTGTTCTTGTGTCAGTTTGCTGAGAATGATGTTCTCCAGGTTCATCCATGTCCCTACAAAGGACACAAACTCATCGTTTTTGATTGCTGCATAATATTCCATGGTGTATCTGAAAATATCTTTATTCTGCCTTCATGATTTCATCTTTAGGTTGGCTGGGTTCAGAATTCTATATTGGAAATAATTTTTTATTAAAATTTTGAGACACAGTCTATTGTTTTCTACTTTTTTGTGTTGCTGCTGAAAAGTCTGAGGTCATTCTGATTCCCAGTCCTTTCTTTACGAGCTGTTTATTTCCCTCTGAAAGCTTTACCTCTTGTCTTTATTCTACATATTCTGAAATTTCACGGCAATGTACACAGGAGGGTCTTTTTTTTCTTTTTTTCCTCTTTATTTACAAGAGGATCTTTTAATACGAAATGTTCTTGTATCATTTCTTTAATCATTTCCTCTCTTTTGTGTTGTATATTGTTTTTTTAGAACCCCTGATAGTTGAATGGTAGATGTCCTGGTTAGACCCTCAAGTATTTAAGAAAACATATTTTCTTTTTTATAGTTTATCTTTTTTGTCCTACTTTGTATGTAATTTCTTCTAATATTTTATCTTATAATTTTATCTTCCAGTATTTTTCCTGGGTATTGAAAAATCTTCTGCTCTCAGGTGTTTAATTTATGAGTGCTTTTTCTTTTCTCTGAGTATTCCTTCCCCCCCCCATATTCTGTTCTTGTTTCATTGATGCAACATTACTTTTTTTCTCTGAGAATTAATTTATGTTTCTTCCAAGCTTTTTTTGTTTATTTTTGGGTGGCTGTTTTCCATTTTAAAGTTTTCTGTTTTCCCTCAAATGTCGGGTGATCCTCGGTTATCCAGTGTTTACGACAGAGGCCCTAAAAAACTCATTGGAGCATCTCTGGGCCTGAGTCCTTCCGAACATGTAAGCGTAAGATGACAAAAATCAACCAGAAGTGTGTGTTCAAGTTGCTATGTCTAACTGAAAGTTTCTCTGGAGAAAATTTCAACAGGTTTTTTTTTTTTTTTTTCCGAGACAGCGTCTTACTCTGTTGCCCAGGCTGGAGTGAGCTGATCACAGCTCACGGTAGCCATTACTCCTTGGCTCAGGTGATCTCACCGTAGCCTCACAAATAGCTGGTACTGCAGGCACATGCCACCACTCCTGGCTCGTTTTTGTATTTTTTTTTTTTTTTGTAGAGACCAGGTTTTGCCATGTTGCCCAGGTGGGTCTCGAACTTCTGGGCTCAGGCAGTCCTCCCACCTCGGCCTCCCAAAGTGTTAGGATTAGAGGTGTAAGCCACCGTGCCTGGCTTTCAACAGTTGTTTTGATGTACACAATTTTCACTTTGTACACAACTTTAGAATATGATTTTCAGCTAAGATGTGATTCCGTTTTATGTTCCAGATATTAACACGAATTGTTTGGTTGGAATGTATGTTACTTTTCACTTCTGGTGCCTTTAAACTTTTCTGTTTTTTAAAAAAAGTGTTTCCAAAGAATATCATATGGTATTTCCCAGGGGCTGGGGGTGGGGGTATAGCGTTTTGTTGTTTATAGTGGGTACACAGTTTCAGTTTTGCAAGATGAAGAGGCCTGGAGATATTTGGTGGTGGTGTTTGGACAACAGTGTGAGTGTACTTAGTACCGATGAACTATAAACTTAAAAATGGCTAAGATGAGCTGGGCGTGGTGGCTTATGCCTATAATCCCAGCACTTTGGGAGGCTGAGGCAGGCGGATCGCTTGAGCCCAGTAGTTTGAGACTAGCCTGGGCAACAGGGTGAAACCCCGTCTCTACTAAAAATACAAAAATTAGCCAGGCATGGTGGTGGGCACTTGTAATCCCAGCTACTCGGGACTCTCAGTTGGGAAAATTGCTTGAACTTGGGAGACTGAGGTTGCAGGGAGCTGAGATCACGCCACTGTACTACAGCCTGGGCAATAGAGTGAGACTCCATCTCAAAAACAAAACAGAAAAACAATGGCTAAGATGGTAAATTTTATGTGATGTATATTTTGCCATAATTTAAAAAATTTCAAGGCAAGGCATGGTGGCTCACGCCTGTAATCCCAGCATTTTGGGAGGCCAAGGTGGGTGGATCACCTGAGGTCAGGAGTTCAAGACCAGCCTGGTCAATATGGTGAAATCTCATCTCTACTTGAAACACACACACACACACACACACACACACACACACACACACTAGCTGGGTGAGGTGGTGCATGCCTGTAATCCTAGCTACTTGGGAGGCTGAGGCAGGAGAATCCCTTGAACTCGGAAGGTGGAGGTTTCAGTGAGCCGAGATTGAGCCATTGCACTCCAGCCTAGGCAACAGGAGCAAAACTCCATCTCAAAAAAAAAAAAAAAAAAATTTCAGTTTTTGAATGTTCATAATAAGCAAAAAATAAAGGGAGTGAGTTTTCATGATCTTCCCTTCAACCATCATCAGTTTATAGGATATCCAGAGAAATGGAAACAGAACATGGAGCTTCCAATTTATGTGGTGCAATCAGAGTGCCAGATACTGGGCATAAGTTAGAGTTTTACTCAGCTCTTTCCTCAGATTAGGGATTTAGATCCCGCTTGTTAAACTGCTTACTAGATTACATGGCAAAAATGGTATCTTTCTTGTTTACTGACGTGTCTCCTGCGTGTGTGATGTAGTAAGCTCTCAATAATTACATGTTGATGCATAAATTAACAGGATATGCCAGTACTCCAAAAAATTGTGCTGGAGCAATCATACCTTTACCTTAAACACATACAAATAAGGAAGATAAATCTATAAAGCACAAGAAAAATGCAGGAGGATGTCTCTATGACCTTGGAGAAGGCAAAGGTTTCTTAATTAGGTCACACAGCCCACTAACCATAAAACAAAAAGGTTGCTACGTCCAAATCAAACACCTCTATTCATGAAAACTGTAAGAAGGCAAAAGAGTAATCCATAGAGAAGATATTCATAATATAGTCATGTGTCACTGGACGACAGATATGTCATAAGAAATGTGTCACTAGACAATTTCGTTGTGCAAATATTATGGAGTATACCTACAGAAACCTGGAGAGTATAACCTACTGCATACTTAGGCTATCAGGTATAGCCTATTGCTCCCAGACTACAAACCTATGTAGCATGTTACTGAAAAGGATACTGTAGGCAGTTTGTAACACAATGGTACATATTCGTGTATCTGAACGTAGAAAAAGGCAATGCATTGTGCTGCAGCTATGATGGCTGTTTAAAAAGCTGGCATTTTCTAGTAAAGTTAAGTACGTGCTTGTTTTGTGACCTAGCAATTCCATTATTAGACATAAACCCAAGAGAAATGGATGCATCTATCCATAAAAAGACGTACAAGAATGTATGTAACAGCTTTATTTTATTTATTTATTTATTTTTTGAGACGGAGTTTCGCTCTTGTTACCTAGGCTGGAGTGCAATGGCGCGATCTCAGCTCACTGCAACTGCCACCTCCTGGGTTCAGGCAATTCTCCTGCCTCAGCCTCCTGAGTAGCTGGGATTACAGGCATGCGCCACCATGCCCAGCTAATTTTTTTTTGTATTTTTAGTAGAGACGGGGTTTCACCATGTTGACCAGGATGGTCTTGATCTGTTGACTTCATGATTCACCCACCTCGGCCTCCCAAAGTGCTGGGATTACAGGCTTGAGCCACTGCGCCTGGCCCAGTAACAGCTTTATTTAAAACAGCCAAGGCCAGGTGTGGTGGCTCATGCCTGTAATCCCAGCACTTTGGTGGGCAGATTACTTGAGGTGAGGAATTCAAGAATAGCCTGGCCAACATGGTGAAACCCCGTCTCTACTAAAAGTACAAAAATTAGCCACGTGTTGTGGTACACACCTGTAATCCCAGCTACTCAGGAGGCTGAGGCAGGATAATTGCTTGAACCTGGAAAGTGGAAATTGCAGTGAGCTGAGATCCTGCCACTGCACTTCAGCCTGGGTGAGAGAGAGAGAGAGAGAAGAGGGAGGGAGAGAGAGAGAGAGAGAGAGAGAGAGAGAGAGAGAGAGAGAGAGAAAGAGAGAGAAGAGGGGGAGAGAGAGAGAGAGAGAGAGAGACACACACACACACACACACACACACAAAGGGAGAAGTGTCCCATCAACAGAAAAGCAGGTGGTTTATGAAACACATACGTAAGGGAATATTATATAACAAGAAAAAAGAATTAATTGCTGGTTAATGCAGTTTCATGAATGAGTCAAAGAATTCCGTCAAAAAAAGCCAGATATAAAAGAATGCATATATGTTTATGAAGTTCAAGGACAGGCAAAATGAATGCTGATGATCTGTTACAGTGGCCCCTCTGGAGGAGGGTGTAGACACCTTATGGAGTACTGGGAGATGTTCTGAATCTCCATAGGAGTGGTTTTTACACAAGTATATGCACATGTACAATTTCTTCAAGCTTTGTGCTTAAGATTAGTGTGATTTTGCATATTTAACCATGTATATTCTCCCAGCTTTTAAAAATTAGAGATACTCCTTATTAGACTAGAAGAGAATAGGACTTAGAAATTGCAAATTACATTCAAGGAGACGAAAAGATGATTAGCAAAGGTTAGGAGAGAAAAAAAACAGGAAGTGGTAAACACAATACATAATCATGGGATTTAGGAAATCCCCTATTAAAGGACAGATCTCAAACTCAGTAAAACCTAAAGAAAAAACAGAGGCCAGTTTTATGAGTAATGAAGAGACATAGCTAAAATAAAACAACACAGGAAAGTTGAAAATAAGGGATGGGCTGGGTACAGTGAGCAAGTGCAAATCAAAATAAACAGAATTGGCCAGGTGTGGTGGCTTACACTAGTGATCCCAGAGCTTAGGGGGCTGAGGTGGGAGGATGGCTTGAAGCTAGGGGTTTGAGACCAGGCTGGACAATGTAGTGAGACCCCCATCTCAACAAAAAAATTCATAAAAGATGAACCAGGCATGGTGGTGAGCACTTGTAGTCCCAGCTGTTCACGAGTCTGAGGTGGGAGAATAGCTTGAGCTGCACTCCTAGGGAACAGAGCAGGAATCTCTCTCTTAAAAAAAAAAAAAAGAAGAAGAAGAAAACACAAAAGGAAACAGATTTTACAATATTAATATTAGGCTGATTAGAAATTCAAGGTTAAAATATTAAAATGAATGCGGTGTCAGTTTGTACCATTGCAAAGTTCGATGTACCTAGAAGATATAATAATCATGTAACTTGATGCACTTAAAAACATTCTCTCAAAGTATATGAAATGAAAGCTATTAGAAATATAGAACAATTTAGGCCCGGCATGGTGGCTCATGCCTGTAATCCCTGCACTTTTGGGAGGCTGAGGATGGTGGATCACTTGAGGTTGGGAGTTGGAGACCAACCTGGCCAGCATAATGAAATCCTGCCTCTACTAAAAATACAAAACTATTAGCCAAGCGTGGCAGGCACCTGTAATCTCAGCTACTCGGGAGGCCTGAGGCAGGAGAATCACTTGAACCCAGGAGGCAGAGGTTGCAGTGAGCTGAGATCATACCACTGCACTCCAGCCTGGGTAACAAGAGTAAAATTCCATCTCCAAAAAAAAAAAGAAATATAGAAGAATGTAAAACTACATAGTTGAAGATATTAACATACTTTAGAATTTAATCACAGGCAAAAAATAAATGAGAATATGAAATAATTAGATAATAAACTTGTTATATACATAAATAAATGCCATTTTATACACGTAAAATAGGGAATATTAAATTTTTCAGCACCCATGGTACATTTATAAAAAGTTGTTAATTAGCCACAAAAAAAAATTCTAATAAAGTCCAAAGGGCAGAAATCACGTAGCCCCTCTTTCTCTGACCACATAGAAATAAAACTAAAATTTACAATAAGAAGCCCTGCAAAAAACTTTGGCCATTTGGAAAATTTAAAACACTCTTCCGCAGAATTCCTTTCATCTACTTTGTTTGGATTTTTCTGATATTCTTCTAGCTTCTTGAGATGAGTACTTCTTTCTTTCTTTCTTTCTTTCTTTCTTTCTTTCTTTCTTTCTTTCTTTCTTTCTTTCGTTTTTTGTTAAAGGAATTAGAAAAAAAATGGTGAATAGCATTGTCTGATATTTTCTCAAAATGGATTCCTGAAATGTGGAAGTGTTGACTCATAGCATGTGATCATTTTACACTCTGGGCACACAGTGATAGTTTTCCGAATAGGGCATAGTAGTAGTTCTTTCTCCAGGGGATGAGAGTACCTGTCTCAATATGCTGTTTGAGTATGATCACTGAAAAATGAGAAAATAGCAGCAAAACAGCTTTTTCATATTGTTTTCATTTGTATCTGTTTAGTAACAGTTGAACTTTTAAAATACGTTTATCTCAGAAATGTTTATTCAGTCCTTCTTCCCTCCCATTTTCTACTGGGATATTAGTGCTTTACTTATTGATTTTTAAATATCCTTTATATATTAAAAATATTAATTCTTTGCCATGTTTGAAAACATTTTCCCCACTGTTCCTTGTCTTTTATGTTTTTTAATATATAAAAGTGATTATTTTCACATAATCAGATCTATCAATCTTCTGATATCTCCTCTATTATTTTTATGGTAAGAGATTCCATCCCCATAATTATTAAATAATAATAATTACAGTAACCGCTAACATTTATTGAGGGCTGGTTATGTGTCAGGCAATAAGCTAAGTCCCTTATTTAATCACAAAAACCCTACAAGGTAAGTATTTTTTATTATCTTCTTGCAATCGAGAGAGAAACTAAGGAAAGAGATGAAATAGTTTGTCCGTAAACACTGAACCAGTGATGCTCACTATTCACCCACATTTCATTTTAGTTTTTATGGTTTATGTTTTTATATTTAGCCCTTTAATCCTGAAATTTGTGAAATGGTGTGAAGTGAAGCTCCTTTCAAACATTACTTTTTTCCTGACTATCCTTCAAATAAATAAATCATTTCTCTCTCTAGTTGTTTAGTATGCTTCCTCTATTATATATTAAATTTTAATACATAACAAGGTCTCTTTCAGGGATATCTGCTCTGTTTTTATTGACCTATACACTCTTACACAAATGCCACAATGTTTTAATTGCTGTATCTTTTTTTTGAGATGGAATTTCGCTCTTGTCGCCCAAGCTGGAGTGCAGTGGTGAGATCTCAGCTCTTTGCAACCTCTGCCTCCCAGATTCAGGTGATTCTCCTGCATCAGCCTCCCAGGTAGCTGGGATGACAGTTGCCACCATGCTTGGCTAATTTTTGTATTTTTAGTAGAGGAGGGCTTCACCGTGTTGGCCAGGCTGGTCTTGAACTCCTGACCTCAGGTGATCCACCTGCTTCGGCCTTCTAAAGTGTTGGGATTACAGGGGTGAGCCACCATGCCTGGCCTAATTACAGTATCTTTATTATCAGTTATAATATGTACAAGAATAAGGCTCACTTCATTATTCTTCTCTTTAAAAAACATTCTGAGGCCAAGCATGGTGGCCCATGCTTATAATCCAGCACTTTGGGAGGCCAAGGCAGTCAGATCACTTGAGATCAGGAGTTCAAGACCAGCCTGGCCAACATGGCAAAACCCCATCTCTACTAATAGTACAAAAATTAGCTGGGCTTGGTGGCGTGTGGATATAATCCCAGCTACTTGGGAGGTGGAGGCAGGAGAATTGCTTGAACCCAGGAGGCAGAGGTTTCAGTGAGCCAAGATTGTACCACTGTATTCTAGCCTGCGTGACAGAGTTATACTCTGTCTTAAAAAAAAAAAAAAAAAATTCCGAGAGTTCTTGGCTTTCAGTAATGATAGAGTAGCTTGTATCAGAATAATACTCCCATCAATAACAAAAATAAATTTTGGACACAGTATTTTAAAAACATAGTTTGTAGGTACTGGGGAGCTACTAAAAGCAAGCAGAAAATGAAGTGAATGTAATTCTTGAAAGAAAAACCCCCATCCAGGGGAGCTACCTTTATAAGGCTTTCTCCTTGATGCACTCTCCAGTCTACCAGGTGCTAGCAAATAGAGCTCAAGCAGAAAGCTGTGTCATATTGGTTTGAGGAATTGGGAGATGGATTTTGAGACTGTCAGCGTGTCTGGAAATTGAAGATGGCAATCCTAGAAAGAGAACCATACAGGGGATCATCCCAAACTCTGCATATAAACACCTCTCACATGCTAGACTAACTGCCGAACTGCCCATGCATAGATGAAGTGTCACAGATTCCAGCACATATTTCAGTAGCTGCCTGCTACTGCCTACTGCTGGGAGAGAGAGAATTTGGAGTTGGAGTCTTGTCAAGTTAGAGGAGATTTGATAGACACCTTGGACTTTGCTTTGAAATCCCAGAAGGGCTACCCCTTAGTCGCAAATACTTCCTCCCAGGACTATGGCATTTTCCCTGGGACTAAGGGCAAAACAGAAATAAAGCATAAAATTGAGCCTACATCAGATCTGCCAGTGATTTAACTGCCTACTGGAATAAACTTAATTCTGCAAAAGAAAACAGAATCCAGAGCCTCTGCAAACTATCACCTTCAACATCCAGTATAAAATTTAAAATTACTAGCCACGGGAAGAAACAGGACCCTGTAAACCTTACTGAAATGAAAAGTCAGTTAATAGAAACAGATTTACAGATGACCTAGAACTTTATGAAAAAATATGTTAAAATATTTCACATGAAAAAAATGGGTGAGAGGGTAGAGATGAGGAGTTGCAGTGGAGATAAGGAAGTTGTAAAAAAGAACCAAATATAAATCTTAGAACTGGAAAACACAAAACCTGACACTGAAGTTTCCCTGGATGAGAGGCACAGCAGATGGGGCACAACAGAAGGATCAGTGAACTTGACAAGAGGTAAGCAGAAATCATCCAAATTGAAGTATGTAGAGAAAAAATAGCTGGAATTAAAAATAGGAGCAGAGCCTTAATGACCTGCAGGACAAAAATCAAACTGTCTAACATAGGGTGACTGCTGTACTCTCCAAAAGGAGAGAAGAAATGAGGCAGAAAAGTATTTGAAGAAATGTTGGCTTGGAAATTTCCAATTTTGATTAAAGTAACCCCACTCAAACAGCAGCCCAGGAAGTGTGGCCAGTGACAAGTAGGGTAAATGCAAATGCAAAGCAAATTACATCGAGGTGTATCCTAGTGAAACTGCTGAATATTAAAAATAAAGAAAACGGGGCGGGGTGTGGTGGCTCACACCTGTAATCCCAGCACTTTGGGAGATAACGAGGTCAAGAGATGGAGACCATCCTGGTCAACATGGTGAAACCCTGTCTCTATTAAAAATACAAAAAAATTAGCCGGGCATGGTGGCACGCTCCTGTAGTCCCAGCTACTTGGGAGACTGAGGCAGGAGAATCACTTTAACCTGGGAGGCGGAGGTTGCAGTGAGCAGAGATCGTGCCTGGTGATAGAGTGAGACTCGATCTCAAAAAATAAAAATAAAATAATAAATAAAAAGCGAACAAAGATCAGAATTATGGCTGACTCATAATCAGAGACAGTGTAGCGCACTGGACAATGGAATGACATATTCAAAATGGCGAAAGAAAAAAGACGCTTAACCTAGAATTCTCTATACAGTGTAAATATCCATGTAGGAAAAATAAAGACATCATAAGATAAAAGCTGAGATAAATTGTCACCAGTAGACATGCATTTAATAAATATCCAGTGTGAAATCTTCCCATTGAAGAGAAGATAATACTGTTTCAAGAAAGAGAAATACGTTAGTAATGGGGTCCCGATCCAGACCCCAAGAGAGGGTTCTTGGATCTCACACAAGAAAGAATTAACGTGAGTACACAGTGCAAAGTGGAAGCAAGTTTATTAAGAAAGTAAAGGAATAAAAGAATGGCTCCTCCATAGACAGAGGGCTGCTTTTTGCCCATTTTTGTGGTTATTTCTTGTTGATAAGAGAAACAGGGTGGATTATTTATGCTTTCCCTTTTTAGACCATATAGGATAACTTCCTTGTTGCCTCTGACCTTGGTGTTACAAAAATGCTTGTTATTCTTTTTTTTTGAGGGGGGATGGAGTCTCACTCTGTAGCCCAGGCTGGAGTGTGGTGGCGTGATCTGGGCTCACTGCAACCTCTACCTCCCAGTTTCAAGTGATTCTCCTGTCTCAGCCTTCCAAATAGCTAGGATTAGAGGTGCCCACCACCACACCTGGTTAATTTTTGTATTTTTAGTAGAGATGGGGTTTCACCATGTTGGCCAAGCTGGTCTCACACTGCTGACCTCGGGTGATCCACTGCCTTGGCCTCCTGAAGTGCTGGGATTATAAGCATGAGCCACTGCACCCGGCCAATTCTTGTTATTTGTTGTATATTCTCCCAGATAAGCTTGAGGAACATCTGAGATAATTTAAAATAATTGGGATTTTTATTGAAACTGTGTCAAACTTATAAATTAATTTGAAAAGGCTTTTTCATTTGTCTTTTTTTATCTCTCTGCAACATTTCTTTATATTGATCTAACGTTCTATAAGACTATAGTAATTTTATATTTCTCATGGCTACTATGAAAGGAGTTTCTCTTCATTTTATTTTTTAATTATTGCTGGTACATAGGAGTACTACTGATTTTTAAATTTTATGTATATTCTATATCTTGCCACCCCACTCAACTTTCTTATGATTAAATAAAATTTTATAGGTATATGATCAGTTGATTATTTTGTGAACTTGTTTCTAATTCTTAGATATTTTAATTTTATTTCCTGCCTTATTACATAGGATGAAACCCCAAGAATAATGTTAAATGTTACTGATGACAGTGATAATGAATTTTAGGATAAATAACTTTTTTTTTAAGAGGGAGAAAAAGGGATTATCACCAAGTGCTACGAATATATCTTAACAGCTATTGAAAATCTGCAATCCATTAAGCACCAGTATGCTTTATTCACACATTGAACAATTATTTGGTGAATGCCCACTGTGGGTTGATCAGTATTTTAGGTTTTGGGGATACAGTAATGAATACGGCAGAAACTAAAAGTTCAACAACATTAAAATCCTCTGAAAACCATGTAAGATAAAAGCAAGGTTACCTAGGCATCTATGTTTGGCAACCAGAGGAGTATTATATAGAGAGTAATTGCTGTAGAAAAGTACTTCCACCTAGGGTGATCAGAGAGAGCTTTGGTGATGGAAGTGATAACCCGGAGCAACTGTCAGGCTCTGAGTGTGTTGAGAAGGAGCTGCTCTGATGGCTGGAACATCAGCGGTAGAAGACTGATGCCTGACTCTCCAGAGTATAAGGCATATCAGGGGCTGAGGAGTAAACTAGTTTGCTTTAGTACAGGGTGAATATATGGTAACAGGTATTTAGTTTAGTTTTGTTTTTTGGGATGCAGTCTCACTCTGTTGCCCAGACTGGAGTGCAATAGTATGATCTTGGCTCACTGCAACCTCCGCCTCCTGGATTCAAGCGATTCTCCTGCCTCAGTCTCCTGAGTAGCTGGGATTAAAGATGCCTGCCACCACACCTGGCTAATTTCTATATTTTTAGTAGAGATGGGGGTTTCACTCTGTTGGCCAGACTGGTCTTGAACTCCTTAACTTCCAGTGATCCACCTGCCTCAGCATCCCAAAGTGCTGGGATTATAGACCTGAGCCACCTCGCTCAGTCTGGTAACAGTTTTTATGCTTATCTCTGGAGATCCCTGGAGACTCTGAGAGATATTTGAGGGAGAAAGAGGGAATCAAGAAGATGGGATTCTGATTTTTCTCCATGCCCCACTGGACCTCCTAAAAGCTGAACATTACTTTTTTCTGTTTTACATATTGGGGTCTCTGTTTATTTATTCTTTCTACAGTTTTTTTTCCCCTTTTGAGATAGAATCTTGCTCTGTCATCCATGGTGGAGTGCAGAGGGGCAATCATGGCTCACTGCAGCCTTGACCTCCTGGGCTCAAGGAGTCTTCCTGCTTCAGCTTCCCTAGTAGCTGGGACTACAAGTATACACCATTGCACCCAGCTATTTTTTTTTAAGGTGGGGTTGCAGTATGTTGTCCAGCCTGGTCTTGAACTCCTGTACTCAAGTGATCCTCCCACTTCAGCCTCCCAAAGTGCTGAGACTACAGGTGTGAATCACCATGCCTGGCTTTTTATTGAATACCTACTAGGTGGGAGGAGAACATAGGTGTTTTAGATACTAGGAACAGAGCAGTGAATAAAATAACCCCAAATATAATGGTGGAGTGGGAAGAAGAAGGCGATGAATAGAATAAAATATAAACATAAGTAGAGTAAGAGCAATAGAGGATGCTTCTAAGAATTTTCAATTTTAAATGGGATGGTTTGGAAAAGCCCCTCTAAGAACATTTTGAGAAAAAACTTGAAGAAAACGAGGAAGCAAAACATGCGGATTTCAGAGTAGAAAGAGTTTCAGGAAAAGGGAATGACCCATACAAAAGCCTGAGGAGGAAGTGTGCCTGGCAGATTTTAGGAACAAGAACAGTGGGGCAGGTGGGTAGTAGTGAGAGACAAGGTCACAGCGTTAACAGGAAGTGAGGTTGTATAGGGCAGCATTGATCTTGGTGAGGACTTTAGTTTTCCTTTGAGTTAAATGGAAAATCATCAGTGTTTTAAGCGAGGAGTGAGACCATCTGATGTAAGATTTAATAGGATCACCATGGTGGAAGCTGGGAGACTAGTCTAGTGTTAAGACATCCTCAGATTTCCTCGATATTTTTTGGAAGTAAATCCAACAGAAAAGCCTGATTTGTTGGATCAGAGGCGTAGACATTAAGGATGACCCCAAGGTTTTTGGCCTTGTGTGACTAGAAGTTTGGAGTCATCATTAACTAGGAATAGAGCAGTGTGCTTGGGGCAGGATTAGGAGTTCAGTATTAGACACCAGATATCCAAGTGGAGATATACGTGGGTAGAGGGATATTATGAATCAAGTTCAGAGGAAAGATCTGAGCTACAGATACAAATTTAACATTGTTAACATCTTGATTTTGATAATTATTCTGTGATTATATATAAGCACCCCAAATCAAGACATGCATACTGAAATATTTAAGGGGTAGGGTGTGATGTCTGTGACTTAGTCTCAAACAGTTCAGGGAAAATAATCACATAGACAGATTAATAGAGAATAATAAAGCAAATGTGATGAATTTAACATTTAAAGAACCTGGGTGAAAGATATATGAGAATTCTTTGTACTATGCTTTCAGCAGCTTTTCCATAAGTCAGAAATTATTTCATAAAAGAACATCTTTAAAAAGTGAAGGAAAATACAGGCATTTCCAGGCAAACAAAAAGAGAAAATTCATCACTAGCATATTGTACTGAAAGAACACTAAAGGAGTTTTCAAGCAGAGAGAAAATGATCTTACATGGAAACACAGAAAAGCAGGAAGGAATGAAGAACGAACAGAAGGACACATATCAGTGAATATTGACTGTGTAAAATAAGAATGTCTTTCCTGTGGATTTTAACATGCATTATAATTGAAATACATGCCAGTATATGAAAGGATGAGTGGAGGGAAAGTGTTATGTGTGTGAGGATCTTTGGGGGAACGGTAACATTTCTGTCACCGTTTTATTTATATCATACTTTAGTAAGTAAAGGATGTATTGTGATGTCTAGGGTACTGGTTTACAATTGTTTTAGTCTCAGGACCCCTTTCGCTCCTAATTGAGGATCTCCCAGTAGGCAAACATCCAGTAATTATTGTTGCAGACAAGTTCCATTGGGGTGCTAAAATGAGAAGATGAAAGTTTGAAAAGAAAGAGCAAAGTGTCTTTTCCAAGCCATTTATTAACTCCGTAAGAAAAGATAGTAACTTTACAGTAGAGAAATCCATCAGAAACCACCTTGACTGCAAGGTAATAGAAGGAAAAACTGAATTAAAAAGAAGACAGGAGAGAAAAGAAAGTGCTAAACAGGTCAAAGGAAAACAAATTGTAATATGAAAGATATAAACCCCCAAATTTCAGCATTTACATTAAATGTAAATGGAGTAAATACGCCATTAAAAGCAGTTGGTCAAGATTAGATTTAAAAGACTCAATGCTGCTTGCATCAGGCACACCTATAAAGATATGTAAGGACTAAATGTCAAGTGATGGAAAAAGATAGACCATGCAAACACTAAGCAAAAAAAAATTTGGTACTAATACCAGAGAAGGGGATCTTAAAAGTAGAGTCAGAAGGCCGGGCGTGGTGGCTCACAGCTGTAATCCCAGCAGTTTGGGAGGCCAAGGTGGACAGATCACCTGAGGTCAGGAGTTCATGGCGAAACCCCATCTCTACTAAAAATACAAAAATTAGCCAGGTGCAGTGGTGCATGCCTGTAATCCCAGCTACCTGGGAGTCTGAGGCAGGAGAATCGCTTGAACCTGGGGGGCGGAGGATGCAGTGAACTGAGATCATGCCATTGCACTCTAGCCTGGGCGACAGAGTGAGACTCTGTCTCAAAAAAAGAAAAAAGTAGAGTCAGAGATAAAGAGAGAAATTTCAGAATGATAAAATGGTCAATCACCAACAAGAGGAACATTTCAAAATACTTACACACCTAATAAACATAGCTTCAATATACGGAAAGCAAAATTGGACAGATCTGAAAGGAGAACTAGACAAATCTATCATAATGGGACGTTTCAAAACTTCTTTCTCAATGTTTCATGGTACAAACAGACAAAGCAATCAAGATTCTAACAACACAATAAACAAACTTGCCTTATTACATAGAACCTCTACTCAATGAAGATGGTGAACAAAGAATGTTCAGGCTCATTAGTTGTCGGAGAAATGCAGTTTTCTTTTTTTGAGATGGAGTCTCACTTTGTCGCCAAGTTGGAATGCAGTGGTGGGATCTCGCTCACTGCAACCTCTGCCTTCTGGGTTCAAGCCATTCTCCTGCCTCAGCCTCCTGAGTAGCTGAGACTACAGGCATGTGCCACCACACCCAGCTAATTTTTGTATTTTTAGTAGAGACGGGGTTTCACCATGTTGGCCAGGATGGTCTCGATCTCTTGACCTCATGATTTGCCCACATCGGCCTCCCAAAGTGCTGAGATAACAGGTGTGAGCCACTGTGCCCAGCCGAGAAATGCAAATTGAAATCAGAATGTGATATCCTTCACACCCACCAGAATAACTAAAATTGAAAAGACAGAACTTTGCTGTCGGATGTGGGACAGCTAGAACTCTCTTACTCTGCTGGTGGGAGTGTGAATTGCTGTGACCATTTTGGACATTGTTGGCAGTATCTGTTAAAGCTGAGAAGATGTGCATTCTATAATTGAGCATTTCCCCTCAAAAAAAAAAATATATAAGAATGTTGGTAGCAGCATTATTCATAGATTGTCCAAAACTGGAAATAGATACATTCTTTTACTGTATAAGAATACAATACA
This sequence comes from Callithrix jacchus, assembly GCF_049354715.1. Classification (NCBI taxonomy): domain Eukaryota; kingdom Metazoa; phylum Chordata; class Mammalia; order Primates; family Cebidae; genus Callithrix; species Callithrix jacchus. The sequence goes on from NC_133508.1 coordinate 48,468,121, forward strand.
ACAATTTGAATGAACTGTGGCTATGTATAGCAACAAGGATGACTCTTGCAAGCATAATGTTGAACAAAAGGAGCCCTTTATCAAATAATCCGTTCTGTATTATCCCACATGTATAAAATTCAAAAGCAAGCAAACTGAATCTGTGGTATTAGAAGTTAGATGGTGCCTGGGAGGAGACATGAGGGATAGTGCTAGAGGCTGTTACTCTATTTTTTGATCTGGGTGGTAGTTACATAAGTCTTTTCACTATGGGGAAATTCATTAAGCCGTACACTTAAAATGTGCATGCTCTTCTGTATATATTAAATGCCAGCAAAAGTTTACTTAAAATTATAATGAGGCTGTGCGTGGTGGCTCATGCCTGTAATCCCAGCACTTTGGGAGGCTGAGGCAGATGGATCACGTGAGGCCAGGAGTTCAAGAACAGCCTGACCAACATGGTGAAACCCTGTCTCTACAAAAATACAAAAATTAGCAGGGCTGGTGGCACACACCTGTAATCCCAGCTTCTTGGTAGGCTTAGGCACGAGAATCGCTCGAACCTGGGAGGCGGAGGTTGCAACCAGCCTGGGTGACAGAGTGAGACTCTGTCTCAAAAAAAAAAAAAAAACCTATAATGAGACCTTTTTCTAACCTTTAAGAATGGCAAAGATAAAATGCTTGATAGGGATTGTGAGTGGAAACAGCCTAGAAGGAAGAGTTGACAGGCCTTATTAAAATTAAAACTGCACACACCTGAGTCTATTCCTAGGGTTAGAGTTACATATGTACAAGTGGTATATTCAAGGTCCTTTATTATGGCTTTGTTTGTAGCAGTAAATGTTCAATAGGGGATGTTAAATAAATTATAGTACATCCATACCAACCATATAGCCATTAAATAGAATGAGAGAGCTCTGTAGATACTAATATAGAGTGTTCTCCAGGATAACTTAATTAAAAATAGTAAGATTTTAGAACAGTATGTATAGAATGCTATCATTTGTATAAAAATATACATACAGATGTACACATATATGTACACACATATATGCTTTTTTTGTTTTGTTTTTTTTTCTAGAGATGGAGTCTCACTATGTTGCCTAGATTTGAACTCCTGGACTCAAGCAATCCTCTCGCCTCATCCTCCCAAGTAGCTGGGATTATAGGTGTCCACCACTGTGCCCAGCTACATATATGCTTTTTACATAAGAAACTTTAGCAATCGTTGTCCCTGGAGGATGTAACAGGGTGGCAGGTGTGGGAAGGAGACTGGCTTTTCATGATAAGGCAGTCTCCCTGTATCCATAGTTCTGCCTCTCATGGTTTCAAGTATCTAAGGTCAACCAAAGTCCAAAAATATTTCAATGGAAAATTCCAGAGATAAATAAATGATTCATAGTTTTAAAGTATGTGCCATTCTGAGTAGCTTGATCAAATCTCATGCTGTCCTGCCTGGGATGTGGATCATCCCTCTGTCCAGCTTATCCATGCTGTGGACACCTCCACCTGGCAGTCACTTAGTAGCCCTCGAGGTGATTGGATCTGTGGTCATGGTATCCAAGTACTTGTGTTCAAGTAAGCCCTGCGTTACTTAATAATGGCCCCACGTGCAAGAGCAGCGATGCTGGATATTCAGATATGTCAAAGAGAAGCCGTGAAGTGCTTCCTTTAAGTGAAATGGAGAAAGCTCTTGACTTAATAAGGAAAGAAAAAAAATAATATGCTGAGGTTGCTAAAATCTATAGTAAGAACAAGTCTATCCCTGAAATTGTGGAAAAAAAAAAAGATTTGCATAGAGTGTATAGAATTTTGTATTATCTGTGGTTTTAGGCATTCACTGAGTGTCTTGGAATGAATCCCCCACAGATAAGGGTGGGCTACTGTATACCCTTTTATATCTTCAGAATTTTATGAATGCAAATATATCTTTTAAATATTAATTTTAAAAGTAATTGTTAAAAATCCCTTAGAGGCCGGGCGCGGTGGCTCAAGCCTGTAATCCTAGCACTTTGGGAGGCCGAGGCGGATGGATCACGAGGTCAAGAGATCGAGACTATCTTGGTCAACATGGTGAAACCCCGTCTCTACTAAAAGTACAAAAAAATTAGCTGGGCACGGTGGCGCGTGCCTGTAATCCCAGCTACTCAGGAGGCTGAGGCAGGAGAATTGCCTGAACCCAGGAGGCGGAGGTTGCGGTGAGCCGAGATCGCGCCATTGCACTCCAGCCTGGGTAACGAGTGAAACTCCGTCTCAAAAAAAAAAAAAAAAAAACCCTTAGAAAAGTGTTCTCTCAGTAAGTCCAATGGAACCCACATTTTCCTTCACACTAAAACAGATCTTTGGTTTAACACCAGGCGACACGGTCTGCGTTGCATATGAGGGCCAAGCTCCGTGGGAGAAAATAGCCTGTGACATGGTGCTCAGACTGCAAGGGTGTGTGGGAATGAGGTGATGAGGGCACAGCGAGTTCAGGCCTCCTGTCTTGTGCTCGCTGGAAGATCCAGCACTTGTGGAGTGAAGTGGTGAACCTGTCTCCACCAATGTAGTGTAATTTCCCTCGCTTTCCCCTTCTGAGCAAGTATAAGTTGAATTCAAGCTTCAACCTCCTGGGCTCAAGCAATCCCCATCTCAGCCCCCCAAGTAGCTGGCACTACAGGTGTGCATCATCATGCCCAGTTAATTTTTGTAGTGTTTTTTTTTTTGTTTTTTTTTTTTGTAGAAACAGGGGTCTCACTATGTTGCCCAGTCTGGTCTCAAACTCCTGGGCTCAAACAATCTGCCCACCTCAACCTCCCAAAGTGTTGGGATTACAGGTGTGAGCCACTGCACCTGGCTAATGAACTGTCTTTTTTTTTTTGAAATGGAGTTTTGCTCTTGTTACCCAGGCTGGAGTGCAATGGGGCGATCTTGGCTCACCGCAACCTCCGCCTCCTGGGTTCAGGCAATTCTCCTGCCTCAGCCTCCTGAATAGCTGGGATTACAGGCATGCGACACCATGCCCAGCTAATTATTTGTATTTTTAGCAGAGACGGGGTTTCACCTCTTTGACCAGGATGGTCTCAATCTCTTGACCTCGTGATCCACCCGCCTTGGCCTCCCAAAGTGCTGGGATTACAGGCTTGAGCCACCACACCCGGCCTGAACTCTCTTTATATATAAGTCTTTTACCACATTATTGTATTATTTCTTAGACGCAAAATGATTGAGTCAAAGGTATTAACATTTTTAAAACTCTTGGAATAGAGTGCGGAAGTGTCTTCCAGTGTTTCTCAGTTTGTTCTTCCATGGCACCCTCACTGGCATTGGGCATCCTCATGTTTAAAAGCAGTTTTTAATTTGAAAAACTCCATTCTTAACAGCTTTGCCAGTACATCTGAATGATAGGCTAGAAGACAGGGCTGTCAGTGTTACCTTTTGCCTTGAATGGGATTTGGAATATTACCTCTGCCACCCTATGCTGTGTAGAGTAGTGCTGAGGAGCCTGGGCCGGGGGTCTGAGCCCTCCCTCCACCCGGCAGCAGTGAGACCTCAGATAGGCTGGTTCAGGTCTGTGAGCCCCAGGCTCCCCCTCTGTAAATGGGGAGAATCAAGTGCCTACTTCTGGTACTGCTCGGAGGTGCCACAAAACCATGAGCCTGCAAACCTTGTCTCGTGCTCCTCAGTGGGCCTGCACAGGATTAGCATGGAACTCACAGAGTGAAAGATGTAAAGAACTAAAACGCTCTGCTGCACTTGGGTTTAATACACTTGGCTGTTATTTTGAGAATACTCATTCAACATAAGAAACTGGGAGGAAGGGGTCCCATTTAAGAGGTAGGGAAAATCAGATAGCACCCTCACATTGCCTAGCAGAATTAGCATGCAGATATTTATGGATTTGGTTGAGTGCTACATGTTTATCTCAATACTAATAATGTTGACAGTAGCAACCAATACCAGATTCATTTGAGCTACACAACTAGGTGGTGACAAAATAATTTATGTATTGACCTATTAGGACATAGCATGTTTTCACGTATTATTATCAGATTAATGTGAGGACTTGAAGAAACATCCGATGGCTGCATGGTAGTTTAAATCTTTAGGAAGTAAGCTGAGTGCCAAATAAGAGGCCTTCTGATCACATATTTAAGATTCAAGATGGAGAAGAAACCCCCAAGGAACATTTATAGCATCCAGCTGAGTGACTAGAGCATGTGCCCTAGTGCACTAAACTCTTGTGACAAGGTTTTCTTAAAGGAACAAAAATATCCACCTTGATTTGTGTCCTATAGTGGAGTTGTTTCCCAAATCAGGCTGTTTGAAAGAACATATGAGACGGCGTATGGCTAGCCCTCTCATCCCAAAGCAAATGTTTGTTTTGTTGCAGTGATGGAAACATTTCCATTGGTGAAGCAAATATTTAGAGCTGAAAGAAACATTTGGGCAGCCAGGATGTGTCAAAACAGAACAGATGTCTGCCTTTTAAAAACACATTGAAAAAAAAAGCCATCAAGTACCTTGTACTTGGCTGCTGTGGTCGCAGCCACAATGGGTTAAGCAAGAAGTTCGAAATTGTGGATGTCTTTGTGTTATCATACCAACTCCTGGGCTTGGCTTGGGTACTCCTGTGTCTTTTCCTGTCTTGGTTTTTCTCTTCCAGAAAATGGGGTTAATCACTGTAAGTGATTTTGTTAAGGATCAAGTCTGGTTGGTTTGTTTTCCCCACACACTTTCTCTTTTCTTTAATTTATCTATTTGAATCAGAAATCTATTCACATGGAACAAAATTCATAAGGATATGCAGTAAAAAGTGTTCTTCAGTATCTGTTCCCCAGCTACCGGTCCCCCATATAACCAGTTACCAGTTTCTTATCATCCTTTTATTTTAGGTATATACACACAAGTGTGTGTGTGTGTGTGAGGGGTTGGGAGGGTAGGTGTGTGTGTAGACTTCTCTGTACCCTTCACCTAGTTACCCCCCATGCTCCCGATGTTCTCTTTGGTTTTCTTCTTTTGGGGGTGTTGATCCTGAGAATTTGCTTATTTAAAATGTGCAGACTGTGTTAAGTGGCAGAGGGCAGCAGATGTGTCAGGCTGCCCATGCTCCCCACCCCCCTGCCCCTGCCCAGCACAGAGAGCCCTGTGTGGGAATCCAATTCTGGGGCTCACATGGGCTGTGGGCAAGCCCCTATGCCTCTGTGTGGTATTTCTTTTTCCTGATCTATGAAACAGAAAGAAAAAAAGAAAAAGAACAGGAGAGAGATCAGATAAACTCCAGTTTTTCATGCAGTTCTGAATTTCTTTGGTTGTCAAAGCCAAGTTGATTCCTTTTGTTTTTTTGAGATGGAGTCTTGCTCTGTCACACAGGCTGGAGTGCAGTGGTGCTATCTCAGCTCACCGCAACCTCTGCCTTTTGGGTTCAAGTGATTCTCCTGCCTCTGCTCCCTGAGTAGCTGGGACTACAGGTGTGAGCCACCACGTTCAGCTAATTTTTTGTATTTTTAGTAAAGATAGGGTTTCACCGTGTTAGCCAGGATGGTCTCGATCTCCTGACCTCATGACTCGCCTCAGCCTCCCAAAGTGCTGGGATCACAGGGGTGAGCCACTGCGCCCAGCTTGTTGATTCCTTTTTTTAAAAACCACCCTTCTTAAAAAAAAAAAAAAAAAAAAAAACCACCCTTCTTGACCTCTTCTGAAACAGGAGCAAGATTTAAGTATCACTAAAAGGGTTTATCAGTTTGGCTTTTCCACGCATGCACAAATACACGTTTGGCTTACTTGGCATTTAAGTAGCAGAGATTCCTGATTATCATCCCCTGGGTCTTTAGGGACACAGTTTCTTCCCGTGGACTTACTCAGTATACTGTGGGAAGGGCTGACTTCTCTGCCTGTTGTGAAAGTCCTGCTGTCCGTGGCAGCCAGCAACAATATTTGTCCTGCTGTTAATCCTCTGGAATTGATCAAATATCGAAAATAACTTCTCTTTGTTTTTGTTTCTAATTTAGCAGAGAGGGATTAAAAGAAAAAAAAAACCTTTAGATTATATAGATCTAAAAATAGACATCATGGATGCTGATTGGAAACCCTCCCAGTCTTTCATATGAGAGATCTCAATTTGTGTTACACAGAGGGGCAGCTCACTTCTGTCTTGTTCACCAGTTATACTACTCCCCAGAGAAGCTCAATAAATTTTATAGGAAAGTTTCCTCCTTATGCGGAAGGAGCTAAGCTCAATGACTGGTGTGTCTGATATAATTTAGGGCTCCAAGGGAGTACGTCTGCCTTGTGGAATAACCTATCAAAAGTAAATGTACAGAAACTTTCGATCTTGGTTGATTTGGCTGTGTCATTGAAACTGCTGAGCACTGGACCCCATGAACCCAGCCTATCTGCTTTGGAATTAAACTGCTCCCCCAGACTCGCATTTAATTCACTGCAAACATGGCCTTCTGTGTGTTGCACTGCTAGTGGCTTCTGAGCTCGCCTGCTGTTGTTCCACGGTTTCCACCACTAGCCCTTTGAAACCTCCAAACTTGGACTTGGTGGAGTTTTTATATCCCTCTTGCCTCTTCTGTTGACATTAGGAAAGCAGACCTGCCTTCTCTTTAGACTTCAAGGGGAACAAGCCTGCCAGTTTCCTCAGTCTTTCAGCTAGCAATGAATACATTTTGCACTGGCTTTTTTACTCAGTGATTTATACTGGGAGACATGGCCGGGTGATATCCAGTGTCCTTTTGTCTTTGTGTTTATTTTTCTTCCACATTTAATGTATTTAAAGGGTATATTGTCTTTATGGTTCACTGGGATAAGGAGGGATTGGTGCAAGTTTTAATGAAAGGTGCCCCAGCTCTCTGTGATGAGCTGAGAATTATCTTCTTCGTTAGATATCTTTCTTTCTTTCCTTAGGTGGCAGGAGGCAGTGTTTTGCTGCTTTTTGAAATAATGTTTCTGCCTAACGATTTCTAGAAGGATACCGAGAGGACATTCCATTTCAGGGCATCATCAGCAACTTTTCTCCTGTTGTTTGAACTTCCCTCATTTAAGGAAAGAGAAGAGTCTGAGGTCTTGTTCTTAAATTTACATATCAATATTAAGATGATGGGAACCAGCTCCCCCCACCCCCACTCCCCATCAGATCAATTCTTATGAAAACTCTTTCATTCAGGGTAATGACATTTGGAACTAGTTTTCTCAAAAACTGTTTTCACTGCTTGGGAATAGTTAATCAGTGGAGGAAAAAGTGTTTGGCTTATTTGCTTAATATTTTAACCAAGTGAATTAGACAGGTTGGGGGGCTGGGGGAGGGGATAGGAAAGTGGGTGGGGGAGGCCCCATAAACAAGGTGATATATAATATTTTTTTTGTTCTCCTTTTAAATAAATACCGATCAGCTTTATGTTCAGAGACAATAGGAGCCGTTGGCTTAAATTTGCAGTTTACTGTATTTATGGCTGTAATATCAAGGTGCTGCCGTCGTAATTTCATGCCCCAATGAGAAGAGCAAGGTCGAAGCAAATGCTTCCATCGGCATCTGCTAACACACTAACTCATAAACAAGGCCCGGCTGGATCAGGTGGCACGGAATAATACAGGCTAATGAAATACAGCACAGCTTTCCATTACTGTTAGTTTTTACAGTGTCGTCATTACGTGTAATTTATGTTTAAAAAATTCAATTTTATACAAGGCACTGGGAAATAGGGGTCTCCAGGTCATCCCACGACTTTTAGAGGCTCTGAGAGTCCTTACTGTACTCTACTGTTCCAACAAAATGTTCATAAAATAAAAATACTTTTCCCCTTCCCCTCCCTGAACCTGTTCTGAGAGAGTTGATTTTTTCTTTTAATTTGGGGAGTATTTTTAGCCAGCTGTCTTCTCTGCCTCATCTCCTCCCAGAGTGTGCCAGGGCAGATAACTTAGTTGTTCTGAGAGAGGTGACCCCCGCTCAGTGTCCATGAGTCCCGGATGAATTGCCCTAGTCCTAGAAATAGAGGGGGCTGCGGAGCGGGGAGGAAGAGGTCCCAGTGACCAGCCCTTGACTGCCACCCTCTGCTGCTGGCCCTCTGGCCCTGTTCCCGTGATTTCAGTCAGATGCCACATTTTTATAATAAAACTAGGGCTGAGCAGGAAGGCGCTGGCGGGAGTTCATTACCTTGCTTATTTCAAACTCTTCCTAACCCTTCTGTCCTGGTTGTTGTTTGACCTGAAAGATGAAGAGAACACTGCTGTCTTCTGTCATCTGTCTTTCTGCTTCACCTGCACGGGGCCAGGCCCCGTGGCAGTGCCCAGCGGTCACTGGGGACAGTGCTGAGGTTACTTATCCTGAGAAACCGTTGCACAGCCTGTCCCATAGAGAAAAGACAGCCCTTCCGTGTCCCTGGTTTGGTCTGAGTCGTGGGAAAGGACCCTAGGGCATCCCAGTCGCAGCTAGTACCCTGCAGCTCACAAAGTCTATCAGTCTGGTTTTGTTTGCATTTGAACAGAAACCTTGAGAAAAAGAAAGCAAATTTGTTTATCTTCTGGGGGATAAAAGCAGGCAAGGATGGCAGCCCTGCGGCCATGCAGGTCAGACACTGCAGCAGTGACACCGGGGTTTTTTTTCATCAATAGGATGTAGCTCACTTGCTCTGTTCTTTTATGAGAAGCCCACCCTGGAGAAGAGATGCCTGGCCCAGCCCCTGCACAAGGGCAGCAGCCTTCTCCTGGTCCAGGGAGCTCCCCTGGAAGTTTTTGCAAGTAGATTCTAGAGAACTGAGAGAGCAAGAAGTCTGCCCCGACGCTGGGCACATGGAATCTTCACTCAGAGAGTTTGGTTTGAATTGTGAGCTCTCAGTTTTGCCGATCAGGCCACTGTGGTGTGAAAAGATGAAGTGGCCTCTCTGCCTCTCAGAGTTGGCCCACAACCTCTTCGCCTCTCCTCCTCTGAGACAAGCTCCCTTGTCCCATTCTCCTCCTTTTCACTAGAGCTAGTGAGTGGAGAGAGTAACGCTAAGAAACGGGAATTTCTTAGTGTTATTCTCTGTCAATAATAGATTTGGATTGTCAGTGCTGTAGACTGGGTGGCTGGGGGTTGGGGATTGGTAGCTCTTGAAAATCACCAAGTGGCAGAAAGGAAGTTATTCAGAACATCTGAATGCTTAGTGCTAGTGGTATCAGGTAATGCATATTGATACCTCAACTAAAAGAACATTTGGGGCTTTATTAAAATGGACTAATTCTTCCAAAGGTAGCAGCTAAAGGGAGACTCAGATGAATAGAGGAGGGAGGAGGCTTGCAGGACGGTGAAGCCCTTTGCTTCCCGCTCTCTGCCTGCTCAGCCATTGCTCCGTCCCTCTGCGGTTAGATTATTCCTTGCAGATAGCAATCAACTGGAAGGAAGTGTGTGTGTCTAATTTGCATGAGATTATTTAAAACAAAACAAAAAAAAGGTCTGCATTAGTCAGGGTGATGGTAAACAACGGCAAAGAGATGCCTTTTATAATATAGCCTGTGCCTCAGCTTTCAGAGCCAAATATAATTCACTTACAATTGGCAGTTTCCTTTATTATTCCTTTTAACCTTTTGGATTCTGCAAGGTCTCAATCTAAGATCAGCAGTTTGTCTTGGCAGGTGTGGGAAAGATGGAGCCAGGGCACTTCGATGTTTTATATTGGCTCCATGGCAGCACCTTGTCCCTGAAGGCAGGGTCATCTCAGCACCAAGAGCCAATGACTGGGTAGATAACTAGCTGTGATCTGGAGAGAGATGGGTGTTCTCACTCAGTCTCCCTAAGTTCCAGATGAACCACCTGACTCCTGTAAATACAGTCGTGAAGCTGGCCAGTTCTGCCTAAGGTGGGGATGTTCAGAGGAAGATGACACTCAGGGAAGTCTGTGACAGGCATTTGGATTTGATTTGGGGCTAGAATATTAGAATGAGAACAAGACAAGGACATTCTACCTTTGTCACTCTTGTGTTGTTCAAAAAGTTGTCCAGGTGTCATTTACAGATAGGAGCCAGGGGTTAAGTTCCTGTGTTGTTTCAGTGTAGCCCCAAAACAATATTCACCAGCCCCTTCCTCTAGATGAGAGTGCCAGGGGAGGGAATGGAGTGGGGAGAAGAAAATGTAATCCTTCTGTAAAGCTTTTTAACAAGGCTGAAGACCTAAGACATAGTCTGAGTCTGCCATTTGATGTTTGGTAACTCTGGTGTAGTGGAAAGTCACTGCGCTGGAGAGGGGGAGCCTTGAGTGCTCCTCAGCATCACAGCTCCCTACAGGTAGGGTGTGGGGCGTCATTTTTACCCTCCTTGGACCTCAGGTTTCTTATATGTTAAATGAGGGCAGTGACCAGGATAATGGCCCGGCTCTGAATATGATCCAGTGAGATTGTTAAAATGCTTATTTTTTAAAAGAAGAGAAAGGTTGGCATGCATGAGGCCCCTGGTTCACTCCCCGGCACAAAAAAAAAAAAAAGAGAGAAAGGATTCATTTACTGTAACTAAATCAAAATCCTGACTCTCCCAGAGAACCAGGGATATCAGAATTTCAGCCAATATAAATTTTGAGTCTAAAATGATAAGGTCTCTGAAAAACAAGAGCTTGGAAGGAAGTGCTGATGCCCTTTCAACTGTGGCCTCACTAGTGGGCTTGGCTGAGATAATGCAAGGAACATGTTTTATTAGGAAAATAGGTTTCATAAAAGCTCAGGGCCAGAGGGCAGATCTGCAGGCAGGGAGTCCTGTCCCTTTAACCAGCACCGGCTCTCAGGGCCGAAGCACAGCCTGTAAGTTACTGTATATTTCCCCAGTGTTAAACATTATTGTACTTGTTTATATTTGAAAGAGCCAAAAGGGAAAACGAGAATGCAACTGAATGCTCCTTTTGGGAAAATTATCCTCATTTGCAGCCAGTGGCTGACAAGGCACACGAACCACCAGGTTTATAAAATTCCGTAGTGTACCAGTGACCATCAGCCTGTGCTGACATCGCAGATGCTGTGTTCTTCTCTAATGGCTGATTATGAACTGGTTAAAACCATGTCTTTCCCACTAGGGCTCCAAAAGGGCTTCCCCTTCCTATTTAGTAGGAGCGATCCGCAGTCACTACGCAGGCTGGAGCCGGAGAGGCACAAACTCAGTGGGATGTGTTCTCTGTTGTTGCCTGGCTTGCCTGTGTGTCCTGTCCCTGTACTTCTTGGGAGGTGAAATTATGGGTTAAGCAGTCTCTTTGCATCGAGCACCCCCTCTCTAGCTCCACTCTACCGAACTTCAGTTTTTGTCTTTGGAAGTTGGTAAGTGATGTGCTGTGAACCCTAGAAGCATTTTCATCAGGCCCACCATACTGTTGAGGGCACTATGCTATTGGGGCAATCCGGTGGCTCTTCAGACTTCCCAGTGCTGTGGCTGTGCCTGCCCTTGGCCAGCTCCACTGTGTGAAGAGGGTAAAGAGGGGAACAGCTGCAGTTTTAAATGGGGGCAGTCCTCAGCTTCTCAGCACAGAGAAGGGAAAAAAGAGTCCAGGGCTATTTAGAAGAGTTCAGGCATTTTCCTTTGACCAGTTGTGGTAGGACATGAAAAGTTTGAGGGATGGCTGCAGTCAACTCACATGCTAGTATGGTACAGGGCAGAGCTGTGCTTTAAAGCATTAATGTACACCATCTATTAGCCCCTAGGCACAGAATATGAGGCACCATGCTTTTGAAGATGCTGATCCTCAGAACCTCCTTGTACTTCATCTACCCCCAGGGGCAAATATACCATGCTGTGGGCCTCTAATGGAGAGCTGCCGACCAGATGTGGAAGAGCTCTTGGCTCTAGTTTAAAAGCTCTGTGTTGCAGCTCGCTTGGATATTGGGATTCCCGGAACAGCACGGGCAGGCCGAGTGGTCTTTTGCAGACTAGCAGTGACCTCCCACCTGCTTTTCCCACTTTCATCAGCTAGGGCATCTCTGTACACAGGGCTGCTTCCTGAGCTGGCCCCGCGAGACCACTGGTTTCATACTCGTGTGTCACATTTTGTTCCTGTTCTTCGGGTTGGTTGGGGCCCTCTTCCTCCTCCCATGAGTCAATGTCCCAAATTGACTTAAGACCCATTGGAAATATCCCAGCTGTGTGCCCACTGGAAATGTGGTCTTCATGGGGTTTTCATTTGCCTTTTATTCTTCTGTGGGCAAATCCTCTCCACATGGCATAGCCACTGCAGATGGCGCCCTGCTACTTCCTGATGTCCCATGTACTGTGTGGTTTAGAGTATCGGGAGGATTTAAAAAAGGGAAGAGAAAAGCTAGCCAAAGGCAATGCAGGCAGTGTATGATAGGCTAGAGTAATAATCATCTGAAAGTTTGGGCCTGGCCTTGTTTTGATCTGTTTTCTTGTTTTATTTTCTTCTTTACGTTCTATATCCCATTCATACTAATCACAGTCAGTCCTGATTTTTCTTTTTATTTCTGCATTTGTCATAAAATAAAGCAAATTATTCCCGTCTTCAGAAACGATCTAGACTAATTAGTCGTCTCACCCAATAATTAGTTTTTTGTTTCCCTGTCTGTTTTCATGCATTATTGTTGGTTTTTTCCCCTCTTTTTTTTAACACCATTACAGATTAAAATGAGCCACATTTGCAGTTGATGGTATCTGTTTTCGGGGGAAGAATGGAGAATTGCAGTACGGAGCGACTTCAAAAGCAGCAATAAACTCAAGGATAAATTAAGGAAATTGAATGAGCCACATTTGGAAGCCGTGTTGAGGCTAATATTCTGTCGCTTAAGGTTAAATTGCAACTGAGGGAGGTTCCGGAGAATTTGAAATCGGGGAGGCAACTTACTAGGTTGCAAGGCATTCTGTGGCTGTAAAAGTCTTTGCTCAGTGAAGATTCTGTTGCAGCTATGGACCCTGGCAAAAGGTACTCACCTGCGATTATGTCCTCTTCTCCCCAGGGCTGACAGATGAAGAGATTGATATGGCCTTCCAGCAGTCCGGCACTGCTGCTGACGAGCCTTCGTCCTTGGGCCCAGCCACACAGGTGGTTCCTGTCCAGCCCCCTCACCTCATATCTCAGCCATACAGTAAGTCACCCGCTGAAGCTCCTGCTTAACCTTGATTGGGATTCAGGACTCTGGCCAAAGAGCAGTGTTCTGTGTCTCCCAGACTTAGCAAACCGGGAGAAACCGGGAGCAGCAGAAAGCTCTTGGGTTTTTCCCAAGGAATGTGACACACCCCGGTCTTCTAGACAAACTTTTTAAAGCCTGTGATAAAGGTTTGAGAAGAGGCAAGGGATCAGAGTAAATGATTTTATTGTTGTTTCAGGTATTTTGTTGACAGGCAGAAAACCTGTAGGACTATTTATTGATTCTGTTGCCATCTCATCCCGGTGCTTTGGAATGTTACTGTTTCACTGAAAGCAACATGAACAGCTGACTCATGGGTGCCTTCTTGTTTGCTCACTGCAATAACCGGTCTCCCAATTTTATTTTTTTAAGTTAATATTTGTAGGTTTAGGTCAGCCTCCATTTCCAATTCTCCCTCCCTTGTCCTGGCTATACCTTGTACATTCACGTAGTAGTAGTCTGTTAGGTAATTTCTGGTTAAAACGTAAAGGTCCTTTTTGAATGTTGCTTTTAATTATCAATATACAGATCATGACCCATGAGGGTTCTTTCGTTGCTCTTAAATGAAAGCTACTATAGGAATAAAGCGAGTTATAAATGCATACCTCCAAAATGCAGCCAGAAACCCTCCTTGAAATCACTTTTAAAAAAGCTAAAATTGACTACAAAGCTATGGAAAAATAGCTCAATTTTGTTTCTTTAATGAAACTCAGCACTGGGCTGGGTGTGGTGGCTCACACCTATAATCCCTACACTTTGGGAGGCTGAGGTGGATGGATCACCTGAGATCATCGGGAGTTCGAGACCAGCCTGGCCAACATGATGAAACCCCATCTCTACTAAAAATACAACAAATTAGCCAGGTGTGGTAGCAGGCGCCTATAATCCCAGCCACTCAAGAGGCTAAGGCAGGAGAATCGCTTGAACCCAGGAGGCGGAGAATCGCTTGCAGTGAGCTGAGATCGTGTCACTGCCCTCCAGTCTGGGCAACAAAAGTGAAACTCTGTCTCAAAAAAACAAATAGTCCAGGCACGATGACTCACATCTGTAATCCCAGCACTTTGGGAAGCCGAGGCAGGAAGATCAGTTGAGGTCAGGAGTTCAAGACCAGCCTGGCCAACATGGTAAAACCCCGTTCTTACTAAAAATACAAAAAATTTGCCAGGCATGGTGGCATGCGCCTATAATCCCAGAGCTCCTCGGGAGACTGAGGCAGGAGAATTGCTTAAACTCAGGAGGTGGAGGTTGCAGTGAGCCGAGATCAGGCCACTGCACTCCATCCATCCTGGATGATAGAGCGAGACTTAGTCTCAAAAAAAAAAGAAATAGAAACTCAACATTGGATCTGTTATCTTTCAAAGTGCCTTTTCTACAATTGTCATTTTAATTGTTATTCTCAGAAGTTTTCTTTTTTCAAAAAATTATTAAGAATGGTTAGATAGCAGATTTTAAAAGGCATATTTTCACATGACAGATTCATTTTGATCCCCCGACACCTGGCCTGAAGCTACCTTCTTTCCCTCACCTCAGCACTGCTTTCATCTGGCTCAGCTGTAGCCAGTCAGGAGCGATCTTCTCGGTAGAGCCAGAAGGGCCTTCTCTTCTCCGGACTTGCTGAAGGGCCAGTCAGTGGGTCGGAATCTGCTCTCTGTGTTACAGAGCTTATTTAGAGACCTCCTCCTCTGGCTGTCCACACAAGGCTGAGTTGGGGAGGCCAGGCAGTGTGTGCTCAAGTGTGTCAGTCTGCCAGTACCCTCCTCCCTGGGTGACCCACTGCAGGGCGCAGAACTTCAGTGCTGAGCCATGTCCTGTATCCAGGCTACTGGGTTAGCACCTGCGACTTGTCAGCTTGGGGCTCCTTTATCCTTTCTGGCCAGCATTCTTTCCAGTCCATTGTAGTTGCTTTGGGTCCTAAGCTGACTTTATGTGCTTCTTTTTAACCAAAGGCTGAGTCTCCACACTTTTTCTTTAGTTGTGTCTCTGGGCCCAGCCATGTAATGGGATTTGTTGAGGATAGGCAGTGGCAGCTGGGGTGCAGAATCTTCTAAGATGCACATCTGTTCTATTCCAGCTGTTTCCTCCAGTGGCTTAATACCGAACAGGTCTCTCAGTTACTTGGAAACTTCTGACTCAGAGCAAACTGTTCTGGTCAGTCACAGAGTTGGTAGGCCATGTGTTCACCTACTTGCCGTAGACACAAAGGGTTAAACTGTTAGTCTTTCTGAAAGAGGCAAAAGAATGGGGTGGGGAGGGGCAGTGCAGCCGTTTAAATCATTCTCCTGTCCAGATCGCTCTGAGAAAAAGCATTCATTACCCGTTGAGGTATTTAGGTAGGAATAGTTTTAAGAGTCTCCCAGCCCTAAAAATAAAATACATGTTCTTAGAGACAGACTTCTTCCTGCTTTGACACTCCTGTAAAAACAATGGTAATGGTAATTTTAAATACCTGAAGTTTTTAGTTGTCACCATTGAGCTTCGTTCTTCTCGTACCGTTACCTCGCTCCTCTCAGCTCCGGGGGTGACTGCCTCTTCACTTCTGTACTTTTGCCAAGAGGTGTCAAAACTGCTTAAAAAAAAAAAAAGCTTGATTTTGATTAATATAGAGAAACAAGACTTTGCCTGACTGATAATAAAACTGATAAATGACATTTGAATTACTTGTAGCGGTAATTTATTACATAAAATATCTTTTATTTGACATGCGATTAGTTGCTGGAAGCATCACTCAATCTGACTAGTTTAAACATGCTCTAAAATGAACCCCAGTAAAAACCAGGGCTGTCTGCTGCTGGCGTTATGAAATATACTAATCCTGGAGTGAGGGAAAAATCTGACTTTAAATATTTAAATGATTAATTGGGTTTATATATTTTTTTTACCTTTCTAACCCCCTTAATTACAAGCAAACTCAGGGGAGTTTCTGAACTAGGTGTGCAATCTGCATGCTTATTACTGAGGCATTGTCTGCGTCTGGGAGGGATTTATGGCCTCCGTTCCTGTGCGTTCCTGCCGATTTTACTTCTAGATCCCCGGCAGCCCTTTCCTCCCCGTATCTTGGCTTTTTATGGATATTCTATCTCTGAGCCCAAGCCTAGAAAATGGGATCCCCTGGGCCTAGCCCCACACACTCATGTCTCAGGGTGGGGCAGCTTTTCCAAGACCACCCCAGGGAGCCCAGTGCTCTTCTCCTTTGAACTTGCTGGCCTACCTACTCAGTGACAGGTGTGCCACTGGGTGCCTCTTTTGGCATCTCTGTTCTTTGGTGAATGTGGTTGGCCTTGAGATGTTAGTAAATGCCAGTGTTGGCAGACAGAACATAGAAACCTGCCCGAATGGTAACAGTTCAATTTCTTGGCATTTTTATTAAGCATCTACTATATGCTCAGTACTGGATCATGTGAGAGATGCAAAACCTGATCTTTAAGTATCTTGCTACCTCTTTGGGAAAGATAAGATAAATTCTTAAGAAAAGGATAATAAGATGTTGTGATTTAATGCCAAAATTAATTGTGCAGGCAAGAATTTCTGAAATTCTGAAATACAGAAAAGAGAAGAATTAGTGTGGGCTAGAGTCAGGGAAGGCTTTTGTGAAAGTGATAGGAGGTTGGCACCAAGGAGAAGCCTGGTGTCACCTGGTATAAGCACAAACCAGTGTTCTCGGAGCTTAGAAGAAAGTCGGTAGAGTTCAGGAGAAGTCAGGCTGCGGTTGGAGAGAAGATTTGACATTCTCCATTTCTCAGTTTGGTTTCTTCTTGTCTGGCTTTGCATTGGGAATCAGTGCGTGTGTATAGGTGCGGGCCTAGCCCAGTCCTGAGCAGAGGCCTGATAAATGCTGCTTGATTGATTTGCGCCAAGCTGATTTGTCTTCCTCCTCCCAGAGAGACAAGAAGCTTTGAGATATAAGCAGGGCCAGTGTAAATTTTGTAAGATAATAATTTCTTCTTAGATTTGAACATTTTCCCTCCACTGTCTTTGATAAACAAGTTAGGCCCTTTCAAAGACTGACCTAGAACTTCAGTTGCCTCTTCTTAAAATGGGATGTAAATGTCTGAGGCCGGTGAAAGGCTTTGAACCATTTGATTAGAAATCCTGAGAGAGAGCGAGTTATTTTTCTGTTTACTTCTTTTATAGCCCTGTGTAGTAACATACACTTATCTGTGATTGTCTTAATTCACTGAGCAAGCATCGTTATTGAATGCCTACTGTGTGCCAGACCCCTGGGTGGACGAGATTAATAAGGCCTAGTCGCTTTCTCTGGTTGCTCCTGTGTGGTAGGAAAGATGGTTAGGCCAACACAGCAGTGCCTGTCAGGTGGCCCTGGTGAGGACAGTGGCACAGAAGAGGTGACAGGAAGCTTCAGAGAGCAAATGTCTAACTGGATCTGGTGGGTTGATTGGTTCAGTGATCACACAGGATAGACAAGGGCATGCCAGGCTAACGCAAAAGGGCATAGATGTAAAACGGATGAAGTTAAGAAACTCCAGGTTGTTGGGCATTGGGCATGGTGACTCATGCCTGTAATCCCAAATCTTTGAGAGGCTGAGATAGGAGGAGTACTTTGAAGCTAGGAGCTCAAGACCAACCTGGGTAGCATGGTGAAATGCCATCTCTGTAAAAAAAATTTATTTTTATTATTTATTTTATTTTATTTTTTTGAGGCAGAGTCTCTCTCTGTTGCCCAGGCTGGAGTGCATGGGCATGATCTCAGCTCACTGCAACCTCCATCTCCCAGGCTCAAGCTATTCTTCTGCCTCAGCCTCCTGAGTAGCTGGGATTACAGGTGGGTGCCACCACGCTTGGCTAATTTTTGCATTTTTAGTAGAGACAGGGTTTCAGCATGTTGGCTGGGCTGGTATCGAACTCCTGACCTCAGGCAATCTGCCTGCCTCGGCCTCCCAAAGTGCTGGGATTACAGGTGTGAGCCACTGCACCAGGCCCTGTAAAAAAATTAAAAAGAAAAACAAAACTAGCCAGGCATGGTGGTGGGTCTACTTGGGAGGCTGAGGTGGGAAGATTGCTTGAGCCTAGGAGGTTGAGTCCGCAGTGAACCATGATTGTACCGCTGCACTCCAGCCTGGGTGCCAGAGCAAGGCTCTGTCTCTAAAAAACGAAAAAGAAAAAAAGAAACTCTGAGTTGTTGAGAGTGGCTGGAGCATGGGATGAGAGAGTCAGAAGAAATGGTTGGAGAAAGGGTGGCTCTGCCAACCCCGATAGAGGACAGCCAAAAAGCACAGTGATTTTTACTTTGAAATGCATCATCTAATTATTTTTGTAGCCATACTACCTATTTGGCCATCTTATTCTTAGACTAATATTAAAGTTATTTGTGTCATCTAGGCAGGTGCCATGAGGTTAGTTAGTGGAGACATCGGGGGGCATTGGCCAGAGGCTATTGTTCCTGTGCCGAGCCTGTGGTGCACACTCCATGTGTTCATTGCTGTTCTTCATGGTTGGGGCCAGCACTGACTCCTCCAGGGGGTCTTTTCAGTGTTCTGACTTGGAGGGAAGCTCCCCTCAAGACTCCCCATCCCACCCCACTTTACTTAAACATTTATACCAGTGTCTTCCCCATTAAACTGCGTTCTGAGGCTTAAAAAAAATCTAGTGGCCTGAGGCTCTGACTGAGCAGGTGTTCTAGAAATGCTTGTAGAATGGATAAATGCCGGTACAGATATGCTTGAGAATGGAAGGGCTGTCGTGTGGGCGGGCTGCCCTCATGGCCAGTTGGTGATACTGTCTGTGAGCTCAGCTGGTGCAGAATGCTCTGGGCAGGCTGTGGAAGAAGTAGGGAATGGGACCAGCCTCCAGGAGCTGCTGTTCATCCTAGAGGGAAGCCCTCCATTGCTAGGAGAAAGACAGAGAAGACCAACCCATGTCATCTTGCGTCTTGAGAATGTTGAGAATTTGAGAATGTTCTCAGAATTTGAGAACAAAGGAAACTCCCAGAATGCTAGTCTTAAGCAAGGCCTTCTGGAAGGGGCAGGACTTGAACTGGCTTTGAAGATCAGTCAACCATAGGTAGACCCAAGGCGTCAAGGAAGGCATCACTGTGGAGAGAGAACAGAAACGGCCCGGGGCGTGGTGGCCTGTCTCTTCCATTTCTCTCTCTGCTGGTTTAGCAGACAAATCTCTCTTTTTGCTACCTGAAAGTTACTGGTTTGTGTATGAAGAAAGTGTTTCTCTAAATTTGAGGAAATTGAGTTTTCTTTTTTCGGTTTTGCTGGTTTGGATTAGCAGGCACCCTCTCCATTTTGTTGCTGTGCGTTCTGCCTGATGTGGTGCCATATGGGGGCTGGATAAATGCCATTCGTGGATGTTGCAGAGGGCAAGTATCACGGGAGGGAACTGAAATGAAGCGATCCTTTCCTTAGGCTTCTTGGCCCATTAAAAGTCTTCGATGTGGCCGGGCGCGGTGGCTCAAGTCTGTAATCCTAGCACTTTGGGAGGCCGAGGCGGGTGGATCACGAGGTCGAGAGATCGAGACCAACCTCGTCAACATGGTGAAACCCCGTCTCTACTAAAAATACAAAAAAATCAGCTGGGCATGGTGGCGCGTGCCTGTAATCCCAGCTACTCAGGAGGCTGAGGCAGGAGAATTGCATGAACCCAGGAGGCGGAGGTTGAGGTGAGCCGAGACCGCGCCATTGCACTCCAGCCTGGGTAACGAGTGAAACTCCGTCTCAAAAAAAAAAAGTCTTTGATGTTGATGGCAGTTAGGATTCTGGCTGTGGTGACAGTGTGTTCATTTTAGGAAATTCCACTACAGGTGACAGAGAACTCCAAACAAGGGTGGCTTTAAAAAATAGAGGAATTTTTCTCTGTTACATAAATATAAGTGGCCCAGGCTGCCAGGAGACTCTGTGGTCTGCAGGAACCCTGCTCTGCCTCACTGCTCTGCCTTTCTCACAGCTGGCTGGCATCCATCTCATGGTGTGGTGTGAATGCTTTGGCTCTAGCTATCCCACCTGCCATCCAGCCAGTGAGAGCTGGGAGGAGGCAGGAAAAGGGCAGGCTGCCTTCTAAGGACACCTCTTGGAAATTGCCCACGTCACTTCCACTTTCTCCCTATTGGCTGACTCTTGCACGGCCATCCTTGTGTGCAGGTAAGGCTGAGATGTACAGTCCCGATCTCGGTAGTACATGTCCTCAGCTTTCCTTAGCCCATAGGAAGTCTGAGTTCTGATCAACACTAGGTTTGGGATAATGGTTACCTCTGGGCTGGGGAGGAACACATGGCTAGCTTCAATGGTATTTGGAAAGTTTTAGCTAGTAAACTAGGCAGGTTTAGAATGGCTCATTGTATTACTGGTCTTATAACTTAAATACGTGTCTTTTGTATGTATCAAATATTACAGGGTACATTATTTAAAGTTGCATTAGAATTCTCAGTCCGGGCTTCTTTCCTTGGTCTCAGCTGCAAGCTGTGTGGTGAGAAAATTTAGAGCCTACACCACTGGGTCGTGTTCTCAAGCACTCCTGACTTCCTTTAGCTCTTTTTAAAAAAAAAAAAAAAATCTGAATGGACTTTTTATTTTTAAAAAATTAGTCTTACTGAGATGTAATTGACATAGATAAAATGCACCTATTTTAATTATACAATTTGAGTTTTGATAAGTGTAGATTTCCGTGTAACCATCACCACATGATAGAACATTTCCGATAACCTGAAAGGTTCCCTTATGTCCGATTTCCAGTCAGTCCTCCCCTCCTTGATCCTGGCTTGAGGGCAACCACTGATCTGCTTTCTATTACTACCTATTAGATTTCTTTCCTAGAGTTTCTTTTTTATATAAATGGACTCATATAGCATGTACTCTTTTGTTTCTGTTTTTTTCTGCTCAGCATAATGTTGCTGAAATTCACCCAAATTGCTGTACGCATCCAAAGCTCTTTCCTTTTTACCAGTGAGTGCTGTTCCATTGTATGGATGCACATAGTGTGTTTAGCCATTCACCAGCTGATGGGCTTTGGGTTGGTTCCAGCTTTGCTATTAGGAATAAAACTCTTGCGAATGAACATTTATATACAAGTCTTTGTATGTTTTTATTTCTCTTGGGTGAGTGCCTCGAAGTAGAATTGCTGGTTTATATGTTAAGTGTATGTTTAACTTTATAAGAAACTGCTAAACTGTTTTCTGGAGTGGTTGCATCATTTTACCTTCCCACCAGCAGAGAGTTCTAGTTGCTACGCATCCCTGACTGCGGGTGTTCCTCAGTCTTTTGAATTTTAGCAATTTTATTATGCATATGCTGGTATCTCGTGGTGGTTTGGGTTTATATTTCTCTGATAACTGATTAGGTTGAGCCTCTCTTTGTGAGTTTATTGTCCACTTGCATATCTTTCTTGTGAAGAGTCTGTTTCAATATTTTGCCCATTATTAGTCTTCTTACTGAGTGGAATGAGGTTTTTAATGTATTCTGCATTCAACACATTGGTCAGATACATGTATTATGAGTACGTCCTCCTAGTTGGTGGCTGACCTTTTTATTTTCTTAACAGTACCTTTTGAAAAGCACATGATTTTAATTTTGATGACATATATTTTTTTTTCCTTTTACGATTCATGGTTTTTGCATCCTAAGAAGCCTTTGTCTATCCCAAGGTTGAAGAGACTTTCTCCTATATTGTCTTCTAGGAGACACTGTCTCACTCTGTCACCCAGGCTGGAATGCACTGGCCTGATCTTGGCTCACTGCAACCTTTACCTCATAGGATCAAGTGATCCTCCTGCCTCAGCCTCCCAAGTAGCTGGGACTACAGGCGATGTGCCACCACACCTGGCTAATTTTTGTATTTTGTGGAGAGATGGGTTTTCACTGTGTTGCCCAGGCTGGTTTTGAGTTCGTGGGCTCAAGCAATCTGCCTGCCTTGGCCTCCCAAAGTGCTGGGATTATAGGTGTGAGCCACTGCACCTGGCTTATAGTGTTAGTTTTTATGTTTAGGTCTGTGATCTTTTCTTAGTTAATTTTCATGAATGGTGTGAGGTAAAGGTCAAGGTTCATTTCTCCCCATATGGATATCAGTTGTGCCTTTACCTTATGTTCAAAAGATTATCTTATCACTATTGAGTTACGAGTCTCTTTATAAAAAATCAACTCACTCGATATGCATGGATCTGTTTCTAGATTCCTCTTTTAAAAAAATCATTAAAAAAAAACAAAGCTATTGAGGTACGCATCATATGTCATACAAATCATCCATTTCAAGTATACAGTTCAATGACTTTGAGTAACTTTACCTAGTGATGCAGCTGTCACCATAAATCAGCTTTCGAGTACTTCACCTCCCCAGTAAGATCCTTTGGGCCCATTTACTGTCAATCTCTGTTCCCCCTTCTAGCCCCAGGCAACCACGAATCTCCTTTTCATCATTATAAATTTCCCCTTTTCTGGACATTTCAGGTAAATGGAATCAGAATATGTGATCCTTCGTACCTGGCTTCTTTCACTTAACTTGATATTTTTGAGGTTCATTCATATTGTAGCATGTATCAGTACTCATTCCATTTTATCATGGAATCGTATTCTGCTTTCTGATGATACCTCATTCTCATTTTGTCCATCAGTTCACCAGTCGATGGACATTTAGATTGTCTCCAGTTTTGGTGAAGATGAATAATGCTGCAGAGAACATCTCTGTGCAAATCCTGTGTGGACATATATCTTCATTGCTCTTGGGTAGCTATCTAGGAGAAGAATTGCTGGATGTGATAGTTTTATGTTTCTGGATTCTTCTTAATTCTTTTCTTTCTAATTCGTTTTCGGAAGCATAATTTAATGCAATAGATACATCAGATTTAAGTATACAGTCAATGAGTTGTACAAACAAGTAATAACTCATTTAACTCCTGTAACCAACATTACAATCACAATATAGAAAATTTCCATCACCCCAGAAAGTTTCTTTGGGCCCTTTCTGTCATTCTTTTCCCCTGCCTCTGGTTCCTGTTAACCACCAGTCTCTGCTCTGTCACTGTAGTTCCTTCTGCCTTTTCAAACATTTCGTATAGACTGGGCGCGGCGGTTCACGCAGTGTTGGTGTAATCCCAGCACTTTGGAAGGCTGAGGTGGGCAGATCACCTGAGGTCAGGGATTCAAGACCAGCCTGGCCAACATGGTGACTTCTCTACTAAAAATATAAAAATTAGATGGGCATGATTGGCATGCACCTGTAATCCCAGCTATTTGGGACAATGAGGCAAGAGAATGGCTTGAACCTGGGCGGCGGAGATTGCAGTGAGCTGAGATTACGCCACTGCACTCCAGCCTGGGTGACAGAGAGAAACTCTGTCTCATAAAATAAAAATAAAACATTCATATAAATGGAACCATATAGTATGTAGACTTTTGTGTCTGGTTTCTTTACCATAATGCTTTTGAGATGGATTCATGTTTTTATATATATATATATATATATATACACACACACACACACACACACACAACATATACACATACACATATTTCTATAAATACATATAATTATATACACATATAACATATATGTATTTGTATATTATATATACATATATGGTATATATTTGGAAAATACACATAAAAGGAATGAACTATTTATGTCTATATTATGATTATGATTCATGGTTTTTGCATCCTAAGAAGCCTTTGTCTATCCCAAGGTTGAAGAGACTTTCTCCTATATTGTCTTCTAGGAAGTTTTAGTGTTAGTTTTTTGGAGATAGCATCTCACTCTGTTGTCCAGAGTATATTTATTATATATGCATATACATATGTACACAAATATACATAACTTACATGCATATTTAAAGGGCCATATTTTAGACTTTGTGAACCACATGTCTGTCACATTTACCTTCTCACCTTTTTCCTCTTCTCCCCGCATCCTCTCTTTTTCCTCTTTCTCCTCCTCCTCCTTTCTGTTCTTCTTCTCCCTTTCCCATGACCACAAGTCTTTAAAAATTTAATAACCAGGTTGGGTGCAGTGGCTCACACCTGTAATCCCAGCATTTTGGGAGGTCAAGGCGGGCAGATCATTTGAGGTCAGGAGTTTGAGACCAGCCTGGCCAACATGGTGAAACCCCATCTCTACTAAAAATACAAAAATTAGCCTGACATGGTGGCAGATGCCTGTAATCCCAGTTACTCGGGAGGCTGAGGCAGGAGAATTGCTTGAAACCGGGAGATAGGAGGTTGCGATGAGCTGAGATTGTGTCACTACACTCCAGTCTGAGCAACAAGAGTGAAACTCCATCTCAAAAAATAAAAAAAGGGCTAAAGTAGGATTGGCCAACTGGCTATAGTTTGCTAACTTCTGTTGCTCCACGTACACAGTTTGTCTGTCTGTTACCAGTTGGTAGTCATCTGGCTCACTCCCAGTTTGGGGCTATTGTGAGTAAAGCTGCTGTGAACAGTCATGTATAAATGTGCACGTATGCTTTCATTTCCTAGGAGGTAGAATGCCTTAGTCACATGTTAGGTACATGTTGAACTTTAAAAGAAACTATCAAGCTATTTCCCAAAATGATGGTAGCATTTGTCTTTCCATCAGCAATATGTAAGAGTGAGTTGCTCCATATCTTTGCCAACACTTGATAGTCTCATTTTTGAGTTTAGCCATTCTAATGTGTATGTAATAGAACCTTATTGTACAGCACTTTTAATTTGTATTTCCCTAATGACTAATGACATCAAGCATATTTTCATGTGCTTATTGGCCATTCACATATCTTTTGTAAAGAGTCTTTTCCAATCTTATGCCCATTTTGAAAACCACTTTGTCATTTTATTATTGAATTGTCAGAGCTCTTTATATATTCTAGTTATGGGTTCTTTGTCAGATATATGTTTGGCAGGTATTTTCTCCCAGCTCATGGCTTGTCCCTTCATTTTCTTGAGAGTGCCTTTTGAAAAGCAAAAGCTTTAAATTTTGATGGTGTCCATTTGAGAGCATTTTTTTTTCCTCTTTCGTTTCATGCTTTCTTAAGATGTTTTTGCCTACCCCAAGGTGGCAAAGATTTTCTTCTATGCTTTCTGTTTTCTTATAGAAAATTTATAGTTTTTGCTTTCTTGTTTAGGTGAGTTAATTTTCATGTATGCCATAAGGTGTGAGTCAAGGTTCATTGTTTTTCCTTTGGATATCCAGTGGTTCAGCATGACTGTTGCTGAACAGGAAAATTGTCCTTTCCCCATAGAACTACTTTGGCCTCTTTGTCAAAATCAGTTGACCATGTAAGCGTGGGTCTATTTCTGGACTCTTCTGAATTCTTAACAGCTTAATCAGAGTTCATTTTTTAATCAATGAAGGAGAGATATAGATATGCTCTCAGTGTCCTTCCTGCCTAAAGATGAGACTGTTAATAGCATCGTAGCCCACGAGAAGTGGAAAAGATAGTCTTTCACGGGAGGTACATATGAACACAGGCTTTGCATTTTCCAACACAACTACCATTGGGCTATTGTGGTGCCTTTTGCCATCAGGCTGCCAGGTACTTCTGTTCAGAGCAGAGACAATCTGTTTTTGTTGCTGCTCTCTGGGCCTGTTTTTCTGCCCACTGCCAGCCATCCACAGCCATGTGCTTCAGGGCCCACCCCGCCCCCAGGCTGAAGCCAACCCTCCCCAGTCCAGCCAGGCACCTCCCGCTCCCCCGCCCCGCCTCTTCGCACATGTGCTCTCTACCTCTGTGCTGTAGCAAGCACTGATTTGGTGGGCTGGCTTTATTCCAGGACCTTACTGGGAGTGAGCCTGTCTTGTCATTTAATTTTCAGGGTGGCTTCTGAGCGAAACTGATGGACTAATGTGAGAAGCTAGAAACAGTGCTGGATGGAGTCATGGCTCCAACCCTGATGAGCCTAGAGCTCACTGACTGGGCTGGCCCCGTTTCTGCCACTGCCTTGCCCATGCTTGGGCTGCCAGCCCCCGCAAGGACATGAGAGTTCTCTCCCTCTTGTCAGCTAGCACATCACTGGAGCGCATGTCTCGGCAGCATGGTTTCGTGATAGCTTTCAGCTCTGTATTGCTGATGAACATTTACTGGATTGCAGGATTTCCATGGTGTGTGTCAGTCTGTGACTTGGTGTTTTCAGGCTCAACACTGTCATCTTATATGCACAAGTCCCGGTCCTGGGCATGTGTTCTTAGTTGATGATGTTTGTTCTCACCTGTTAGGTGAGAATTTGGCTGGTGGAGGTATCATTAAAGAAACAATCATTGTTGGTTTTGTTAGTGTTCAGTGAATAGTTGGGAGCTGTGGGGATGCAGCTCTCCTGCCTCCCCTCTCTATCATGGTGTTACCCAAACTGGAGCCTTTGCACAGGCTGACCTCCATGGAGCCCGTCAGAGCTTAAGCTAGTTCATGGAGACCTTGGAAGGTTGAGTTTTGAAGTGCTCCACGCCGTTTGCTCTACAGCAGTTTGTCCCCTGACCTCATTGCAGCCCACAGTGCCACAGCATAGAGGCAGTCCCAGGAAGGCCTGGGTGTACGGATGAAGATTGCCGCCGCAGACGCCCGTCTCTTCAGCCTTCACTAAGATGCCAGGGCTGTGGTACTGGGGAGGAACCCCTGCCATGCAGCTAGGGCACAGGTTCTTCCTGCTGCGAGGTGCTCTAGACAGCTAGACTCTGAGTGAGAGTTAAGATGTCTCCTTGTCTTAGGTTCTTGGGGGCTAGCAGAGCCCTGCCAACTTCAGTCAGTGCTTGATAAGAAGAGAATAATGTCCTTGAACCCCCCTGGCAGGTGGTGGTACCAGGGTGTCTGACCCCAGGCTTGTTTCCCACTTGCTACCTCATCTGCCTCATCTGCAGGGCAGGCTAGTCCCTGCTTCCAGAGTGGAGACTCGAAGCATTTAACAAGCCCACTCATTGTCTGTCTTTTCTTCCCAGCTTGAGAAGAGTGACTGCCCCATCTTCGGCCCTTATCTTTATACCTCTGGACATTTGGGGAGCCTGGCGACGGGAGGCTGTGCTCCGGGCACCCTGCTCTCAGTTTTCTCACAGGATCTGCACTGGACTTGGGATAAACACGTCCTGGGTTGGGCAGGGTAGGACTGGAGGTGGTCGTGGCTGAGAGTTTGAGCTGGTATGGACTGTGCTGATGTTTACAGTAGCCTGGTCTGTTACCCTCTGAGAGCCACACAGTGGGTGGGAGTCATCTTGATCCGAGTTTTTCTCTTTTTTCATTTTGCCACAAGACAGAATTGTATCACACATCTCCAAAACGAGTAAAATGGCATTTCAGCTTCTTGTCTTTATAGACTCTCTGAACTTTAGGAAAGATCATTCTGGTCCCTTTTCATTAATAATGAAAACCAGGGGACAATAAAATGTTCTTAGTGTGAGCATGGCAGGAATGCGAGCCGTGAGGGTGAAGGGTGAGGCTGCAGGACCACAGGTGTTTCTCAGGGCTCAGGAGCGCAGAGCTCTGGAAAGTGGGGCAGCTGTTGGAGGGTCCTGGTCCTTATCCCACACACCAGCGTCTGCTCAGCCTCAGCAGCCCAAAGGCCGAGAAGGCTGCACTTCTTATGGTGGGATGTTTGCAGGCAAGCAGAGGAATCCAGCAAACTCCAGGTGCTGGTCAAGTTTTCAGCCCAGTCACAGCTGCTTTCTTGCCAGAGGCTTCATGGTATCCGTGAAGTGAATATGGTTTTTGGGCCATGGGCCCCATTCTGCACTTGTTCTGCCTGAGGATTTGGGCTACACAGAGGGATATTCCGAGCATGGATGAAAGCCCTCCCAAGCAGGGACTCAGAGAGAGGGGAGGGAACAAGTTGCTTTGTCTTCACTTTTTTCTCCTGAAAATGAACTTGCAGTAGATATTACGTTTTGCATCTGGAGTGCCAAGCAAAGCTGGCAGAAGAGGGGAGACAGAAGAGACACCTGATTGGGACTCCCAGTGCCCGGCTCCTTGGGGTCAAGGTGAAAGATCTGTCTACCTCCGTGGTCTCAGAGCTCCTTGTGTAACGAGGGTGATTTGTGTCGGGTGGGGGTATCCACCATCAGGTGAAGCAGCGCTGTTCCCTTCCACGGCCGTTTCTCAGACACCAAGTGTCACTGCACTGCCTGGGAAGGGAGTGGGGAAGTCCTTGCTAACCATCACACAAATCCCGGAACCCAAAAAGAATAGATTGATAAATTTGTATAAAAACCTCTGCATGCTACAAAACATGAGCAGAGTCAAAAGAAAAATCAACCAGAGAAGACGTTTGCCATGCAGATCACAGACAACGGGCTAATATCCCTGCTACATAAAAAGTCTCTCTAAAGTGACAAGGGAAAAGAAATCAAGTAGAAAAGTGGAGAGCATACAGTACACCAAAAAGGAGATGCTGACGAAAACATGCTCAATCCTCTCTCAGGATGAGATCAATGCAGATTAGAACTAGGGTGAACTTCTGCTTTCCTGCTGTGGTACTGGCAGGAGTCTCTGCGTGTGAGTCGTGCGTTGTGTGGGTGCAGCCGTGGGGAAGTAGGCGTTGTGCAGGGGCTGCGGGTGAATTATTGGCCCCATGGAGGCAGCGTGGCAGCATTTCTCAAAACTGCAAATGCACAGGCCCTGAGACCAGCCTCTGGGAGTTCTGAGGTTCACGGGTCCGCACGTCCCAGGTGGGAGATGGCACATGTGCATGTTGTCGATGGCAGCGTGGTGCACAGTGGTAGAAAGTTGGAAATGAGCTGAATGCCCATCAGAGGGCAGGTGACGTGAAATATCCTGCAGCTATAGGAAACGATTGAGAGATGTGGAAATGCGAAGGAAGAGAAGACCTCCTGTGCCACCTTAGATGTGCGCACAAACTCTCCGGAAGGATAAATGTAAGACTACTAATGGCTGTCGGTGGTGGGGAAGCCTTTTTGTCATGGACTGACCTGTGCTATTTGATGTGTAAACTGTATGCATGTTACCAATTCAAAAAGTGTGAAACAGAAATGGGAGTTGGGGACTGAGGGAGAGGCCATATGTTGATTACAGTTTTGGGACCGAGATTCCAGGCCTAGGACATATTGGGGAATCTGGCATGGAATCTGCAGGCAGGGAGGGAGTGTAGTGGCCAAGGAGAGGCTCTAGGCCCTCCAGGCCTGTCCTCTCTGCCCCCTGAGAGCACCATTCAGCAGCCCTGGGGGAGGGGTGTCTCTTGTCCACTCAGAGGACTTTGCAACTTGGATCCTCTTGGTTGGCTGTGTGCCAGCAGCCACATCGCGCCCTGAACTGAAAGAAAGAATGGGCCTCCTCCTCCCCTCTGGTCATGTAACACCAGGGCATGGCAGGTACCTCTGAAAACTTATAGGCACAGGTGAGAAGTGAGGACAGAAATCTCTCAAGCAGCAAGAGCTTCGCTGGGCCATGTTGACACTCCATCTGAGAGTTCAGAACACTGCTGTTCTCCCCACTTCTCCTTCCTCCCGAGTGAGCAGCACACGGCAGGGCTCCTTCCGGATAACTCTCCACTGGCGCTGTGATCGCCTTCCCCACTGGTCTGTGTCCCACCACGCCTCTCCTGATGGCAGATCCCTCGGGGGGAGGCAGAGCACCCACCAGGTGGCCTGGAGATGGCAGCTCCAGAAAGGTGTTCACAGTGGAGACGGGGCCCTCCTGCATGCCTCAGAGGGTCAGATGAGGTGTGGACATGGGAGCACTTGGTGAACTGTACATGGGAAAGTGTGAAGGTGGAAACTCCCCCTCCCGTCCCCCCGTCAACTGGAATTGCATTCAGGAGGGCACTTTGGCACTTTGGTATGTGCCATTCTAAAGAGAACCGGGGCTGGGCACAGCTTGGGAAGCTGAGGTGAGAGGATTCCTTGAGCTCTGGGCTACAGTGTGCTGTGCAGATGGAGGTCTGCACTAAGTACTGCATTAATATGGGTGACCTTCTGGAGCAGGGACCACCAGATTGCCTAAGGAGGTCGGAAATGGAGCCAGTCAAAACTCCCATTCTGATCAGCAGTGGGACATGCCTATAAATCGCCGCTCTACTCCAGCCTGGGCACCATAGCAAGAGCTCAGCTCTAAAAAGATTAATTAATTAATATAAATAAAGAGAACGGGGCCAGGTGCTCTCCTCCGTGCAGACTGGCTATCTCCACAGCAGCAGCTAGGTAGTCTCCAGGGACAGTGCTCAACTCCCTTCCTGCCCTCTGTGCTGGTCCCAGTCTGTCTCCACCTCCGTGGACCCTTGCAGCAGCCTCACCCCAGCTCTCCTGCCTCTGTGGCCCCCACTTCTGGCCACCCTTAGAGCCACCCCAGTGCTATTCTCCAGGGCCATGGCATGACCTGACTCCCATTGCTCATGGAAGAATATTCAGCTTCCTTGACCACACAGTCCACCTGGCCCCACCTTTCCCTCTTTCCTGCCCCACCCCGGCCTCCACTGTACCTGCAGCTTCCTTGGCTTTTGTCCACTTTCCCCAACACTCTGCTCTTGGGGTCCTCAGGGCCACAGCAGCTCTCCTCTTCCATCAGGCCCAGGGTGCTCACCTGGTCTGCCCCCACCTAGCGTCTCCTCTCTGAGCTTGCTCCCCTCCAGCCTCCAAGGGCCTCAGGGCTCCTCCAAGGCCCTGCCCACCCCTGCTCCTCTCCCCTGCCACCCCCATCTCTTTGTGATAGTTGTTCTTACTCTCTGAAGTCTTGCTTGGTCATTTGGAGACTGTGTTTTCTCTCCCCTGGCTCCAAGTGAGAGCAGGGCCGGGAGGTTTAATTTACCACAGTCCACCCAGGTGCCCCCAGCCAGTGTACCACGGTCCCCTCCCCACTTCGCTGAGGCCCTGCTTGGTTCTGCTATGGCCCCCAGCCATAGCAGGGCATATGTGGGTGTATTTATGCTCCCCCAAATGTACTCACATTATCCTCTCTGGATTTTGTTTCTGAGGTAGAGACCATGCCGTCGGTCTTCATATCACCTTTGCCACCTGACTCCCCAGTCAGGGCTCAGCTCACTGCTAGATACCTCACCCACAGCCTGCCATCAGGGTTGGGTGAATGGCGTCCCTGTATTCCAGTTGAGGCAGTGGGAACAGGAGGGGACGGAGCCAAGCTGCTGTTGTGATGATCATGTGTTGCCTTCCTGCAGCGGAGTGTCCCACTTGCTCATCATTGGAGGCAAAGAGACTGTGCCACTGAGGCCTGTGTGCCAGTCCCCACCGGGGGAAGGATGCCATCTGTCCTTTCTAACCCTCCTCCTCTTCCGCCCTCAGGCCCCGCAGGCTCCCGATGGCGAGATTACGGCGCCCTGGCCATCATCATGGCAGGCATTGCATTTGGCTTTCACCAACTCTACAAGGTGAGTCTCCTCCAACGGCCGTGGGTGCTGTGCCCCTGCTGCCCTGTGGCATTCAACTCTCTTTCACTGGCTCCTGGGTGGAGGCACTGCCATGCTCTGCCCTGGAGCTGCTTGGCAGCAAGTGGCTGTGGTAGATGTCAGGGTTCACAGCTGGATTGAGGTCCCCCCTTTTCTCCAGTGCTCAGCATGCGCTACCCAGTTCTCTGCCTGCAGGGGCATTGTCAGGTTGTCCCTTGCCATCTTGTGCCAGCCACTTAGAGTAGTGCCGGCACAGGAAAGCTGTGCAAGAAGTTTTGGGACACAGAAATACATAATGGCAAAGAGCATGGACGCTGGACCAGCTGCTGCTGAGCCCTGCCCCTGCCCCTGCCCCTCAGGAGCTTGGTGAACACAGGCTGTGTTCTCATCTGTAAGATGGGTATAACAGTCCCCACCTCACGAGATTGTCGTGAAGATCTGGAGAGTCAGTGCTCCTTTGTAGAGGCTCAGCCATGCCTGGCACATGGAAGTATATACCATTGTCCTGCATGGCATTTAAGAGTAGCAGAAACTCTGTCTCTATCAAAAAAATACAAAAATTAGCTGGGCATGGTGGTGTGCATCTGTAGTCCCAGCTATACTTGGGAGGCTGACGTGGGAGGATCACTTGGGCTTGGGAGGCAGAGGTTGCAGTGAGCTGAGATCACACTACTGCACATCAGTCTGGGTGACAGAGGGAGACCCTGTCTCAGTTTCAAAAACAAAACAACCCAGGCACAGTGGCTCACGCCTGTAGTCCCAGGACTTTGGGAGGCTGAGATAGGCAGATCACTTGAGGTCAGGACTTTGAGATCAGTGTAGCCAACAAGTGAAATCCTGTCTCTACTGAAAATACAAAAATTAGCCAGTGTCATGGCATGCACCTAATCCCAGCCACTCAGGAGGCAGAGGCAGGAGAATCGCTTGAACCCGAGAGGCGGAGGTTGCAGCAAGCCTGCAGTGAGCCAAGATTGTGCCACTGGACTCCAGCCTGGGTGATGGAGCGAGACTCCATCTCAAACAAACAAACAACCAAAACAGAACAAAAACGCATTCTGGGATCTGGAACTTCTCTGAACTGGTGCCTCCTTCAAATCTCTGACTGCATGCAAGCACCAAGAAGAATGCGACACTATCGCAAAATCCTCAAATGAATGCCTCACTGTACTGAGCCCTAGGCACTGTCACATTGCCACCTATGGCAGGTCTGTGGCCTGACGGGATCCAGAGGGCAACTCGCAGCTCACCTTGATGTGGGCATTCACCGGAGCTGCCACCCATGGTTTCTACGAAGCTCTGGCCTCTCTGCTCTGCTTTAAAAAAGAAAAGAAATGCTGCAATATCAGTCACAATGGTAACAAGAGAATTTCTAAAATATCTGCTCAGTTTCTTGAAATTAAAAAAAAAAAGAAATGGTAAGAAGCCCTCATCTTGCTTTATAGGCACGTGAAGACTTCGGCTCGGGCAGCGCGTCTGCTCCTTCCCTTAGGACTTCAGAGCTCAGAAATGGCGTATTTGGTTGGTTACAGACGCACGAATGAGAATTTTTTTTTTTGAGACAGGGTCTAACTATGTTGCCCAGGCTGGAGTGCAGTGGTGCTATCTCAGCTCACTGCAACCTCCGCCTCCTGGATTCAAGCGATTCTCCTCCCTCAGCTTCCCGAGTAGCTGGGCTTACAGGTGTCCGCCACCATTCCTGGCTAATTTTTGCATTTTAGTAGAGATGGGGTTTCGCTGTGTTGGCCAGGCTGGTCTTGAACTCCTGACCTCATGATCCACCTGCCTCGACCTCCCAAAGTGCTGGGATTACAAGTGTGAGCCACCACGCCCACCTGAGAATTCTTTGCCTTTCATACTGAGGACATTTCATCCTGAAGTATAGGGCTACTTATGATGAGTTTTGGCTCAGTTGTGGGTAATAGCTCACGCTGTGGTTGAAAGCACTTTGCAAAATAGAAAATGTGTCTATACATGTGCTACTGAAGAATGATCACTTAGGAGTCACTCTGGAAATGAGTTCCCACAAACCCCTTACAAGAGACCTTCTTTTCCTTTCCTTTCCCCGTACAGAAATTGTAATGGAGAAGTTTCCAACCTCCTTCTTATCTGGGCCCAGGTAGATTAGGAACCAAAGTTCTCCCTGGGTGGCTCCTGCCAGGCCTGTGCCGCATTGCCTCTGGCAGTGCCCGTTGAAGTGGGCAGCTGGTCTCACTCTCCTCACCTGGGGAGCTTTGTTTTCACGTCCTGAGTAGCTGGATGTCAGTGTACATGTTCTTACATGCAGCTGTCCCTGCAGGCCCTGCCACCCACCTCCATCCTCCACACCCTCACCTCCATCCTCCACACCCCCACCTCCATCCTCCACACCCTCACCTCCATCCTCCACACCCCCACCTCCATCCTCCACACCCCCACCTCCATCCTCCACACCCCCACCTCCATCCTCCACACCCCCACCTCCATCCTCCACACCCCCACCTCCATCCTCCACACCCTCACCTCCATCCTCCACACCCTCACCTCCATCCTCCACACCCTCACCTCCATCATCGACACCCCCACCTCCATCCTCCACACCCCCACCTCCATCCTCCACACCCTCACCTCCATCCTCCACACCCCCACCTCCATCCTCCACACCCCCACCTCCATCCTCCACACCCCCACCTCCATCCGCCACACCCCCACCTCCATCCTCCACACCCCCACCTCCATCCTCCACACCCCCACCTCCATCCTCCACACCCCCACCTCCATCCTCCACACCCCCACCTCCATCCTCCACACCCCCACCTCCATCCGCCACACCCCCACCTCCATCCTCCACACCCCCACCTCCATCCTCCACACCCCCACCTCCATCCTCCACACCCTCACCTCCATCCTCCACACCCTCACCTCCATCCTCCACACCCTCACCTCCATCATCCACACCCCCACCTCCATCCTCCACACCCTCACCTCCATCCTCCACACCCCCACCTCCATCCTCCACACCCCCACCTCCATCCTCCACACCCTCACCTCCATCCTCCACAACATCACCTCCATCCTCCACAACGTCACCTCCATCCTCCACACCCTCACCTCCAAGGCAACCAAGAGCATGCGTTGCCAGCCATGCCCTGCCTGCCTCCTTCCTGAACTGCCCCCTAGCGTCCCTGGTTCTAGGCCCCTGTGAGGGATGGCCCTGTTTCTTTTTTACCAGAGCCAGTTTCTTCTGGTCCTGTGCCCTCCTCTCCCTCTGCCCTGTATTTCAGTTCTGGGAAACTCAACTTCTTTTGACTCTTACATGAAGGAAGTTTGTTCAGAGAATTCAGGCTTAATTCGGAAAAAGACGGAGGTGACCTCTTTCAGCAGCCCCAGAGCACTCATGTTATCCCCTGGCAAGAGAACCAAGGGTCCCAGAGATGTGGTGTTCCTTTTCCTTTAGTTTCTCCAGTCGTTTTTTGTTGATTAGTTTTACTCATTTGTTTCTGAATAGGTGATTCATTCACAGGTTCAAAATGTTCACCATCTAGGAGAATGTGCCTGGAAGAGCTCCCCCGCCTCCTCCTCCTCCCCCGCCTCCTCCTCCTCCCCCGCCTCCTCCACCTCCCGGAGGCTCCAGCAGTG
This sequence comes from Callithrix jacchus, assembly GCF_049354715.1. NCBI lineage: Eukaryota > Metazoa > Chordata > Mammalia > Primates > Cebidae > Callithrix > Callithrix jacchus. The sequence continues at coordinate 48,503,048 of NC_133508.1, forward strand.
TCTGTTGCTCGGGTGTCCATCCACAGTTGTGTCTTACAACTTTGACAGTAGAGTTTAAAACTTGGTGTTACAGAAATAGTTTAGCATCATTAAGAAAAGTAAATAAAGGACCCAGAAAGTTCCCATCACAGCAGTTCCAGTTGACTCTCCCTGTCCACGTTCCCTCCTGGTCCTTGTCCTTATTCAGGCAGAATTTTTACGTGGTTGTAACTGCAGTCTCATAACTTTTTCAAATATCTTGTTCATTTATGGTGTTTGCTTAGGGTTTCCAAAACCCGGGGATGACAGGGAGAAAGCTGGGCGGCAGAATTCGAGAGACGGTTGGAGGATAACCCAGGTCCGTATGCATTTCTCAGCCTGTCCCGCTTCTTGCAGAAATACCTGCTCCCCCTCATCCTGGGCGGCCGAGAGGACAGGAAGCAGCTGGAGAGGATGGAGGCCAGTCTCTCTGAGCTGAGTGGCAGCGTGGCCCAGACAGGTAAAGATTAATGACTCCATCAAGTCACCCCTCACAGCCTTCTCCAGGCAGCCCCTTCTCTGCCCCTCCCCTCTCCCTCCGTCTCCACTCTATGTGGTGACTTCATTTATCTGCTCTGAGAATCTGTTCACATTTGCAAATGAAGCCGCCGTCATTTCGGTTTAATTTGAAATTGCTTGTTTACTGTCGGCGTGGCCTCAATTAATTATGTTTTTACGGAAAGGCTCCCAACCTCAGAATATTAATAAGGGGAATAAAATGACAGCCTTTCTAAGGGCTGTAAAGTTCATTTTTAATTTCTGCTTCTCTGAGGTTTTCAGGGGGGTTTTCAGTGATTTTCCCCCTTCCCTCTAAGACTCCACTGTGGGGTCAAGAGAGTCTGTAATTACTGTGGCTCCCGGGACCCCGGCCACCTCCCCTGTTATCGACTCAACAGGGCTCGCATTCATTACCCAGTGCCCCAGCAATGGCCCAGATTAGCTGGGACCTGTCTCGCCAGAGGTGGCTTCTCTTCTTTATAAACTTGTTTACTAGACGGCAGCTCTGAATCTAAAAACCAGAGCGAGGCCAATGATAGAGCCACCTGTCCCAGGCAAGAGTCTGTGTCCCTCTGGGGCACATTTGTGAAGCTCACAGAAACCCTCTGATGTGTCTGTCCTGCTGGCATCTGCTCCTGTGAAGCTGACATTGGTGGCAACAAGGCCCTGAGGGGTCACAGGACGCCAGGGAGTTGAGCAGGCAGCCTGGGGTCAGGTGGGGAGGGCAAGAAGGAGCAGTGGGAAACAAGACTTGAGCCACTTCTGGATGTGAATGTGGTGGGGACCCGAGATGCGTCTCTCCTAGGATTGGAGACTCCAGGAGTCTCACAAGGACACTGAGGCCCAGGAGATGAAGGACGCAGGCGCCAGAGAAGCCGAGAGAGCTCAGCAAATCATAGCCAGCTCTAATTAGAGGGGAGAGGTTCTGGACGGATATACTGTTGACCATGGACAACTACACAATGGAAAGATAAAGTGGAAATACTAGAGGTTAGATACAGTGCAGGCAGATCACCCAGAGTGCAGATAAATTAGATGGATTGCGGGGGCTGGGGGCGTCTGCAGATAAATTAGATGGAGCTGGAACATGGGCAGCTCCTAGGTGTGTGGACCGCGCTCGGGGAGCGTCTGTGCCTGCGAATTTACCAGCATTGTGACTGCTTTCTCCTCGCAGTGACTCAGTTACAAACCACCCTCGCCTCCGTCCAGGAGCTGCTGATTCAGCAGCAGCAGAAGATCCAGGAGCTCGCCCATGAGCTGGCCGCTGCCAAGGTATCTGTCTCTGCCCCGAAGGGCCCTCCAGGCGCAGGTCTGCCCCACGTGCCCTTCACTCTTGTCCCTTGGGCCCGGCGTGCCACCTTCAGGAGCTGGGCTTCGTCCCAGTCTCACGGTGGTTACACGGCTGCAGCCGACGCTGCTCTTTCTTTCCTTGTAGAGACAGGAGGCCATTGCTGGGCAGTCAGTGTGACATTTAACTGTCGAGGCCATCCTTTTTCTCTGTGTCATCTCCCAGCAGGAGGAAGGAAAAGCCGCCCGCTGTCTCATGGCAGCCATATCCCCGCAGCTCTGGAGGCTTTGTGTGTAGGCGTGGGACAGCCTCCACCCATAAGTTAGTTTGCAGGTCACAGCATGGCCAGGAGGGGTTCTGGAACAGACAAGGAGAAGCGAGTTGCATTCAGTTCACCAGCAGCAGCCCGTCCACACTGCAGTGCAGCGGGCAGTTTTTCTAGACCTGGGTTTCGCGGGTTCTGGCAACCGTAGGAAGCCACGGCCAACTCCCGAGGCAATGTCCACGCCTCACTGCCCAAGTCCAGGGTCAGGCTGCTTAGGTTATGATCCTGGTCCTGCCACTTGTTAGCTGTGTGGCCACAGGCAAGTTACTTAACCTCTCTGAGTCTTAGTTTCCTCATTTGTAAAATGGAGCCATAATGGTATTTGCTTCGTGGGGCTGTTCACAGGCTCAGAAGGGTGCCTGGCTCCAGCCGGCTCACAGAATTGCAGGTCTGGGTTCTGCGGGTGCGTAACAGGGGTCATCCCTGAGGCGGTGTCAGACAGATGGGGCCCAGGAGACAGTGGCCTGCTGGCTTCACAACACCCACTGGTTCCTCTCTCTGCCCCTTGCCCCACAGCTCTGTGGCCAGGAGGCACTGCTTCCTAGCTGCTCCCACCGCCCAGGCTCTGGAGAGTTTCATCCCAAGTTGCTCACCAGGGAAAGCCATTCCCAGTGCATGGCTAGGCTTGAGCCAGTGCTCAAATCTTTTGCATTTGCAAAACCCACTAAAATGGCAATCTTTGCATTTTCCGTGGAGTCTGGGGTATCTCTTATGAGAGGGTCCCAGGAATCTCCCTCCAGGCATCCAACCGACACACAGAGGTGCCGCCTGACCTTGCTCCTGGGGCGGCTTCGGGTGCTGGTGGCCACTTTTAGCCACTGTGCAATGCATATTCTCTGAGGGTGGCCAGTCCATAAAGCACCAGGAAACCTAGTGCTGGGCCTGCCTGATCTCCTGGGTCAGGTCATCTTTTGAGTCCATGGTCTGCCTGTGGCTAGAAGCCATTCTGGAAATTGGAAAACTGTTTTCAGGCCTTACGCATGAGATTAAGACCACGTGTTGTGTTGAAGAAGAAGTGGGGGCCTGGGATGTGCTTGGCGATGAAGGGGGTTGGGCCCTCAGAGGTCCTCTGGCTGGCTCTGTTGCTGCTGTCCCTGGTCTGCCCCAGCCTTCTCTCTCAAGCTGCAGTGGCCACCGGCTTGGCATCTAAACTTGTATGTGTGAGGACTTAGGTTACCCCATAAACCAAAGACCCGGAGCTGTGTTTTCTCAGCTGTAATGTAAATTTTTATATCTGGCTTCCAAACTCCTACTGGAGCACTGTAAAAAAATAAAAAGAAGAGCTTTAAGTAATTTAAAAACCTACATAAAACTGAAGGCTATGAGTTTTCTACAACTGTTTTTTAAAGAGACTGGCTAAAAAGCCCCAGATGTCAGATTTTATTTCTAAATCCTGGCATCTGGCAGCATATGCGTTTGGAAATCTGAGTCCTTTGTAGGCCGGTGAGTGGAAATTGCTCCCTTGTTAATGGGCTGCTGTAGCTTTCAAGGTCTCAGAGAAGCCAGAACAGTGGCTCCTGGGTCCTCCCTGTCTGGTGGTCTGGAGTGGGAACCCTGAGGGGCTGTGTCCGAGGGTGGCGAGTGGGTGACACACGCTCACTCGCAGACTGGACTGCCCAGGTTTTCCTTCCTAAGACCTACAGGCCCTCCGAGGGACGTCTCCCTGCAAAGGTGTGCCAGCTGGGCTGCTTGCTGGGGCGACCCACAGCAGCCCCCACCCCACGTCAGGCGCCGGGCCTCCATAAACCAGCCCAGCAGCCTGCAGCTGGGAACAGCCAGGGAATGTCCCCTCTGCCTGCCTCGGGGGAGCAGTGTCAGGAGAGCTGAAATATTAATCTGTGCACTGAGAGACAACCTGGGGTGGCCTTCAGCCTGGACGAGGTGGGCCTCACACAGAGGCCTCATGTGGAATTGTCCTCTGTGCACATGCCACAAGCAGGTGGCTGCTGGCAGCTCCAATTTGGGGACCTCTGGTCTGACTGTCCCCTTCCCTGTCTATACCAGCAAGGTTTGCCAGAAGTCAGATGTAGTTCTGTGAAGTTTATTTGGAAAATGGTGTTACCCTCAAAGGGGAAGGGTGTGCATGGAAGGCTGGGGTTTGTCAGAGATGGTGGCTGTTTCGTCTTTCCACCCCGGGCCATCTTCGGTCCCAGACATCACAGCACTCAAACTGCACCTGCACGCCTCCGCGAGTCTCTAAAAGATGCCACAACACCATGACATCACCTAAAAACATGTAATGATTCCTTAAGTCAGCAGATGTCCAAACAGAGTCGTGGGAATGTTTAAGGATGTCGTCATCTGAACAGAGACGTGGCAGGCAGGCCCCCGAATGGGCAGTGGCAGAACCTTCCCCCAGGTTCCCCAGAACAGACAGCGCCCTGCCTGCTGCCCCTGCCCTGGTCCTCCTGCAGCCGCAGGCCCCGCCCACGCCACCAGGGGCCCACCTTTAGCATTACTCCCTGTGCTCTGTTTTCAGGCCACCACATCCACCAACTGGATCCTGGAGTCACAGAATATCAACGAACTCAAGTCCGAAATTAACTCCTTGAAAGGGCTTCTTTTGAATCGGTAGGAGGCGAGGATGGGGACCCTGTTCTGGTTGGGGACTGTTCTGGAAACGGGGACTGGGAGCTCCGGGGCTTGTCTGAGGCATGGGAAGGGCGTGGCCCCCAGCCCTACCCCTAAGGACCCCATCTGTCTGGGCCACTCAGGCACTAGGTTTGGGACCTTTTGAGGTTCTATTTTCCTCCCCCAGTTGACCCTCTGCTCCATTCCAGCGGTGACGGTCTGGGCTACAAGAGTTTTGAAATACACAGTTTCCAGACCTGTCAAGACCTGGTCAGGGACAGCTTAAGCCAAAAAACAGGGCCCTTGGAGCAGAGGAGAACCTCCTGGGTGGCTCCTGCTCCTTCCTGAGCCCCAGGTGACCACTCAGTGACAGGTTTGTCCCAGGGGAAGTCCCTTTGGGGGTGGGGGAGTCTCTGCACTTTGTACTTGGAAGGGTTCCACGACTGAAGACATGGGTAGAAGCAGGCCCTGCCCCCCCAGCTTCTTGGTTGTCCCCCTGTTGTCCCTCGGCAGTGACAGCACATGGTCACCAGTGCAGCCTTGGAGGTAGGGTGACCAACTTGTTCTGCTTTGCCTGGGATTGTCCTGGTTTATTTATTTATTTTTATTTATTTATTTTGAGATGGAGTCTTGCTCTGTCGCCTAGGCTGCAGTGCAGTGGCACGACCTTGGCTCATTGCAACCTCTGCCTCCCGGGTTCAAGCAATTCTCCTGCCTCAGCCTCCTAAGTAGCTGGGACTACAGGCACCCACCAGCCTGCCCAGCTAATTTTTTGTATCTTTAGTAGAGGCGGGATTTTGCAATATTGGCCATGCTGGTGTTGAACCTCAGGTGATCCACCTGCCTTGGCCTCCCAAAGTGCTGGGATTACAGGCGTGAGCCACCATGCCTGGCCTGTTCTGGTTTTTTAAAATTGAAAGTCCAGTGTCCAGGAGCCACTCTGTCCTCCTGGGCTGATGCCCTGGGGGGGCCTTGTGTGGGGTGTCCTTGTTTCCCTGCTGGGCTGGGTTTGGTGGTTGCTGGGTGAGTGGGGTGGTGCAGGGTAGGCTCTTCACTAGGGTCTGGGATGGGGTGCGGAGGGTTCTTGCCGCTCCAGCCAGAAGATCCCATTTTCCAAGCAACTTCCTGGTGCTCCCTGAGGAAAAAAGCATTTCCTGGAGGAGGTGTGGCCACTCAGAGAGGGGCCAGAGCATTGTCATTAGGAGAGACCCTCCATTTCCCTAACCTGGATCAGTGCCTGAAGGCTGGGGATGCAGGGCAGGCGGCCCGTGACCGTGGAGCGGAGAAAACTGCATGCAGACTGTCTTGTTAGCGTTTAGGTGCTGATGAATAAAGCAGACCTTGGTGTGTGCCCTACTCAAGTGGGGTTTGAGGCGGGAGAGCTGTGTCTAAGGCCCCTACTGGGGGAATAGCCTGTGGGCCTGGCTTTGTCCTGGCTCAGACAGAGATGAGCTGGCCTGTTGGACAGTTCTGTCTCTGAGCTGTTGCCAAGTGGACCTGACCTCCAGGTCCCTCCTGGAATTGGCTTTGGTCTGGGCTGGCTGCTGGCCCAGGAAGGGAATACGGAGCAGAAGGGAGAGCTGGCTCCTCCCCGTTGAAAGTGTTGAGCTCAGAGGTTTTCTAGCAAAGGGTACCACCACTGCCCTTTTGTTTCTGATGTGTCTGACCCCCCAACAATGGCCAGGGGTCCTTGCCTCCACCTTTTGCTCAGGCCATAAACAAATTGGGACTGTGGCTCAGGTGTCTGGAGTCCCCAGTCTTAGCCCTTTTAGGCTTCTCCCCACCCTGTCCCTCTCTTGGCCGATGGAGTGGAGGCAGGGACAGTGCTGAGGATCAGGAGGAAGCAGGCTCCTGTGTGCCAGGCAGGCCCCACCTGGCTTCCAGCAGTTGTCCAGGCAGGTGGGCCTCGCCCAGAGCAGGTGCCCTGGGGGACCCTGGGCTGTCTCTGGGGGCACAGGGCACTCCTGGCATCTATCTCAGCTATAGGATCTCCAGTCGGACAGGACGCTTTGCTCCTGTGTGAGGGCTCCGTCCTGTCCCTTGCCAGGTGGCTCTGGGGAAGCAGCTCACTGTCTTGGAGCCGTTGGAGATGAGGGAAGATGTAACCCTTTGAGGGAAGGAGTTTTGACTGCTGCCACCAACCTTTTCTGCTTCTCCCACCAGGCGGCAGTTCCCTCCGTCCCCGTCAGCCCCGAAGATCCCCTCCTGGCAGATCCCAGTCAAGTCCCCGTCACCCTCCAGCCCCGCAGCTGTGAACCACCACAGCAGCAGCGACATCTCACCTGTCAGCAATGAGTCCACGTCGTCCTCGCCTGGGAAGGAGGGCCATAGCCCCGAGGGCTCCACAGTCACCTACCACCTGCTGGGCCCCCAGGAAGAAGGCGAGGGGGTGGTGGACGTCAAGGGCCAGGTTCGGATGGAGGTGCAGGGTGAGGAGGAGAAGAGGGAGGACAAGGAGGACGAGGAGGACGAGGAGGATGACGACGTGAGCCACGTGGATGAGGAGGACTGCCTGGGGGTGCAGAGGGAGGACCGTCGGGGCGGGGACGGGCAGATCAACGAGCAGGTGGAGAAGCTGCGGCGGCCCGAGGGTGCCAGCAATGAGAGCGAGCGGGACTAGGGCCACGCCCGCCTTCAGCCCCAAGGACGGTGTCCAGTGTGCCAGTGCGTGCCCACGCCCTGCCTCCCGCTCTGGTCCTGGGAGGGCAGCTTGGAGCCCAGGTAGGGGACAGAGCTGTCCTCAGCTGTACTGCAACATGGCGGCAGCCATGTCGAAAGTCACATTCTGTCCACCTGGCCTCCTCTCGCCTGGCCACTAGCCCCAGCCCCAGCCCCAGCCCCAGCAGCCTTCGGCTTTGATCTCAAGTCAGGCTGAAGGCAGTGAAGCCTCAGGGCTCAAACCCCTGCCCAGCCCCCTCTCCCGGACAGACGCCTTGTCCAGGGTGTGTGTGCTGAGTGTCTTGACTACCGTGACACCACGCATGGCCAGAGCTAGTGTCCCTACTCTCTCCTGACTCCTCAATGGAGGAGGCGCTGCGGTCCCTCTGGTGTCTGCCGTCCCCTCTCTCCCTGGGCCCAGCCCTGGATCCCTCAGGTGCCTGTCCTCAGCCCAAGCTCCACCCGTGCCCCGTTGTCCTCCCAGACAAATGAAACCACGCTGTGCTTCTGATGCCCTCGCTTGCCGTGTAATGGTTCAGCTAATCCCATGGCGAGACGGCGCTCACTCCCTCGGAGGAGCCAGGCACGGGGCCTTCCTGACCAACAGCCAGCTCTGTCCTTCCCCCCCAAGAAACACATGTTCATTTGTGTGATCATGTATAGACCTCAGAACGGAAGATAGGACTGTATATAATTGTAATAAATACCAGTTGCCACTATTTAATTTCTGCCTGTGGCTCCCTGTCTCCTCACGGCACCCTGGCCCTGGGCCTTCTCAGCGCAGGCTCCAGCGGGTGAAGTGTGGGTGAGGGCCTACAGGCAGCTCACACCCTTCCCTGAGGCAATTTCCGAGCTGCTCAGCCAGAAGCAGAGGGCCTTGTTCCTCGTCCAGTGGCTGCCAGAGGATGACACTTTGCTGACCGCAGGAGGAGCAGGGACCTCATGTGACTGTATATAGACCTATGCGGAGTGAGGAGCTTTCCTCCCTAAAATGGAGGAATGCTTCCCCGGGAGGGAGTGTGGCGTCCTCTGTCTCCCTGTCTCCTCCGGCTTTTGCCCTCCCAGTCCCACTTTCTACTTCACAGAGCATTTGGCTAACACCAGAAGAGCAGAGCCACATGCTTCTCGATGGGTGCTCCTGTTCCCTCCAGCCCCCAAGGGTCAGGACCAGGCTGGTGGGCTGCAGACGCCCTGTTGTCCATGTGCCTCTGTGGACACAATGGCTTAGGAAATAGGAAGTCCTGGGTAGCCCTGCAGGTGGGGCCTCCATGCACCTGCCCTGTCCTGGGAGGGAGGAGGCCATGCAGTTGGGCTGAGACTTGGCTTAGGGGCTGTTTTGTCCCGGATGTTTTGCTTTCAGCCCCTACAGCAAACCCTTCTTAATACTGGGACCACAGGGCCCGCTGAAGTGACAGGTCCCCAGGCCCGGGCCGCCCCTACACACTGAAGGGTACCCAGGCACAGGTCCACCTCCACCCACTGGAGAGTCTCTGAGACTGGCCTGCCCCCACCTGCTGGAGAGACCCGGGGGGTCATCCCCACCCACTGGAGGGTCCCTGGGAGCAGGCTGCTCCCATCCGCTGGAGGGTCCAGCCCCAGTTTGGTTTCTGGCCTTCGGGGTTGTGTCTTTCATGCTTGTCACCTCGAAGGACACTCCTGCAGCTCCTGTTTCCAGCCACATGTTCACCGGGGACAAGCCCAGTTCCGAGTCACACCGGCTTGTTCTCCCTTTTTCCTGGCCTCCTTACTGTCCCTGAAGAAGCAGGTGTCTCAGTTCCCAGGGGCTGCCACGCTCACCTGGACGAGGGGGTCCTGCCTGCCAGGCCCCAAGAGTCCCTGTGTCTGGGAGCAGACAGGTGGGCCAGGCTTCGGCCAGCCCTGGGGACAGTGACTGCCCATGTCCCCCCCTGGGCCCTGCTGTGCCGCAGGCCTGCATCGTGGGTGAGTTGGTTCCCAAGGAGTCCTGACCCCCTGTCATTTGCTGCCCATTGGCTATTGTAAGTTTTTAGAGGTCCCTCCCAGAGACCAGAGGTCCCTCCCAGGTACTCTGGAAGGGAAGGGAAGCCAGGGCTGTGGAGTCGGTGCCATGGAAGTGAAGTGCCAGCTCCCCAGCTCCATTTCTCCCTGGAGAGCTGGGGCCACCGAGAGAGGGATTCCCTGGGGCTTCACTGTCCCTGGGGTGGGAGCAATGAAGGCCTCATGGGGCGAGCATTCTCCAGCCTGAGGGGTCAGAGGGCCGGCACATCCCTGAGGCTCTAGTTCGGAGGGAAAGAGACAGAAACCTGGGCCCAGAGGCCTTTTGCCCCTGTGGGTCCTGAGCACCGAATTCGGCTTTTGAGGACAGAGAATCTGGCCTGATTTCAGGGAGAGAAAAACCCCTCCCCAAAACGGCAGGAGTGCTGCCTAATAAAGCCAGCTGCTGGACCAGGGAAAACAGCCCTTTGAAAAAAAAGCCTTTCATTAGAAAAATAATGCATTTCATCCAAATAAGGTAAAAATATTCGGAATGGGGCAGAAGTAAGCGGCAGGCAGCGCCTGTCAGGCCCTTTCTGGAAGAGAGAAGATTATCAAACTCAATTACACTGTGTTTTTATAGAGTGTCTTTTAGGAAGGAACCAGCCCCGTGCTTGGAGGCCGAGGGACAGCTGCCCTGACCTCACCCGGACCAGCTCCCTTGTTCCCAGGGTCTGTCACGGCTCCTCTGGTGACTTGCTCGTTCTGCCTTGGGCAGGGGCATCTTGTTTGGGAAGGACAGGGGACCTCCCTTGATGTTTGCCACACGCTGAAGCAGGCCAGGAGGCAGGCAGTTTCCTTCGGGGGATGGTAGAGTCTCTGCCACCAGGGGCTGCCCTATCCTTTAAAAGCTAGGGCTCCCAGAGCCACCCCATCCCAGGACCCCCGCTGGGTTGGCAAAAGGGGCTGCTGAGTTTGTACCCACAGGTGAGATATATTGCAAAGCCGACCTGAATAGTAGGGACAGAGATGAGAGATTCGAGAAGCTGCCACCTCCCCATCGGCTCTCTGTGTGCCCAGAGTCTCTTTCCTTCTTTCTTTCTGTTTCTAATAAAACGCATCTGAGCAAGCTGTGTTCATCCGTCAGGGCCCTCCCACCCAGGTAGAGGTGGGAGAATTTTCTAGAAGTTTTCGTTTCTGCCCTCCCCACCTCGACCCAGCCTGGAGCACGGAAGGCGCTGGGGTTCCAGCCTGGGCCCAGACCCCTCACTCTCTAGGTGACCACCCTGCTGCTGCCCCAGAGCCCAAGCAGGGGCCATTCTCCAAGGGTCAGACAGTTCCATCCCCAGCAGTTAACTGAATGCATCTGTTTGTTTAAAATGGTTTCTACCCAGGTTCCAAAGAAGAGGTCAGAGACTCCAGACAGGGCAGGCGCAAAGGCGCCAGTGAGACCCCCATGCTGGTGGGGGTTCCAGCCTCAGGTGACGTGCTGGGGTAGCACCCAGGCAGGCCTCGAGGGCCTGGCCGCTCTTCCTGCCCCTGCTTTTTTGCTGTGCACAGGAGCCGGGCCACTGCCTGGCCGGGGGAGCCACACCTGAGCTGGCACGTGCTGACTTGCTGTGCACATGCGTGTGGCCCCCTCACACTCATGCAGGGCCCAGTGGGGCCTGGTCCTCTGTGAGAGGTCCCTCTCCCCTTCCCCCACACCTGCCCACGAAGGCCACAGCTCAGACCACAGCCCAGACCACAGCCCTCAGGCACTCTCTTTAATGCAAAACAGGTCTGAAGTCTCGCCTGGCATTGAGAGATGACTTTACCTGAATCATGAACAAACCTTAATAATTTAGTTTCGTCGAGCATTTTAAAGTTTGTGTTCTCCTAGAAGAGGAAATGAGATAGATGTGCTATATGTAAGAAGGATGCCTGACACCTTTTCTTTCTCCACGACAGATACTAGAACCTTCTTTTTTTTTTTGAAACGGAGTGTCGCTCTGTTGCCCAGGCTGGAGTGCAGTGGCACAATCCTGGCTCATTGCAACCTTCACCTTCCGGGTTCAAGCGATTCTCCTGCCTCAGCCTCCTGAGTAGCTGGGAATACAGGTGCCCGCCACCACACCCGGCTAATTTTTTGGTATTTTTAGTAGAGAGCCCGCCACCACACCCGGCTAATTTTTTGGTATTTTTTAGTAGAGACGGGGTTTCACCATGTTGGTCAGGCTGGTCTCAAACTCCTGACCTCAGGTGATCTGCCCACCTCGGCCTCCCAAAGTGCTGGGATCACAGGCGGGAGCCACTGCACCTGGCCAGGATCTTCTTTTTAGAGTCATGGCTTTAAACACCGCCGTGACACTCCAGGCCTAGATGCGTTATAGACCCAGAGGGAGGAGCAGCCTCAGGGAGGCTCTGGGCAGGGAGGTTCTTTCTTGGGGAACCCTGCCTCTCTCCAGTGGTGTGGGGTGTGGGGCTTACTGGAGGCCAAGCCACTGGTTCCGGCTTCTCCAGTGCTGGCTGTGAGCCTCCTGGGAGCCGATTCCTGCCTGACCTACCCCCAGAGGGTGCCGAGGCACTTCCCAGCAAGGGTGACCAGGGCCTGGCTCCTTCATTCTCAAGGCCTCGGGATTCCAGCCGTTTGGAGAGCCCTGCTGCCAGCCCTGGCCCTAGGCCAATGCCACCTGTGCGGATGGGGTTACCTCCCGTGACAGTGGATCGACAACTGGCCTTTGCCCAGCGGCCTGGTATGCTGCCCAGAGAGTTGCCTGCTGCCGTGTCCAGGCTGGGGCAAGGCTGCTTGGTGAGTGCCAAGTCCCGGCACCCGGGGATGACTCAGGCTGCTGGTAGCGCCCCTGCAGGGCCAGGTCTGTGGGAGGTGGGCAGGCCCCTGAGCTCAGCCCCGAGCCTGTGTGGCGGGTTCTGGCCCTTTCCAAGAGGTTACAAAACTCTTGAATTTGCCCCAGTTTGGGTGTAGGAGCATCACACACCACAGCTAATTAAATCCCAGAAGGAAAACAAGCCTTACTGCATTTCCTGCTGAGTCCAACAAGCCACAGGGAGTGCCGTGGGCCCTGGGCCCGGCCCCACCCGAAGCCGCAGGCCCCCTCCCAGCTCTGAGGGGTTGGTCTGAGAGTGGGCACACATGCCTGGTGGGGGTGTGGGCTTCTCTCCATCCTCTGGGGCAGGGCCTGGGACATGGTACCACGGGCTGGCCTGGGTGCAGCGTCCTGCAGCCCTGAGATGCCTCCGAGAGGTCCCTGAGTCCCCGTGCCCCTTCCCTGGCTGGACTTGAGGCCCTGCCTGTCGTGAGGCTAATTCAGCCCTGGGTGAGGCCTGCTGCGGTCCATCCAGGCCAGAAGACCAGGGGGCAGTTTTGGGGTCTGGCCAAAGGCAGCAAATTGGCCTGAGTCCCCATCCTCCCTCCCCTGGGCCTCAGGAGTCAGTGCTGCCCCAGAGAGCTGCCCACCGTGCCGGGGCCTAGAGGGAGCCCTGTGGCCAAACCAAGCTGGTCGGGCTTGGCTCCCTGCCTTGCTTCAAGCCCCATGGGAGGCCCACCAGGGCCTGGGAAGCTCCAATAATGGTTTTAATTTGTTGAACTTGTGTTTTATCCCATAAATTAGTCACTGTTTTATTTAACAGAATCAAGATATCCACAAACAATAGGCGAGTTCCAACTTGAACATTTTAATAAGACAGAAAAAAGTATATATTTTCGTGTCTGTTACAAACATATTTATGTAAATAGCCTGTGGGCTGCGTTCCAGGAGGAAAGAAGAAAGGGAGTGCCCATGCGCTGGGGCTGGGCTGGAGACGTACTTCTGCGGTGGGAAATGATATGGGCCTGGGCGCTGTGGGCTAAGGCCACTCCCCTGCTGTCCCTGGTCCCTGGTGCCTGGCCAGCTGGTGCCAGGCTCAGTGAGGGAGATGCACGCTTTGGTCACGGAACCTCTCCAGCCCCCTGAAGTCTGCCTGTTTCCTCATCATGGAAGTGGATGTGACATCCCTGTGGTTGGGGTGTGACAAACCAGTAAGACTCAGTGTGGAAGAACGTGGTGGGCCCTGCACGTCCTCTCCTCAAGGCCCCAGGAAGCTCCGGACACCTGGAGGCCAGCTCAGGGGAGGGCTGCCAAGGTGGTGGTGTGAGAAGCCGGCCACCAGTTGAAAGTGTCAGGGCAAACTCCTGGAGCGCCTGGGAGGCCTGCACTCCAAGCTAGGCCTGGTGGGTACTCTGGCCACTGTGCTTCCAAGGGAGCCAACCACGGTGCCACCAGGGCTGGCAGCTTAGGCTCTGGGTCGGTGGCTACAAACCCAAGAATTATCAGCCCCCTCTGGCTCTGCCACCCAGTGCTCCAGGCAGGAGCTGCGCCAGCATCCGGATTGGATCCGGGTACGCGCCGTTCCCAGCCTGGGCAGGTCCCTGCAGGAAGGAGGAAGGAGCCGAGGGAGGAGGCAGGAGGGTGGCCCTGCCAATGCCGGCCCAGCAGCCCAGCAGGAGAGGAGAGGGTTGACTGGGGTGGGTGTCCTGGGAGGCCACAGAGCCTTTGTCCTACCCCCCCAGGCCTTGGTGTCAAATGGCTTTGCCTGAAGGTGGCTCCTGAACCCCAAGTGGGGGCTTCAGTCAAGGCTGGGGAGGAGGCCACCCTTCTGGCCAGGCCAGGCTTGAGTCCCGTATCTCTGTACCCAGTAGCCTGGGAGAACCTGGCCTCATGCCTAGAGACAAACTGGTCTGTTTCCCCCTTTTCCTGTCAGGGTCCAAGGGTTCCCAACTCTGCCCCCCTCACCCTACTGGTGTAGCTGGGTCATGGATGCTTTTAAAAATAAAAGATAACTTGATAGATTTTTTTCCAGTTTTTATTGAGTGAAAATGTCAAACCTTGCATCAGTCATGCAAAAAAAAAAAAAAAAATCAAATAAATAAAACACATATATTAAATTTCTAATAGCACTAAATTCAAGTGGAAAAATATTCAGTTCTTGATAACCAGGTGCCGAGGAGACCAGATTCAAGTAATCAGAGCACACGATGTTCAGTTCGGGTTTCACGTTCTGCATTTTTTTGTCTCAAAACCTCTCTATATATCTCTATATATCTATATATGTATATACATATAGATATATACACACACATATGTGCATACATGTTATTTTATATTTATATATATACACATACATAGTTATAAAACATTAAAAAGAGCATTGGTGGATCAAGCATTGTCTTCCCCACAGAAAGAAAATAAAACAAAAATTACACGTTAAAATTCAAAATGAGCTAGCAATGGCTTATAGTCCTAGTGTGCAATATGAAGGTTACAGAAGGCTAGACTTCGCACCGTCGGCATCTTCTTTTTTTCTTTTTAGTTTGATTTTGCTACATTGAAAACGTGTGTGTGTGTGTGTGTGTGTGTGTGTGTGTGTTTTCCTTTACAAAACTTCCACAGGCGCCCGGGGCCTGTGGCTGGTCACGGTTTGGGCAGATGCTCACAGCAGCACGTGGTGTCCGCAGAGTTCAGGAGGCTCTGGTAGGGGCTGTTTTAGAAACAATTCATTTCCTGTTGAATCAGGTACGCTCTGTCCGACCACTCCTCCCTCCCTGTGCCCTGTCCAGTTGGGGTGGTCCTGGCTTACTGACTGTGGGCAGCCGAGAGGACAAAAGAAAGGAAGAAAAAAGGGAAAGTAAACCACTGCCCCTCAGTTGAGCCAGGTTCCCCGTGGAGCTCTCTGGGAAGGAGGCCTCTCGGTGACAGCCTCCCCCTGCAGCCCTCCATTCCCTGCTAGGCCCGTTCTCTCCCTCCCTGTGGCCCGATCCGACACTAGCTGGTGGCCTGGAGTAGGGGAGGTGGGCAGGTGTGGCCTCAGGTAGCCTGCCTTCATAGGGAACTCGGTCCCTGGGGACCTCAGAGCCACCAGCCAGGTGTGTGCCTGCCAGGTCAGGCCCTGGTCCGGGCTCCGACGGCCTTATCATCTCCAGGCAGGGGCATGTTTTGCAAAGGGAACCAAACCTGGGTAGACTGCACCAGCAAAGCAGCATCCCAAACAAAGTAATAAAACAAACGAAAAAAAAAGCCCTATAAAGCCACACACGTCACCAATAGAGAACTCAAATGTTAAATAACTACAGACTTGGATCAACAGTAAGAGTCCTTTCTTCTTGTCTCTATAAAATTCAAGTTAAGAGTTGGAATCACGCAGCTCCCATCAGTGCTAGTGTGAAGACAGACAGCCTCAAACTGATAAGGCCTCTACAAAAAACTCTGGACCAAATCCCACAGGAGAAACGGGGCTGACCTCCGACCTCAGGCCGGGCCGAGGCAGGTCTGCACTCACCACACCTGCTTTCTTCCTTTTTGTTCTATGCAGAATAATAACCTTTACAGGAAAAATACTGTACAACTTTCTTGTATTTTTTTCCACTTTGAATATTAAAGCCAAAACCAGGCGCATCCTTCCTGTTTCCACCCCCGGGGTGGCCCAGACCCTGCCCCGGACCCCAGCGGGCTGCTCTGGATTTTGGATGCAGCCTCTGTTTCCCTGGGGCGGAGGCCGAGGCCAGGGAGTCCCCACACAGACCCCACCCTGCCCTCGGGGAGCAGCCTGGCCCTGGGGTGGGGTGGGGCCGAGCTGGAGCTACTCCCAGGAGGCTTCCTCCGCGGTCCCTGTAGTGTCACCCGTGATGACCGCCTTCTGTTCATCTCCCCCTGGGCAGGGGGAGGATCCTAGCTGCATGAGGGAGGCCCCGCCAGCGGCTCCAGGGGCCACCCCGCCCTGGTGGCGCGGGGTGGGGGGTCCCGGTGGCCCCCAGCGCCCGTCCCAGTCCTGAGCAATGGTCGCGGGGTGGGGCGGCCGCGTGGAGGGGCTCCGGGGCGGCGGCCGAGGGCTGTGCCCCCTCGCCCGGGACCCCTGCTCCTCGGTCCCCTCCGCCGGGACAAGAGCACCTTCTGTTTCCCTGAAGAGACCCGGCCTCCCTAGAGCAGGGCCGCCGCCGCCGCCAGTGTCCTCGGCCGCGGAGCACCAGAGGGGTCCCCGCTTCTGTCCTGAGACGGACTCGGGGTCCGGAAGCACCGGCGGGGCGCGGGGCTCTGCCCAGGGGGCGTTTCGCGTGAGGCGGCGCCGCTCTCGAGGCCGAGGTCGCGGCCGCCGCCAGGGCAACCCGCGGGCGCCGCTAGGGCGAGGAGGCGGCGGTGGGCGCGGGGCCGGGAGCGCCGAGGGCTGCCAGCGCCGCCAGGGTCGGGGTCCGCGCGCCGGCTCCCGCCGCCTCCGCCGCCGCCGCGTCGGGCAGCGACTCCTCCGAGTCGGTGCGCAGGTCCTCGTCGTCGTCGTCCTCGTCGTCGTCCTCGTCGTCGTCGTCCTCATCGTCGTCCTCATCCTCGTCGTCCTCGGCCTCCTCCTCCGGCAGCTCCAGCTCCTCCTCCTCGTCCTCCTGCGAGGACTCCCCGGCGGCGGCGGCGGCGGCGGGGGCGAGGGCGGGGGCGCCCTCGCGCGGCCCGGGGGCGGCGGCGTCGGGCGGGCCGGGGTCGCCCGTGTCGCCCAGCGCCAGGCCCAGGCCGGCGGCCGCCGACTGCAGGAAGAGCAGCGAGCCCGGCTCCGCGCCCAGCGACAGGGATCCGTCCAGGCTAACAGGCGGCGCGGTGGCTGGGCCCTCGGCCGCGGGCTCGCCGCGCTCCTGCTTCTCGTGCTTGCGCTTGTGCGAGTCCATCTGCGACATGCCCACCACCGTGTGGCGGCAGCCCGGGAAGGTGCAGTGGAAGTGCGAGCACTTGAGCTTGTACTTGCAGTCGGGCACGGCGCAGTCGGCGCTGGAGCTGAACTGGCAGAAGCCCGCGGCGCTGATCACGTCCTGCTTGCCGTGGTGCTTCCGGTGGGCCGTGACCTTGGTGCTGTCGGTGCAGCGGAAGCGGCAGCGCAGGCAGTGGAAGTGCGTGCTGGTGCCCGAGAAGGGGCAGTCGGCGAAGTGGCAGCTGAGCGAGGCCTTGAAGCGCTTGAAGTCGTCCAGCACCAGGTTGTCCACGCGGTCGTGGTGCTGCGCGTGCTTGTACATGTGCGTGCGCCCGCAGAACTTGTAGCCGCAGTTCTCGCGCGTGCAGTGGTAGTGGGTGACCTTGAGCGAGAACTGGCAGGCCGCGTCCTTGCAGTCCTCGTAGAGGTCGAAGCGCCGGAAGCCCTCCAGCATCATGCCCTCGTCCAGCATCTTCCGGGAGGACGCCGTCTTCCGCCGCTTGCCGAAGGGCGACATGTCCTCGATGATCCAGAAGCGCTTCTTGGCCCCTGAGGCTGTTGGCATGGAGATGGTGTTCCCTGGGGAGGGGCGGGGAGGTCAGCGCAGAAGAGGTGCCCACGTGGGCACCATCCCAGGGTAACACCCACATGGGGCCCCTGACCTGGCACGGCGCCAGAGGGAGGCATTTGGGGAGCCCTCGGCTTCCCCTGGCTCAGGAGGCCTCTCCTGCCCCGCCCCCTCCCTACCCCCACCACAGCAGGGGTCCCGGGCTTCCCCTCCTTGTCCCCTACGGCACAGGCATCTGCCCTGGGATGGCAGCCTAACCAGCTCTGGGGGACGTGGTGGCAGCTTCCTGGCCAGTTTGGGTGGGAAGTGAGGACACGTCCTGGCGCTAATTGAAGCTGAAGGGGGAATCTAGGTCGGCAGAGTGCAATTACCCAAGTTGGACCCGGGCCAAGACGCCAGCTAGGCCTGCCTCTAATGAGGGACAGGCCGGCTCCTTTCCCGGCGGCTACCGGCTTCCCTGGCTGCGCCTGTCTGCACAGGGGGAGCTGCCTACTCACAGTAGGGGTGCCAAGCGCCCCAGGGCTGTGCGAGGTGGCAACTCCCTGTCCCGAGGAGCACCTTGTCCTTGGTACCAGAAGGTTCTTTAAGGTCTTGTTGGGATTTTCTGCCCCAAGGGCTGAGAGAGCGCATCCCTGCTGCAGGACCAGGCCTCAGGGAGCTAAGTGCCTTTGCCCTCAGCTCAGAGGCTTTACCTGGGTCAGGGCCAGGGCAGGGGCTCAGCCAGGGGGAGCTGAGCCCATCTATGCCCAGCTGGCACAGACTGATTCCCAGGATTTAGGATGCCCCCCTGCCAAGGCCAGGGTTGTAACCCTTTCTGGGAGGCACCTGTGCCCCTATGGCCATGGGTGACGGGAAGGAAGCCCCAGCTCCTGCCAGTGGCATAGGCACCTGGTCCTGGCTCCCCACGACACCCCCACAAACAACAAGAGAAGCTCTCTGACCAGCTCCACCAGAGCAGGGGTGGCCTCAAAGCCTCCCACATGGCTGACCCGCCCGGCTCTCCCAGAGCCTGCTGAGAAGGCCAGGCAGTCACTATGGCCACCAAACATCTGCCTGCCAGTCTGAGGCCAGGCCCGAGTGGACAGAAATGGAGATAAACTAAGGACTGTGATGGTGTGGGGGCACCCAGGCAGGGGACAAGGGATGGCCTCAGGTGCAAAACCTGGGTGGGTCAGGAGCTGCTATGGGTCTGAAGTCACAGGATGTGGTGATGCCAGAGTGGAGCTTCCAATGGCCGGAAGTCCCTGAGGGTGGGAGGCTCAGCCCTGCCCTGGCCATAACTCCTGGGGCCTGTGCTCAGGCTGAGCGTGAGGCAAGAATCACCAGGGGAGTCGGAGCCCGGGTGGTGTCTACACTCAACAGATGGGGTGGGCAGATGCCATCGCTGTGGGTATCAGATATGGGGGTGGGATGGGAGGTGCCTCTGCCCTGAGCACTGACGAGGCCTGAGTCCTCAGAGATTCCCACTTTCTGCTCAGCTTTGGGGGTGGGCTGGGTTTTAGGCTGGGATCTGTACCCTCTGAACCTGCGCAGGCCCCAGACTCCAGCAGACCCACAAAGCATCCTCTGCCTCTCCCTAGTACCAGATCCCAGAGGGCCTCCTGAAAGTAGAAGGGACATGTCCTGCCTCGCCCCAGGCCGAGGGAGGCAGATCCTATAGGGCCTCTGGCAGGACTGGCCATCTCTGGGCCTCTGAGCTGTTGTGAACAGGGAGAATCCCTGGTGGCAATGCTCTGGCCTGCCCAGCGCTGAGCAGGAGCCACGAGGAGCTGTCTTTGTGACAGAGACCACACTGTCTAGTCTCAGAGATGCTTGGCTGTTAGGGGTGCAGAGCAGCCCCATCTGTGGCTAGCTAGCTGGCTGCAGAAAAGGGTCAGGCCCCGGAGCGTGACGTGGAGGGTGGGTTGGGGTGACAGACAGCAGTGAGAAGGCGTGTGTGCATTACCTGCAGCATCCTGAACTAGGGGGACGTCACTTTTTACTGGAGTTGGAGTGGCAGTGATGGGCGGGAAGCTGGGCGGGCTGCAGGTGGGGTGGGCCAGGCCCCGGCTGGCTCCAAGAGTGGCACTGAGCAGAGAGTATGAGAGACAGGACGGAGAGAAGAGGCAGGGGAGGGGGGGAAGGGGCGGCCGGAGCGTGGCCGGCACGAAGGATGGAGTCGCTGGCAGCTGCGGGGCCGCTCGGGCAGCCTCATCACCAGCGGCCACAGGAGGAGGAAGAGGAGGAGGAGGAGGAGCCGGGCAGCCTGGAGAGGGTGGAGAAAAGCAGAAAAAAAAAAAAGAAACCAAAACAAAGAACAAACAAACAGAAAGAACCAAAATGAGAAACCCGATGGCAGAAGCAGGTATGGCATGAAAATGTATGCACGGATGAGAGAGAGAGGGACACAAGAAGAGGGGGAAGGAAGAGAGAGAGGCGGGGCGTGCCGGGGGTCACGTGGGCAGGTGTGCGGGGGCAGGGCCGGTTGGGAGGCAGCAGAGGAAGGAGGCTGGGGCTGCACTGCTCCCACTGAGGCCCAGGGTCCTCTCCTGGAAACTGACACGAAGTGCAGCGCCGGGGAAGCAGGAGGATAGTGGAAGGGACCCAGTGCCACAGACCAGCTGGCTCTGCTGCATGCCATCCTGTCCTCCTTGGAGGCCATGCCCCGGACCTTCTGTCCCAAGCTGCACCCAGTGGGGCTAGGCTTTGGGAGTGGGGCCCGGCCCTGCCAGCAGCCCCCACCTGGTGCTCACCTGCTGAGGTGCTCTCGTTGCCCACAGGGGTGCTGGAGCAGCTCCGGTCCATGGTGGATGACTCAGATGACACGGCACCCGGGCTGCAGCCGGTGTAGTCCATGCACTCATCTGTCTCAGCATCCATCAGGCTTGGGGGGCCCTGGAAGGACATGGGGGTCCCTGAGAAAGTGGGGCTGAGGGGGATGTTGCCTGCAGTGGGCAGGATGAGGTTCCACGAAGCACAGGCCTGAGAGGAGAGTGGGACCGTGATGTACTCCCAACACCCTGGCTGGGCTCTCACCTTCGGGGGGCTCTCACCTTGGGGGGCTCTCACCTGGGAGGCTGTCACCTGGGGAGACTCTCACCTTGGGGGGCTCTCACCTGGGGGGCTGTCATCTTCGGGGACTCTCATTTTGGGGGGCTGTCACCTGGGGGGCTCTCACCTGCAGGGGGTTTCACCTGAGGGACTCTCACCTTCAGGGGCTCTCACCTGGGAAGGGGGTTATCACCTGGGGAGGTCCTCACCTGGGAGGGGGGCACACGGTCGAAGTTCTTCCCTAGCATCCTCCGCATGTGCTTCCGCGCGTGGGAGGTCATCTGGTGCTTGAGGAGGAAGGAGAACTGGCAGCCCTCCCGGATGCAGTGGAAGTGGCTGTTCACCTGGTTGTACTTGCAGCCTGTGGACACAGCCCCACCTGGCGTAAGCCCCCCAGCTGGCCAGCGCTCACAGCTTCCTGGGTGTGTCGGTCACTGTTCTGGGCTTGGGGGCAGTGTGGCCGACAAGGCAGATGGTGTCTGAGGACGAGGGCCTGAGCCGGGGCGGCACACTTAGGAGGAAGGTCGGGAAGTCCAAAGCTAACTGACTATCCACACCCTGGGCCTCCTCTCCAGCCTGGCACAGAGGCGAGTGACAATGCTGGGCTGGCCCCCATCCCCTGGCCCATACACGGAGAAGTGCACAGCTCCAGGGCAAGGGTGGTCCCTGTCTCCCAGGCCAGCCACCTCCCAGCAAGCCACACCTGTCCCCATGTCTCTGCTGGGGAGCCCGGGTGCTGCCTGCCCCTCTGCCCGGCCCCCAGCCTCCACTGCCTTGCTCTGGGCTGAGAACAAACAGAGCAGGTGGGGCTGAAACAGCATCGCAGGGCAGGTGAGGGCCTGCCCGCTGCCATGGCGCCTGGGCCGGCCAGGTGTCTTCTGTCATCCCCCAGCTTTGTTTGGCCCCAACTATCACCAAAAACACCACAAGTTGAGTAAATAATGGCAACTGCAGAATGCCCTGACATCTGTAAACTGAGCTCAGGGACCGCGCAGGCCGCCAGAGTTGATGCCTGTTGCCATGGCTACCAGCCCTCTCTCCCTGGCCGAGAACTCCTTTTTGAACTCCTACTTGAAGGCAAGGGTTATTTCCTCACTTACAGAAGGGCCAGACTGCAGCAGCCCCACCCCTACTGCGTGACCACCGAGCCATACCAACGGGCATTGCCTGCAGCCCAGGGGCCTCTGCTGGGCTGCCTGGCTCCCGCCTGCCCTCAGGTTCCGGTCTCTTCCTATGGAGAGTCCTGCCCTGTGAGTAGGCCATGCACAGGGGCTGGGGGCTCAGCTCCCAGCAGCACCACTACCTCTTGGGCATCTGTGGCTTCCCCATCTCAAAGCCATGGCAGTCCCTTCCTGGGTTCCGGGTGACAGGTGCTCCAGGTGAGCCCACAGGGAACTTGACTGTCCCCCACTAGATCTAAGCCACCACCACCGTCACCGCCCCCACCCATGATAGCACCCAGCCTGGCAGAGCTGTCCCTCCATAAGTAAGTGTAGAATGGATGAACGGACCAACAAACCTCATTTCAGACAAAAACCTCATCATTAAAGCCAGGGAAAGAGATCCCAGAGCAAAGAACTTTGAACTCCTGACTTCCCTGCTAGCCTCTTGAGAAAAGGAAGACAGAACCACGCCCAGCCCCCGGATGCTCATGACAGGGTCCCAGGGCAGCTATCTGGGGGTGGAGGGGTGATGCCCTGCGTCACCCCCACATTTATGGCTAGGCTCTGTGGATTTCGACTGTTTCAAAAGCTTGACAGTGCCTAGCTTGTGATATCTGGGACATCATTAACAAAACATGGTGGGGGACAGGACATGGGTACCGGGAGAGGAGGCCCAGGCCACCGGGGTCATGGTCTTGCTGCCTGCTGGAAGTCCCTGCCCGTGGCCCTGGCCCTCGGTACCTAGCCTGCCGCACTCCTCGCGCTTGGTGAAGTACTTGAAGCCATTGGCTGCCCGCCGCTCCGCCTTCTCATGCTTCTTGATGTGCCAGGGCAGCTTGGTGGTGATGTTGGTCACGAAGTAGCAGCCGGTGCGGAGGCAGTGGTAGTGCCCTCGCATTCGGAACTCGCAGTGCTGCAGGAGACACGGGAGGGTCAGGATGAGTGGGTGACTTTTGTGAGCTCCTGCCTGCCCCGAGCCTGAGGCTGAGGCGGGCCCTTGGCACACATATTCTTCTGCGCTCAGAAGCTGGTGATCATAAACACCTTCCACGTGTTAAAAAGCGGTACAGAGCCAGGCATGGTAGCTCACGCCTGTAATCCCAGCATTTTGGGGGGTCGAGGTGGGCGGATCACCTGAGGTCAGGAGTTTGAGACCAGTCTGGGCAACACAGTGAAACCCCATCTTTACTAAAATACAAAAAATTAGCCAGGTGTGGCGGCGTGAGGCTGTAGTCCCAGCTACTTGGGAGGCTGAGGCAGGAGAATTGCTTTATCCCGGGAGGCGGAGGTTGTAGTGAGCCGAGATTGCATCACTGCACTCTAGCCTGGGTGAGAGTAAGACACTATCTCCAAAAAAAAAAAAAAAAAAAAAAGCAGTGCATGCCCTTAGTCACTGCGCAAAAGCATCCTATCCTGGTCACCTCAAAGTTCCTCTGCAATCCCATACCTAGAGCAGACATGGTGAATCTCTGGTAACACTCTTCCCGGTATGCCCAGACCAGGACAGACATCACTGCCCTATCCTAGCACACCTGGGCCCAGGCTCCCCTCAGGCAGCCCCTCCTGGTCTTGGGGGTCAGGTCTTTAAAGTGTATCTGATCTGCCTTTCCTGTGTAGGCATGCACAATGGGCCTGTTTGAAACTTCTAGGGCTTTGGAGAAAGGGGACATAGCTAGTTCCAGGATAGGCCTTCAGTCACCACTGGGGGGGGTTAGACCTCACCAACTTAGCACCTATCTGGACCCCTGCCCAGGGGCCTAGGGGCAGACGGTGTCCTTTCCAGAGTCCTGGAGACCCATTTAAGCAAGATGTGAGAAACGGAGTCTTTGCTCGGAGGTGCCTGTCGTGTGCCCCGAGCTGGCCCTGCACCCCTACCCCTCCCCTGCCTCCTACTCTGCCCCTGGGCCGGCCCGCCATGCTGACCTGGTTGGGACAGAGACACTGCAGGGAGTAGTAAGCAAACTGGTCTCGCACGTTCACCAGGTTGTTGTTGGGGTTGATGTGGTCCAGGCAGTGGGACTCGGCCTTGCCAGAGGTTTTGCAGACATACTTGCAGTTCCCAAAGAGACAGTGGAAGTGGAACTTGTTGGCGTACTTGCAGTCCGTCGCGAGGCAAGGATCGCTGGAAGGAAACCACAGCCCAGAAGGTCATTGCCATTTCCAAGCCCTCCCTGCCGGTGTCCTGACTTTGCTTGTGTTGGGGTTCACTGCCCCATGACCAGTGGTACCACCAAGAGGGATGGCCCGGGCTGCCGTCCTGCGCAACAGGATGACTCAGCCAGAGACTACAGATCCCAGCATGCATTCCTGCCTCCTTATAGGAACTCTGCAGGATGCACAGGGATTGCAATATGCAGAGTGCCTAGAGCACTGCATGCTGGGACACGTAGTTTCCATGGCCACACCTCAGGATTGCAGATAAGGATGGCTGTAAAACTTCTTGGATTGGAAAATAAGGATGGTGCTGCCGGCCCTGGCGGGGTGCTGTGGGGCCCTGGCTAGCATGGCATGGGTGCCGCCGTGGATGTGGCTGACTGACAGAGTGCAGACGGGTGCTTGGCCCTACCAGGAAGCGCTGCTGCCACGGCCCTTAGCAAGCAGAAGCATGTGCCTGGTGTCAGCTCCTGGGGGCTCACAGCTGCTGGGCTCCCCAGGGTCAGCTCAGCGCCCACAGTACCCACCCACTCAGAAGACCTCACTCGCCGGCAGAGTGGGAGAGCTGCTGGGAAGACGGGGTGTGCTGGCCTGCCCTGGAAAACCTCCAGGATGCAGAGGGGTGTGGGAAGACACTGGTCCCAGCCTTCCATTCTGGTTGGCAACACGGCAGTCCCCTCCCAGGAGACCCACAGTGGGCACTCTGACCAGCCTGGGAAACCTGAGCTGCCACTCTGGGGAGGAGGACAGGGGAGGGGAAGCTGGTGGTTGAGGGACGGAGAAGAGTGCTGGGCCCCTTCCATGCTACGGACCCAGCCCCGGGTGCTCAGAGAGGGAGGACAGCTGCCACTCAGGCGGTATAAATAATCCAATTTATTACTTTTATTGAGAACAGGAAGCCGCACACATGATGGTACAAAGTCACCGTTCTCCCTACAAGGAGCCACCACCATCCAGTGAGGAGGGTCCCTTCCACCCAAGAGCTCAGAGCACTGTGCAGGCCAGTGACAGCCAGGAAGGGCCTGGCCCCCTCACCCCGACCCATGACTTTGAGTGCCCTGCAGAGATTCAGCTGTGGGTGTGAACCACAGAGGAGGCCAGCACGGAGGCCTGGAGGGAGACACAGCCCTTCTTATCAGGCTGGGAGACGTCCTCTGAGGACCACCACACCCAGCCCACCCCAGCTGGCCCTGTACCCTCAGGAGCAGTGGCCACTGCTGCCACCATCGGCCCACACTGGTTGGCCTGCTCTGGGACAGGCAGTGAGGTAGGAGCAGCAGCATCTTTGGCTGGCAGAACATCACCCGATGGTCATGCCCCAGAGAGGCTGGGGGACAGCCAGCACCATCCGCAGTGAGGAACAGGGCCTCCTAGCGCCCTTGCTAGCACCTACTCCCGAGACGCGAGGGGAACGCGGGACTCCCGGCTCATCGAGGGACTCACTTCTCCTGGAACTGGAGGAATCCGGGTTTGACCTGGGGCTTGGCGTTCTCTAGAGAAGTCGTTGCCAAGGGCGAGGCGGGCAGGTGAGGCACTGAAGCTGGGATCTGAGACATCTGGGGGATGGCGGAAGCCAGCTGCTTCCAGGCGAGCAGGGTCGGGGTGGAGGGCACGGAGGCTGGGCTGGGGGCGGGCCCCTCCAGAGAGGACACGGTGGCCGTAGTGACAGGAGGCACTGGAGGGGATGAGGGGGCCATGGGAGGTTTGGTCTCGGCAGCCGAGGCCGGGAAGGCAGCCTCGGTGTTTCCTTTTGCGGCTCCTCCCTCTGTCCGGAAGTGGAAGCTGTGAGAGGCAGAATAGCGGGTCTCAGGGGGGCAGCGAAGACAGGTGCACAGGGCATACGTGTGACTCCATCACGGGCCTAGACCCTGGTGTCCATCTCTACTGGTCCCCATCATTCAGCTCCAGAAGTCTCTGTGACCCCACCAGGACAGAAGGACTGGATAGCAAACTGCCCGACCTCTGGTTCCCAATGTGGGCTCCTGGCTTGGGCCTAACCATGCCTTTCTCGGTTTCCAGCTCCTCCTTGTGTGTGTGACAGCAGGCCCTGCCCCAGGAAGCCCCTTCCTTCCAGAACCTGCTCAGAGGTCTGAAAGGTAGGACTCAGTATTCACAGCAGGCTTCCCAGCAGGCTGCAGCCAGGGTGCCTGCGTGGTGGGGAAAGCCTTGGGAGCAGATCTGTTTTAAAAGATTGCAAGTTCTGAGTTCCCTTATAGTTGGGTGGTCAGGCTTGAAGCCTTTTAATTCCATGGGAGTTATACATTCATTTCATTATTTTTAGGTCAAAAGTAACCTAGAGATGTAATATTGTGGCCTGGAATGGCCTTCAGCTAGGTTTCCTCCCCAGGTCACAGCCAAATCTCTCCAGCTGGGCTCTGAATCCCTCTGGCCTGCTCTGCAGGGGGCACATGCTGGGACCGATGGCTGCCCCGGGGACATGGGTGCAGCAGCAGCTGTTGCTCAGGGCCCCAGGCTGAGGGCTAAGTGTGTGAAGGAGGATGGGAAGCCCACCCTTGCTGGGGCAGCACCTCTGAGACGCCGCTCAGCTTCTGTGGTCTGGTGGAAACGGCTGTGCAGGCCCCGGCCCCACCCATCCCAGAGCCAGGCTGGGATCAGTGGGCACTGCTGAAATGCCCCCAGCACCCTACTCACTTTGCGTGCTTGATGGCCCCGTCCAAGGTGCTGAAGAGCGCGCCACATTCCTCCACCACGCAATGGAAGTGGGCTTTGTGGAGGAAGTCACACTGGCCGTCGCAGAAGTCCTTGGTACCAAACCTAGCCAGAGGAGCTGGCGTTAGAGGAGAGCCAGGGGCTCTGGGGCGGGCGCTGGGAGAGGATGGGTGGGCACGGCCGGCAGCCCCTCACCTGCGCAGGTACACCTTCCAGGGCTCCGCCAGCTTCTCCTGCACCAGCGCCTTCACGGCCTTGCCCAGGAAGGGTGAGGGCTCCGTGGCAGGGCTCCCCTCCGCTTCCGCCTTGATGTTCAGCAGGCTGCCCAGGCCTGGGTTGCCCTGAGACATCTGTGAGGACAGAGGCCGAGTGTGAGGCTGGGGCACCTCAGGCGGGACATGGACACGGCTGCCTGGGGAGCAGCGGCTGAAGCTCGGGGCTGCAGGGACCCACCGGACCCTCAGTGCCAGCAGAGAATGCAGCCTGCCTGCTTCACTCTGGCTGTAGCTGGGACCTCCCGGAACTGAAAGCCTGCGTGCTGCCCAGGCCCCAGGAGCTGCTAGGCCTCCCCAGGGCTCCTCCACTTGAGCCCTTGCCATGGGATCCATCACTCAAGCTGAGGCCAAGACTCAGGGCGCACACTGCAGCCCAGACTTCGAGGCTCCCTGGTTACTTTCCTACCAGAAGGTTTTCAAAAGAAGCTGAGGAGGAGGAGGGATGGGGGAACCCCTACGAATTTCTTGCGAACAAGAGGAGGCCCAAAAAGGGGAGAGAGGAAGGAAGGAGGGAGGGAGGGAGGGAGGGAGGGAGGGAAGGAGGGAAGGTGGGAGGGAGGGAGGAAGGCTCACAGGTCAGATGGAGACAGGCTCGCTGCAGTGGCCAGGAGGGGGTCAGTGCAAAGGCTCCACAGAAAGGGATGGGGATGTGGGGGCAGCGGCCAAAGGAAGGGGAAAGAGAGCAAGTGGCCAAGGAGTGGATGCCTCAGGGCATCAAGGCTCCTTCTCCAGCAGGCGCCCAGCTGGGACCCCTGTGGTGAGAGGTGCAGCCCAGGCCAGGCCCCTCCTCAGCGCAGTCACTGGTGTACAGTAACCGAATTAATCTTGCTGTAGTCAAATGTATCATGTGAAGGGGGGAAAAATATATTTGAGATGATGTATAATTTACAGAGACCCTGCATTATTTAAAATAAATATTCCGGAGCGGCCTCTCCGGAAGCGTCCGAGCCCATTACTCAACCCGAAAAGTGGAAATTGATGTTTTGCTCCCACTTTAGTCCCCCCTCCCCAACCTCCTTTTAAACAAACAAAAAAATATATAAAATAAATAAATAAAATTAATAACGAGGCACGGACGAAGTTGAAGGGCTCTGGAAAAGCTTTTGGAGCCCTCCATCTGAAGGGAGAAAAAGGTGTCAGAGGCTGGGCTATATTTCTTCAGCCAGTTCATTAAATTAATTTGTAAGCAGTGGCTCTGAAATTATATCCGATGAAAAATGGCCTCAAAATTTAAATGGTACAAACTCATCTTATTAGAGGGAAAACATTAAAAAACAAACACACCCCCCCACCCCCCAGCACAGCTTTAATTTCTCTGGGTGGGGGAACGGGAGGCGTGTGATGGATGGCTCTTACCTTATTCATAAGCGAGGATAAAAGAGATGAATTTGCTGGGACTGCGTGGCCATTTGATTCATTACTAGAACACACAAACCAAGGGGCTTGAGCTCTGACGGCCGGGGCCTGAGCCTGGGCCCCGGGGCTCACCCTCCCTGCCCGGCCCTGGGGCTTCGGCTGGGCCCGCTGCAGCTGCCAGGTCTGGACCACCCCAGGCTCCAGCTAGAAGGTGCGGTTGGTCCTGGGCCAGCTCCCTAGGGGGCCTCGCCTCACCTGGGCTCCTTCACAGTCAGGTCTACACTGCGGTCCTGGGAGGCCTCATGGGGGCCTGGGGTGCCGGTGCTCTCACCGGGGTCCGGCTTCACCTGGGCTGGGGGGAACCTGGCTGGGGTGACCTGCTGCCCGCTTCCTGCAGGGGAGGGGAGGGAAGATGCGTCAGAGGGGCTGAAGGCCTGGCCGGGGCACTGCCCCCTGGAGGGAGGACAGTGGGCCGGGG
Source organism: Callithrix jacchus (assembly GCF_049354715.1). NCBI lineage: Eukaryota > Metazoa > Chordata > Mammalia > Primates > Cebidae > Callithrix > Callithrix jacchus. The sequence continues at coordinate 48,531,757 of NC_133508.1, forward strand.
GAGCCCCGGCTGCTGGTCAGTGCTTCTCCCGCTGATGTGATCACTCGAGACGCTTGCTCCTGTGTGGCAATTCTTCAAGTGATAATTATTGCAAAATTATGTCAAAGTTGTCCTGGCTCAGGGCCTCCTGGAGGAGAAGGGTGGGAGGCTGGGGAGGGGGCTGGGGTGGGGGGTGTGGACCCTTCATTTTCTCCACCAACTGTCACAGTTGATTTGTGGGGCTGCCGCTTAGGCTTTTATTAAAGACTCTGTTAATGCTGAGGGAAAGTGGCAGATCTGGACTGGGAGGGTCCCTCTGTGGTCCCCAGCCTGCGGTTGTTGGGTGACAGCCGCACGGAGCATGCCCAGGAAGGGACTCTGCTGCGTCAGGGTAATGGGGTGGATGGCCAGTCACAGCAGCTACACTGTGTGACCCCAGCAGTCAAGCTGTCTGAGGCAGGAACATGAGGCTGGGCAGGCTGGGCTGGGTCCGGGAGGGAGCTGGGCGGGTGAGGCTGCAGGAGGTCCGCAGAGCAGGGGTAAGAGAAGTTGCTGTCAGGGCTGTCCAGTGAGCCTTCCCCCACAATCCCCCAGTGATGGAAATATTAATTTGCCCCAAGGCGCTGCAGCTGACAGAGAGCCGCTTCAGAGACAGCAAGTGGCATTTTATTAAAAAATAAAACAGCTCCCTCCCCCGAGCTTGACCTTTCTTTTGGGGGAAGGAGACTTTTCTAATGAAAACAAAGTACTTGACAGTCTGGCCACTGAGCCCAGGTGGCCTTGGCCAGTAGGCACCTGGCTGGAGGGGTGTGGCCAGCGAGGCCCCACCTGGCTTGGACTAGGAGGTGGCCCCTCCATGCGGCTTCTGGGTATGTGCACCCTCTCGGGCCTGTGAGAGTTTTCAGACCTCAGGAGTCCACATTCTAACAGCTCTCCAAAGTCACCTGCCCAAGGTCCCGGAGAAACATGGTCCAAGCACTGGCAGCCTCCTCGAGGTGTAGGCAGAGCCCCGGGCTGGCCACGGGGACCCTCAGTCTCGCCGGTTCTGAGAGGGTTTCGAATGGGAGCAGGCATCTAGGCCAGGAGCCCCACTCCTGTGGGCAGCGCCTTGGTTCACCACTTCCTAGCCATGTGCCCGGGACAGACCATCCCCAACCGGCTGCCGGCTCCACGGGGTGGGGCTCTGTCTGGCGTCCAACTTACTGTGTCCCCAGCACCCGGCTTGGAGCCTGGCTCTCAGCGGGCATCAGTGGCTGTTGAGTGAATAACTGAAATAAGCCACATCCCAGACGTGAAATGAACTCTCCCCAAGGATTCAAAAAACAGGAACTACCCAGAGGGGGAGTGAGGTGAACAGAACTGGCCTCCCGACCCAATCCAGAGAAAAACAGAAAGAACATTTTTAAATGGAGAATTTATGAAATTATAGGAAGGAGGAAAGACACCTGCGCCCCTCAGCGAGTCAGCGTGAAGAAGGAATATGCAACCCCGGGCTCTGGCCCTTTTCTGTCCGACATGGCAGTCCCTGACCAAGTGTGGCTGTCTAACGTGACAGTCCTGCTTCCGTGTCACAGACCCAGCTTCAAGCACCAACAGCCACACGTGGCCAGTGGCTGCCAAGTCAGACAGTGCAGAACGGAAGGCTTCCATTGTAGAACAGAAGTGCTACTGGGCAGCACTTGAGGAGGGAGCCTGGGAAGGGCATACCCGGGCCTGGAGGTGTCCAGGTGTGAGGTGCTGCCCCTCCACTGCTGGGCTGGACACAGGCCCCGCTCCAGGTCAGCTGCAGGAAACTACGGGCATGCCTGAGGCCCTGGGCCTGCTCTCATCAGGGCTGGACTTGGGATGTGGGAGGGTGAACAGACGGTGGTGGGGGGACCTGCAGTGGCCCCAGGGATGCGGGGCAGCCTAGCAGGCAGGAACCATTGCCCCCACCTCATGGATGGAGAAACAGAAGCACAGGCCCCCTGCTGTGGGTGAGCCAGAACCAAGGGCCCCACATGGAAACCAACAGGATGGAGGCAAAGACCAGGCAAAGAAGGGGCGCTGGCAGGCAGGGGCCACATGGACACCACTTCCAAACACCTCCCGACTCCGCTCTGCAGCCTGAGGCCAGGGGGCCACCCCAGTCCAGAAGGTGCCCACTTTCCAGGCAGGACCCAGCCTGCTCACCTGGGTCAAAGGTGGCAGAGGGCTTGAGGGCAGCAGCGGCCAGCCTGGCCATCATGGGCGAGATGAGGCCCTTGCTCGCAGAGATCCTCTCCATGATGGAGGCAGGTGGCGCCGGGACAGAGGTGGCAGCCACGGGGGCCGAGTCTCCAGCTCCAGAGGTGACCAGCGAGGGCGTGTCGGGGGTGGCTGAGGCTGCTGCCCCGGATGACACTGCACCCAGGAGGCTGGGGGTGCCCACAGGCAGGGAGGTGCTTCCACGGCCAGCCAGGATGGGGAAGTAGGGCGCTGGGCTGGGCAGGCCGGAGTTGGAGAGGGCCAGGGCCAGGGGGATGGAGCCAGGTAGGCCCTGGGGCAGCAGCCCCGAGATCTTGCTGTTGGGGGGCTTGGTGGTGCTGGGCCCAGCCTCTGAAGCCTGCTGGCTGGTCGGGGAGGCGCTCAGGCTGGAGTTCTTGCTGCTGAGGGCAGAGAAGTCGACCAGGTCGTCGTTGCTGGACTCTTCCTGCTCCGTGTCCTTGGCGCCCAGCATCGAGGGTGGCAGCCCCAGTGCCCCCGAGGAGCGGATGTGCCGGCGCTCATGCTTGCGCTTGTGTGAGGTCATCTGGCTGGTGGAGGTGAAGGTGAAGCCGCAGCCGGCGCGGATGCAGTGGAAGTGGTTGGTGGCTTTGCTGTACACGCAGCCCTCATACTTGCACTCCTCATACTTGTAGAACTTCTTGAAGCCGTCCTTGGCATACGCGTCGTCCTTGATGTGGTAGCTCTTGTGCTTCTCAATGTCACACTTGTTCTTGAAGGTGAATGTGCAGCCTGGGCGCCTGCAGGGGACATGGGGAGCCTGTCATGGAGCCTCAGGGGGCCCAGAGGAGGCCCTGCCCTGCTCCCACTGTGGCCCTGGGTCCCTGCCTTCCCTCCCCAATTCTGTCCAGGAAGGCCCTACCCCGCTGACCTGCAGTGGAAGTGCGTGGTCTTCTGCCCGTAGAACTGGCAGTCGGCCGTGCCGCAGTCCTCGGTGGCTCGGAAGCGCTGGAACCCGTCGTTGATGAGCTGGGTGTTCTTCTTGTGGAAGTTCTCGTGGGTCATCACGTCAGACGTGCTTGTGTACACCTTGTTACAGCCCACCTGCACAGGACGGGATGGCGGTCAGGTGTTCAAACAGAGGCCAGGTGCTCCGGGGCCGAGGTCTGCGCCACTGAGTGTGGCTGGGGTCCCTGACTTCCCTGCTCAGGAGAGCTCTGGCACCCCTTCAGACTGGAGACCGCAGAAGGTCAACGTAGGAAGCCAAGGAGAAAGCCTCTAACACCCCTTAGCCCCCACGGAGGGGCTGGGTGCTGCTGGGGCTGCCTCTGTCTGTGCCAAGGGTCAGGGCATTTCCGGAGACCTGGGGCACTTTTTGGCCCAGGAGAGGGAGCTACATTCTGCAGAAGTTGGATTTTGAGTGCCAATCCATGGCCCTACCTCTAAAACCCTCAGCGGCGGACAGGGGCTGGACCCCGGAGGTCACCTTTAGCCCAGGGATTTGCTCAGTGGACAGTTCCTGGGCACGGGGCCCTCCCACCCCATCCCAGCCAGGCCAGGAAGGCAACGTTGCCATATTGAGTAAAAACCCGTGGAATCCGAACACTCTTGAAGGCTGGGCCATGCCAGTGTCTGCACCATCTCAGAGCCCAGAGGGTGGCCCCCCTCTCCTTGAGGCCCAGGTTGTTCACGGGGCCCATAACAACCCCTGACAAATACCGGGGGAGGCATGGGGCTGCTATTTGCAATCCAAAGTCGCTCCTCCTGGCCCTGACACCTTGAAAAAGCCCAGACTCTGCGTGGCATTAAAACAAAGAATTAAACAAAAACCTCCTCAGGAATCATTTGCAATGCAACTCTTGGTGTTAAAGCCTGAAAAATGTCGTCTGTATAAACAGCTCACTGAGTTTCATCCACACCAAGTACGGCCATGGGGAAGGCCCCGCCCTGGTCCCCCAGACACCACCCAAGCCTGAACCCCAGGACCCTACTGGCTTGCTGGGTATCCCTGTGTGGGGCCTGAAGAGGGGCTCCCGATCAACTGGGGTCCCTGCCCATGGGGCGGCCCTGGCTCTGGGAGTGAGGGCTTCAGGGACTCCGAACCAGGACGGCCTGGGGGCGGGGGGCACCTGCATGCAGTGGTAGTGGGTGCTCTTCCCATTGAGGTGGCAGCCGTGGTAGTAGACGCTGCAGTCGTCCAGCGGGCTGAAGCGCATGAAGCCATGCTGCAGGGAGTTGTCGCGCTTCTTGTGCATGTTGTAGTGGCGGATCACGTCCTGCTTACTCGTGAACCTCTGCCAGGAGACAGCACCTCGTGGGCAGGAGCCTGGGTCCCCCCTCTGCCTTTCCTCCCATCTGCCAAGAGCACCTGGGCCAGGTGCTGGCCTCAGGCCTCCCTGGAAAGAACCCTGCTTGGGGTCAAGGCAGCCCAGACTGCCCAAGGCCAGTGGCAGGCACACCGGCCCCTGCAGGGAACTATCCCAGAGGTTCTAGAACCATCGATTCTCCCCTGATGTTACCCTAGCTCCCCAGTGGCCATCCCCAGGAGCACAGAAGATGCGTTGGGGCCAAGTCTTGGAGGCAGGGGCTCTGGTGCTGACAGTGCACCTGGGGACTGAGGCAGGCTGGGACCCCAGGCCATCAAGAGGGAGCTGCCCTACACAGGCTGCCCCAACTCTGCCCTCAGTCACCAGCTCTGCCCTCACCAGTGGGCAGCCTTGGGCATAGCGGCGTTCTGGCTGAACCTCAATTTTATCATCTTTAAGATGGGGCAGCAATGCTAACTTAAGGCCATTGCAAAGAGTCAGTAAGACAAGGCTCACGGGCTGGTTGGAGCAGCCCTAGAGATGTGGGAGGCTCTCAGTGAGGGCTAGAATGATCACTGTGGGGATGTCCATGGCGCCTGAGCCTGTGAGCTGCTCCGTCCGTGGGAATCAGGGAGTGTGGGCAGGCTAGACGTTTTTGTCGGCCCTCTGTCTGCTCCAGTCAAGTTTAGGTGGTACAAGTGCAACTAAGCACCCCCGACCCCCACTTCTCAGTGCCTCCATGCTGCGCTGGTGGGCAGGGGAGTGGGAGCTGGTCCTGAGGCAGCCGTACCTGGTAGTTGCACTCGGGGTCGAGGCAGTGGTAGTGCTCCCGGTACTGGTAGGCACAGTGGATGTGGCCACAGTGCTGGCTGCCCGAGAACCTGGAGGGAAGCGGGTAGCGTCAGGGCCCTGCTCTGGGTGGCAGCCCCAGCCCCAGCCCCAGGGAGGACTCTTCAGGCTCTGTATGGCACTTGGAGGGGAGGTGAAGTTGCAGAGGCCTGGGCAAGTGACTGGGCCTGGAGGGAATCCCAGGCCCACTGAGGCAAAGAGGCCCGGGCCCAAGAAGGGAACGGCACTGAGGTGGCCAAAAGTCAGAGCAGGAGGAGACAGAGGAGCCCGAGCCCTGGGATGGGAGGGCAGGCAGACGCCCCCTCGGCTGCCCACCTGCCTTTTCTGCAGGGGCTGTCTGCCCTATTCCCAGCCCGCCCAGCTCCAGCCAGGTGCAGAGACCCTGCTTGGGCCCACCTGGGCTCTGATGCTGAGAGGTGTTAGAGGGCTCTCTCTGTCCTGGGATTTTCCTGACACTTGAAACAGTGCAGAGTTATGAATTTTTAAAGCACAGCATCTGTTTGGCTTCCTGCAGCAAGAAGCTCACTCTCTAGCCGCTGCCGCCACCGCCAGGAGCCCAAGCTGCCTCCCAGGAAACCCGTCCTCCTCCAGGCCCCTGGGCCGCTAGGACGTGGCTCTCACAGCCTCGGTGACGGCGGGCTGTGGGGAGGCCACGCTGGAGAGGCCACACCATGACAACTGTGGAGAAGGGTGTGGCTTAGCTTGCCTGTCCCCCTCCAAGGATGATGAGAGATTGCAGGAGACAGAGAAACCCCATACTGTAAGGGGAAAACCACGTGCAAATAAATATTTAAGCTGAAGCTGCCAAAAGGGCCATCTGTGGAGGCACTAATAATAACGGTAATAATAATACTACAGAGGAGACAGCACGGGGAGAGCTGATGACACAGCGGGACGGGAGGGGTGGAGCTGAAGACAGAGCGGGACAGCGGGCAGAGAAGAGCGGGGCAGAACCTGATCCGTGGACAGACAGGCACCGGCTGCTGTGTGCTGGCCCATCAGAGGGCAGGCGTGGGGGGGGGCGGGGAGTGTTATTTGTGTGATTTGGGGGAATCTGTTGAGGCAAAGGCGTTTCACTGCCAATGTCACTGCCTTTGGGATGGAAAGGGGTTGGTCTGGAGTCAGGTGGTGTCAGAGCCTCACTAGGGAAGGCATTGGGCTGTGTCAGAGGATGCCAGCCCACCCCTTCTCTCTCTCTCTCTCTCTCTCTTTTATTTTATTTTTAAAGATAGGGTCTCACGCTGTTGCCCAGGCTGATCTCAAACTCCTGGCCTCAACTGACCCTCCTATCTTGGCCTCCCTCAGAGCTAGGATTACAGGCATGAGCCACTGTGCCCGGCCTGTCTCTACCTTCCTAACCCGACAGTTCCACAGTGGCTGGCACCCTACCCAAGGCTCTATGTAACAGCAGGACCCAGGCAAGCTGGGGGTGCTGCACTCACCTGTGGCCAGGCCCTGTGTCGGAACCCCGGCCCGACCTAGAGGCACAGGCTGCTGAGGGATGGTGCAGCCTGGACAGCACAGAGCAGAGGGAGGCTCTGAAACAGGCACGTTGGGCAGCCCTCAGTGGGTGGAGGGACCAAAGTGGAAGGGGGTGGGAGGAGGCAGCTACCCTGGCCCTAGAGGTCAGATGTCAAGCGAATGGCCTGAGTCCCCAGACAGTCCTGGCCCCCCACCTTCTCTCCATGGCACTCGCCCCCAGGGGCCTACCTGGCGATATATTTCTGGTAAATGTTTACATCTTCAGTGGCGGCTGGTTTATCTGTGGGCAGTCCGTTCCTGGCGAGAGACACGCAGGTCACAGCCGGTGAGCGGACGGGCAGCCTCATGCCGAGGGGGCATCTGGAGGGCAGCCCCTGCCCTGAGCCCCCAGCCCCTCTGCTCTGCAGTGTCCAAGGCACCCAGGGCGGGACTGAGGATATCCCTGGTGGAGGCTGGGCAGAGGTTCAACAGGCCCAACTCTGGGAGGGCAGGGCCACCTCGAGCAGGTGGGGCTGGAACCCCCCTTGGGCACAGGCCAGCCTGGGGTCTGATGGGGCAGAAAGCCGCAGAACCCTGGCTCAGCCACCTGGCACTCAGGGAACATCAGGAGGCCGCTGGCTGAGGGGCACCAGGCCCCCCAACGGGGAAGGATGCAAGGTGTATCCTTGGGGACGGGCAACTGGGCAGGGGAGGTGTATCCCGGCTAGCTCTGCTCCTAGGTATGCAGCCCCCAGGGTCCGGGGCCACTGCAGGAGGCACTCTGGGGAAGGGTCTCACTCAGCTCCATACCGCCTGCCATCTTACCACCCAGGCCACCCCCTGCCCATGGGTTCAGGCTGTAAGGGTGTATGTACCTCCCCACTGCCTTTGCTTCCTGCCTCCCCCGAGCCCAGGAGCCAGGGCCACCATCATGGACCCAGTGTCCCACCCGGGGCGGGGTTTTCTCAGCCAGCCACAGGCCTGCATCTAGTGCTTGCAGCAGCAGGTGAGGAAGCTTGTCACGGGCAGATGGGAGTGGCTGCAGTGCCAGTGTGCATGCTATCGAAAGGCAGAGCACCCCAGTGCCTGGGAGTGTGAGCATGTGTGGGGGCGTGTTCGAGGGGCATGGGAGGGGTGGAGCGTGCAGCGCCGGGAGTGGGATGGGTGCTGCGGGGGTGCTCATGTGTGGTTCTGTGGGCGAAAGAGTGAACATGAGTGTGGACCGTAGACGGCGGCCTGAGTGTGTGTGCGCCTGGGTGCACAGTGGATGTGTGTGAGGTGTGAGCGGGAGTTGTGTTCTCAAGCACGGGTGACCCTGGTGAGGAAGGAGGCCTCCCGTCTAGTCTAGCTCCTGGCTCTGGGCATTGTGGGGTAGGGAGCTCCTTACTTGACAGTGGAGACGGTCCCCGTGGTGATGGAGTCTGTTTTGGAGAAGGTTGACTTCAGGTACTCGGGAGTGTTGAAGGGCAGGGAGGCAGGCGGCTCCGGCCCTGGTCCGGGGGCGCTTGGGGCACTGGGCACACTGGTGAGGGGTGTGGGAGCCAGGCTGGGGGTGGGTAGAACCTTGGCGGGGCCTGGCTTCTGGATGCCCCGGACGTCATACTTGGAGGGGCGCCCCACCTTGCCCGTCTTGAAGGCGATGGCCCCGCCCATGTCGGGGCTGCCCTCCCCGGGTTTGAAGAGGTGCAGGTACTTGACGTTCTCCAGGTCGTACTTGGAGGGCTTCTTGTAGGTGCTCCCGTTCTGTGGCCGCAGGTTCTCACCAGTCTTCAGCTTCTGGATGAAGAAGTCGTACTTGGAGGCCCGGGCGACCAGGCTCTGCATCTGGACGCTGCTGTGGGACGGCAGGGGCAGGATGGTGGCCTTGGTCTCCAGATGCGCTGTGTTGCTGGGCAGCCGCAGGCCGGGCAGGGGCCCCACCGCTTCCTTGCCTGCACGCTCCTCGGCCTTGGTGCCAGGGGCTGGCCAGGAGAGCTGCTCGCCAGCCTTGAGCTTGCGGATGTATTCCTCGTACTTAGAGAACCGTGCTCGCTTGCTGAGGGTGTCCTCGGAGGCAGGCAGCATGGAGGAGGTGGCCACCTCTGGTGTGGAGCCCGCGTGCAGCTTCTCGAAGCTGATCTTCCTGGCCAGCTCATCCCGCGTGTTCTGGTCGTCATAGCCAAACATGCCGAGGAACTCCGTCATGGTGGAGGCCGCGTAGTCCCGCAGCGAGGAGGCCTCTCCTGAAGAGGAGGAGGGGTGGTGCATCACCTCTGGGAGGGAGGGGGAGGGACAGGAGGTTCCCCCCACTGGGAGCCCCCACCCACAGAGGGAGGGGGTCAGCGTGGGGAGGGGCGGAGCAGGACATGATCTATGGACGTTTGGCTCACTTGTTAGGTTTTACGACTCTTAAATTAATTTGTTTTAAAAAAAAGTAATTAATACTGGGGTAAAATAAAACGAGTTCATCAATGCCAGGAAAATCAATTTCCTAAATGTTCTGGCCGATGGCTTTTCAGTACATTAAACAAAGTTTCATAAATGTCTCCGCTCTCTCGCCTTGGCCTAATATGAAAGAAGTCATTTTACTGGAAGGAAGGCCAGATCCCAACCTGCCTCCCAGGGCAGGGAGCAGCAAGAGCTGGGGACAGGTAGGGACATGGGTCACTGGCTGGGTGGCCGAGCAGGAGCCCAGGACTGAGGAAGATGCTCTGGCCAGGGTCGAGGTGGGCCTGGCTCAAGGACCTCCCTTGACCCTACAAATGGATCCCCTGGGCAGATGAAGTGTCCACCCCAAGCCTTCCTAGGACCTGGGCTCGTGGCCTCCCCACACCTTCCCAGATGTGGAGGGTCCCTGACCACACAGCTCAGCCAGGGGTTCGGGCGTGTGGATGTGCTTGGTCCAGCTTCGATGTAAGACCTGGACGCATCCTCCAAACCCCTGGCCCCCTTCGGTTTCTTGCACTCACACAAGGCTGGGCCACCTGGGGAGTGCAGGGGTCTAGGCAGGGCCTGAGTGCAGCCTCCCCACTGTGGCCACCCCTGGGCGCACCAGGAAGCCTGGAGCCACCTACCCACAGTGACATGCATGCACACTCTCACACAACACACACCCACAACCCCCCACACAGTCACATCACACAATCACATGCAACACACACATGCATTCTCACAACTCTCACCCACACGGTCACATGCACACAATCACATATAACACACACCCACACAATCACATGCAACATACACATACATTCTCACCCACAGTCACATGCACACACATGCCATCATATACACAACACACACATGCATTCTCACACCCACACCCACACAGTTACATGCTCACAATCACATACATCACACATGTAGATTCTCATACTCCCACACCCACATGTGCATACAATCACATACTTCACACACATGCATTGTCACATGCACACAGTCACATGCACACACTTAAACTATCACATAAACCCACACATGGTCACATGCACACAATCACAACACACACATGCATTTTCATATACTACACACCCACAATCATGTGCTCACAATCACACAACACACACATGCAATCACACACACACACCTTCCCAGACATGCAGTCACATAAAACTCATGCACAGTCACATGCAGACTCTCACATAAAACACACACAGACACAACACACATACACACTCATACAGACTCACAGACAACATGCACACCTCACACACACTTGCACTCACACTTGGGTTCACCAGCTCCCATCCCTAGCCACCTTCCTGCCTCTGCAGACACACAGGTACACAACCCCTCAAACCTCCCCAGCACCCCGACCGGGTCTCTGGGAATGAGGGAGAAGGCGGTCCTAGGCTAATTCTGAGCTGTTCTTCTGCACACGCCCCACCCCACGGCCGAGGCGTGACCCCAGTGCACACGCACACTTGCCCCTTCACTGCCTGCATGCTACACGCCTCCCGTGTGCCATGCCCTGCATGGGGGTTGGGTGCACCCGAGAGACTGAGACCTGACGGCCCCAGGGACACCGTGTTCTCTCTGCTCGTGTGCAATTCAGTCACGTGGGCACACTCGGGACAGCAGGACCCTGGGCTGACCACACAGCTGAGGGAAGGTGTGGCGGGGGCATCTTCTCCAGATGAACCTGCCACACCTGCAAACCTCAGAGATACCTGGGATGGTATCTATGGAAGGGGCAGGGCTGGGCCTGGGCAGGGGAAGACACCTGGTGGGATGTGGAAGGAGAGGCTGTGGGACCTGGCTAGGGGACGAGAGGATAGCCACAGGCAGCCACCCGGCACTCAGGGTGCACAGAGGGACTCAAGCAAACAATAGTTTCCCTGGGGTGGGGCAGGTCAGCATGAGTGCTATGCAGTGTCGGGGGGCCCAGCTCGGGAGGAGTGGGCTCCGTCTGCTGGATTCAGTGGCTCAGGGACTGGAGAAAGGGGCTAAAAATAGCTGGAGGCAGCTGAGCCCTCGCTATATATGGCAGAGAAGCAGAGGCTTCGAAGGGCAGGCAGCTTGCGCAGGGAGAAGACCAGGCAGGGGTCCCTGGGGCAGCCCAAAGGCCTACATGCCCGAGCCCAGGCCCAGAGGTGGTGGCGGGGGGCCAAGCCCACGGGGGCAGCTGGGGCTGTCTCTCTCCTTCAGCACTCAGGGCAAGCAGGCAGTCTCAGTGTCCAGCTGAGGGGGCGAGGCCTGGGTCCCTGAGGCCACTGGCAGTTCCAGGCCAGCCTCTGCCCGCAGCTCTCCACTCCCCTGGAGGAAAGAGGCAGGGGCCGAGGACCACCCTGCTCTGTATCAGCTGCAGGCAGAGCTGGCCTGGGTGGAGTGTGGAGGGGACGGAGGCCCTTGTCTCGTCCTGCTCCTCCTCTCCTCTCTGCGACCAGCACAATCACCTTGTGTCTGGCTACGGCAAGGGCTTTTCCTATCAGAGGAAACTGAAGGTCACACTTTTCCTCATTGATCTTGCAATGTTTGTTAATTACTCTGTCACTGATGTGGCGAAGGATAATTAAACAGCTCTGTTTATATCTTATATGCATAATTATGTGGCTGCGCAGGGCTCCCCGCACTGGGAGGAGATGCGCCCCTCACTGCAGGGGAAGGGCTCAGGGAGCGGGCAGGGGAGGCGCAGGGCACCAGCCACAACTGGGAAGGAGGCTGGGGGCAGAGAGAAGGCCCAGATCCTGGGACTGTTGTCCTGGTGACCCCATTTCCTACAGGAACCTCCCCTGAAGCAGAAGGAGCGCAGGGCTGCTCTGGACCCCCAGGGCACAGAGACACCAGCAAAGCAGGGCCTCGGTGCCTTGTGGGAGAGAGGCGAGCCAGGGGACCGCTAGCGGCCGGGGCAGCTAGCTGTAAGAGGATACACTGGCTGGGCCGCAATCCGGGTGGCCCTGAGACATCCTGCTGGGAAGGCTGGGCACAGAGGTGTAGGGAAGGAAGAGGAGGCTGAGGAGAGTGGCGGAAAAACAAAGCTTTTCCTGGGCTCCTCCAAGAAAGCTCCGAGTAGCAGAATGTGCAGACGGCAGGTCTGTGGAGCTCACGCTGTTGACCACTGTGCCCCTCTTGTGCCGGGTACTGGGTCCGGTAAGCTCAGGCCTCACAGGTGTGTGTGAAGAGTCACCTACCCATCATCTGTCCAGCCATCTATCCTGTCCGTCCGTCTCTCCCTCTCTCCCCACTTGTCCAGCCCTGACCATCCCTCTGCCTATGGTTTCTCGAAGACCCCCTGTGCTTGGGGCAGCTCCAGCCCTTCCCTTCTCAATGGGGTACCCCTCCCTGTCCTAGTCTCTCCCACCCCAGGATTCCTCACTGGGTGGGATGAGGGGCCGGTATTTGGAGCAGGAGTGCGGAGTTGGGTGTGCTTGTCAGACACACTGCCCCTTCCCTGCTGTCCTCCCTGTCCTGGACTTCAGCCACCCTTCAAAGGCCAGGCACTCACCTGGAGCCTGCTTGGCAGTGGAGCCGCTGTCCTCCTTGGAGCCTGCCCCATCTGAATCCTTCTCCTCCAGGGCACCACCGTCCTTGGAGGGCTCCTCTGCATGGTCTTCCTCATCGCTGCAGCCCTGGGGCTGCACCATGTAGACACCCTCAGGCGGCAGTTCCAGGCCCTCACGGGCAATCCGCCCCAACACGGGTGTGGGCGCTGGCTCCTCGCTGTATTCCCCGTTCACCCACTTCTCAATCACCGCCCGCCTCTTGTCTTCTTCGCTTCGGGGGGCCCGGGCTGCCCCAGACTCGGGGCCACTGTGCTCTTGGTCCCGGGGCCGTGGCGGGCTGCCCTCGGCATGGGAGCTGGCCTCAGCTCGCTTCTCTACCACCACCTGGCGGCTCAGTTTGGCGCAGATGGCATTCAGCTTCAGGCCGCCCTTGCGCTTGGCTGCCATGGCGGTCTTCCCTGCAGCCGGGTCCGTGCACCGGGTGCCCTCAGCTGCAGGGATGGAGGAGGGCGCAGAGGTCAGAGGTAGGCAAGGCCAAGCACAACCCGCCCTCCAAAACAGCCCTGCATCCCCCAAGCCACGGGCCTCCCCCACCAACCACAGTTCCATCAAACTGTCCTGAGACGGCCTGGCATGTGTCTGTTTCCCTCGCTAGTCTATGAGCTCCTTGGCCAGGCTTGAGACTCACTCACTTTCTGAGCCTGGGAGAGTGCCTGGCACAGAGTAGGTAGTTCAAGAACTAGTCTGTAAATGAACAAATCAATGAATGACTCGTCGACTACAAGGGGGACCCAGGTCCTGGAGGCATTTCCTAGGCTTGCTGGGCCCTGGAAGGGGGCATGTCCTTTGACACACAAGGGAACTGAGGCCCCGGCAGGTTAAGGAGCCGGCCATGCAGCCAGGCTGGTGAGGGACAGCATGGCACTGCTGATGGCCGGTTCCACTTGGGAGCATCCTGCCCTACCACACGTCCCTGGGAGGAGTCACGGAGAACCATGGACCAGCCTGTGCCAGCCTCTTGCCTCACTGCCCTGGTAGCAGTTGGCTGGCACTTCCTACCTGAGCACATCAGTCCCTGGTGTCTCCTCTGCCAGGCCAGGTCCCTGGGCCCTGCCTGACTCCAACCCCACTCAGCAGAGAGCAGAGATCTCCTTTCCTCCCATGGTCTCCTTTTTCTCAGGACCCTCCCGAAGGATCCTCCGAAGGATCCTCCGAAGGCCTCCCTGTTCCTCAGTCTCCTTCTGGCCTCAGGGTCTTCTCCAGTCCTTGCTAGCTCCCTCGAGGCCTCTCTGGGCATTTCCTGTGCCATTTGCTTCCCCAGGTCAGTCAGAGCCATCCAAGTGGAGTTCTTCATGGCCCTTCCTGGGGCTACTTGTCCCTGTTTTAGGACCTTGCTCCCCAACCTCGGCCAGCCCCTGCAGCCCTGGAAGGCCTGGTCAGTCCCCTTCCTAGGCCCCCGGAGTTCCAGCAGGAGCAGGTGGGATTGCTTAGATCCCTCATGGAAAGCCCTGAACTGGCAGTCACAGCACCCAATCCCTGAACAAGACAGTCCGACACACACAGCCAGAAACCCTAACGAGGTGACTTGAGAGCCAGCGACTTCCCTTGAGGTGGCACAGCCTGAACTCAATCCCTGATAGGGCACCAAGCGTCCTGGGGGGCATATGGCAAGCCCACCCACCCACCACACAGACTGGGACCTGCCACAAAGGCTGACAAGGGTAGACACACACATGCACACACACACAGAGTGCATACACACACAGACTACACACACACGAGCACACAGTGCACATAGATGCACACACAGTGCACACAGCGCGCACACACGCGCAGAGTGCGCACACATGCAGAGTGCACAGAGTGCACACACAGAATGCACACACATGTACACACACATGCAGAATACACACACACCCCTGCACAGAGTGTACACACACCCGCACACACAGAATGCACCTGCATGTGTAACTGTTTGCCCACCCATCCCTTTACTGAGCTCCTTCTGTGGCCAGACCCTGTGGTGGGACTGGGGACAGGGCAGTGGCCACAGCTGCAGGGGCTCAGCTCACACTCACTGTGTAAAGGGAGCACCAACAAAATGTGCTTCTCCGTGGCTCTCACCCGAGGAAGGGGGATGTCAGAGCCTCCATACAGGGGTGAAGGCTAAGTGAGGGCAGGGCCCCCTGGCTCTGTGATCAGAAGGGGCTTCTCTCTAATGATTACCCCCCTGCAAACGTTCCACATGCCTGGAAACCCAACGAGAGGCTTACTCAGACAGGAATGGCAGTGCCAGGTCCCCCAGGGCTGCATCCCAGAAGTGGACTTGACATGTACGCACAGATAACTGTCCCCTGAGAGACAGTGACTGGTACTCCCAGTCAGATCCTCGCCCGGTAGCCAGTGGCCAGTATTGATGGCTCACTTGGTTCAGATGAGACAGGGTGATTCTAGCCCAGCCAGACCCACTGCCAGAGAAGGGTCTTCTCAGCTATTCCCAGGCTTTCCAGTCCTGGGACCCTGGCTTCAGGGCCTTAGCCACTTTCCCAAGCCAATGTCCACTCTATCCAGGTTCGTCCACATCTCCAAGCCTGTGCCGCCCACACCCGAGACCCCAGGCACTGATGTGGGGTCCCCTCTTGAGGTTCTGAGGTGAGGTAACCCCATCACAGCATTCTGCTCAGCCTCGCAGCTGCCCAGCAGGTTATGTGAGGCTGGAGTTTCTTCCAACAGGCCTCCGGGGGAGTGGGCCTCACCTGGTCCTCTTGTCCCCTGCCCTGGATGGGGAAGGGAAGGGGGGCAGTGGGGGAGGCAGCACTATTTTTACCAGGAGGTAAGCAGCCAAGTGTGGATGGCAGACGGCAAATGAATCTATAAATATTTATCCTAAGGAAGAGGGGAGCAGAAGCTCCCAGGCCTGCACTTGCTGCTGGTGATGCCCCCTCCCCGGGCCCCCACCCATCCTGGAGCCTCCCTGCACTCTGGCCCACCCAGCCCAGCCTACCTTCTCCCCATCTCGGCAGTGCGCCCAGCTCTGCTTCTGCCTGGGCCCCCACCAGCTGTGGTGCAGCTGTACACCCAGGAACCGCCCCAAGCCCCAGGCCCCTTTGCTCCTGCCGACTCCCCCGGCACCTGCCCTCCAGCTGCCATGCTGCCCCAGCCCACCTGCCTTCCAGATGTTGCCCTCCCTCTCCCTCTCCTGCCGGTCCCGGGGGTGGAGGTGGGAGGCACGTGGGCTGGGGACACAGGGGCAGGAGGCAGAGGCAGGGCTGAGGTTCTTAAGTGTGAGCACGTGCGAGGCTGGGAAGCGGGAAGCGGGGTGTGTCTGGGCTGAGGTCTCAGCTCCCCGCCACCTTCCGGCCCAGGGCCCTGGGATCCACAGACATCCCCCCACCCCGCTGTGGTCTGACCCCAGACTCCTGTCCATGTAAACATTCCTCTGACTTTCTTCCCTAAAATATAAACGCCATGGCCAGGCCTCAATGGAAGGAAGCCATCCGTCCCCGGCCCTGTCACTGTGCCTTTCATCTCCTTCCCGCCACCAGCCTGCCTGCTGCTCTATTTACACTGGACACTTCCTCTGGGAACAATACTGCCCAGGAGGCAGGCTTGGGCCAGAGGGTGGGAAGGCGAGGGGACTCCTGCTCTGCTTCCCCGGAGACCGGAGCGGCGAGGGGAGGAGCCGCCAAAGGGGGCTCAGCTGGGCCTGGGACCCACAGACAGAGCCCACTCTCTGCTGGTGGTGGTGTTCTTGGCCTCCAGCCTCTGGCCCCAGGGGCTCTGGCACCGCACCAGGGTATGGCACAGCCTCTGGGGTCAGGGATGGTAAGCTCATGGCCGAGCTCTGCCCTGCGCTAGCTCTGGCCCTGGACAAGATTGCTCCCTGTGGAGAGGCAGCCGGGCTGTTAGGGAGAGGACACCTGTCAGTGCCAAGCAACTGGCCTGACTGGCACAAACCTGGGAAAAGGCAACTGGGCCCCAGGAGGGCCACCAGGCAGATGTGGCGCCACACCAGGGCTTGAGATTCCAAGGCTGAGAAAGCTCCCCGGCCTGGAAGAGGCAGGGGACAGAGGAGAGGCAGATCTGGGCAGGGCGGGCTGGGCTCTCAGCCCCTCCTCGGCTCCCCAGGTTTGGAACCTTCCCTCTCAGGGTGCCACAAGTGACAGTCCCCCAGCAGGTCTTGGAGCTGGGCTGACCCTGCACAGGGCTGGGGAAAAGGGGCAGGTACTGGACCGTCCATCCACCTTTCTGGGCACTAATGGATGACTCATGATGGCCCAGTGGAGCTGGCATTGTCTCCATGCCATTTCATAGAAGAGGAGGCTGATCCTGGGGCTGTGGACACCCCGGAAACCAAGCTCACCCTGACCAGGAGCTCCCAAAGGCTGGGACTTGCGGCATCCCCATGAGGGACCCTGCAAGGATCCCTTCCCCTGCCCAATCCCCTCCTCACCCTCACTGCCTGTTCCCATAACACGGGGCCCCTTAAAGTGTTAACTGCGGTGGGTGAAATGCTGCACAGATTGCTACAATAAATAATTTACTGATATTTATAAATATTCAAATCAGCCGGCTTCAGAAACGGAATGAAGGGAGGGCCTCGGGAGAAGGCCCCGCGACAGCATGAATCTCCTTGCTCCCTCCACAGGCTGGGGCAGGCCAGGGATCCTGCCAGTTTGGGGTGAGAGGCGGGCGCCTGGAGCTGCACCTAGATCCCCAGTCCCCTGATCTCGCTGTTCTCTGGGGGTGGCCTGCTCATCTGGTCAGGGCCAGGCCCCCTCCCACAGGCATCCTGGGTTCGAGAGAAGGGGCTCCAGTGCCCACCGCCCATGGCCTGGGTCTCAGAGTTGCTTGTCCTGCCTTGACAGTGGAAGGGGATCTGTCCCAGGGGGCTGGGCAGGCTTGGCAGTCCCTCCCCGCCCATGAGTAATGTGTTTTAGGGCCGGGCTGCCTGTCAGCGCTGGGGCTCTGGTGCTTTATGGGCTCTGCTTGGTGGCTCTGAACTCCCTGGTAGGAAATAAAGTTGTCCCTGCGCGTCCCTTCTAAACATTTCACTCAGTGGAAACGGTGTTTAAGAAAAATGAGGACATATTTCTTCCTAAGGATGCAGTATCCCCTTTGGGCAGCCTAATGCCCGCTGTATATCAGGAGGTGGGGAGGCAGGGGCCAGTAACCAGTCCCCTGGGGTCAGATGGGGGTGGGCTGGGGCCCCACCTTCCCACGGTCAGGCAGCTTGGGGCCACTCTGGTAGCTGCCCTGGCCCATGGCACCCGGGGGCATAGAGCAGCTGGCACCCTCTGAGCACCTCCTCTGTGCTGGGTGCCTTACGATGTTACCTTGGTGATGCCCCCGGGATCCCCACATGGCCGGCTGTCCTATCACTTCCACATAAGGAAGCAGAGGTGGTGAGGCTGGTCACTGCCCATCGTCAGTGCTGAAGCCCAACTCCCACCAGGCTCAGATGTCCAAGGTCATAACCTTCAACCCTACCTGTGTCCCCCACGGCCTCCCACCTAGGCATCCTGGAGTCTCAGGGGGGGCAGTGGCCGGGCCTCGGCCTTGCCATTCACCTCCAAACTTGCAGCGGACAGGCCACAAGCCCCATTTTGGGGTGCTGTGCTGGTGCCCTTTCAACACCTACTCTCAGAGCACTGTGTGCAGATGAGACCCTGGGCTGACTCCTCAGGCTACAACATGGGCACACGGGCAGCCCTGGTTCCCACACCATGGATGCTCTGTTCAGACATGGGAAGGGACACTCAAAGCCATCACATGAGCCATTGCTGCAGTGGGCATCACAGGTGCCCACAGGAGTGGCAGGTCTGGAGGCCAGGAAGGGCCAGGAAAGGCCCAGGCATCGGCCCCTCCTCCCTCCTCTACCTCATAGCCCATTTCCCTCTGAATGGTTCCTTCTCTGATTGTTCAGCGGTGACCCCTCCCCCAGCCAGGACCCATCCCCTCTGAGACAGGCATCCTTCTCTCTTGCACCCAATTCCACCCCCAGCTCCAAACAGAAGGGCCTCCAAGTTCTATGGGAGAAATGGCTGTGGTTCCCCAGGGGTTCTGCCAGGTCCCCAGGCCCTCAACAGCTCCACCCTGCCTGGGGGGTGTGCTCGGCCACTGGGCCCTAGCTTGCCCCACTTTGTTTATTTATTTATTATGATTTTTTTAGTCCAGTTAAAAGGTTTACTATCCAGACGCGTCTAAGTGGCCTCACTTAGCGTAAGTAACTCTATAAATCAGGGGAACTGTTAGCATCCACCGCACAGGCTGGCTATCAATCTCCCCCAGGTCACAGCCAAACAGGAAGGGGAGAAAAAAGAGAGTTACCACCCAGGGGAGATTTAAAACACACACACTGAGCAAACGCGCACAGACTGCGTGCATGCCTGCGCGCGCACACACACTCAGGCGTCTGTTTGTACAATCCCGTTATATGCACATGTGAACACGGAGAGCGCGGGCCGGAATCCGAGTGCTGCATGTGGTCGTGGTAACAGAACACGGACAACAGAGACAGACCCGAGGGAGAGGGCTTCCGGGGCGCCTAGGACTCCAGGGGCCAGGCTGGCTATGGGTGCCTAAGCTGCCCTGCTCTGGGCAAGTGGCTCTGGAGGGTAGTGGAGGGGTCTGATGGGCCCCCTCCCCTCTCTGTGCCCACCCCTCCCACCACCTCTGCCTATCCCAAAGGGACTCTTTCCCAGCCCCATGTGGGCACTTGGCAAGGGGGTGGAGCCTGGAAAAGGAGGCAGGAGGCTATAAGCTGTGGGCCACAGCAGCCGGCGTGATGTTGCCTTGGGTCCTCACCCGATACTCCCAAGGCTGGGCACACCCCAGACGTGGCACCAGGCTCAGAAGGGGCAGTGTCGTCTAAATGGGTGACCGGCTGCCACGCAGCATGCTGGAGGGTGCGAGGCTAGGGAAACAGCAGGAACACCCTGTCTGCCTTTCCACTGGAGCAGGTGTGGCTGGCTGGGTATCCACGCAGCCTGGACCGCCCTGAAGAGGCCCCAGACCTAGACGGCCCCATGAGCTGCGCCAAGCCAGAAAATGGAGTCGGGGAGGCGGCTCCTGGCATCTCCTCTGGGTCCAGGAGGCAGATGTGGGCAAGGCAGCCCGAGGTGGGGGACCGGCCCAGGCCACCTCCTCTCCCTGCTTGCCGGAGAGGCCTCCCAGGCTCACCCGCCCACCGCATCTCCCCATGAACTCTATTTCTCTTTCCTCTCTGAAAACAACCGAGCTGTAAATACTGTTTAACCTTCTCCCCCCTCCCCCCCACCCCCTCCCCTCCGCACTATAAAAACACAAATATGCCATAACTCAGCCGCCCGGCCGCCCAGCCTCCAACATGCCCCGCGCCCGGGCCTCTCAGGAAGGTCATTACAAACGACTTTCCGATTCACTGCTCCTGAAATAATTTTGTGTATTAAAACCTGAATCTGCACTTTCTGGGGCCGAAAGCCTCGCTTAATTATGGCGGGTGTCCTTGGGACGGACAGTGATCCTTCACTCGCCAGCCCGCGCTCCAGCCCTCCGCCCGCCGGCCCGCCCCCCTCCCCGGGCCCAATCTGTTTTCAAAGTGTGTCTGTCCTTTATTAAATTGTTTTCTTTTCCACATTATCAGTTGCCATGGAGACCTCATCTCTCGGATTATTTGAATTTCATTATATCTATTGATTTGGGAGCATTTCATCTTTTTTATTGTTTTTCTGTCAATTTTCAAAACGAATAACCATCTAATTTGCGTCAGTGCTGATTATGTTTGTCCCTCAATAGAGGTCGGCAGCTGCGCTGGGGAAACAAATCAATGAAAAACCATCATAAAACTCCCCACTCCAGTCTCCAGGATGTGTGGGTGACATTCCACGCCTGCGAGAGACACACTCATCAGCTCCAACTTCGGCGACGGTGGCAGCGGCTCCGTTCCACGTCCGCCTCCTTTGGCCTTAATATTTAATTTTGCGATTTGGGGCATTATTAGTGGTGTTTTTATTAGCGCGTGTGCCTGTGAGTGTTTGGTGGTGGGCTGGTGGTTCCATTAATTTGTGGGTGAGGCAGGGAAACCCCAGAGGAGGGCAGGATGGACGGCGTTGGGGTGCAGTGGTGAGTGAGGAGAGAGGGGAAAAGCTCTGAGGCGGGTGGGTGCCTGGGGACCGGAAGGGCCCCGCGGAGGGGCTGGAAAAGGGGGACCAAGCGAAGGGGAGGAAAAGAGGGAATTCAAATTGCTTACTTTGTTGGTTTTTTTAAATAATTTATGCAATTTTAAGCATTTATGTATAAATTTTTTAATAAGCCACCCTGGAGCAGGATGGCCATTAACATCCCAACGTCCTTCTGTCCAATGGGCTGGCGGAGAGGATCAATTTCTGAGAGTACTTTCCCTTTTTTATGACATGATAAAATGCTTTTAAAGCAACTTACACAAATATGGAAAATTTTTTTTTTCTTTTTTCTGTCCCCTCTCCCTTTCCCTAACAGCCTTCTCATCCAGCAGGGAGGGGGAGGTTGTGTGCACACGTGAGTGTGCGTACACACACACACACACTAGCTCTCTCTCTTGCACTCTTGTGCTCATGCTGCCTCTCTCCTGCTGGGGGGGGGTTGGGGGGCTGGCAGGGAGACAGCCCCTGCTCTAACTGGAACTGGCCGCCTGTCCTTCTAACAAGGGCATAAACTTTCATTACCCATGCACGCAGTCAAAGACAATTTAGGGAAACGCGCTGCTCGGAAAAGGAAAACCTCAGCGATTCGTGGCCCACACTGCTGCCACCATCTGGGGGGCTCCCACCTCCAGCTCTAGGGAACCCGGCCCCTGAACCTCTGGCCCTGCCAGCAGGAGGTGGGGTGAAGGTAGGGATGGCTTCTGTGTAGACCCTCTGTGGGCAGGAGAGCCCAGACAGAGAGTAAGGGTCTCCTCATTGCCTCCATAGGACCATCCATGCCCAGGCCGAGGCCAGGAACCCTGGGTCTTGCCCTCCCTGTCCTCCCTGGATGGCCCATACTAACCCCAACCAGGGTAGCCCTGGTGGGCAACTGCAGGCCTCTGTCATCCCTGCCACCGAGTGCTTGGATCAGAGCAGAAGCTCAGCTACGAGGATGGACGGACAGACGGATGGACTGAATGGTGACAAATCGGGGAAACAGGTCATAAGGTGTCCTGAGGCACCTGCAGGGGCCCCACAGATGCTGGGGCAAGATGCCCTCTCAGGTGCCCCTGCTCTAGAAACTGCTCTGGTGCAGAAGTGCCTCTTCCTATAGAGTCAGGGCACTGGCCACCATCACCCCTACCTGGGCATAAGCCCCTAATAGCCCCAGAGATGGGTAGGCCTTGTGAGAGGAGGACCAGTGCCTCCAGATCTCAGGGTGACCCTGCCTCACCTGTCTGCTCCCCCTCCTGATGGAGGCAAAGAGGAACCAAAGGGATGCCCTGCCCAAGCCCCCCACCAGCCAACAAGGACAGTCCCGAATCCAGGGTGAGCCCCAGCCTTCCCTGGCACCACTGTGGAGCACCTGGGCTTTGGCAGCTTCCACGTAAGACAAGCTGACTCCAGAGACTTGGGCCCCTCAGAAAGCTCGCCACTTTCAGCGTCTGCCTTGCCCTGGGCTCTGGGGCCCCAGCTGGGATGCTGTGGGCGCACATCTGGCCGGGGCTGCAGAGCACACAGGCCTCCCCGACGCTCCACGCATCTGTGGGCGGAGTCCGGGAGCACTGATTCCTGCCCTGTAACTTCGGGGCACTGCGGACCAGGAGGGTGGCCCTGCTTGGCCCTGCTCACCTCTGCCTGGGGATCCCATAGCTGCCCCAGGCCTCCTGCTCCCATCCCTGCAAAGCCCAACTTCCTCCTGGGCCTCAACTGCCCCCACCATCCAGGCCCAATCTGGAGCTGACCAGCGGGCAGCCCAGGAAGCACCCCATGGCTCCCTGGGCCCTCTGCTGTGGCAGCCAGGGAGCAGCCCTGGGCACCCCAAGCCCTTCGTGGGGACGAAAGGGGAGGCACCACCCCTCCTTTTTTTCTGTGCTCAGATCTCCCCCCAGCCGTCATTAAAATAACAAGTTTCTGTTACAATCTAAACATTCCCACATCACATAAAGGGTTATATTACACCCCAGTCACTCCCGGCCCGTGTTTGCACAGAAAAGCTCACGGCAGGTCCCCCCTCCTGACGAAGTGACTTATTAAAGTTTAAACAGTAATTAACAGAACAATAAAAATAAAGGGATGTTTGGGGAGTCGTAGCGCACACAGGGTTTTTGGCAGTGCCAGCAGTTTTTCAGTGCCCTGCGCTGGCAGCAAAATGCGACGGTGAAGCCAGGGGGGACAGAGGACGGGTCCAGGGTTGAGCCAGGGAGTCCTGGGGCCGGAAGCCCCGAGGCCGGGCTGGTGGAAAGGAGTGGGGGTCCTGGGGTAGCCAGGCAGGCGCAGTGCAAGCAGGTGGGGTGGTCTGGCATGGGTGGGGAATGGGCCTGGGTGGGGAAGCTTCAAGAGGGGTGAGGCCAGTGCCCAGCTCAGCCTCAGGCACTTCCGCGAGCCCAGTGCCTTGGTTACATCCGGCCAACTCCACACGGACCTGGCAGGGGGAGGTGTTGGTTCCGCCAACTCTGCAGGCATAAGGAGACCCCGGAGTTCATGATTCCTGGGGCTGAACCCCAGCCACTCTGGGCTCCTCTCCCAGTTGGGCAGGTGCCCCTTCCCCCGCCTCTGGCTCCTGTGGCCAGGGCACTATGGGAACTCATGGGTAAAGACTCTGGGGCCAGCCAGCCTAGCACATGACCCACCACCCACCCCCAAGAAAGGGAGAAAGTGGCCAGCTTCCAGGGTCAGGCAGGTCCCCAGTGGGGAAGTCCTCTTTGCCCAAGGTTTGCAGGGAGCTGGCCTGGCAGGCTGGTCCAGGCCAGAGCTGCCTGGGATGGGCAAGGCTAGGCCTGTTACCCTCATCTAGGGGTTCAGACACCTGCCTGCCTGGGATGGCAGAGATGTTTAGGATGGACCAGGGGCCCAACCCCAGCAGCCAGCAGGGGCCCCAGGAAGAAGGCAGGGCTAGAGGCTGGGGGCCAAGGAAGGAGGGACAGCAGGAACCCCAGATGGCCACATTAGATGTGTCATCTCAGGCTGGTGACAAACCCATGCCAGACAAGTGACAGACACCAACGCTCTGCCGGACTGGCCTGGACCCCGGTCCCTCATGGTGCTTCTCACTCCCTCTCCTAGACACCCTGGGCCCCCGCTGTTGTCCCATGTTGAGGGAGGGCCCCCACCTGTCTGATGTTCACCCCTGCCCTTCCTCTCCAAGATGAACCACTGCAGAAGCAAAGCTCCCCCCCACCACAGTGTTAGCTCTAAAAAGTGACCTTTCAATAGAATGCCCCCAATGCAGTCTCTTCCCACCAGGACGAAGGGGACGCCGAGGGCCCCCGAAAGTCCTCTCCACCATCCTCTGAACAAAAACGCTCCCCCTTCCTGGGCTTCTCCATCTCCCTCTGTGCCTCAGTAGGCCAAGCTGCCTAGGGCTGCCCTGGGCCCCTATTTCTGCAGCAGCCTCCCTCCACCCTGGTGGACGAGTATCCAGCTCAGAAGCAAGCCCCTGGCCTGGGGTGAGCAGCAGTTTCCTGACATGGGTGCCTTTGCTGGTTTCTCTGCATCCCAGCCACACAGGCCGGCAGCAGCCTCTGTGAGCCCCGTGTCGGGGTGAGATGTGGGAGCCAGAGGCTCTCTCTAACCTCCTGTCTCCTGGGATGTAGCTCCTGGCAGCTGGCGGGTACTCAGGACATGCGCTCTGGCTTGGCTGAACCCCGTACTGCCTGGCTCTGCCACTACCTCTCGCTGAGGCCCCTGTGAGCACAGCCAGCCAGGGCAGTGCAGGGCCCCACACATCAGTGCTGCCTGGGCTCTAGCATCTAGGATGGGAAGGAAAGCCAGCAGCTCTTCTCCCCCACTTTCCTGGGCAGGGCCCTATGGGGCTCCATCTCCCCACACCTCCAAGATGAGTGACTCATAGTGAGGGCAGAGTGGAGGGTCGAGAGGGAGAGAGCTCAGGAGGGGGCAGGTGATGCTTCCCAAGCCTCCAGCTGCTCTGATCAGGCTGGAAGGAAGGCAGGAGCTCACACTCCCTTGCTGCTGGGAGGCAGACTGAGTCACCAAGCACCGAAGCCTCACTGGAGCAGAAGGGGATGGGGAAGGCGCCCTCAGGGTCAGGGGAAGGATCGACAGAGGGCAAGGCATAGGGTGTCCGGGTAGCACCAAGGGGGGCAGGTGGGGACAGGGCCCTTCTCATGGGTACATCTGAAGTGGGCAAATGGAACCAGCTGCTCGTCCTGACCCGCTGTTTCTAGAACTTCTACGTGGGGCATGGCAAGGGTGTGGCAAGTGGCTCTGGCTGGACACGGAGTGAAGGAGGGCAGCCTGCACTTCGGTCCCACACACCTTGGGACAAGCAGCAGCTATCAGGGTGGGGGCTGTCCTAGGTTGCATGGAACTTTAGACCTGGAAGGGGACCAAGGTCCAAGAGGCTAAGAGACACGGTGAAAGCCCAGGTCACTCACTCGCTGGGACCAGACAGATCCAGGGCCCTGGTTCCAAGTTGGAGCCCTTTCCTGCCCAGCAAAGCCAATGCACACATTTCTGTTTCAAAGCAGAACTTTCCACAGCCTTGGAGATTGCGCCTGGCGCCTTGGGCCCCCAGTACCACAAAGGCCCCCTGCTGTGGAGGATTTGAGCCATACATGGCCCACTGGGCAAGGACCCCAAATGGCTCCAAACCATCACCTTTGGGGAACAAGGCCTGGACGCCAGGCTCACCACCCTCCAGGGGAAGCAGAGTGGAAGCGGCTTCATGGCCTGGCTGACCCACCTAATGGGTAGGATGTGTGTGGCACAGGGAGGGGGCCTTTCTCTTGCAGGGACTGAGACCCCAGAGCTCCGAATGTGTGCTGAAGGGGAGACAGGGCAGGTGCTCTCGGGGGATGAGAGGAAGGGCCTGGGCCAGAGAGGCCCGGACGGCAAACCAGTCCAGGAGAGTGGTGGTGCGGGCAGCAGGTGGCGGGGGGACTCTGGGTGGTGCGCACCCGCCCTCCCTGCAGCCCGTCTGCACAATCCCCTTGCTGAGGCCAGCAACGGCGACCATGACGAGGACATGAGGGGACTAATTTAGGAGTATTTTTAAAACGGTGGCCCTGGAGGAGGGCTTGAGCGGTTGTCAGCCATCTGGAATAAGGAATTACAGTCACCTCCCTAATCCTATATTCCCTAAACCCTAAAGCTGGTTACCGTGTGAGGAACAGGCAGCAGGTGGGTGGGGGTGGGGGGGCTCTGTTCCAGAAGGGGGCAGAGCCCAGGGAGATGCCCACAGGCCGGGGCAGCACCCCCAGAGAGGGGGCCGGGCCTCGGCTGAAGAGCCCCATGTCCTCTGAGCCCACCCAGCTCCCCCACCCAGCTCCCCCACCTGCTCACGCACACTCGCTCCCTGGGCCGCGCCGGCTCGCGCAGGGGCCGTCAGGTAAATTAGATCTGAAAGCTGACAATTTCTGACCATATTTCCTTGATTATTTCAAACAAATGCACAGCAGCCGCTGTAAGGAGATTAAAGTGACATAAACGTCCCGAGTGGGAGGGGGGAGGGCAGAGGATTCAGGTCACCCCCATCCGTCCCCCGCCTGACAGACGCTATATCGCTATCCAATCCAATAAAAAATCCCCCCCTTTTGCTTTAATTAATTTTACAGCTAGCTTGCTTAATTACTTTCAATCAAAATCCTCCTGCCATCGCAAAATTAGAGATGGTTGAGCTCCATTAGCCTAAATTCTTCATTTCCATATAGAAAAGAGGCTGTCTGCAGAGCCAGCCTGGGCCCCTGGCAGGACAGACGCCCGTCTGCCCGCCCGCTGCCAGCCAGCCCACCCCTGGCTTCTGCTCTCCGGCTATTTCTGGCCTATGCGTGTCCCCTCACTCTCCTCCACCACTGCTCCCAGGACTGCGAGGAGCTGAGGTTCAGGAGGGGTACCCACTGCCCTGACTTCCCAGGATTCACTCGGGGACCGCAGGGCTGGCTCGGTGCTCTCCACCAGGGCCTGCAGATTTTGACAGAAGGATTGAAGGATTGGCAGATTCTGGGAGCCCACGGCCCTGCAAGGGCCCCTGCTACCTCCAGGACAGAGCCTAGTCCCATGTGCCCAAACCTGAGGCTGGCAGGTCTCCTGGGCCATCTGCACCACCTGCCCCAGGAAGGGGTCTCTCTCCCGCAGGGCGGAAACACTCCCAGCCCTGAACTTCGGCCCCTTCGGTACAGACCCCTGGAGCCAACGCCACCCAGGGTTCCCTCTGCTGATTCCTGGTTGGAGTCGTGGCTCACCATCAGGGCGCTCTGGGGCCAGCTGTCTCAATGGTGCCACCAGGCAATGTGGCAGCCCCCACATACTCTGGCATTCTTCTAGGGGCCACCCATAGGGCCCTCCTCCCCATCCCATAGCCCTGGTTCCCAGCCTGCAACAGCTGCACCTCCACCCCCAGCCTGAGTCGAGTGGGTGATGGGTCTGGGCTCCATCCACATCCTGTGCCTGCACTGGCACCCTTCTCCCCTCCACCTGCCTCATCCTCACAGTCCCCAACCCCAACTCCGGAAGTTCCACTTCAGGTTTTCCATACTACAGCCCCGAGTACCACCATAGTGTCCGGGCCCAACCTGGGCTCCAGCTGATTAAGGATCTGCAACAGGATGTAGGGATTACAGTAAAACCTGGCTCCGGATCTACAGGGGCAGCAGGCCAAGTCCTGGCCCCGGGACTCTCCTCCCCTCCCCTCCCCTCTAGCATCCCCACCGCCTCCTGGCCCCAAACCCAGCTGCCAAGTGAGGGAGGAAGGTTGAGCCCCTTGGTCCTTCGGGGATTCCTGGCTGGACACTGGAGGGTCCAGACTGACAAGGGGTGGCATTAAGGGCTCAAGCCAAGTCTGGCAGAAAGGCTGGGGTGGGGTGGGATGGGGAAAGGGAGTAATGACTCAAGTCAGCTCTGGACCCTTTATGCCACCTGGCTTCCTTCTCAGGGAACCAATGTGAAGGTGGGGTGTCTTGCGCCTGACCTCTGGGCAAAGGCTGAGCAAGTGGGCAAGAAAGTGCCCTAAAGGCTAGGAGCACCCCCTCCAGGCAGAAGGCCTTATGAGGCTAGATAGCTCTGGGGTGTGAGGCCGGCTCTAGGGGCTGGGGAAGAAACTGGACTTGGACCTCCAGGGCCTGTCTTCTGGACACCAGGGACGCACAGGTCAGTTTGCAGGCTCTTCACCGCACCTGCTCTAAGGATGAACCCAAGTCCCCTCCTCCTGGCTTTCCTGAGTTTCTCAAATATATCCTGAGCAGCTACTGGTACCTCCTCCTCTGCCCTAGGGATTCTGGGAGGATGGTTTCAGGTCTTGGGGGTGCAGTGTCACCAGCTTCAGCAATCCTGTTCCACATCCCACTAGAGAGCACCGATGGTAGGCCAACTTTGGGCTAGAGGAGGGTGTCCAAGAAGCCACACCCTGGCTGAGCCCTGAGGTCAGCGGGTGAAGAAAGTGAGGGGCTGGTGGGTGGACGGACTCCCTGCTGAGCCCAGCTGGACCTCCTGGGCTCTGGTTCCATCAAGCAGGTCTGAAGCCTCCCTCACACGCTCCCACCTATGAGTCACCAGCAATGGGGATTAGGAGGCGGAAGGCAGATGAATCCCCAGTCTTTGGGGACCTATGCTGACTTTCTGGGTGTGCTCCCTCCCACTGGGTCAGGACTGGGGCCTCATCCCCATTTTCTTTCTTTCTCTTTTTTTTTTTTTGGAGACGGAGTCTCACTCTGTTGCCCAGGCTGGAGTACAGTGGCACAGTCTCAGCTCACTGCAACCTCCACCTCCCAATTCAAGGGATTCTCCTGCCTCAGCCTCCCAAGTAGCTGGGATTACAGGCATGTGCCACCACACTTGGCTAATTTTTGTATTTTCAGTAGAGATGGGGTTTCACCATGTTGGCCAGGCTGGTTTCAAACACCCAGCCTTAAGTGATCTGCCCGCCTCAGCCTCCCAAAGTGCTGAGATTACAGGTGCAAGCCACTGTGCCTGTTTTGTTTTTTTTTTTTCTTAAAGTCTTTTATCCATTACCCTCATTGCCATCCTCACCTGACCTCCATGCTTGGCCCAGGTGGGTCGAGGTGGTGGAAGGGTGGATGCAAGGGCATGTATGGGGGTCAGTTACTCAGAGGTCAAAGGGCACAGCCTGGACCCTACTCCACCTGCCAGCCAGCCCACCTGGGGCAGTACCCGCCTCTTTCTGCATGCTGCCCCTTAGCGGCAAAAACTGCTCCTTCAACTCAGGCCCTGGCCACCTCTCCTCCTACACAGCTTTCATGGGTCCAGCTGACATTGCACTTTCTCTGGGCAGCCTCTTGGGACTGTCCTCTCCCTCTGTCATCACGCACCTTGTCCTAGTCTTAACACTTTCGTAGTAACTTGTTTAACTAGCCCTCTGCCTGGCCAGATTACAAGATCCCTGGGATGAGACCACTGTTTCAGTGCAGTGTCTGGCCCAACAAATATTTATTGAGTGAATGCGGAAAATCCAGTGCTTCTTGAGTTCGTTGGGGCAGTGCTGGGCCCCAGGGACATGGCCTGGCTTCTGGACTGAGCCCCTCAGGGCTCCAGGAACCTTTCCTGTCTTAGAGGGTGGGGACTCCCTGGGTGGGACTGAGTGGAAGCCTCCTCTCTTGGGTCTCCTGCCCTCTTGAGCCCCAGGCTCACCTCCAAACGCCCTTCACGGGGCTCTGCCAGAGAACAAACGAGGCCCCAGTTGTTCCAGCATTTCTCAGCGAGAGGAGCAACTGTTGCCGGCCAGCCCCTTTCTGAATAAATCCTGCAACTGTTTGCAGTGAAGTGCGACTCTCCCTCCACCTCCTGTCCCTGTCCCAAAACGAGAAAAGGAGATTGAAAAGAAGATGGGGGGAAATCCCATACCAAGCCCCACCACCTCCCCTACACCCACTTTCAAGTTTGTCTGAAAATGTTATAAACATAACACACAGGGACAGCCACCTGCTGCCCCAGACAACTGGGATGGCCGCAGCCAAGGGCGAGGCTGTGAGATCAGGACCCAAAAACAGGGGGTGAGGCAGTGACGGCTGGAGGGAAGTGGGTGGAGCGTGGGGACAGGGGAGAAGGGGCAACGGGAAACATCAAGGTGGAGTAGGCGGGGCAGAGGGCAGGGGTGCACCCAGCCCTGCAGGGCGGAGGGAGGAGGGTCTGTGGAAGGACAGGAGGGCCCAGGAAGGCTCCTGGAGCCCCGGGGCAAGTTGGGGGGCCAGAGCTGCTTCCAGTGGGGCAGTGGATAGGGAGAGGGGCAGTAAAGGAGGGAGAGAAGTTGAGCGGGGAAGAGGGAGCGAGGTCTATTAAAAACCTCTCAGTGCATAACACAAAATGTCAGGGTTTATAGCTTCATTCTTGGCTTTGCCGGGACTGAGAACCCTGAACAGAAATGTCACCGCTTGTCATGTTTAATCACCTGCTGTTTGTTAACACCTTCCCTGCAAGGAGCCTGTCTCAATCTGCCCCTGGGCCCCCAAAGGACTCGGAAATAGAAAACATCCCGGTCTCCTTCTCTGGGCTCTTGGCCCTGCCTGGGGGCTCTTTGGCTCCATCTGAAGGCCTCCCGAGGAGCCCCAGAGTGACCCTTGCTATCAGGCAGGCCAGGGAAAGGGACCCCACAGGGCCCTCTGGAGTCCTGGTGCACCTGGAGTGGCGGGGCCGGGGACTGCCATCTCCTGCTTCATATGCCTGGCTGTCCAGGCCTGTCCATCCACTCCAGCTGTTCCACTCGGGCCCCCAGCCCTGCGGGCATGAGAAGACAAATAACGGAGAGCCCACTCTGATCTCTGCGGCCTGGAAGTCACCAATCTGTCTGCTTCAACAGCCACTGCCACATAACAGCCAATATCCAAAGCCACCACCCTTCCCGTTACAATCCGATCACAGCATCTGGGTTCTGGCTTGGCTCTCTAAGCGTTGCTTTCCTGGGTTGTTTAGACTAGGAATTCTCAGCCCTACTGCCCCACGTTCCTTCCCTGGGTTGGTGTGGGGGAAGGGCAGCGCAAATCTTCCCCACCTCGTAAAGCACAGTACAGTCTACACTGTCAGAGAAGCTGGTCTTTTCTCAGATTACACCCAAGCAAAGACCCTGGCAAACTCAATACAGCCCCCAGGCTAAAATCCCACCTGGGCAGCTGGCTGCAAAGCAGTGAGTTTCTCCTGTGGAGTTCCCAAGGCAGCCCCATCGCTTCTACTAGCAAAGAAAGCCAGTGGGGATACCCACCGCTGAGCTGAGAATGGTCTCCCAGCAAACCAGGGGGAAAGGTCCCCATCTTCCATCCCCACTTTTCTGTGTAACCAGCAAAGTCTCTGCTTACACAGAAAAGTATCCAGCGAACATGCGTCGTGAACCTGTCTCTTAGGAGAATGCCCAATCCATTAGACATGCTTCCTGAAGGGCCCTGCGTCCAGTCCGTCACTTCCATTTCACCAGAGACAAGTCGAGGGTGCTCCAACCACCTGCAACCCTCCCCTGCGGACAGACAGATGGGAGCTCTGGTTTCCGTGGAGATGGACACTCCGGATGCCTCTAGAAAGGGAGGCTTTCCCCTGGAAGCTCCAAATTCATTTGCATCAACAACTACATTTGACCTTGAGTCCCTGTGGCCCAGGGATGTGTTTGCAGATTACAGGTGGGGTACATGTGGGGTCCAGAGACACCGGGGATGTGGGCCAGGCAGCACGGTAGATGCCCAGGGCTGGAAGCCTGTGTGTCCCCACCCCATGCTGCCATTTGCGTACTGTGCTAGGGGGCCCTGCACCACGTCCTTTGGCGTTTCGCATTTGGGAACAGACCCAGCAGTATCTCTGGACCTCCAGCTTCCTCACTTAGGAAATGGGACAGCTCCTTGTCTTCCTTCGAGGGAACTGATGAGGAGAGATGGGAGGCTAGGTGTGGCTCTCTCGGAAGGAAGGCACTGATAAACTGAGGGGGGTGCGGGAGTGAGGGGCTGTTGGGGGGTTGCCTTTCCGTAT
This sequence comes from Callithrix jacchus, assembly GCF_049354715.1. Classification (NCBI taxonomy): domain Eukaryota; kingdom Metazoa; phylum Chordata; class Mammalia; order Primates; family Cebidae; genus Callithrix; species Callithrix jacchus. The sequence continues at coordinate 48,563,521 of NC_133508.1, forward strand.
CCTCTCCAGAAGCCCGGGGGGGCGGGGGAGAAGGCCCGGAGTTAAAGGGGTGTGATCACAGCTGCAAGCCCTTTTCTAGGCCTCGTCAAGCTTCCAAGCAGTGCCCTGCCATGCCTTGGGGGTGGTGGTGGTATGAGCATGCCGGGCTCAGCACATGTGCCTAGCGTAACACAGCAGCCTGGGAGCAAGTTTTGGTATCGCAGAGAGGATTTAGTGGAGCCAGCTGTAAGTCCCCCTCCTGGACTGAGATATAGTCCATTCAGGAGGTGCGTGGGCTCTCTAGGACCCTGCGGGTGGGCCCATGTCACTTAGCCCATCCTCCTGCCTCCAGACAGGGCTGACTAACCCTCACGGTTTGCCCAGGACCAAGGTGGTTCACACACAGGGGTCTTTGTAGTTCTGGGCAAACTGGGGTGGTTGTTGACCCTTCTGTGAGACTGCACGATGCTGACTCCATGGTCTGCGGGCTGGGAACTCGGCCCGGAGTCTAACTCGCATCTGCTCCTGGGGCCCACACTCTCGGGCGTCCGAAATCCTCTCTTTCCTGGGTGAACTGAGGACAAGGCCTCTCATGCCCGTGGAGGCCAGCCCTGAGCCTCTCCCATCCCCCGTCAACATGGTGAAACCTTGTCTCTACTAAAAATGCAAAAATCAGCCAAGTGTGGTGACGCTCGCCTGTAATCCCAGCTACTCAGGAGGCTGAGGCAAGAGAATCGTTGAATGGGGAGGTGGAGGGTGCAGTGAGCCGAGACCACACCACTGCACTCCAGCCTGGGCAATAGATGAACAGACGATCTGTTTTGAAAAGCTGGTTCCCATCATTGAGAGGGACCCTAGGCACACATGGAATGTGTCCCCCCAACTCAGCCACCCATGGGGGAGCTCAAGAGGAACCCCCAGCGCGGGACCTGGCCCAAAGGTCGGGAGCCTCCTAGAAGGGAGCTGTCTTGCCTGAAACCCTTGGATTTATCAGATGAGCATGGCCCCAGCCAGGCCCCCTGGCACAATCCTTCCATTAATTTACTATTGCATGGGAAATTACTCCTTACCCAGGAATATAAGTTTTCATCTTATTTTAAGTTAGATTCTTAAAGCAATTAACAAGGCATCTGGCGATGATTTCACCGTGCGGCCCTGCAGGGGAGGAGGCCCTGGCTCTAGGCCCCAAAGGGGAGTCTGGGGAGAACCAGGAGCCCTAAACACCTGTCCTGAGTCCTGGGAGGGAAGTGGGGGGCACACTGTGATCTCTGATATTTGCTGTTTGTGGAAAAACTCCTTCCCAGTGCCACCTGCCCCATGAACCCGCTGGTGACAGTTGCTGAAAAGCCTTGGCAGCTGGGGCTGAGGGAGCATTTTCTATTTTTAATTGTTTGATCGGAATATTAACTCATCTAGGCCCAGTCCCAAGATGCATTTCCCAGCCAAAGGGTTCCCCCATTTCCCACACCTTCCTCTTTCTCTTTCTCTCTCTCTCTCTCTCTCTCTCTCTCTCTCTCTCTCTCTCTCTCTCTCTCTCTCGTCAGAAATCAACTTTGAAATTAATAACCAGAGAGACAGACCTCGGAGAGTTTGTGAGGTGCATGGCATCAGAGAGGAGGAAGGCTCCTCCCCACCCCAGACCTGGGAGCAACCGCTGCTCTTTTCTCTCTGAGCCACTGATCCTCAGCCCCCGGGCACACATCGCCTGGCATTGCCATGCCCACCTGAGCCCCACCCAGCCTCCCCCTGTCCACTCCAGAAAGCCCCCCTCCTCTACTCATTCAAAAATCTTGAGGGCAGGGCAGAGAGGCTGGGGATACCCAGGAAGCTCCCAGGAAGGACAGGGAGGGGACGCTGGGAGTGAGGAATGTGTTCCTGGACTCAGAGGGGCAGGGAAGAGGCTGACTTTGGTTTCAACTTCCATGTACCCGAGGAAGGGAGCCCACAGGGGCAGCTGCCGGCCCATCCTGTAGGCAGCAAGTCATACCACCCGCCTCCAGCTGGTGTCACTGGGGCCTGAGGTGGATCATGCTGCCAGGAAGAGTATGCTGGGGCCAACCTGACCCCATGGCCCCCACCTGACCCCTTGCCAGGAAGGGCCCCCCATCCAGCACAGGGGCCCATGGCCGCCTGGCCGTCTTCTCTCCTTACATGTCCTTGGCTGCATCCCCGCACTCTTCCCTCTCAAGGTCACAGGGCCATCCACACCAGGAATATTTACTCACCAGACTGCCACTGTTAGTAGCACTCACCACAAATATGCTTTCTGATAAAGTTGGCAGAAAAAAAATTCTAGAGCTCAAACCAATGTCAGAAATCATCCCCCGCCCCTACCAAGGGACCACCAGGAGGGGCTGGAATGGGGTCACCCAGCAGCTGAGGGCTGTCCTGGGGGGGCTGGGATCACACTCCCTCTCCCCTTTCTCCTTCCTGTTTTACTTGGGACAGTGCCCAGGGGACCAAGGGTTGGGGATAGGTCTAAGCCGAGGACTGGGTTTTGGGGTTGCTTAGGCCTCTGGAGGACAGGTAGGTTGGCTGTCACCTGGGCTGCCCCCAGGCCGTCTCACCTCACTGCGCCCCTCCCCACCCCCTCTCTTGGTGCACAGGGGTTTTAATGTTTTTATTACCTGTTTGACTCTCAGCCTTATTGCTTCTCCCCTTAATGGGGCCGTAACCGTGGAAACGAGGAATAAACGGCCACCAGAAAATGAGATGATTAAACAGGTCACCCTGGCAAACAAACTCAGCCGAGGAACCTCTGGGGGTGGGGACGCTAGTCTGCCCTCCCCCACCCGTGGCCCGGAGGCCTGGACCAGGTCCTGACCACTTTGCTTCATCTCTAAAAGGATGGGGGCAGATGCCGTGGGGCGCCCCCTGCTGGGCAGTGGAGAGCTGGGTCATCCTTCTGCGAGGCAGCCCCTGGCTTTCTCTGGCCTTGAGCTCCTGGGTTGAAGGGGTGGCAGAGAGGGAGGCACTGGGCTAGAGGACGGTGAGGATCGCAGCTGCGGAGAAGAGGCACTTCCCAGTAACAGAACTTCCAGGACTCTCTCCCAGCTGGCCTCTGGGACACCTCCTGCTCTCCTGCTGAGCCAGGGTACCCCCGCTCTTCCCCACCCCCCCCACCCCCACCCCCGCTTAAAGCTCGGCCAGCTCCTCCAGTCTCCTGTTCTCACCTAGCACAGTCCCTCCCAGGGCCCCCTTAGCTCACCGAAAAAGCCCTGTAAGAAAAGGCTGGGCCACCCAGCTCCCGCCTTCTCCTCCAAAGCCAGGCAGGGCCCCAGCCTCAGCCAGGAAGCATGGAGAGAGGCTTTGGGAAGGGTCTCAGCAGGTTTGCGATCATAGCACTGGCAGTGCCCCTGAAAAGCCTGAGGAGACCCCAGAGACAGGCCTGTGGGACATTCTAAGAGCAGATGCCCTGGCCAGGGGTGGCCCACATACCCCCTGGCTCCTGGCTGGCCCCCGGTATGGGTGTATCCCCATCTTTCTGGCCTTACTCCCTGCCCTGGGTCTGTCTAGCTAGAGGGATCCCCAGAGTGGGGAAGAGAATGAGAGGACTGACGTACAGTGGTGAGGTCAGCTCGGGAAGAGAGACCAAGGGGAGAGGGAGATGGGCAAGGGGCGGGTGGAGGAGGGCCTGGATTGCCCTCTGCTGCAGCCCTCCTGGTCCCAGGCCACCATCATGGTTAGGAGTTACTGTGGGTTCCATTCAACCATCCCACTCCTGTCCTTTCTCCTTAGGCCCCCTGCCCCTTTCATGTCACCCCAAATCCCAGCCTCACTCCTGTCTGTAAACCAGGCTCTAGAAAGCTCTCAAGGAGCTACAACCCAGGTCCCAAGGGAATCGGCCAGCATTTCCTGCCTTCCTCCTTCTGCCCCGACCAAGAAGCCCGGGAGGCACTTACGAAGAGGAACATCCATCAGTCAGTTCCACCCGCACTTACAGCGGGAAGGCGTGAGCCCCAGCCCCTACCAGGCCCGGGAGGAGGTGGCAGTACAGCAGCTACCATCTAATGGTCAGCTTTAGAGTGGCCGTGGCGGAGGAAAACAAGGGCCCCGGCCCCAGCCTTCTGGGGATCAGGGCACATGAGTCCGAGTGCTGGGTCCTGGCACAGTGATGTCACAGGTCTACCCAGAGCCTCAGAGAAGCAGGCTACAGCCAGCAGCTTCTCTCCTATCTATTTCCAGGGCCAGCGGGTGTGAGGCTGGAAAGGCTGCATGGGGCAAGAAAGGTAGCAGAAGAGCCTGGCTTTAGGGGCTGGGTGGCCTGGGTGAAAAGATAGAAAAACAGGGTCGCACAATGGGAACCTGGAGTTCTGCTCCTGGAGGGGAAGGAGGATGAGGCACAGAAAGAAGGGACTGGCGAGGAGTCTAGAAAGCCCAGTAGTGGATGGACATCCCTTAAGGCCACTCTTTCCCAAAGATCCCTGGGTCCTGGCCCCGGCTCCTCGGTCTGGCAGGACAGCAGGCCGCACCTCTCCCTCCACTAGGCAGATGCTGCCAACACAGGGTCCAGGCAGTCCTCAGTTCTGCCTCTCCTGCTGCAGGAGTGGCTCCGATGTTTCCTGGGTTTCAGGCCTCGCCTCCTGCATGGGGCTCTTCCCCAACAGGACACCATACGTCCTGCTGAGTCGAGGGTATCAGGGTGCTGTTCTGTGGCCAGGCAGCCAGAGGGGTGAGGGCTAGACCACCAAGCTGCTGTCTTGCATGGGGGTCCTGGTGAGGCTGCCGTTCCTCCTCTGCACACTGGGGCTGCCTGCCCTCTCCTGCTGCTCCAGTTTCTCCCTAGTCTTGTTGTACTCTGGCCCAGCTACCCCAGAACAACTGCTGCTTGCTGTGAGGACCCACAGGCATAACTGCTACAGTGTGACTTCCTTCCCCCTCTGAAGGTGAGGAGGATGAGGAGGAAACAGAGTTAGAGATGGTGGCATCAGCCAGGGTGGTCAGGGTCTAAAAACCAGCTCAGGGCTGGGTGTGGTGGCTCATGCCTGTAATCCCAGCACTTTGGGAGGCTGAGCACTTTGGGAATCTGCAGCTCAGTCAGATTCCCAGGGGTACCGACCAGGCCAGTAGAGGGGTCTGCCTCGCACCCACACTTAGGGCCTTTCTTGGAGAGGAGAGTGAATAGGTCCTCCTCGCTGGTTCCTACCAGGGAAAAAGGGCCCGGGGCAGGGGGGGGGGCGTCTCTCTAGGGAGACTTTCAGACCTGCTCCTCTGCCTCAGCCTCCTGGTGGAGGGGACAGCTATGCTGGGCCTTTCAGCCTCAGCTTGCTCTGATGTCTTGCCACTAGAACCAGGGCTAGCTCAAAGGGTCACTTCCCAGCCCAGAGCTGTGCTTTCTACTAAAGGAAAGGTCCAAATAACACGCTCCTCACCTTGTCCACTCACCCCCTACTCCCGCCCGCCAGGACTGCCCCACTGAACAAAATCAAGTTGGGAGTCACACAGCCGATGACTGTAGGTCTTCTGATGCCTGAGTCCCTCCAAATGCCACTAACCAGTGCACAGCACAAACTTCTGTTTGAATGGTACCAGGAAACTCAGGACTTCCGAGATGGCCCATTCTGTCCCTGGCTCTGACAGCTCCTTTCTGCCGAGATGGCCCCAGATCACCTACCCCTGCAGCAGACTGGCAAAACCGGTGCCCAACCTGGCTACAGGGGCTGGCCCCAGCTTAGACTGGTTGAGTGGGTGTATCTGGCCAAGTCAAGGCTGGAGGAAGGAAACTCAGAGCAAGCTGCTCTGCCCTGACCCTGGCATGGAATCTTCCTCCAGAACAGCACAGGGACCTTCTTAATCCCCGGCGCCTGCTGGGTTGAAGGTGTAACCAGAGCTAGCGAGGTTCCTAGAAGCCTCCGCACTTGGCAAGGCTCTGGCCTTGACCTGGCGGCTCATGGAAGGTCTGATCTGAAGGCGGCTGACACTCTGGGCAGGGGCCTAGGCAGCGCACATGGGGCTGGGTTGGGGAAGCCAGGCTCTTTGCTCCTTGGGCTCACAAACCATCTGGAAATCTGTGGCCTCTCTTCTGCCTCAAGACGGCATGCCCTCAAAGCATGGGGCTACTGAGAAATTCCTCAGGAAAATGAGCCAGCCTGGCTCAGCTTCTGATCCCACCCTTCCTGGCCTCCCCACAGTGGAGGCCTGGGCTGCCTGAGATGGGGGGGTCTGCTGGTAATGCAAGGGGGTCCTGGCCTGGAGCCCCAGCAGGAGAAAGAAGCAGGCCGGGCTTCCTCCCACTGACCCGCCTGGATGACAAGGCTGTAGCCACAGCGTCACGTGGGCAGCACTGTCCCTCACTGGCTCCCCCTGCAGTCCATGGCCGTCCCTTTGAACTTGCCCTCTTGCCTCTTTGGCCTTGACCTTGCAGAGCCTAACTTGGCTCCACCAAGCCTAGGACAGACCCACCCCTTCGTCTAAAGAAGAGAAGGGACAACTGTAACCAGATCCCCACCGGTCAAAGGCAGCTTCCTGCTCTCAGCTCCACACGTGCTTCGCCGCCATTTTCACCCCAGCTTCTAGTTGAGTTCAGGGCCTGGGAATCAGCCTGGTGGGGCCTAACCCTGGGAGCTTCCCAACGGCAGAATGGATGTACCTGTGTTTGAAAGCTTCCTCCCTTCTCCCCTCCCCCCTCCTGGCTTCCTCCCCCAGGGAAATCACTCTAAAAGGGCCTAATGGAACTATGTCCTCCTCTCTTCCTCTCTCCCCTCCCTCCCTCCCTCTCTCTTTCCTTTTTTTTTTTATTAGCATTTGTGGAATTTATTCCCAAACTCTCCTAATCTTCCGTACACAACCATTTGATTTGCATAACCCAACCCCCTCTCATAAAAACTGGCTGCTAGTTTAATTAAAAAATGTAAATTTGCTGTCATCTCGGGGCCTGGTGAATTAGGACGACATCGGCATTTTTTATTGCTAAAGACGTCCAGATTGATCCAGCCCTTGGCTGAACTATGGTGGGGGAAAGGGAGTCCACACGGCCCCTGAGGGTCCTGAGGTCCTGCTGTCCCCTCTGGAGAAGGCTTGGTGGCCTTCCCACCACTGACTTCCTTATGGCTGAAGTGCTTTAGGACCTGGATGTGTCCAGGGTGGTAGGGGGCGTTAACCTACAATCAGATGCTCAGTAGGTCCGTGGTGCAGCAGCCCTTCGGGGCCTGTGCCCCTGGCCTTGAACCCTGTCAGAGAGGCCCTCGGCTGAAGCTGCCCATGCTGCCCCTGAGGAAGAGACCCTCACTTCACCAGCCACGAGCCCTGGCCAGAGACAAGGCTCTAGCTGTGTCCCTCCCACGTGCATTCTGAAGTTGAGGGAGCTGTTCCCAGCTCCTGAAGATACAGCATGGAGTCAGCCCAGGGACCAGCTCAGAGGGGATCTCAGCGTCCTCAGCTGCTTCCTTTTTTTGGTGAAGTGGGGGGAAGAGTGCTTTTCTTCTGAAGTTCTGAGATTATAAGTGAAACTTCCAAGTTCAAAGCAGAGACAGAGATGGTATCACCAGATGACTCCTCCAAGAAACAGTCAGAACTCTGTCACCCTGGCCTCCCTTCTGAGTGGCCAGAGTCCAGGCCTGAGTCCCACTGGGAGTGCCCTACTCCAGCTACAGGAGGGACCAGCTGACCTCAGGGGCCCTTTTAGCTTCTAGGAAAAGTTTCCAGAGCCTTCCCTGGAGTGCTGGGAGAAGTTGGTCTCCCTAAGGCCCAGGAGAGGCGCCACAAAGGGCTCTGCTACCTGCCTCCTGCCAGGGCTGGGAGGCCTGCACTCCAGCCGGGACACCTTAAGGGAGGGCTTTGGCATACTGTCCCCACAACAGACTTGGAGGGACTGGATGGTGGATGGCAGGAGGATGGATGCCGGCTCCAGCTGGCACCCAGGTTAGCAGGAGGCAGACCAGAGGGCCTGCCTTCTAGCTCTGCAATGCTCAGGTCCCATGTGCTGGCCTGTAAGCAGAGGCTCACCTGCCTCAGGCAGGGGGTGGTGCATTGCCACCAGGCCCATCTCTGAGGTCTGCTTCTTGGCTGGGATGGGTGGGGGCCCCATTTCTGAAGTTAGGGGGTGGGGCCCGAGAGGGAGGTGATGAGACACCCATTGGAGGTGGGGGCCGGCAGGTTCTCCATGGGAGTGGTGGGCAGGGAGGGGCAGGGTGGCAGAGATGGCAGGCCGTGGCCCTAGACACCTTTACCACTTCGCCCAGCAGGGGGTGTCACACCCTTCCTGGGCACAGAGGTAACATGGCCCTCGACGTCTCACCAGCCAAGATCACAGCTGGTGTTACACAGTCCTCAAACTCTGTGAACGACACCCTCCCCAACAAACACAGGCCCTTCTTCACCAGCCACTGTGCGGCCCATCCTGGGCCCCTCAGGGCTGCCTCCTGTCCTCTCTGCCAACTCCCCTTTGACCTCAGAAGGTCAGATATCAGCTCATGGATCCCAAGGGCCGATGCCGTGAACTTAGGCCTATTATAAACAACAGCACTAACAGCCACCAGCATCACCTATCCTATCAATGAACCAGGAGGGTTCAGAGATCAGTCTCAATGAATGATCCGGCTGTTTGTTTTCAAACGTTTAAGAAGACAGCTGCTTTTGTCAACCTAGCTAGCACGTGAAACCAAACTTTCGTTTCAATAGCCAGGGCCCATGGGAAGCCTGAAGAGCTGATGGAATTACATTAAAACCAAGAAAACACCAAAATCTCAGGATAGACTCTGCCCCAGGCCAGCACCAGGCATCCTGGAGCCCTAGGCCTTGTCCCATGGGAGGCCCCCAGAACCGAGATGCCTAGGCTGAGTAGTCGGTCTGGTCCATCACCACTCCCCAGGGTGGGGGCTAGAGAGTGGGGTGGGAGAGAGTCCGGGGCCCCTCGCTTTGAACTGATAACAGCCACCTCATCCCACAGATTCTCAGGTGAAAAATACTCATTAGCCATAATAAGCAGCTTGATCATCCGACACAGCCTTGTCCCAAATAAATTAAATTCCTTTACCTTGAGACAGTCGCCCCGAAACCAGACTAACCACCTTTCCCAACAGGACGCTGCTTTCAAAAACTAAACCACCCCCCACTAAAAAAATAAAAACACCCCACAGCCAGACACACAAAGATCTTTGCAGAGGAAAAAAAAGACACACACACACACACACACACACACACACACACAGAAAAAGGACGAAGCCATACAAAAACACGGAGAACAAAAACCCCACAAAAACCCCCTAAATCCTCTCCCTGGGTGCCCCCCAGCTCCTGCTCCTCTCGGCTCTTTCATAATGACAAGCATCACATTACTCACAGCCTCTAAGCAAGTGGCAAATAACAACAACAACAGCCTCAGAAGTCGCGATCCCGAGGCCCGGGCGCCGGGAGGCAGCCGCCCCGACCCTCCCGGCCCCCACCCGGCCCCGCCGCCGCCTCATTGGGCTAAAAATAAGAACTTCCGTAAAAGAAGCGAAAGAAAAGTGAAAGAGCCACCCCTGCGTTCCCACCGGCCGGTACCTGTTCCAAGATCCATTCTCGTTTCCTTGGTCCCAAACTCTTCGAGGAACGCCGCCAAGGGAAGACCGGGAGAGAAGAAACACGGGGTTAGCGTCTCGCGGGACCCCCGGCCGCCCGTCCCGCGCGCCCCCCGCCCCCCAGAGCGGCCCGTCCCGGGCGGGCGCCGAGGCCGCGGCGGCGGAGAAACTTTCTCCTCCGCGCCGCCCGCTTCTCACGCTCGGCCCCGCACGCGCCCGCGGCTCCGCGCCGCCCGAGTTTCTCCAACTAAGGCAGCAACTCTCGGCCGGCGCGGCCCCGGCTGGGGGAGGCCAGGGCCAGGGGGACCCGCGAGGCCCCGGGGCGCCGCCGTCCCGCCGCCCGCGCCCCGCGCCAGGGTCGCCGCCCGAGACCGCGGCCCCCGGGCCTCCCCCGCCCGCGCCCGGTACTCACCATAGTCGGAGAGTCGAAAGCCGAATTCACTTAAATAATCAACTTTCATAATACTTAATTAATGCCTAATTGCAACTGATTACTCCCCGAATAACAAGTTGTTTTAAAGCCCTGATGTCATTGCTCCTGCCGGTAACACTCAGGGTAACAGTTTGGCAGGAGGGAGCGGGCGGGCGGGCGCGGCCGGGGGCGCTGCCAGGCGCCGCGGTGATTGGCAGGGCGGCCGCGGCGCCGCCTCCTCGGCCCGGCCCGCGCCGGCCCCGGCAGGTGAAAGAGCAGCGCGCGGCCCCGCCGCCGCCGCCCGGTGCGCCCGCCCGCTCCCTCCTGCCCGCCCGCCGCCGGGTGCCGGAGTGAATGGGCTCGCGCTCGCCCGCGCCCCCGCCGCGCGCGCCCCCCGCCGCACCGGCTGGGCGGCCGGCCCCATTGGCTCTGCGATTCCCCCAAACCTCTGGCTCCGGGAATAGGGGGCGGGGACTCGCGCTCGGGCCGGCGGGAGGGGGCCCGGCGCGGTGCGGAGAGCGAGGCGCGAGGACGGCGCCCGCGGGCACGCGCTCACTCTCGCCCGCCGCCGCCGCCGGCCACGCGCGCTCGCACGCTCCCAGCGGCCGCTCCAGCCCCGCGAGCGCGACCGTCGGCCGCCGCGCGCGCCCGCCACACGCCCCGCGCGGCCGCGCCAACTTTTCCGCGAGGGCGGGCGCAGGTGTGAGGCGCCGCGGGGCCGCGCCCGTCGGGCCTTGCGCCTGCCTGCTCCTCTGCGCGCTGTCTGCGGGCTCGGGGCTCCTAGGGGAGCACAGGGATTTCGTATTCCCCTCACAGCAGGGGCCGCTCTTGGGGCTGGAGGAACTGGAGTGCGGGGCGGGGCGGGGCGGGGCAGGGCGCAGTCAGGCCCGCGCGCTCCCGCAACACGCGCGTCCCCGGCCCTGGGCCCCAGGAGCGCCAGTCTGGGACACGCACTGGAGTTTCCTCCGCTTTGCTTTGGTTTTGCCCTTAAAACGGGTCCAAGGGCCCTCCCAGAACCTCCCCGGTCCCCGGGTCTTTCTCCCCACTCCTCCCTCAAAGTTGGGCCACGTGCCCGGCAGCCAGACGAATGGGGATCGGCCCCCCTTCCCCCACAACCCCCACCCATGATCCCGGCCATCGCTGGAGCTTCCTCCCCTCTTCGTCCCTCTGGCCACTACCCTAGGGAGGTCGCTCAGCAGAGCACAGGCACCATCAACCAGGGAGCCTGAGGCCCATCCCAGCTCCCCCCACCCCGGCCCTGGGGCTAGGCCCGTCCTCTTCAATGTGGAATCTCATTTCCCACCAGCCCATTGCCAGCCAGGTGCTTTCTGCTCCCCTTGCTCTTCCGCCTTTTCTGCCAGAGAAGCAGTTTGGGGGGGGGTCTCCCCACTATGCACCGTGCACCATGGGACATCCCCAGATGTCCCTGCTGCAGCCATACTTTTTGAGAGTCCTTAAATGTTGGTGACCTAAATGACCCATCAGGCTGGAGGGGCTCAAGGAAAGAGGCAGTGGGGTGAGCAGGGTCTTGGGCAGTCTTGCTAAGGAAGGACCTGGCTCTCTGTCCCTTCACCCATCGTGCTGCCCTCCCCACCTCTCCCAGCCCTCCTCTTTCAGGAGGGGCCACACTGCCTTCCGATGAGGGGAGGGGAGCAGGGCCCAGGCTCTCCCTGGTCTTTGGACAGCATCCAGCAACATGGCACTGGCCTATTTTTGCAATATTTCTATTTTGCAAAGGGAGGGGCCGGGGAGGCCTTAGGGCAAAGACATCAGGGAGTTAACAATCTACTCTTTCTCCTACTTTCCCCACTTTTCTCCTTTTCTCTGCTTGCTCTATAGTTCTAAATGGCCACGCAGGGAGCTGAGCATCCCTCCCTCCGCCACTGCCCTTCCCACTGCCTTCCTGACAGTCCCCACTCCTGGCTGTCTCACAGCCCCATCGGCTCTGTGATTCCCCACCCACCCCTACATAGGAACAGCAGCTGGAGTGGCCCAGAAACTTTACTGAGCTGCCCTTGGCCCCAAAACCCCGAATAAGGGAATAGAACTACCCCAAGTCTAAGCCTGGGAGTCTGACTCCCGGCACAGGGCACCCAGCACAGAGGACCATGTGCTGGAATCTCAGAGAAGACACCTGTATCCAGGACCACTGTGGGGTTCACACCTGCCTCTGGGTGCTGCCCCCATAACTCCCCAAAGCAAGGAATTGTAACAACAGGCTTGCAGCTCTGGCTGGTGACAGCAGGTGACCAGTCCCCACCCCAATCCTGAGCCTCTGCTCCCCTGTCTGGGCTACTGGGTATAGCAGGAAGCTTGGAGACATGGGGTAGAAGAGGTGATTTCTGGGTGCATTTGAAGATGTCTGCACAGATGGGGAGCTCCTTGCATACTTGACCCACAGAGCCGCTGGGTGGCTCTGAATATCTTTCTGGACTTCAGCTGAGGGTGGTCAGAGCCTGACCTCTGAGGCAGGTGTGGAGGGGAAAGGTGTGCCTAAGCAGGACCACCTGGATTGGCCACTCAGTACCTCAGGGCCTTGGGCGGAAAGGACAGAACTAGAGCTTAGAGGACAGCAGCCAGCGGTGGAGGGAGGTGTGGGGATGCCTGGAAAGCTTCTGCCCTGCCAAGTCCCTGGCCAGGCAGCCAGTGCAGGCTGAGTGGGCCCTGCCCAAGAGTCAAAGGCCTTCAGTGGAGGAGCATGGGTCAGAGAAGCACCGAAACAGGCCAATTTGGTGCTGGAGGATTTATGAAGGTCGGGGAAGGCGGAGGCTTCGAGGTCTCGGGATGTGAGTCAGAGGCTGTGTCCCGGAGGGGTCCCCAGATTATGCGCCCCCCCTTCTCTGTCTCTCTCTCTCTCTCTCTGAGTGTATCTCCTCCTACCAAGAGGAGAGGCATCTTTTGAGGCTATGGCTCATCTTTGCTTTAAGGAATCCGACATGTTGACACCTGAGACCCCAAAGCCAGGCCACAGTGAGGACCTCCATGCCTGAGACTCCAAGGGTGGAAGCCCAATGCCATCATCTCTCCTGGTCTCCAGGCCCCGGGCCCAGAGCCTCCAGCTCCTCCTGAGACATCCCACCGAGAAACACAAGAGTGGAAGGCAACCCAGTGGTCTCCCCAACCTTGGCTCCCCACGTCAGCATCAAGGAAAGCCATCTGCCCTTGCCGTCATGCTGCCATTGCTGGTTCCCGTTCCCCCGCACCCCCAGGTTGCCCACTCACTCTCCCTCCCGAGCCTGGGGCTTTCTCACTCACCTGCCTGTTTACACACCAGGTATCTCATGCTTTATCTGCTCTCATTTTAAATTTGTAACTTTCACATAAACTTGAACAAAGCTCCTTTTGTTCTTGCACCCCACCCCAGGATCCCAATAAACTGGTTCCATCTGAGGCGACTGGGCCAGGGCATGGAAGCCTTGGCCAAAGGACTGCGTGTGCCTGCGAACAAGCATGTTCGCACCTGCGAGGGAGCCCGCGTGTTTGCATGTGAGCTCGCTCCCGGGCTGATGGAGGGAGGGTGTCGGGAGAGCCGCGAGCCAGTGAGGTGGACAGGAAGCCTGGGGGCCGAGGGCGGGCAAAGCCAAGACACTGAGGCACAACCACGGGCATGGGAGGTCGGGGGCCACAGACAGGGCAGGGGGTCAGCAGGATGAGAAGGAAACAAAGGGGAGAGAGGAGCCACAGAGTGGGTGGCGGAGCGAGGGCCGTGCCGAGTGTAAGGCAGACGCAGGGATTGCATTATGGCAGGAGAGGGGCTGGCACAGCCTCGCGCTCGGCCCCGTAATCCTGTTAGCCAGCAATCTCCATTCCGAAAGAGCTTCATTTCTTTGTGAATATTTGTAAACTAGATATCTAATGGAAAATTATAGGAAAATTATAGTGAAATTCATGACGGAGAAATCCGATTATCCCTAATTCAATTATGCCATCTTAGCCCACACAGCACAGTTCCCATTTTTTTCCCATAAATACCGATGCCAGGGGTCCCGGTAATCAAATAAAATTGAAAATCATCTTCCCATTAAATTCAATTAGCCGCAATTTCTAAAGCCTATCAGAGATTTTAATTACTAAATTATAAAATTCTCCAATGCTAAATTGAAACCAAAAAAATTGCACATCCTTATATTTCAGAGAAAAAAAAGGGCCAGCAAAATCCTTGAAAAATGCCCTCTTCTCTGTGGCCGGCTCTGAAGCAGGCTCCCCACCTGGAGGAGGCTCCCCTTCGAGGCCTACTTGTCCGGTTGGGATGAAGCCAGGGGGCCAAGGAGGGGCCCTGGCAGGGGAGGGCCGAGGTGGACTGGAGTAACCGGGGGTGAACCACACCTCTGACCGCATCAGCTCCTCCACACTGGCCTTCCTCTCGGGGGCTGTCCTGGCTCCCAAGAAGCCCTTGGCTCTGTCTCGTACCAGGAAACCTCTAGCTCCCAGCGTCACCTCCTTGGCTCATGAATTGGGCTCAGGCTCAGGTCACCGCTTGGCCTCAGGGCTCTGTGTGGCTCCAGGACAGCCGACCAGAGGCAGCCAGCTCTTTCCCAAGCACTAGCTCCGTAGCCACTCAGCGCCGGGCCCCCGCAATAGCCTGGGCTGGGATGGGGGTGGGAGCAGGATAGAGACTGGGGTTGGGAGAGGACAGGTGTCACAGCCTGGCTCCGTGGCCCAGAGCCTGCTGGCTCCAGGGCGTTCTCAGGGGCTGTGAGGCCTGGCAGTGTACCAGCCTCCAGGAAGAAGAGCTGGGGATCAATGTGGCCCAAATCTAGACTCTCCCTGCACTTCTAGCTCATCCTCTGCTCCCCTTACTCTCTCCTGGGAAGTCAACAGCCTTGAACTGGCCAGAAGGGACACCCTTGTGCTCTGGGAGAGGCTCACACTCCCCCCCCATTTCCTTTTAGGGCAGTGCTGGCCACAACCCCAAACAGTAGCCTCTCCTCTCCCCGCCCCCGACATCCCACTTACCCTGCTCTAAAGGGTGCTCTTAGCAGTAGAGCCTGGGGAGGTGGCATCGACAGGAGCGTAAAGTGACCCAATGTCCAAAAGCCAAGATGGGTGGTTGGGTGGGCAGCTGGCGGCCCTGGCAGACCCAGGACGGTCGGCAGAAGTCTTGCCGGCAGCCCAGCACCCAGGGAGCCGGGAGCAGGTTTAATTTGCCAGGCAGCCAGGAGTGCCAGCAGGGGAGGTACCCACAAACAAAACAAAAACAAAAAAGTTAATTATCTTTGGCTTTTTCTTAATAAATATCCAAACTGGCCCGGCCGGATCCTCCACTTTGGAGGGAGAGAGAAGAAGGAGGAAAAAACCCCAAACCAAAATCCAACAGGCTGATTGTCTCGTGTCTCCCTCTCCTTTGTCTCACCCTCATAGGTTTCTCTTATCAGAAGCAGCAACAGTTTCACATAAATTCCCAAATTTTCGTGAGTTCAAGAGTGTGGCCACAAATACTTTTAAAACAGGTTTTGGGGTGGAAACGTGGAGTGTGAGAGAAGAGAAAGGAGGTGGGAAATAACAGAAGAGAAGCAGAGAGAGAGAGAGAGAGAGAGAGAGAGAGAGAGAAGCTGGAGAGTATGATGCAGGGAACTGGGCTAGCTGCGTTGCCCTGTGGGCCTGGCCCAGCCTGTGGCCCCAGCCCGGGCGGGGACCTGTTCTGGAATGTCGGGTTAGCATTTTCTTTCAGTTACAATGATCAGCTGCAGTAGATATGGAATTTCTCACTTTAAAACTCTGAAACCGCTTAGGTTTCTCTGGCCCCTTCAGCTACCCTGTTGCTGCTGGTTCCTGCGACAAGCCTCCCTTCTAGGAGCAGGGCCGGGGAGAAGCTGCGGGAGGGGTCCCGGGGAGGGGGCTGGCTGTCCTTCCGGGAGGTGTGAGGTTTTCTGTGTGGAGTTGCTGGCGGACCTGGTGAGAAGACTTGTGGCGGCTGCCTGGGTCTAGGTGTTCGGATGGTTCATGTACACGCCTGGGCCTGAACTGTCAGACACTTGTGTGTCGGGGGTGGGGTGGGGACCCATCAGAACAGCGAGCAGTCCCTCATGGATCACCAGCTCTGGAGTCTCAATACCTGGGGTCACACCCCAGCTCAATCTTCCATGGGCTCTGCTCCCTGAAGCCAGGCACCATCCCTCTACCTTCTCAGCATTTTTTTTTTTTTTTTTTTTGAGACAAAGTTTCACTCTTGTTGCCCAGTCTGGAGTGCAATGGCCTGATCTCGGCTCACTGAAACCTCCACCTCCCAGGTTCAAGCGATTCTCCTGCCTCAGCTTCCTGAGCAGCTGGGATTACAGGCATGCACCACCACGCCTGGCTAATTTTTGTATATTTAGTAGAGACGAGGTCTCCATGTTGGTCAGGTTGGTCTCAAACTCCCGACCTCAGGTGATCCGCCCACCTTGGCCTCCCGAAGTGCTGGGATTACAGGCATGAGCCACCGCGCCCGGCCCCTTCTCAGCATCTCAAGGGAATCATTGTTAGTGGAAGCCTAGGTCTGCTGATAGTGGGGGATAGATAGGGACTGCTAATGAGTACAGGGTTTCTTTCTGGGGCATGAAAATGTTCTAAAATTAGATAGTGGTGGTGATTGTACAACCTTGTGAATATACCAAAAACCACTGAATTGTACATTTTAAAAGAGTGAATTTTATGATATATGAATGATATCTCAATAAAGTGGTGATAAGAAAGTGGGGAAACACGGGGATTGACACTGCCACTTCTTTCGTGGAGTGGTTGTCACACAGCACAGCCGCACAGTTAGTGCTCAGTAAGGATTAGCTGTTAATATGGATCAGTCCAAGGACAGCAGAGGGGCTGCTGTCCATGGGTGTATACCCTTGGTGCTTACAAACGTCTCTTTGGGCCCCTGGTGCCAGGGCCAGCAGGTTGCAGCAGCTGAGCTGCCGCAGGTGTCTAGCGAGGCTCCTGGGCAGCTGCTCTCTGGCAGGGAAGGGGGTGTGTGGCCCTCCTCCTGCCTCCCACCCGGGTCCCCGGAGAGGAGGCTGCCCACCATGGCAGGCAGGCTCCCGTGCGGCACTCTCCCCATCTCGCAGACACTCATATTCTCCGTGTGCAGCAGACCGTGAATTCACCTTCATACTAGTTACAGGGTTATTTAGCTTCTTCTGATGCTGACAATCACAAACTTTAATTCACTGCCTGGCTTCTCCCTGCTGTGCCCTCTGCCCGCCCCCAAAATCCTTGGGAGAGGATGGGAAGGACTCAGGTCCAGCCCCCTCTCGCCAAAGCTCACCCTTCAGAGTGATGGAGTGATGGGAGGAGGGGGGGTGGTCAGAAGGAGGAGATGATGGGAGAGAGGAAGTACCACCAGGGCTAATGGGAGCTTCCGTCCTGCTCCTCCAGCCTGACACTAATGTATTCAACCTGACATCCCATCTTGTCGTGAATGAACACTCGTCCGATCAGGCTGCTGGTTTGAGGGCTGGCAGCCTCAGCCGGGACGGACCGGGGCCAGCGCTCAGGCCTCCGGCTGAGCCCCTAGGACAAGGCAGCTGGCGTGGGGCTGGCTCCTCCGCCTCCTGCTGAACTAACAGGTGCCCGTCCAGGAGCTGACCTGAGGGAGCCCATTCCTACCAGCCTGACAAGCCAGGCCTCAGTTTCTCCACCTCCTCTGGCCCATCTCCCATTGGGAGCCCTCCTGCCTGTGCGGCTTTGCCTGGGCTTCTTGCCCTGCTGCCTGAGCAATCTCTCTCTTCCTTTTCGGAAGGCAGGTGGATCTGCTCAGAGCTGCACCAAATGTCAGATGAGAAATAGAAACTCGGAGACGTCCCTACCAAGCACCCAAATCACACAATCCTGAGATGACTGCGGGGGGCGGCCCCCAAGCCAGGTGACACGTGCCCGCTTCCTCGCCCTCTGGGAGGAGCTGCTGCTGCCTTGCTCACCCCTGGCCTGCTCTGGCAGGGTCTTTATCTCTTTCTTGCCTTGGCTTCAGCAGATCCCCTCTTTTCATCTGCCCTATGCACCTGCACCCTTTCCAGGAGCTGGCCCAGCTTCCAGAAGGTCCACAGAGGCCTCCTGCAGGCTTAGAGCCCAGTAAAGGTCAGAGATCTCAGACTGCTCCTCCTAGCCACCACCTGCCCCCTGAAGTGGCCACTGTCATCTTCCCCCAAAGCCTCCTGGGCTAGAGAAGGAGGAACAATTTGCTTTGAGAACCATCGGGATGGAATAGGGAACTCTCACCCACAAAATCCAAGCTGCCCCCATCAGCCACTTGTTAGACAGAGAGTCCCAAGGGCAGAAAGCCAAGCCACGAGGACTCATGAAGACCAGAGGCCTGGCAATGACCCTGGCCAGGGAGCTTGCAGAGGGAGATGCAGGGCTGTCGGCGGTGCTGGGAGGAGAGGGAGGCCAAGAACCCCATCGGCAGGTCCAGGTTTGTGTCTGCCTCCTCCCAGCCCCACCCCTGCCAGCGGGGGCAGTGGCCACGGTGGCCTGGGCAAGAGAGATGTCAACGGGGCCGATGGGAGAAGGGGCTTGTTGACTGGAAACTGTCCATTATGGCTTAGATTATAAGCATATTGCACAGGGCTCTCTGCACGATGCCGGGGAAATCCAATACGCTGAAAGGTTAATGCAATCAATTAGGGTGACAAGGAAGTAAAGTAAAGCCTTCCGAGTAGATGAAAAGGAGAGAGAGGGAGAGAGAGAGAGAGAGAGAGAGAGAGAGAGAGAGAGAGAGAGAGAGAGAGAGAGAGCGAGCCACGGAATTGCAGGGGTGCTATGGGTGGTGGGAAGGCAAGGAGGAAGAGGAACTAGAGGGATGCAGAGAGGAGGCCTAGAGGGGAAAGAGAGATGGACAAAAGGCCAGGAGCCCTCAAAAAGAGGACAGCGAGACGGCAGCAGACCCAGCAGGAGAGGACAGCCAGCAGACTGCAGGTGCAGCTCCGTCTCAGACCTCTGGCTGCAGGCGGGCGCAGCTCCGTCTCAGGCAGCTGACTGCCAGCACAGTTCCCATCTCCTTGCCCACTCCCTGCCAGCATTTCCTCTCGGGCTTGGAGCCTGATTCCAACCTTAGCCCACAGCAGTAGAACGGGGCCAGGGCAGCCTTGGTCCCTGATCCTGGACAGAGCCAGCGCCACTGTGTAACCCCCAGGGCCTTCTCAGCCAGACTGCAGCCTGGTTCCCACCCGCCACAGACAGGCCCAGGCCCAGGCCCAGGCCCAGACCTGGACTCCTCCCTCGGCCTGCTTGCCCCTCAGCAGCTCCCAACACAGCCTGCACAGCTTCTCACAGGCATCCCAGTTCCTCCTTGCCACAAGCCTGGGAAGCAGAGAGCACGTGGGCAGGGCTCTGGAGTTTACAGATTGAGAAACTGGCACTCAGAGGTTATGCTGCTCCCAGGGCCCTGCCACAGAAACGGAAGACCCAGGTCTGCCAGTCCACTACTGATGGGGCTTTTTTTTCCCAAGGTGCTCCCTGGAATCAGGAGCCTGCCCTTCTCCATGGGGTCAGACTCTGAGGCCCCCAGGGCAGAGGGTAGGGAGCTCTGTGGAATCTGCCCAGAGATGTCTGTTGCCTCCGGCAGGTGGGAACTCAAGCACATACTACCTGGTGGGTGCTGGGCAAGCCACTTTCAGCCACAACAACTCACTCACTTGATTCAGCAACCCTGCAAGGTCGATATTCTTCTCCCCTTACAAAAGAGGAAGCTGTGAAGGCTGGGCGTGGTGGCTCATGCCTGTAATCCCAGCACTTTGGGAGGCTGAGGCAGGTGGATCATGAGGTCAGGAGTTCAAGACCAGCTTGGTCAATATGGTGAAACCCTATCTCTACTAAAAATATAAAAAATTAGCCAGTTGTGGTGGTGTGCACCTGTAGTCCCAGCTACTCTGGAAGCTGAGGCAGGAGACTTACTTGAACCTGGGAGGCAGAGGTTGCAGTGAGACAAGATTGCGCCATTGCACTCCAGCCTGGGTGACAGAGTGAGACTCTAATGTCTCAAAAAAAAAAAAAAAAAAAAAAAAAGAGGAAGCTGTGGATCTGAGGTGAGAGGGCTACAGGGCTGCCGGGATGCCAGTGGGGGCAAGAGCTCTGAGGAAGCAGGCGCTGCAGAGGGGAGGAAGAGCTGGGACTTCGAGGCAGGTGGGACTGAGAAGGAGGCCCTAGCAGAGCAGGGGAAGGGAGCCCCCCAGACAGAGCAGGACTGTAGGCAGCCCTGCAACCCCAGCGCAGGGCTCCCAGACGGATGTGCTGGGCCCCTCGAAGCAGTCCCGATGAAGACACGTGCACAGCGAAGGATGATGGGTGTGACAGCATTGGGGCTGCACTTAGGGCCAGGGAACAGTACATCAGCATGGCCGCGGAACAGTACATCAGCATGGCCGCAATGGTAAATTTCCTATTACGTATATTTCACCACTAAAAAGAGACAGCAAAGTGCAGGAGCTAGAACTTCTCGAGTAGGGGCTGGCAAACTTTTTCCATAAAGGGCCAGAGAGAAAATTATTCCTCTTTTAGGTTTTGTGGGCCAAACAGAGATTTCTGCTGTAGCACGCAACTCTGTCTGCAAGTGTAGAGTGAAAGCAGCCATAGATAATACCTGAAGAAATAGGTGTGGCAGTGTTCTAATAAAACTTTATTTATAAAAGCAGGCTGTGGGTCAAAGGTGGCCCATCAGCCAAGTGCTTCTCCAGAGAATGGAAGCACTTGGGGCTGGCTATCAGGACACAGAATGCTTGACTTCACCCTGCTGCCTGGGGATGGAGGCATCATCTATCCTGTCTGGACCTCATGGGCAGAGCAAGGTTCTCACAATCAGAGGGTAGAGAAAAGGGACAGAGACGAGGCACATGTGGGAAGCCAATATCCAGGAACCGGCCCCAGCTCCGTGCATCCTGAGGAGCCTTCCACGGCGCTAAGATCCTCGCAGACCATGTGAAGGCGTGGAGGCTCATAGCTCTGGAGATTCTAGAACACACAATTCCATGATACAGGGGTGAGGCCACAGCTAACAGGAGGGCGGGAGTGGCCAGAAGGGAGCCAGAAGGGGCACCAGGGAGAGAAAGGCGAGAGGACCCAGGACAGAGCTGTAACCAGGGTGGTGCTGGCAGCAAAGGGAGGAATCCACAGGCCCCAGCGAGAGCGCAGGGCGCGGGCCGGGCCTGCCCTACACCGGGCCGCCTCTGATCACGTTTTCAGGGCCACTGCCCGCCAGCGCAGACAATGCTGGGGGAGCCTTTGAAGTCCAAAAGGGAAGCCGCGGTGGGAGCTGGCGAATCTCCTCCCTTCCCCGTCCTCCTGGGGGGGGGGGAGGGGGCTGGTAGGACAAAACCCAGAGCCGGTCGGTCGCAGCCGGGGCCCCGAAACTCGAGAGACAAAGGGAAAACAAACAGGTTTGGAGCCAGGCGCATGGTGCCGTGTCTGTCCCCCGCCCCGCCGAGCAGGGATGATGGATGGCTGCAGCCCGCCAGCTCGCCCGCAGGGCAGGCCCCACTATTTACATAACACTGGCGTTCCACCGGTCACCTCTGACACGGCACTGCCTGGGGCCCGAGGCCCGGTGGCCCTGAGGTTTCTCGCACCACCACCCGGGGGACTGACAGCCCATGAAAGCTGGGCCGGGCTGGGGCAGCCCCAAGTGCCTGGACTCTGGGGGAGTCCTGGGCCTGGGGAAGGGTCTCGGCCGTGGCCTTCTCCCTGCCAGCCTCTTAGGGAAAATGGAGGAAGCCACTGGGGGCGGCACACCTCTGAGGAAAGAAGGCAGGACCAGGGTTCCGGGGCCTTCAAGTCCATTCGATTCTTGAAGCAGAGCCTGGGCAGTGATTCCAGACACAGCCAGCCACCGCCACAGAGGCGACGGCACTGTGAGAGTGGGCATTGCAGGCTGGCACCCTGAGCCCAGCCACCACAGGTCCCCTGCCATCCCACGCTGGTCCGCCAATGTGGAGGCCTTTAACCAACACACAGCACAGCCCTGCAGGCCCTGAGCACGTTCCTTGCCCAAAGTCTGCAATCCACATGTCCCCAGACCATTTCCAGCCTACAAGCCAAACCGAGGAGCTCCTCCTGACGGGAGGGCATCTTTTCCCACCAGGGTGGAACAGGCAGGGTGGCTGCTGTTCCCCAGCTCTACTTCTCCTCTTCCCCGGGTGCTCCGCAGGACTGACCCACCAGGGTGACATGTGCATTGTGTGAGTGGTCAGCAGTGGGGGAGGGGATAGAAAGCTCAGGGAGGGGCTCAGGCCTTACCTCGTAGTGGGTCCTAGAGCCTCCTGGGATGTCCCTGGGGGTGTCACTTCATCCTGGGGAGGCAGAGAGAGGAGCCCAGTTAGCCTTTCCAAGCCCATGACTCCCTAGCACACGCCCTCCATCCCTCCCGTGCACACAAGGGCTCCCTGCCCCACATGGCTGGGGCTGACGCTCCAGGGCCAGCCAAGAGGGCCAGAAACTCAGGCATGCCAGCTGGGCTCTGATTTGGCTCATTCAGGTACATGGCAGCCACAGTTTGAGAAAGAGTCAGAACTGGGTAGGAGCTGACTGCCGGGGAAATGTGGTCCTCAGGAACCCCCTAGCCAGGTGGAGAAGAGAGGCCGGGGTGGGGGTGCTGGTGGAGGAGGCTGGGGTGGGGTGCTGGTGAAGGAGGCTGGGGTGGGGTGCTGGTGGAGGAGGCAGGGGTGGGATGCTGGTGGAGGAAGCTGGAGTGGGGGTGCTGATGGAGGCGGGAGTGGGGTTGCTGATGGAGGCTGGGGTGGGGGTGCTGGTGGAGGAAGAGGGAGTAGGGGTGCTGGTGACATGGCCTCATGGAGCTGCAGCGGCCTAGCAGGGATGCCTGGGGACAATGACAGAATACAGCAGCGACTGCTCCTTTACTCTCTTCCCTGGGGCCCCTGAACATAAAAATGACAGATGCCAAACTGTTTTCTCTAGCAAGTTGGTGACAGAGGGGCAAGGGTGGGCCCGGGGCCAAGGCACCAGGAAGCCTCCATGCCCCAGGAGCAGGCTGCTGACAGCATCTTCCACCTTGGGGTCCTACCCATGAGTCACCACAACCCACGTCCAGAGACTGTGCAGGGAGAGAGATGATGGTCCAACAACTCGGAGGCCTTTATCCGACACATGGCCCAGCCCAGCGTGTGGGGAGGGGCCCTCCTGCCCAGGGAATGAGTTTGGGGAGCCAGTTTCAAAGGGGCAGCCTCTGTGTAAATGGAGAGAAAACCCAGGGAACCTCCCTGCCTGCTGGCCAGGCCCCCGACCCTTGCTCAAGCCAGGCCCAGCCCCTGCAGGCCTCGGAACCCTCCCCAGGCTTGGGGAAGGCTGTCTGTCTGTTACGTTTTCTTCTCCCCTCTCCCTCATGTATGGCTTATCAATGATGCAAGAGGAGTAACACCAATTTCCTTAGGCTATGTAATCCCCAAATCAGATTGGGGGGATTGCAGGAGATGAGGTGACCTTGTTGAGGGCTCCCGGAATGCCACCCAGTCCCATTACCCGCTCTCCGGTTCCCAGGACATATTTAGACAGATAATGCTAATTGTACTTGACACGTTCTCTTAAGGAGGCCTTGGCTCTCCACCAGCTTTCGCCGCTTGTGCTAGGCTGCCTGGACATAGGGTGCCCACTGGGGCAGAGCCCACCCTGCCAGATGCAGGGCTCTGGGAGGGCTGCGGGCTGGTGGGCATCCGGTGGTTGGGAAGCACTGCCCCATGGGCCTCTCATGCCCATCTCATATAGACGATGAGAGGCTGGGGATCTGCAGGGCATTGGTGGAACCCTGAGATGGGGCGGTAGAGATGACGAAGAGCCATGCAAAGGGGGAATAAGGAAATGGGAAGGAGCTGGCCAGGAGAGGAGAGGACGGAGGAGGACACTGGCAGGGAGGGTCGCAGGGGGTTGAGATGGGGAACCCCAGGCTTCCATTGCCAGGTGCTAGGTGGGGTCGGCCATCTGAGCTTGAGTCCCGGCCGGTCAGCCCAGGGCCCTGGCTTGGGTGTCATCCTCCCTGTCCTGTCTGTCCCATGCACTCCTGTCGGAGATCTCTCAACGTGCCCCGGCCAGCCTCCTGTGGACCCCCAAAGCCCCCCAACTCCACAACTCCGGTATCTCCCTTCCAGCACCTTTCTCTCCCCCCCATCCTCCCTGGCAACTGTGCATTTATTAATTCATGAGGCACTAATTAGTTCTTTGTTTAATTTTGTGTTAAACAGACTGACCGGAATGATAACGACTTGCAGCGCGTGTTGCGTCCCCAACCAGCCCTGTTTTCTGACAACAAGGGAGCACGGGAGACCCGAGCGCTGAACCCAAATCCCTCAGCAGTTGCACTTCATTAAGTCAAAATGTGACAAGAAGCTTAGAGAGCAACTTGCAGATCTGATCACACAGAACAATCAGGGAGGAAACTTTCCAGGAGTTGGTCGGGGGGTGGAGGAGGGAGGGGAGGGCCGAGATGCTTACAAACGGGGACCAGGATGCACACGGGGTCCTGGACATCACCCGCTCCATCCAGGCGTCCTGGGTGATGGGATCGGGGAGGCTGTCCCTGGGAGAAAACTGGGACACTGGCATTCTGGGACCCCAGTGGGTGCCTAAGAAGTAGCCGAGAGTTCATCTTGGTCTCTCTTTCCTTCTCCGGCCATCTTTTCTTGTCTCTCTGCCTGTCACTGTCCCCAAAGTCTGCTTTGTGAGGGAGTGGCCCATGTGAGTAAGTGGTCAGCACATCTGAGAAAGGACTCTCCAAGGCCAGGGGAGAAGCACAGCCCTGGAGAAACCCAGAGGCAGCAGGGGCCCTACACTCAGTGGGGCTGGAGTGAAGGGAAATGCTTCCAGGCTACGAAAAAAAAAGCTGTGTGCTCAGGAATCATGGCAGAAAGTGCCTAAGTCATGCCAACATGCCCACTACCTGCCATCTGTCCATCCATCCATCCATCCGTCCATCCGTCCATCTGTCCATCCAATGTTCCTAATCCTAAGTACTCCGGCCAGAACACTGAGGACCCAAAGGTTCTGCGTTCTGTCCAGAGGTAGCTGGCAAATCAGAAAGAGAATTGGGTCCTGGTGCTTCCAGGCTGTGTGGCTGACAGCTGGCTGGCAGCTGAGTGACAACAGCCTTCTGACCTCCTTCCTTCTGTCCATGTGAAAAAGCAGGATCTTGGCCCCAGAGGCATGAGGCCGCTCACCCCGCCAGCCCATTGCACAAGTGAGGATGAGTGATACCAAACGCAAACCCTGCCCCAAACTAAGAGCAGTGGCCCTGCCCACCTTTTACCCACCCCTAATCTCTGAAGACACCAGCCATGTCTTGGGTAAGAAGAGCACAGAAGGGGTGTGAGGAGGAGAAGAAAAACAAAAGTACAGAGCAAGCTGGCAAACTCCCGGCTGCCTTCTTCCTATTGGCTGCTGCACCTGCCCAGGTGAGGCCCGGAGCTGCCTCCGAGTGGGTGAGCCTGGGGGCAGGCAACCTCGTGCAACCCTTTCCCTGGCCGGTTCTGAAGCAAGTGGTCTCTCCCCGAGCCGGCAGCCCTGGGCTGGCTTCTGTTAATTTGCTGTCAGGCTGCCTAAGCAAACCAATTAAAACTAATCATTAATTATAAAAGAGAGCGAGAAGAGGAGAGGAGAGGGTGAAAGACTGAGAGGGGAAGGAGGAAGAGGGAAGGTGGGCTGAAGAGGGAAGACCTGGGGGCCTGCAGGGAGCTCGGAGTGGGGCCAACCTGGGCTGGGCACTGGGAGGACCAGAGGCCCAAAGGATGCCAGCGTCTGGGGAGGGCAGGAAGGAAGCAAGGGATGGAGGAGAGGGGGTGGCCATGGGCAAGGGGCGGAGGGAATGCCAGGAGAGACAGGACGTGGGAGAGTGAAGGGCAGAGAAGTGGCAGGGGCCAGCATACCAGGACCTGAAGGGGCATCATCCATCTGCAGTTCCCTCTGGCTGGAGCCGCCACTGGCCCAGGACTTAGCTTTGGAGCCCCTCACCCACAGCTGCCCAGCTCCATATTTATGAGCCACAGGCCAGGCTCCTCAGTCGGCCGGCACTCCTACCTGCTCCCCAGGCCTCCTGGGCCATGGGGGCTTGGGGCAGCTGTTGGGCTGCCCATCCGCACCCCCACGCCATGGCCGTCTCCTTCCCCCTGCCCCCGGCCCCATCCTCATGCACAGTCTCTCCCTGGCCGAGCCCTTTCACAGGGGCTGGGGCCCTGTCAGCCCGGCAGCGTGGGGCGGGGGGTGGGGGTGGGGTGGGGGGGTGCAGACAACAGGGGCAGCGTCATGGAAACGGGCACTTTCCCCGAGAAATATTCTGTTTGGCCTCCTTCCTGCATTGAGGAGCTGTCGGGAGCCTGAGTGAGAGTCACACCACCCCGGGACCAGGCGTGACAAAACCTATTTTCTGCCTCAAATTTGATTGATTAAAAAACTTTTTAGGAAAACCATGTTAAAAGAGTGAAAAAGAAAGAGAAGGGGAGCGACAGAGAGAGGGAGAGAGAGAGAGAAAGAGAGGAGAAAAGAAAGAGCCAATAGAAGGTGCTGTGGGAGGATGGCTGGGGACAGGAAGGCCCCGAGCAGGGGCCGCGCAGTCCCTGGGGTGAGGCCGGGGGACCCCCAGCATAACCAGGCAAAACGGAAAGGTCAGAGGAAGCCCGGAACTTTTACACAGTGGTTAGCAGGACAATGAGGGGGCTGAGGGCCGCACAGGCCAGCAGGTGCCGGATGGAGACAGAGGCCTCGGGAAAGAAGCCGGGCCAGAGGCAGGGAGGGGCGGTGGGGGTGGCTGTCCAGCCCCCGGAGTTGGAGCGGCCTCTGGATTGGCTCTGGGCTCTTTCCAAGCTCAGTCATGGTTAGAATAGGGCCAGAATCCTGAGAAATCTACATACAGTCAAGAGAAAGGGCTCTTGTCCTTTGGGGGGCAGGAAATGGGTTTTCCCACCTTGTTCTCCCAAACCCTGTATTAAGAAATGCTTTTAATCATAGTAATTTTTAAAAAGCAGGAGACATCAACTTGACCTCCACCCTGAGGCTGGCTCAGCGCCAGCTTCTGGCCTGCCCTTGCCCGCCCAGGACCCTTTGTGGTCAGGCCCTGAAGTCCTTCAAGGGATGCTGCCCTGTGTGGTGGCCATGCCAGGCCAGGGATTTCAATGGTGAGTTTAAGGCCCTGCCTGACTTTCTCAAGCCTCCAGGAGAAGAGCTAGTCTCCCCACCCCTCCTGAGACCCCCTCAGGAGGAAGCAACCCCCACCCCCGTTTCCCAGCCGCCCTGCCCGATCTTCTTGGGCAGGACTCCTGGTCTCCCCAGGAGGAAGGGTCCAAGTTGGTGGCCTAGTTTGCGCTCCTTTTCTCTAAGGGCCTTGAAGGCCAAGGTGAGGAGTGGTTCTGGCCAAGGAGTCAGCCAGATTTTCCCAGGTGCTGGGAGGGTGCTCAGCACCCAGGCTCTGCCAGCGCGGGGCTCTGCCAGCGCAGGGCTCAGCGTTGGTAGGCAGTGTCCCCTCTCATCAGACAGGCACGTCGCCCACAGATGCACAGAAAGACAACACCTGCTCCCGGCCTTCCCCAGCCCCTGTGCCAGGTCAAGTGACCTCGATCTCTTCTTGTCCCTGCTCCACAGCAAGACCGTCAGGTACTCACTGAGCACATACTGTGTGCATGATGCTGTGCCAGGCACGAGGAAGAGAAGACAAGATAGCTTTTGAAAGGAGGCCGGGCGCGGTGGCTCACCCTGTAATCCCAGTACTCTGGGAGGCCAAGGCGGGCAGATCACCTGAGGTCAGGAGTTTGAAACCAGCCTGGCCAACATGGTGAAACCCCGTCTCTACTAAAAATAGGAAAATTAGCCGAGCGTGGTGGTGCGCGCCTGTAATCCCAGCTACTCGGGAGGCGGAGGCATGAGAATCGCTTGAACCTGGGAGGCAGAGGTTTTAGAGAGTCAAGACTGTGCAACTTAACTCCAGCCTGGGCAACAGAGTGAGACTCCATCTTGGGGCGGGGGAAGATAGCATAAAAAAAGCTGAGTTGGCAAGAGTCAGGTGTGAATCCTGTCTCTGCTGCCTCCTGCCATACAATTGGGTATGAAGGCTGCTTAACCTCTCCAAGCCCCAGCTTCTTCAGTTGAAAAGTGGGGGTATATGAGTACCTATCTTGAAGGAAGTTTATTTCCTATTTCTTGAGCACCTGCTATATGCTGTTAGATACTTGTCCTAGACCTAGAGAACATTGGCAAACCAAAGATTCAACCCTCATGAGCTTCCATTCCTGTGCTGCTGAGGATTCACTGAAATAATGGTTAGCACAGCAGCTGGCACATAGTAAGTGCTCAGCAAATATGACCTGTTATTAGATTCCAGAGTCCCTGCCTTTAAGAAGTTGGAGAGATGTTGTAATTCTATTCCCAGGCATTTGCCAGAAAAAAATGGAAAACAGGTACTCAAAAAACACTTGCACCTGAATGTTCATAGCAGCACTATTCACAGTAGGCAGATGGTAGATACAATTCAAGAGTCCATCAACCAAGGAGTGAATAAACAACGTGGAGTCTGTTCATACTATGGATTTTTTTTTTTTGAGACCGAGTTTTGCTCTTGTTGCCCAGGCTGGAGTGCTGTGGCGTGATCTCGGCTCACTGTAACTTCTGCTGCCTGGGTTCAAGCGATTCTCCTACCTCAGCCTCCCAAGTAGCTGGGATTACAGGCATGTACCACCACACCCGGCTAATTTTGTATTTTTAGTGGAGATGGGGTCTCTCCATGTTGGTCAGGCTGGTCTTGAACTCCCAACCTCAGGTGATCTGCCTACCTTGGCCTCCCAAAGTGCTGGGATTACAAGCATGAGCCACTGCACCCAGCCCATATTATGGAATAGTATTCAGCTATAAAAAAGGAGTGGAGTTCTGATGTGGGCTACAATATGGATGCATCTGAAAAACACCATTTTGAGCGAGAAAGGAGCCAGATAGACACAAAAGGCCACAGTTGTATGATTCCAATAATGTGAAGTATCTGGGACAGGCCAATCCATAGAGACAGAAAGCCGCGGCTCCCAGGAGCTGGGGAAGGGGACAGTGGGGAGGGACTGCTTGAGGGGCTCAGGGTGTCTGTCTGGAGCCATGAAAAAGTTCTGGAACTAGCTTAATAGCTGTGCAACTCTGCAAATGTGCTTGATGCCACTGATTTGAACAGTTTAAAATGGTTACAGGCTGGGTGTGGTGGCTCACGCCAGTAATCCCAGCACTTTGGGAGGCTGAGGTGGGTGGATCATGAGATCAGGAGAGTGAGACCATCCTGGCCAACATAGTAAAACTCTGTCTCTACTAAAGATACAAAAATTAGCTGGGCATGGTGCCACATACCTGTAATCCCAGCTACTCGGGAGGCTGAGACAGGAAAATCACTTGAACCAGGGAGTCAGAGGTTGCAGTGAGCTGAGATTCTGCCACTGCACTCCAGCCTGGTGACAGAACAAGACTCCATCTCAAAAAAAAAAAAATAAATAAAAACCCCACAAAAATGAGCTGGTCGTGGTGGCAGGTGCTTATAATCCCAGCTACTCAGGAGGCTGAGGCAGGAGAATCCCTTGAACCCAGGATGTGGAGGTTGCAGTGAGCCATGATTGTGTCATTGCACTCCAGCCTGGGTGACAAGAGCAAGACTCTGTCTCAAAAATAAAATAAAAAATAAAAAAATAAAATGGTCACAATGGTAAATTTTGTGGTATATGCATTTTATCACCATAAATTAAAATAAAATGATACTGCTTTTTAAAAAAAGAAAGTGCTAGGGAGAGAAGGAATTTGTCCCCACGTGGCAGCTCAGGGCAGGTGCTGGGGAAGCCAAGCCTGGGTGGGGCTGGGGTGGGGGTCAGTGTGAGACATGGTGACTTCAAATGTGTCCTCTTTCCCTCTACGCCTGATTGAGAAGCCACTGCCCGAGGGGGGCTCCCAGGCCTCCACAAGATGTGCTCCGTGATCACGAAGGGAGAGGATGAGGCGGGAAGCCTAGGATGGCTGCAGTGAAGGGACCTCCCCTTAGGAGCCCTCGCTCAAATGCTGTGATTCTGTACCCCTGCAGGCTGCCTCTCCTGGCACACACAGAGCACGCCTGTTCTCCTGTGTGGATCCCAATACACTCGGCCCAGCCAATCCACCTCTCCGCCGTACTCCCCAGGCCACTTCTGCTGCCGCTCAGCATCTCAGTGCAACCAGCGCCTCTCTGGAGGGCTCCAGGGCTTCCCAAGGTCGAGGAGTCCCAACTCGAAGGGAAAGCCTGCAATAACCGGGGGGCCAGGCTCTCAGGGCAGCCCCCCAAGCTCCCACCCCTGCCCTCCTGCCTGTTCCAGAATGCATGTGCACACAGAAACCCCTGCCTTGGCCCAGGAACTGTCAGGAGATCAACAAACAAAAGCTGCTTCTTGACAGGGAGTCATTTATATTTTAGCTTCGTTCCATTATCCTAACGAATCCTTCATCAGCAGATGCAATATTAACAGCAGAAAATCAGCTCATTACATCCGGGGGGATTTCATCAAGACGGCAATCATGTGCAGCTCCCAAGCCTTCAAGAGGCCAGTGGGGCTGTTATTTATTTATTTTGTTACTTATTTATTTAATTTTTTGGGTTCTTTCCACATAATTGCACCGCATCTCAAACCTTTAATAAATAATTTGTAGGTCCTGAACTGCAGACAGCTTTGCTCTCTGCCACGAGAGCCTGCATTAGCCAAAATATTTACCACTATTTAAGAGTCATTAGAGTCGGGAGGGATGTGGGGAGGGGTACTCTCTTCTTCCAGAAACAGTCTGGTTTGGGGCTATGGCGCTTGGTCCTCACTATGGTCCTCTAACTCCATCTCTGAGTCTAAGGCCGGCCATCCTGGACTGGAAGCTCCCGAAAGGCAGGCCTCTGTCTGTTTCCCTCGGCTCTCTTCATTTGGGTACAGGTTTCCTGAGAGCTTTTACAGAGGGCCGAACCAGTCTCCAAGTCCCCAGCTGGGCTTCTCCAGGCTTGACAAGGATGGGTGGCTGATGGGGAGGATCACATGGTGTGGGGCCAGCCACTTCCCACATGCATGAGCCAGAAGGCCCTTCCAGGTTGGCACTGCTGGCCTGCCCTGCACCAGGGAACTCCGAAAGGGGAACCTCCCTCTTCCAGCAGGCCCTGGACCTGGAGCTGCACCGCCGTCTGACCCATCCCTCTTGGCTTCCCAGGGTTACGCCTTCAACTTCAAAGGAAAGGAAAATTCAGTAGGTCCAGGGGCAGACTGTCCCATTTTACACATGAGAAAATGAAGGTTAAGAAACTCAAGCACTTGCTGGGTGCAGTGGCTCACACCTGTAATCCCAGCACTTTGGGAGGCTGAGGCGGGAGGATCACCTCAGGTCAGGAGTTCAAGACAAGCCTGGCCAACATGGTGAACCTGTACTAAAAAATATGAAGACTGTCTGGGCGTGGTGGCGTGTGCCTGTAATCCCAGTACTTTGGGAGGCTGCATCGGGTGGATCATCTGAGGTCATGAGTTCGAGGCCAGCCTGACTAACATGGTGAAACCCCGTCTCTACTAAAAATACAAAAATTGGTTGGGCATAGTGGTGTGTGACTGTAATCCCAGCTACTTGGGAGGCTGAGGCAGGGGAATCGCTGGAACCCGGGAGGCGGAGATTTCAGTGAGCCGAGATCACGCCACTGCACTCCAGCCTGGGTGACAGAGCAAAACTTCATCTCAAAAAAAAAAAAAAAAAAGAAAAGAAAAGAAAGAAAGAAACTGACAGAGCAAGACTCCATCTCAAAAAAGGAAGACAGAAATGTTAGCTCTCTGCCCAAGGCAGCACAGCCAGGACGAGGCAGAGAACTGGAACTCAGACTCAGTGGTGGCTCTGCGGAGCCCCCACGCCTTCCACAGGCTGGAGCCTTCCAACGACCTGCCCTCCCTGCGCTCCTGGCTCCGGCCCATGAGGCTGGAGTGGCCACTGGTGCTGATGGGCACCCCCTGCCGCCACCACTGGGCTGGCCATGCTTTCACAGGTTTTTCCCAGCGGGGGCTGGATTTCTGCCCAGCCAGGAATGTGCTCCCAGGATGTCAATTCTAATCTCCCCAGCGCTCTGACAGAATTAAGCTCCAGTTTGTCCGACAACGTCCCAAAGTTTCAGAAATCCAGGGCAGACTCTCTAATCAGGCTGCAGGACAAAGGTCTGGCCTGACCCTGTCACTTCCATTTATTCCCCCTGTCTGTCTCCTGGGCTCGGCCTTTCTGCAGTTTCCTCCACCCTCTGCCCCTTCCCTGGCCGGCCCAGCCCCCATCCTCTCCTCGGAGCTGCCTTGTGTCCGCCCAGCCCATCGCTGGCCCTCCCCAAGCAGCCAGGCTAGTCCTGTTAAAGCTGAAGAGTTCCTAGGAGGCCCACCTGCCGCAGGCACTTGGCTGGCTGGGCCTAACCTTGGTCCAGCTTCTGTGAGCCGACTTCAGGGAGCACTCTGGCTCCATCCCTCCTTGGCTCCAGGGACTGGGTGCCCAGTCCAGAGTTACTCTCTGAGTCAGCCCACCCTGGCCTCCACTTGCTCCAACTCTGGGCCCCCCATAACTGCCCCGAAGCATCTTCTGGCCTCACCCGCTTCCATCCTGGGAAGCTGTGGCCCCCCGGCCATGTTTGGGGACAACTATGTGGGCAGAAACCTCTCTTCCTCAACCAACTCAGTGAGTAACCAAGAGGTGACTCCTGTCGATGATGGTAGAAGTAGCCCTGTCCCGGGCTACACGGGCCTGTGGTGAGGACCCCAAGCCCTTGGCTCTGCTGCACTGTGGGGCCATTAAGAAGCAGCAAGGAGCCTGAGAGCAGCCAGAGAGAGGGAAGCAGCAGAGACGCCTGCTCCATTCCCCACAGCAGCCAGCCCACTCCCCACGGCGCCCAGCCCACTCCCCACGGCACCCAGCCCACTCCCCACGGCGCTCAGCCCACTCCCCACGGCGCCCAGCCCACTCCCCACAGCACCCAGCCCACTCCCCACGGCGCTCAGCCCACTCCCCACGGCGCTCAGCCCACTCCCCACGGCACCCAGCCCACTCCCCACGGCGCTCAGCCCACTCCCCACGGCGCCCAGCCCACTCCCCACGGCACCCAGCCCACTTCCCATGGCACCCAGTCCACTCCCCATCCACATGGCTCTTGGCTGGGCCTAGAGCACTGATACCTGCCTCTGTTTCCAGAGAAGTCACATGCACAAATCGGCTAGAAGAGGCATGTGCATAGAGGTGTGGGTGGGGACCCTGGCTTAAATCTGGCTTGCTCACATCAAAAGATTCATGGGAAGCAGTGGGCAGAGGGAGCTGTATGGACCGTCTAGGGGGATACCGAGGGCGGCTGCACTCAAGCCCTTGTGCTGAGCATAAAGCCAGACCCAAGGGAAGGGGCTCCCCCCAAGGGGGCAGGAGAACAAGCACCCGGGTGCAGAGGGAGGGTAAGAGGAGGAAGAGCACACGGAAGGGGTGGTCTGCTGATCTGCAGACCCTTTAGACAGCACAAAAAAAATCTAGACTGTCCAGGTTGAAGGGGCGCCCCAAGAGCTGCCCAGTAACAGGAAGCACAGAAAGTCCTGGAATGCCACAGGTGGGCAGGGCCAGGCTACCACCCTGGGCTGAGACCCGGCCCCAAGCATGGAGTCAGTCCTGTCCTCCAAAGGCTTTCTCAAGCCTTCCCTTCTCCAGCTTCCTCAGCCACATTGTACAGAGTGGGGGCTCCTTTCTTAGAGTTGCAAAGACAGGCGGCTCTCTCTCCCTGGCAGTGTCTTCTACGTTTGGCCAAACTTCTCTCCCCATCCCAAGGCTGCCTCTACCTTCACCAGCACAGCCAGCCAGGGCACCAGGGCACACACCTAGCGCAGGGCTGGGCCTCAGGGCTCCCCTAGAGAGACTCAGATGGGCTGGGCTGCTGGGGGGGGCAGGAGCCCAAGGGACAGACAGATGACACTGGGGAGGGCGTGTCTCCTTAACAAGCTCTTTCTCTGCAAGAATCAAAATCATTATAGTATTTTTACCTAATGACAGAAAAATCTACAAATGCCTGCCTGTTAGCACTTTCCAGAAAGCCCCTGCCGCTCCTCCTGAACCCACTCACCCCATCCCACCCCGGCGGCTCCCAGTTCCCCCGAACTTCCCACCTGGCTTCCCTGCCTTTCTGTCTGCTGCATCTTCTTCCTGCCTTGCTATGCTGGGGTGTTGGTGAGTTGTTGGAGTTTTTTTTTTTTTTCTTTTCTTTTTTGCTATTTATCAGCAGATTGTGTGGAGCTGAGTGGTGTGAGCCTCACCCTGCTAAATAAAGCTTTGGTATTTCTGATAAAGCCATCAAATTCCTTATCGCACTGACACAAAGTGCATTTAAAGAGACAGACACCCTGTCCCTCTCTCCCCACCAGCCCTGCCTCCTCCCCCCAGTTCAGATTTCCAGCTGCTCAGACACTTTGGGATCAGACACCAAATACGGCTCCTGAGGACGTGGATGGGGGGCAGGGGACAGGGGATCGGGCGGAAAACCCTCACCAATTCCCCCCCACCCAGGTCCAAGCTGCCAGCACCCTGAGCAGGGAGTCGGTCCCAGGGCGTGGCATGGGCTTCCTGACCCAACTCTGGAAGCGGAGGGAGCTATCCATAGAAACGTCCTGCAGGGGGTGGGGGGATGTCCTCATAAACAGGACAATCCTATGTTAGGACAACATGGGACTGTTGGGAGGAAGAGTCCGGATATGCTGGTAGGCCTGCAAGGCTGTGCAGACGCTGTGAGCACGCCTGGTCGCCCCAGCCACTGCAGCGTCAAAGCAGGTGCAGGGATGGGCTGAGGGGCCATTCAACATGGAGCGGACTCACACTCAGCAAAGCCCAGCTTCACACAGCCCTGGGAGGCAGGCGGAACTGCCTTCCCATTTGACAGATGAGGAAACAGGCTGGCCCAAGGCCACAGGGTCAAGGGCTGGCCCAGCTGGAGCTCCAGCCAGGTGTGTGGCCAGCAGGGCTCAGCTCTGCTGAGTGAGACATGCTCCTCCCTTGCCTGGTTCGCAGCCTCCCCTTCCACCCTGCGGCCATCCACGTCCACTCCCCACTCCGTGCCCCCGTGCCCACTCCTACCTCCTCAGCCCTGGCTCGGCAGCCCAGGCCCTGTGCCCACACACAGCCCTGTTGGTTGAGGAATCAAATTTATTATTTTTAATTATTTTGATTTATCAAAGCAGCGGCTACAATCATATTAAACCAACTCGGCTTGGCATTTAACAGATACAGCTGCTACAGGACTCCCTCAGACTTCATAAAACACCCAGCCTGTCCACCTCCTCCCCAAGGAGGGTGCACCAGCCCCTTCTCCAAGAACCCCAAATTGGAAGGCCAGTAGGTCCCCACTTCTGGTCCCGCCCTGTCCTGCCAGAGGTACATGCAGCCAAAGTCACTGAGGGCCAGAGGATGGGAAAGTAACAGGCTGGGCAGAACTACTAACAGGCTAAAGTAACAGGCAATGGGACACAACTGCCTCCATCCCTCAGCCCGGGAGACCCTGCCAGAGTCCTGACCCACTGGGGAGTGGGCAGCACACCCAACCCCACCAACCTTTCTGCTGGCATCCACAGAAGCCTGCCCTCTCCCGCACCTGCAACTGGGCACTTAACCTGGAGGAGCTGAATCATTCTGCAGACCACTGCCCACAAGGGGAATTCCTGCCCCTGCCCCATTCTTTTCCTTCCTTTTTTTTTCCTTTTTTGAGACAGGGTCTCGCTCTGTTGCCCAGGCTGGAGTGCAGTGGTGCAATCTTGGCTCACTGTAACCTCTGCTTTCCCAGTTCAAGAAATTGTTGTGCCTCAGCCTCCCGAGTAACTGGGATTACAGGTGCTCATCACCACACCAGGCTAATTTCTGTATTTTTAGTGGAGGTAGGGGTCTTACCATGCTGGTCAGGCTAGAGTCGAACTCCTGACCTCTAGCAATCTGCCTGCTTTGGCCTCTCAAAGTGCTGGGATTGCAGGCTAGACCCATGGCGCCCGGCCCCCTGCCCCTTTCTTGTAAGGGAAAAGCATGGGGCTCGGAGAAGGAAGGTCTGCCTCGAGGCGCAGCTCCCGAGCCATTTCTCTTCTCTTTCAATCAAAAGCCCTAGTTCTTCTGACCACACCTCACTGCCTTCCCTTTAGACCTGGAAGCTGCAACCTGCCCAGGAACCATGGAAGACGGTAGCCCAAGACAAGGGACCCTGAAGTTCAAGGTGACAGCCTAAGGCTGCACACGCCACACATTTGGAATCTGAGTGCTTGGGAGAAGGGATCCCTGGGAACCAGCACTGTAGGGAAGATGGCACCAAACGAGTTTTTGAGGGACACCCAGGTCCACCTGAAGCACGAGGAGAGGCTGGCCATATGCAGGGCATGGGGGAAGGGGGTGCATGACTCACTTCAACTAGGGAGTGGGCCATCCCTCAGGTACTGCCCAGTCCTGAAGCCCATGGGTCTCAGGGCCTGGCACAGTGAGAGAAGAGGCAGCAGGGTATGGGAATAGAGGAACTGGGCACTTGAACATTCCAAGCAAAAATGCACAGGAAGAGCACGGGGGATCCTCACAGGCCCGAACAGGCACCTCCGGGGTTCAAGGGCCCACAGAAGCCACCGGAGGCAGCTCCCAGCCCAAGAGGAGGTGCAACTTGTCTTCTTGGTGGGGAGAAGAGGCCAGCAGTGCAGAGAGACGGAGCCTGCACACAGGTCCTCTGACAGCACCAGGGTGCCATGTGTTCACACACAAAAAGAATCATCAGCTGGGATCAAACCAGGAGCCAGACAGCTGCTGGTCCCCACTGCTCTGCCCAGAAGCCCTGGGCCTGGCCACAGAGAGCTCGGATCTGGCTGCAAGTTCTGAA
This sequence comes from Callithrix jacchus, assembly GCF_049354715.1. Classification (NCBI taxonomy): domain Eukaryota; kingdom Metazoa; phylum Chordata; class Mammalia; order Primates; family Cebidae; genus Callithrix; species Callithrix jacchus. The sequence goes on from NC_133508.1 coordinate 48,600,209, forward strand.
GTGTGGTGGGTATGGATGGGTTGTGATCTGGCCCCTCTGAGGTTCAATTTTCTTACTTATAAAATGCGTGCAACGATAGTGTCTGACTCAACGGGCTGTGGTGAGGGTTTGGGGAGGTGATGAGGGCAAAGCTCTGAGCACAGTGTCTACACATTTCTGCGTGGAAAACGTGGTGCCAGTCATCACTGTGACTGTTGTCATCATCCTTGCCATCGCACATGCTTTTCTAACCAGCGTATGGTACTTGGAATCATGCCTTTGGGGTTGGTGATGACAGAGAGACTGGGAGCACTAATCAGCCCCCCACCGTGCTCCCCAAAGCACCCAGGGGAGCTCAGAAATGTCCAGAGGAGGCTGCTGCTGCTGCCTGCCCAGAAAACTGGCTAAAGCAGCCACCAAGGCCCTGAAGTGGAAGGTTGGACAGAAAGGTGGGAAGACTTGGGCAGTCCCATTTGCCTATCAAAAACTGTACATTCACTTGGCTTTCCACAGGACGCATGCCCTAATATGGACCCAGCAGCTTTCTGGGTTATTTCGAGAACATGTGATAATGACTCCAGGCTTCACTTCTGCTGCCCCCAGAAAACTTTCCATCTGGGGAGAGGGAGGACGACTGGCAAAGAATGAGAAGGGCGCAGGGAAGCCCAAGGTCAGAGAGTGGGGAGGAAGTGGATGCCGGTGGGTGAGCCGAGGGAGGGAGAGAGGTGGCTGGAGGGTGAGGGCTGGCCAAGGGACCACGGGAAGAGGCAGGCACAGGCGCCCTGCGGGCCCAGCCAAGGGCTCCAGGACACGAGGTGGACACCTGACCCCACGCCCTGCCTACTGCCCACTGACCCAGGGAAGTTCGCCCTGCTCAGGACCACGGCCGGCTCTGAAGGGAGGGATTTAAGGGCAGGGCCACAGAGGGCCCATGCCCATAACTCTGGTGGGAGTCCCTTTTGCACAGGAGCCAAGCTGGGCTCCTGGGCCTCAGGCAACTGCCTGGTGCCCCGGGGCCCCTTGGCTCCTTGATTTATTTGTGTATTAATTATCTTTCTGGCCAAGCTGGGCCAACAACTCCAGACCGCACAGGGTTAACTGCAGACAGAGGGGCTGGCTGGCTTTCCTTCACTCTACCTCAATTTCTACTGCTCCTATCACCTACCTCCCCCACCCCCTGATCTTAGGGAAAAAAAAACCCATCAAAATAACTATTTTATGTCTCCAAATATGCAGATCATTTTCTTTAATGAAAGATGCTTGACGTCTCCGATCCAATTAATATGCAAATGCAGGAGAGGATTTATTTGTGACATTCTGTCTGGGTGAGAGAAAACAAAAAAGGCCTGTTAACCAAAACACTAATTGCTGTGACTGATTGTCACATATCATCATTTTCATAGGATCTCCTCTATTCCCGGCTCGCAGGGAGCTTGAAACCAGGACCGGTTCCATGCAGGCATCAAGGAGAAACAGGGCAACTGGCTACCGGCCAGCATGTCCCCCTCGCCATAAGAGCCCGTGGGGGTGCTGGACAAGGGTGGAGGGTCGGCCAGTGACCTCCCAGCCTAAGCTGTACCTCACCACTTAGGCGCTGACCAGCAAACCAGGAACTGGATGGCCCCAGCCTCTATTAGATCTGGCAGGCCTGGGAGGCCTCAGGCAGCCTCAGCCCAGCAAATCTCTGGGTTGTGGCGGAGGCCAACTGCCTTTTTGCTGCCTGACCTGCCTGGTGGGAAGCAGGGGCGGGCCCATGCCAAGGGGAAGAAGAGGGGCCAGGGAAGCCTCTTCAGGTCTGCCCAGCCACCACTCTCCACGGTTTCTTCCTGGGTTTTCCCCTGCTTTATCTTTCACCTTGAGCACCTGTTGACAGAGGCCACCTAGGGAAACTGAGGCACAGCACAGCATCTGCTCCTTAAGATGACACAGGTGTCTATGGAAAGTTTGGAAGATCACCGCTGTGTCTGGGTGGACACCTGTGTCTTGGCCCCGCCCCTTCGTGACCAGCACTGAAGTGGGCTGTCAGCTGTCATAGCCACCATGAGGACTCCTCAGAAGGACCACGAGACTTCCTTTACCCCAGGGCTTTAGAGAGAGCAGGGAGGAGAGTGAGTGTTGACAGGCACCCCTATTCTCAAAGGCCCAGGGAGAACTGGAAAGGAAACAACACGTTTTGCTCAAGACACTCAGTAAAGGAGGAGAAGGTTCTGGTGCCACATAGTTCCAAAGTCAAGGCCAAGGGCAGAAAAAGATTCTCCAAAGCAGCCTTCCGTCCCACGCAGGGGGCAGCGAACTAGAGGAGCCTACAGGGCAAGGGTTTAGGGCCTGAGTAGCTTAGAGGGCTGATCTCCTTCTATTCCAGCTCAAATATTCTTGGCGCTCGGAGAAGGCTTCCTCTATTTTCCCATTACCTTCCCAGAGCGCCTCCAAGTTTCCAACGACACTGGAACCTGGGGGCTGGGAGCCCAAGTGAGCAAGGCCCACTCACAGCGGGGCAGCTAAGAGGCAGGTATCCAGTGAGCACCAGTTCAAACTGGCCAGGGCTCCACATCTGCCCCCAGCAGAGCCACGGTGGTGGCTGAAGGAGGCCCCATCCCACTCAACTTCCATTTCAAACAACCCCGTCTCCTGCCCCAGCCCAGCTGCCTCCCTCTGGCATTACTGCCACAGGCCTCCAGGAAGAGCTGGCGCCAGGGCTGGATGGGGCAGACACTCTCCCCACATAAAGGCCTGCCCCCGCACCCCAGAAACAGGCTCAGCAGGATGCCGTGCGGGGGAGCTTGGAAGCCTTCCGGGAAGAGCGCTGCCTTGGCACCAGTCCTGCGGGAAGGAGGTGAGCTGGGTCTGCCACTGTCTGCGCTCACCTGACGTGCGCCCACGGCAGCTCAGCACCAATGGGGTGTGCGTGGGTGCAGACGGGAGGTGCGCATCATGGCGCCAGGAGCCAGAGGAGGAAGGGCAAGTGGCTGGGAGTGGCAGTGGGCTGGCTGGTCACTGAACAGTACCCTGGCTGTAAACTGGACGTGGGAAGGCGTCACTTGCCAGCGTGGATGGTGGGTGGGTAGGGGGACAAGAGGAAGGGTCTTATCTGAACACCGAGCCCTTCATACCAGCCAGAGGTGCCCAGTTCCCCCTGGCCTGTCCATTACCACTCCACAGTGAGAGGGGACGGGCCTCGCTCCTTCTGCATTTGTGCCCATACTGCAGTCACTCCCAGGTACAGCTTCCTGGAGGGCTCTGGGGTGTGGGGGATCTCACTATGCCATGATTTAGAGCTCCTTTAAAACCAACCCATCTGTGTAGTAAAACCACCCATAAAACAGAGGAGCCAGTGGTCGTGGCTCTGAGCAGTCTATTCAAGCCAGGTGCTGGCCTCCCACCTGCCGCCTCACCCCAGCCCTGGTGCCCAGCCTGGGGGCAGCACATGCCCTGTCGGACACGGCAAACTTAGGTGGGGCTGGGCCAGCTTCCTGGCACTAGGCAGTGGGCTCCTGCACGTTGCAGGTGAGTTTCTCATGGCACAGAAGAGAGGACTCTCCAGGGCATCAAACCAGCAGCCCTGGCTGGGAGCTGCCCCCGTCTCTGAATCTTCCTCGCCCTGTCTCCCACTTTCTTCTCCCCATGGCTTGGGTCCTCCAAGACTGGATGCCCAGGAGGCTCATCCCGTGGTTGTGTTTCCCTCTAACTCCCCCTGCAGCCTGGCCGCTCTCACAGTCAGCGTCACTCGGCCTATCTCAGTGGCCTCCCCAGGCCGGCACTGCCTGGACTTCACGGACTCCGGCCCCGGAGCCCACCCTGTTCCCCGGGGGTTCTTCCCAAGTCCAAACCATTGTCAGCAGGGGGTCAACCCCAAACTCACACCCAACCACTAGCATCTGCCCCAGCTTCCCAGATCACATTGGCTTCCTGGTGAGGACAAGTCTGGTTTTCCAAACCGACCTTGGCGCTCTTTGACCACAGCACACTCTGGGAGAAGGTGGAAGAGTCCTCTCCATCTTTGCCAAAAGAGGTGTCAGGCTAAAGTTACACCAGCTTTAAAAATACCCCAGCACACACGATCCACAGGGTGAGAGCAAAGGCCACGTGGTCAGAGCTGGGCTATAAATAGCCAGCAAATCACTTCCCAGAGCCACGGCCCCCTCCCCAGCACCAAGAACCTTTCTGAGGAAATCAAAGTGAACGCAACTGTTACCAAGTCACTACTAAAATATTTACCAGCCTGGCGAAGTGCCGAAGGTGCTTGGCACCGAGTGTTTGCTTATTTACAAGGCTGTTTTAAAGGGTAGAAAGCAAAATAAGGTAACCTGAGCTATTAAACCCAGGGGCCAGGTGGTACCTACCAGCTGTCAGCCGTCCCAGGCATGTCGGGAGCTAGAACCACTACTACTACTGCTGCTGCTGCTGCTGCTGCTGCCAGCACCACCATTCACTGGAGATTCCCCTGAAATGGGTCAGGAAAGCAGAGAGAGGCTCTGGAGCCCAGGAATCACCCAGACCGCAGGGGTAGAGGCTCAGGGAGTGGCAGCAGAGAGTGTTAGAGGTTACAGAGGCGCTTCTCCCCCAGCCAAACCAACCAGGGCCCAGCATGGGCTCCGAGGTTGCCCTGGTCTTCACTCGGAGGGGCAACCCAGGGGCACTGCCCAGGCAGAGGAAGGGGCCAGGGCCCTGGGAGGGAGAGGCGAGGTGGGGAAGGGAAGGCAGAGGAAGGCAGGTGGGGGGCTGGCTGGGAGCCTCAGAGGATGACATAAGTGGGCCACAGCCGACCTGAAGAAGAGAAGGCGCTCAACTTCTCCCTTCCTCCTCTTTCTTTGAAGTTGCCTTGTGGTTTGAATTTAATTTTGATTTTCTCAACTTCAGCAGATTGAAGTTGAAATAACCTACAAATTACTTAATGTGTTGTAAATCTGGGGGAATTCGGGAGTAATTGGGACCACATGTTGGCCAGGAGGGAGCCCACAGAGGATGGAGGGAAGGCAGCCCTCGCAGACGCACAGGTGGCTGTCCCTGGGAAGCCGGATGCCTGTTCTCCCTGGAGGGAGGGGGCTTGGGCTCCCCTAGGTGGGGGCAGGATTCCCAAGTTGGCCAGGGAGCCCGGGTAGATACGGTGAGAACGTGTTAAGACCACGGACTGACCAGGTCCCTGCCCAGGGCAGCCCAGTGACCGTGGACATGGAGCGGCCAAGTAGGCCAGGTGCCAGGCGTCTGCCAGGCCCCTCCGCCGTGCCAATGCCAACACCGCGGCCGCCTCCCGCTGCATGCGTGTGGCTGTCAGCTGAGCTCCCCTCCCGCCCTCCCTCTCCAGCAGCCTCCTCTCAAGTACTGAGCCATATGGTTCCAGTTAAGCTCCATATTTTTCCTTGTCGATTGAAGAGACACACTTTCCTCTTTGCCAGACAGTTTGCAGATTGCTCTGTTGGCTCAATTTCTTATTGGATTTCTCAAAAAACCTGACATTTTAAATTAATTTACAGCCACAACAAAAAGAGTTCAGAATTTTAATGGTGTTGTAAGTAATTTTTAGGTAATCCACTCCAGATTTTGATATTAACCTTTGAAACTGGAGTTCATTCAGCTACTATGTTACAATCCAGTCAGACTCCAGGCCTAGGGAAGGCGGGCCTGGGGAGGAGGTGGAAGCCAGGTTCTGGGAAGCCCTTGTTTTTTTTTGCTGGGAGACCCCAGAGAGGACAGTGCTGGGGAACCCTGGACAGGTGAGTGACAGGGAGCGGCAGTGGGGTGGGTACGGGGATGGCAGGGGGGCCTGAAGACAGCAGGGCAGGTGTAAGAGAATCATTGAGGGGGCAAGGGAGCCTGCTGAATATTCTAGAAGGACTGGCTGGACTTAGCAGGGGACAGCATCCTCAGAATCCCTTAGTAGCAAGAGCAGGGTGAGGCTCCACCTCAGTGCACTAGGAAATAATGGTAATAGCGAGAATAATAAGGACAGCTGGCATTTGCTGAGCAGTCACTATCTGTCAGGGGCTGTAGTGAGTGCTTTACATACATTGTCACACTGATGCCTCGGACCGCCTGTGGGCTAAGGCCTATACTGTCATCACTCCTGCTCCGACCACCACTACTACTGCCGCTGCTACTCCACCAGCACCACCATTCATCGTTAGTGTTTATGGAGGGCTGACCGCGTCCCAGGCAGAGCGAAGCCAGTTTTATGAACCACCTCGTTAAATGGCAACAGAAACCCTGTAGGAGACAGTGTTCTGCCCTCATTTACGGAGGAGGAAACGAGGCTTGGGGAGGTGAAACCAGGTCTCTCCAGCGTGGAGCTACTGACCAATAGCCAGCGCTCTGGGATGCCATCCTCCTCAGCCCACTCCATGTCTCCTTTCAGAAGATGCTACAAAATACTCGTGGCCATCATGTTTCTCCTGGCTGGAGCTGGAGGGAGGAGGAGGAGGGCGGTGCAGTCTTCCAGGACCGCCAGGCTTGGGGCCGGTGGAGGATGCCACCTCTTCCTCGTGCCGCCTCAGGCCAAGCTGAAGGCTGCATGCCAATCCGGCCGGAGGAAACACTGGGCATGGGGAACAGAGCCCTCGCCAGCATCTTTACTAGGCCCTGGCGCTGTGCGGCCCCTGCCTGGGTGCGGTGCCAGCTCGCTACACCAGCAGATCATTAACATTCCTTTCCTGCAGGAGCTGCCCAGGGCACCCAGGAAAGGAGACGCTGAAGATGAGGCCCAGCCAAGGCCGTTCTGATCCCCGGGGGGGGGGTCCTTGCTGCAGCAGTCACCCTGGGCTCTGAAGGGAGTCCTGGGAGAGGCTAGACCGGGGCTGCTCAGAGGCCCAGGGGATCTTCCCCGGCATGCCCCTTGTCCTAGGGGAAATGGATCAGGGAATGAATTGGTGCCTGCCAAACCCACAGAGGTGTCAGGTAAATAGCGCCATGTGGGGCTTCCTGGCCAGTTTCTCTCTCACGAAAGCCAGGGCGGAGGGTAGGGGCACGGGGAGAGGTGACTGACCGGCAAGGTTTTCACTTTACCCGCTCTGGAAGTGAGCACAGCCTGAGAGTGAGGAGGACTGAGGCAAAGGCAGAGGGGGAGCCATGGGCATCAGTGTCAAGTCAGCCTGCCAGGGAGGATAGCATGGATAGAGCCTGGAGAAGGAAGAGGGAAAAGGGAGAGGTGGCCAGGGGTAGGGAGTGCCCCTCAACAGTCCCAGGCCTGTGGGAAGTTGGGCCCCCAGGGTGTCTCACAGGCAGGGGCTGTAGAGCCATGGGGAACCTGGTTGGAGCCCAGCCCCAGCCCCCAGCCCCCAGCCCCCACACCTGATCACTGGCCATCCAGCTATTCATTCACAGCTCTCCTTGTGTGCAATTTGGGGTGCCAGGTTTGCAAAAGGCCTTTTAAGTCCAGAAAAATACCTGGCCTCCCAGAAACTCACAAAGACCCCAGTTCCTTAAATCCCCGGGCTCTGGGTACCACCCAACACTGCCCAGTGCCCACCCTCTGAAAGTTCGGAAGCTTTCACGGTTCTGTCCTGAAGGACTCTCTTCCTTGCTCCCCAAAGCCCCCATGCTGGGTTCCTAGACTCCAAGATTGAAAAAACACCCCCTCCCCAAAGTGCCAGGAGTTGTGATGAGAACTCGTGCCTTCCCACCACGTCCGGGAAGGAAAAGTGTCTGCACTCTAGGGTTCAGGGTGCTAGAAAGCAAAGTGGGACCGAGAAGCTGGCCTTTGCCTCCTTCCTGATCAGAGGCTCAGGAAGGCCAGGCAGCAGCTGCCAGGGCTGCCCTCAGCCCTTGCCCAGACTGTGGAGACCTGGGAACCTATGGAGCCCCTGGCTAGCAGCCAGACAGCATGTATGAGTGTCAGGGGGTGAGGTGGGGAGAGAACTCAGGCCTGCCATGCCCCGGCGCCATGCCAACACGTGGAAGGTTGAACTAACCCTGGGCGCGATGCCACGTGCCCAGGAACTGGGCATCTGCTGGCACAGCAGCACATGAAGAACGAGGGGTCCTACCACCGCCTCTGCTCCAGGCTTCCCCTCAACACATCGTGGTGGTGGGTCTGCTCCTTCCCCACATGGCACTGGGTATGGGACCTTCCAGTGTCCCCTTGGCACCATGCCCGCCACATACTGTGGGCTATCCCCATTGGCACCAGGCCGCACATGGGAGGATGCAGACACCCTGCTGGACTCTAGCCAAGCTCTGAATGGCTCTCCCTGCTGGCCTGAGGCCATCAACTGGGCACCTCTGGGTTTGGGCCTGTGGGACCATCCATTTACTATAAGGACCCATGGGACCCCCCCCCGCCCACCCTCTGCCCACAGACAACCATGTGCCATCATTTTATGGACCCCGGGAAAAGGTTAGATGCCTTTGTAAAGTTCGATGCAATGTACAAACTATCTGTAAAAATGAAAATGAACATCCTTCCCTCCAGTCACCGGGCCCATCCCATGTGCCTGGTTAAATTTTCATTTGTGTTCCAGTCGAGGCTGCAAACCCCAGAAACTTTCTGAATTGTTTCTCTGCCCAGCTGTCTACTGGCCTCTCGCTCTCTTTCCAACTCTTTCTTTCTTGGCTTCTTTTTTTAATTATTATTATTTTATTTTTTATTTCCCCCTCTTGGTCAGGTTAAAGTGCTCCTGAGGGGTGATTGACGGGGGTTGCCATGGAGACCCTGGCTTGAAAAAAAGCCTCGTTAGTTGCCAACTCTGTGTGTTGTTGTTTTACAACTGTGACCGACCGTCACATGAGAGGGGGGACAGCTGGGGGCCGGGCCGCACAAAGGGGAATGGCTTTTTAATGGAGTGCCTGGCCGGCGCTTGAAGACTCAATAAAGAGTTGCTGGTGAGTCCCCTCGCTGGGCCGGGCCCAGCACACGGGGGCCGCAGGTCCTTTGTTCCACAGGAGCTGGGATGGGAAAGTTGGGAAAACCAGCCCCCAAGAGGTGAAAACAAGAGGCCTTCCCCCCCACTTTCCGCACAGCTATTTTCTGTCACTCTCACAGTGCCCGGACCGAGGGGACAAAACCCTGTCTTGGACAGGCTGCCATGCTGGGGAGGCGGTTGGGAGGCAGCTGGGGGAAGGGGAGGAGAGGGAAGCAGCGGGGAGGAGGGGGTGGCTGGCCTGTGGCTCCTGCCCCCCAGGCCCTCGGCATGAAGGCAGGTGGCGGATGGGAAACTAGGCCAGGCTGGGGCAGGGCGGGAGGCTGGAAGGCCCAAGCCAGGCCTGCGCAAGCGGGTGCTAATGGGAAACAAGATGGCTGCAGGGGGCTTCCTGGGGGAGGAAGACCAGGCTCTTCTCGCTGTGGGCCAGGACAATGCCCATGTCCACAGACTGGCACTGTGGGGCAGCCAGGCCCAGGTGGCTCCCCTCTGTCTCCCCGGCCGCCTCATGAGAACCCTCCACCCCCTTAGCACCACTTAGGTGCCAAGTGGCAGTCCACCCTCAGGCTGAGAGCTCAGCCCCTTCGGATGGCAGAAACCAAGTGCCAGAGCCCTGGGGGCTTAGGGGAGCAGCTTGCAAAGTGTGGTCTGCAGGCTTCTAGGGGTTCCCAAGACCCTCCCAGGAGGCCGGAAAGTCTAAAGTACTTCCATAATCGCACAAAGTTTCAATGTGCCCTTTTCAACATGGGGACATGACAGTGAGACTTAGGGTGAGCAGAGCTGCCAGCGTCCTGGCTCAGACCACAGCAGCATGTGAGAAGGCGTGGGTTGCTCAGTACACACCCTTCCAGCTCGAAAAAAGTCATATTCATTTTATTTTATTTTTGAGATGGAGTCTCACTCTGTCGCCCAGGCTGGAATGCAGTGGCTTGATATCGGCTCACTGCAACCTCTGCCTCCCAGGTTCAAGCAATCCTCCTGCCTCAGCCTCCTGAGTGGCTGGGACTACAGGCATCCGCCACTGCACCGGCTAATTTTTAGTAGAGATGGTGCTTCGCCATGTTGGCCAGGCTGGTCCTGAACTCCTGACCTCAAGTGATCCACCCACCTCAGCCTCCCAAAGTGCTAGGATTACAGGCGTGAGCCACCATGCCTGGCCCCATATTCATTTTAAAATGTCCTTGATGAGGCTGAAAATCTTATTAACTTTTAAGAAGTCTTTTTTTTTTTTTTTTTTTTTGAGGCGGTCTTGCTCTGTTGCCCAGGCTGGAGTCCGTGGAGCAATCTCAGCTCACTGCAACCTCTGCCTCCTGGATTCAAGCAATTCTCCTGCCTCAGCCTCCCAAGTAGCTGGGACTACAGGGGCGTGCCAACACTCCTGGCTAATTTTAGTATTTTTAGTAGAGGGGGTTTTCACCATATTGGCCAGGCTGGTCTCGAACTCCTGACCTCATGATCCACCCACCTCGTCCTCCCAAAGTGCTGGGATTACAGGCAGCAGCCACCGAGCCCGGCCCTATTAGGAAGTCTTGCCCCTGGAGTCCGCATCTTTTGACTGCATTCAGAGGGATGACAGGAAATCACACCTAGGGCCTTCAAGTCCAATACCTGCCTGGAGGACATGGGCCCGTGTCACCAAGCTGAAAGTGGAACCAGCTGCCTGTTCCAGGAAACACTATCTTTACCTGAAAGAATGACTGACAGACAAACTGTGATTTTTCACATTTGAGCGTTTGGCAGCTATTTATTTTCTCAAAAGTGGACAAAGTGGGCCTGTCACTTCAAGGGTAAAAAACCTGACAATATCTATTGCCAATGATAAAATCTGAGCTTTCCAGTGAAAATTAGACTTTTGGAAAACTGTCCGCCACTGCCACCTTGACGGCGTCCTAATACTTAACAGCTTTTCTGATGAGACCAGTAATGATACTGATGAGTGTGACTTAAAAATATATGTATATCATATAAGCCGGGAGCAGTGGCTCATGCCTGTAATCCCAGCACTTTGGGAGGCTGAAGCAGGAGGATCGCTTGAACTCAGAAGTTTGTGACCAGCCTGGGAAACACATGAGACCTTATCTCTACTAAAAATCAAAAAAAGTAGCCAGGCATTGTAGCATATGCCTGCGGTCCCAGCTACTGGGGAGAGGTCCCAGCTGAGGTGGGAGAATCATTTGAGCCTGGGAGGTTGAGGCTGCAGTGAGCTGTGATTGCGCCACTGAACTCCAGCCTGGGTGACAGAAAGAGACTGTCTTACAAAAAAGAAACAAAAAGCAGAGGGCTCATAGACCAACGGGGTTTACTGAAACAGTATACAGAGTTCATTAATGTGGTTTCAGATTCCACCTTGCAATTAACCTGTGTGGTGTCAAAGAAGAAGGTCTACGGTTATCTACAAAGGCCCTTGAGATACTCCTCCCTTTTCCAACTACACATCTGTGTCAAGCTGGATTTTCTTCATACATTTCAACCAAAACAGCCTATCAGAAAGGTTACGAGAGGCAGATGTGAAAATATAGTTGTTATTTATAAAGTTAGACATGAAAGACGCCTGCAAAAACCTGTAAAACAGCACCACTCTTCTCACTAAAATTTTGTTTTGGAAAATACAGTTATTCTCAAAAATGTGTTCTTTATGTTAACACATAATAGATTTATTACTGTTATTTTTGAAGTGAATTAATAAATAATGGTTTTTAAAATGTCTCAATTATCATGTCTAATATGCTAGGTACCCATAATTCATATAATCCATGCGGGCCGGGAATGATAGTTTATGCCTGTAATCCCAGCACTTTGGGAGGCTGAGGCATCATCTGAGATCAAGAGTTTGAGACCAGCCTGGCCAACATGATAGAACCCTGTCTCTACTAAAAATATAAAAATTAGCCAGGCACGGTGGCACATTCCTGTAGTCCCAGCTACTTGAGAGTCTGAGGCAGGAGAATCGCTTGAACCTGGCAGGCAGAGGTTCCAGTGAGCCGAGATTGCACAACTGCTTTCCAGCCTGGGTGACAGAGCAAGACTCTGTCAAAAAACTTAAAAAAAAAAAAAAAAAGGCCAGCACTTTGGGAGGCCAAGGCAGGATCACTTGAGGTCAGGAGTCCGAAATCAGTTTGGCCATAATGGTGAAACCCCGTCTCTACTGAAAATACAAAAAATTAGCTGGGCGTGATGGTGCGCACCTGTAGTCCCAGCTACTTGGGAGGTTGAGGCTGGAGAATCGCTTGAACCTGGGAGGCGGAGGTTGCAGCGAGCTGAGATCATGGCACTGCATTCCAGCCTGGGCAACAGAGTGAGACACCACCTCAAAAAAAAAAAAAAAACAAAAACATTCCCTGCAATCCAAAACTTTCCAGGCTCCAATACTTTTAAGAGCATAAAGGGTCACTGAGACCCACAAGTGTGAGAACCACTGTCTTGGGGAACTAGGATCAGAAAATCCATGTGGTGGAGCGTCATGGAGTGGGGCTTCAGCAGCGGTGATTCTCTGGCCCACCCGTGGAGGTGGTGAGGGCCTGCCTCACTGATGCCACAGGACATCCGAGGGGAATTACACCTCACGTCCTAGGTGAGAGATTCAACCTCGGGCAGGATGGTGACCCTGGGATGCAGAGGCAGCGGAAGGGAGACGGTACTACAAGTAGTAAAAGAACCACCCGGGGAGGTGGCCCCTTCTGCCCTGGGCTTGAACAGGGTCCGGCTCCCATGGTGGTGGCAGCAGTGCAGGGGGCGTGGTGTGCAGGTGAGGTAAGACCGACCTGGGCTACCCTTGCCCCATCAGGGCATAAGAGGAGCTGGTGGAGAGGGTGCCTAAGAATTTAGAGCCCAACGGGAGTCTTGCCACCAGTGTGCAATTCACAGGATGCCCTGGGCCCCTTCCCAGGGACATGTTAATTACCTTCCCCCACGGGTCCCTGGGGATAACCAGGCTGGAAATGAGCAAAGGCGGGCTCCGGCTCACCTTGCTCTGTGGCGCCTGGGAGAGCCCACGGTCCTCGGCCCCAGAGTTGGCTGTAGAGTAGAGATGTGGAATTTTCCAGGGAAACTTCAAAATCATCACTGAGAGGGGAAGACAGTTGAAAACTGATCTTGAAGAGGGGAAAGGAAAGAAAGCGGACAGGCCAGGCTTCCCAGGGGTGCCCCGGCACGGGGGACTGGATGGGAAAGTCAAAGCTGTGTGTTTTCATTTTACATCCAGAGTCCCCAGGTCAGGACGAAAACTTGACCTGCCCCAGGTCATCCTCCATCCAAGAATGTGCAGCTCAGGGACACACAGGCTCTGTGGCTTCTGCTAAGAGTGCCATGTCCAGTCAGCTAAACCTCTGTGTCCAGAGACCCTGACACCCGCCACTACCAACGGAAGGGCAGGGCACAGCAGCCTACCAGACCCACCTACACACCTGCCTATCACACACACTTCTGGAGAGCTGGCTTTGTGCCAGCATCCACATTAAATGCTAGCGGTTCATCAGGGACAACGGCAAAAAGGCCTCCACCTTCACTGGGCCCTGCTTGTAGAGGCCAGCAGAGAAGTCACCAGGCAACTATAATTCAGAGGGACGGGCATCGAGACTGCAAATAAAGCTGTATGAATATAGGAAGACAGCCCCAACTCAGTCTCTGCTAATCCTGGAAGGCCTTTGGGAGGAGGTGGCATCTATGATGAGACATGGAAGACCAGTCAGAGGAGCCAGTACAGTGTAGTCGGTACTGGGCAGCATGGACTCTGGGGAGAGAACTGAGTGGGAATCCTTCCCTGCTACTTCTTAGCTCTGGGACCCCCAGCCTTGGCTCCCTCTTCTATAAAATCAGAGATGATACTGGCACCTGCCTCACAGGGCTGCTGAGGGAGAGTCGAGAAACGATGTAGCTACAGAGCATGACACAGCACTTGGCACATACTAAGCACTGAATGAATGCTAACGGTTCCATGAATAACTAGCAAAAGTGCTGGTCTCACCCCAACAGGTCCACCTGGCCAGGCCCCCAGGCTGACCCAATCAGGCAGAGCTGCCAGCCCACGGGGAGCACTGGTACATCCCGGCCCTGCTCTCTCAATGTACAACACACACTCGGGCGGCAGGGGACAATCCCAGGGCCCGACCGAGCAGATGACAGGCAGAGGTGGCAGCCGCCCCCCTTCCTAAGCCTGTGGAGTACTGAGCACAACTCCGCGCTGATCTCAAGGAGTGTGTCTTCTTCCACCACCGAAACTCCAACTCACCTGCCTGGGAAGAAGCAGGAAAAAAAAAAAAAAAAAAATCCCATGGCCGTGCCCTCCCTTGGAAAAAAAAATTCTAGGAAACAAAATACAACGACATCTTTTTATTTTGTTTTTTTCGGTAATTATACTAAAGATGAAAAACTCATAATAAACATCTCCCAGTCCCCACCTGCTAACAGTAATTATAATAGACTCAACAATAAATGGTAAAGCAGGGCAGAGCTGCATCTCGGGAATTCTCCAGGGCATGTGGATTAGCTCGGAAAGCCTGAATGATTAAAATACACTAATTAAAATTTTGTGTTCCTTGGTAACTCGTCTGCCTGGGCCCCTGGTGTTGGCAAAATGGGAATTAACGTGACAAAAGCAACACAGAGGGTTTTTGTTTTAAATAAAGAAAAAAAGAGAGAGAGAAAGAGAGAGAGGGAGAAGGGAAGATCTATATAAACAAGTTAGACACCGGGAGAGAAGAAAGGCAGGGTGGTTTTCTCTCTTTCTCTAACCGGGGCATGGCGATGTTTGGGGAGGAAGGTGTATGCCACAGTACATGCCATTAAGCGGAGGGCCCTTTACGCCTGCCCTGGGGTGCTGCAGAGGGTCTGGGGAGTGTACATCTAGGGGTCACTGTTTGTTTACAATTACTGGAAAGAAGAGGGTGGGAGAGAGAGAAGTGGGGGGTCGTAGGCGCCCACATAGTCTGGCTTTCCAAAGGCTTCCCTTGAGGGCGGCCACAGACCCTCAACTCCCCGCCCTGTGGCCAAGGGACCCTGGGAGGACGCAAGGGAGCTTCTACCCCATTGCAGTTGCACAAAAGAAATTGAACACTTTTGAGTTGCCCTTAGCAACCTAATTGCATCAGTACATTGCACACAGGAGCCAAAGTAACTGAATTTTGATGAAAAGACGGCGGTAATTTACGGCATCACAAAATTAGTTGTCATGGCGACGGGTTAATTACATCTCAAATTAACAATGCAAGTGTGGTGAAATTAAATATAAATCATATTTTCTGCATAAATTATAGGGGTTGATTAGACCGGGGCTCTGGGAGAGGGAAAGGTTGAGCCGCCACGGGCCCCAAGCTGCATTCTGAGCTGACGAGAGAGGCGCCTGCAAACGCGGGCGAGGCCTGGGAGCTCTGGGAGGGGATGGGGGACCGGCAGAGTCAGGCGCCAGGGCTGCCGGGGCAGCCTCCCTCTGCTCCCGCTGCCACTCGCAGGCTCAGCCCGCTCCACGCAGTGCCAGGGCTGTCCCCAAAGTTTGCTTCTGTTTGGATCAAACTTTGCCTGGGGGAAGGGGTGGGCTGCAGGAAGGAGGAATGGCTGGTGCCTCTTAGCCAAGTGCCAGGGACAGAAGTTTTGCCTTTACCCATCCCAAACGACTCTCCGGTTTCTGTGCCCTGAGTCCTTGGAGAACCTACCACAGATGGCCAGATGAACCCTCAGTCCCTTCCATTAAATGGGGTCAAACGGTTTCTAAGTTGTGGGCATCTGCCTACCAAGAGACAGGCCCAGTGTCACCTGACAGGCCATCAGTGCCTGGCTCTGGGCAGCACCAAGGGGACACGGTGAGTTGTCCAAAGGCAGTGGCTTACGATCAGGGGCAGCTCCAGGCACAGCTGGTTGAAAAATGTGCTTTTCCAGCCGGCTCTGGTCAAGCAGCTGCTCTGCCGACACCACTCCCTCCTACCCAGGGGCAGGGCAGCTTGACCTCCTTAAAACCGGGGGAGAATGCAGAGAGTTTAAGGCAGAGGAAACCACAAAGATCACTCTGCCCTGCAGCAGACCCCCCAAGTCATGGACGATGCCCCAGTGGCCTTGCCTGACCCCGCCCACCTGTTGCTGATGGGTGGTACCGGCAGCATATCTAGGTTCTGCCACCCAGCACCACGGTGCCAAGTTCGGTTCAGTCTCTGGGAACCCCCAAGCTAGGCAGCATCACCAGAATGCCCAACTGATGGACGCATCAGAATCGCATCTGCCTCCCTCACACTCATGGTCCCGGTTGCTCAGGTCCTAGGAGACACATGCAGAACCCTGGGCTCACAGTGAACATCTGCCACCTGGACAGAAGGATCAGCAGGCCGAGACAGGAGCCTTAGTGAGCCTTAGTGAGCAGTACAGCACTGAGAAGGCCAATTCCAGGGAGTCCTCAGGCCCCTTCCTTGGACGTTTGGCTCTGGTGAGTCTGGATGGGGCCAAGCGTGCTGTTTTTAACCTGCTACGCCAGGGATTCTGATCTGGGCAGTCCCAGACCCACACTTTAGAAACCCTGGCAACACTGCTTCTAATCCCATTTTGCAGATGAGTACATTGAGTCCAGCAAAGCGTGGTCACTCTCCAAAACAAACAGGGCAGAGCAGAGATTTAAACACAACTCCGAGTTCTCATTCATCACCTACGAGGCCCCTCTCTCAAGGATGTGTCAGGCACCATGCCAGGCTACATGGGGAATCAGGGACAAGTGAACTACCAGCTTGTCCTTGAGGAGTACACAGTCTGGTCGTGGACACAGGGCCAGGCAGACAGCCATGGCCCCACGTGTCCAATCCATCACTGAGGGACAGGGACGTGGGAGTGATGAGGGGACAAGGGGAAGGCAGGGACTGGCACGCCTGGCCGGGAGGTGCCTGGGCCTGCAGGTGCTCCTGGGGCTGTGGGCTGGGCCGAATTCCCATTGGGGCTGTGCCACACTTCACCTGGCCCAGGTGGGAGGAATTTCCTGAAAGGCTTCTGCAGAGAGAGGGAGAAGGAAGGAAGAGAAGGCCCTTGGCAGTCCCCTGACCACGGATGTGCATGTGCAGCTCATGAATATTTCAGTGGCCATTTATTTATCCCTGCTCCATCCAGCTGCTGGGGCCACAGACCAAGGTGGATAAATATAGCCACTGAACGATCAATGAGGCATCCGCTCCCCGCCCAGCCACATCCATTAGGGCACTCGTTCCCACAACCTGCTGGCTGGGCACCTTGTCCTGCTCAATTGGTTTCCGATTTTCATTAGTGGTGGAGGCACAGCCCCGCTCCAACCCTGGGCGTCCCCCTCATCCTCGTGGGCCCTCCCCCCTCAGGCTGGGCATGGAGCCCAAGGCTGCTATCAGCCTGGAGGGGCCCTTCAGAAGGCCCAGCCCACCAGGGCGGTGAAGTGAGAGAAGGCACAGAACTCAAGGGTCAGACCTGACGTCCTGGGTGCCCCGCTGGAGTGCAGAGAAGCAGATGGGGCTTCCCTAGAACTCTAACCACGCACACGGGGCCCGCCTCCAGCATGCAACCTAGATACAGAAAGCTGGGCTCTTGTTTGTGTACCCTGATACATATGGGGGACCTCCCAAACCTGGAAGAAGGGTCCCCAGGGGATGAGGTGACTGTCAGGATTGTCGTCTGTGAGCTGCCACGGAGTCCCTCAGCTGCATCAGCCTCTCCTACTGCCTGCAGCTGCAAGACTGGCACAGGCCACCCAGGCCTCCTGCTCACCAACGCCAGGCCCTGACCACAGCCTGTCCCCTCAAGGAGCAGCAGTGGGCTGAGGTGCTCAGAGGGCCTTGGATCAGCCTAGTGGCCCCGGCCCACCCCAGGCCTGCTCTTCCCACCAGCTGAGGACATCTCAGGAAGGCTGGGGCACGGCCCTGTGGGGCACTGTGTGCAGTCAGGCAGTGGGGACACAGGCTCAGCCCTTGCAGGTTCCCAGTCCCCTTGCACTCATTCCACAAGCAGTCACTCAACACCCACAAGGCCTCATGCTGTCCAAGCTCCGGGGGTTCGGCCAGGATGGGGTGGCCGCAAGTCCCTTCTTTGTGGAGTTTACCCTTGGCAAGGGTGGGGGTGGGGACGAATATTCCAGCCACTAATAAACGACAACTAATGAGTTCTATGAAGACAATAAAACAAGGAGAGTGACGAGGGCTGACCCAGGAGGGAGGCCACACTGCCTCAGCTACTTCCAAGGAGGTGGCCTTTGAACCAGAGACCCAAGGGAACAGGGCTACCTGGACCTTCCAGGTGAGGAAGGTGGGAAGCGCAAGTTGGGAACATCTCAGTCCTGGGATGCTGAGGCTGCAGGGAATGTGGAAGGACGCAGAGCACCCCACCCACCCCCTCCTCTTGGTGCCAGGTGGCCAAAGGCCCAGGCCAGTGGCTGGCAGGACCGGTGCCCACAGCAGGCTTGAAAGAAGTAACATGGCCAAGGGTGGGTGGGAGGGGAAGGGCCAGCGAAGGGGCAGGATAACGGCTGGCAGAGAGGCCACCTGCCTGCTGGCTCTGGACACAGTCTCCTCCTCCAGAGCCTCCACCAGGACAGGCCGGGTAGAGTCCTGCCCGCATAAGGAGGCTGCAGGCCAGGAGGCGACCTGGGCCAGGGCTCTCTCCAGCCTCTCAACCCGGTCCAAACCTGCTCCAGAGAGCCAGGGCCTCGACCCAGCTGGCCCTTCACGGGAGGACACAAAGGTGGGGCTGGAGGTGACTGGAAAAGATCAAGCACAAACCCACAGGGAGAGGGGGAGGAGAGGGAGGTAGGCCTGTGCCTTTAAAAGAATTTTCATTTAAAGGCTCTTCTCTCTTCCACCATTTCAGTGATCTATATGCAAATATGCTAATGCATGCAAATTAAGACACCACTTTTAGTCCCAATTTAATAGAAAGCATTAAAATACCATTTTTTTTTCCAAAAAACTCCATATGCATGAAGGAAGGATTTTTTTCTTTCTTTCCTTTTTTTTTTTTTTTTTTTTTTTTTTTTTTTACTTTTCGCTAAAGTCACATTCCGGCAGCAATTTGATGCTGTCAAATGTTCTCAGCCAGGGGAGATTTGACTGGCTTCTCTGAGAACCAGTCATCGGGAGCTTGGGCTCAGCTTCTTGTTGAGTTCTTTTTTTAAATTTTGCTGGGGGTCCAGGGGAAGAGGGGAAAAAAAGCAACAACAACAATCCCGGAAAACAAGTCACCCAGGCATCTTTTGAGGGTGGCTGTTCTTTCCAGGCTGGGCGTCCAGCGAGCGGCGAAGCCTGCAGCTGTGGGACAGGTGGGCGTGTGTGTGTGCCTGGGGGTCGCCCCTGCTCTCTGTCTGTGTAGGGGTGCAGGTAAAGCTCACATGTGCCACTCTGTGTGTGTCACTTTGAGGGAAACCCTCCAAAGGGTCCGAGCCCAAGCGACCCTGGTGACGAGGAGGAGGACCACATGCGCAGGGAAGGGCGTAGGGCACAGCATATGCGTGGCCCACACAGGGGCTGTTCTTACCGATCAATGCTCTGTAATTAAGCTCGGCTGATCCCACTCAGGCTTCCAGACCTTTCTCTGAGCCCTCTGCCCCCTGGGCCCACTCTCCATTCTCTCAGCCCTGCTGGCTACTTCCACTCCCCACAGAGCCTTTAGGGACCTTCTTGTCGTTTATCTAAAAGGCTTTTGTCAAAACAATGGGGCCACCAGCCCCTCAAGAGCCCAAACTATAGTTTGGCCCAAATGTCCCGGCCAGGGTGGCTCTATGCCAAAGGCCCTGCCTCTCCTCCCTCCTGTCTCCCTGGGCCCTCTCTTAGGGTTCCAGTTCCCGATTGCACCTTGACCCTCCAGCACATGCACTTTGCCAGCTCCCCTACTGTTCCCGGTTTCCTTCCTGGACAGAATGAGTGGAGGCTGAGACTTGGGAAGCCGCAAGGTGCTGGGACCCCAGACGAGTCCCTCCTGAAAGGGCGAAACCCAGCCATTCGGGGAGAAAGGATCCACAGCAAACCCACCACACAGGTGGAGCCCACAGACAAGGTCTCATTGCAGTGGCCGAGTGTTACAGTGTGTTCTCATTTGCAGCTAGGGTGAATGCCAACTGCCACCACCTTATAGGGAAACTGCCCCCCCGCCCCCGCACCACGGCCAGCACCCTACTCCTCTCTGCAACCCCATAGGATACGAGTTACCGATTCTATGTCACAATTGGAAGAGCGAGGCTCAGAGAGGGGAGGCTGCTTGCCCCATGTCTCACAGGGGCTCAATATCGAGGCAAGGCCTGTGTCATTGAGGTTACAATGAGCTGAGATCGCACCAGGCAAGGTTCCCATTCCCAGAACCTGCTGGAAGTCAAGGGCAGCACTTCAGGCCCCAGCTTGGCCCCATTCCGGTGAGGAACCTGAAGCCAGCGCAGCCCCTCCCACTAATCCATGCGCCCCAGTCAGGGCTTCAGCTCCACATCTGTATAATGGGAGAGTGAGGTCCTGGGTATCTATGACTCCTTCTGGCTGCATCTGTTTATGGCTGTAACATAAACAGATGGAGGCGTAACAGACGGGAGAGAAATGAGGGTGGGACTGAAGGTCTCCCCAAGCCAGGGCTTTGAGGTAGAATGTCTCCCCAAAATCGCTGGCCCTGAAGGCAACAGGCTGGGAGGCCAAGCCGAGCTCAGGAGAGGTGGGAGAGAAGCGTCTAGAAGCAGGAGGTGGAGGAAGAGAAACTGCAAATTGCGGGTAGGAAGTGCTGGGTAAAATCAGAAAAATTTCAGGGCATGATGGCTCACACCTGTAATCCCAGCACTTTGGGAGGCCAAGGTGGGTGGAACACTTGAGGTCAGGAGTTTAAGACCAGCCTGGGCAACATAGTGAGACCCTGTGTCTCCACAAAAAAAATTTTTTTTAATTAGCTGGATGGGGTGGTGCACACCTGTAGTTCTGGCTCCTTTGGAGGCTGAAGTGGGAGGATCACTTGAGCCCAGGAGGTAGAGGCTGCAGTGAGCTATGATGGCTCCACTACACTCCAGCCTGGGCAACAAAGTGAGACCCTGTCTGGAAAAAAAAAAAGTCTAAAAAAACGCTTAGATTGGGCTTCTTTTATTTTTATTTTTTGACAGAGTCTCACTCTGTTGCCCAGGCTGGAGTGCCATGGTGGGATCTCAGCTCATTGTAACCTCTGGCTCCCAGGTTCTCCTGCCTCAGCCTCCCAAGTAGCTGAGATTACCAGTGTGTACCACCATGCCCTGCTAATTTTTATATTTTTAGTAGAGACAGGGTTTCACCATGTTGGTCAGGCTGGTCTCGAACTCCTGACCTCGTGATCCGCCCACCTTGGCCTCCCAAAGGGCTGGGATTACAGGTATGAGCCACTGCACCTGGCTTTAGATTGGGCTTTAAAGAACATGAGGGCAGAGGCCCCATTCTAGGGACTTGTTCAAAGAAGAAAACAGCAAAGCAAAGGCCAGAAAAGCCACCAGCAGTTGTCCTGGCGGTGGGGGCGGCGGGGCCCAGGGAGCAGACACAGGCGTACAGGACCTCCAGCACTGGCCCAGGCGGAGAGTCTGGGGCGGGCGCTCTACGCACACAGCTCTCCAGTGAAGATCAGCACGAGCTGGGTTGGCGTGATGAGGCCGGTCTAGCAGAGCTCACAGTGGAAAAAAGAGATTTAGATATTTGCGGGAAATACATTTGCTAGTGCCAAACCCCTGGTTTTATCGTCAGGAAAAAAACAAACCCAACCACCGAAACTCTCCCTCAACTGTGAATCCACACGGAGGGAAACGATTTCCCCATCAAAGCAGTTTTATTGGATATAAATATCTAATTATTTCTCCTAGACCCTGGAATGCCAGACATTTTGCAGCTTTTATAACGTGTAGGAGTCTTTACAAACGACATATATATATATATATTTACATATGTAAAAGTGGTTTGTATTGTTAATATATAACTATATACATATATATGTATATAGTTATAACAAACCTGATTTGAATTTCATCTGAATTATTTTTTACTTACTGGGTAGTTTGTGTGTATGTGTTTTCCCCAAAGCCAGGAAAGATCTAGAACGTTTTGGTGCTATTCTAAGACCTAGAATGCCTGATGCAGAAAGCACCGAGACAGGGACCCCTGACGGCTTCTCACGTGCCCCCAGCCGCAACCCCAGCAAAGCTGCTTGGTGGTTCTGAGACACGCTGGCTCCTGGCACTTTGCAACCACAGGGCCCTGGGCTGCAAGTCAATACCTCACACATGACACGAACGTGACGTCCCCAACAGACAGAAGTATTGACTTCGCAAACATCAAGCGCACGGTTAGGCTTCACGCCACCCTGGTGTCTGCGTTTCACAAAGCAAGAACCACGGAGGACGACAAAGAGCCCGGCAGAGGGGCAGGAAGGCGGGAGGGGTGGAGGAGAGGGGAAGTGGCCTTGTAGGGAATAACGCGAATCGGGCTGTCATCTGGAGACCCATCTTCATCTAGAATTAATGCACTAAAGTTCTTTTGTTTTTCCTCTAAATGGTTTTAAAGAGACAGTGAATTCGGACCCAGGGCTTGGTGTGCAGCGGGTCCAGGCTGGGGAAAGTGAACAGGCAGTGATTCCAGCCAGGCCTTTGTCCATTCTCTCCCCGGTCCCCAGCCCGGCCCCACCTCCAGCCCATGTGCTTTCTCCCAACTTGTTGCAGAAAACAAAGTTAAAAATCTCTGTCTTTCATGACTCCCAGTAAAAAAGGCCAATTCTAGAAGTGAAGAACTTGAAATCCTCCAGCCAGGGGCAAGGCCTTGTCTGAGCGCATTGAGAGGAAGGAGACGAAGGGGAATGGGTTGGTGAGGAGTTAGAAGCCTCTGGCCAGCGCAGTGGCTCACGGCTATAATCCCAGCACTTTGGAAGGCCGAAGCGGGTGGATCACTTGAGGTCAGGAGTTCCAGACCAGCCTGGGCAACATGGTGAAGCCCTGTCTTACTAAAATACAAAAATTAGCCTGGCATGGCGGCACATGCCTGTAATCCCAGCTACTCAGGAGGCTGAGACAGGAGAATTGCTTGAACCTGGAAGGCAGAGGTTGCAGTGAGCCAAGATCATGCCATTCCACTCTAGCCTGGGCAACAGAGCGAGACTCTGTTTCAAAAAAAAAAAAGAAGAAGAAAAAAAAGAAGAAGCCTCTGAGCAAGAAGCCTGGGACAGTTCGTGGGGGTGGAGCAGCCCCCTGGAAGTAATAGTGAAGGAGAGCTCAGGGAGTATTGCCGAAGCCAGTTTTCCCCAAACAGGAGTCCCCATGGTTCCTGAAGCTCAGGCTGGGCACTAGGACCCTCAGGACAGAGAGGCAGAGGCTGGGGGACAGGAGGAGTCTGGGGCATAAGCCGGAGAATCCCAGGGGGGTCCCGGGAAAAATCAGTATCCAGTTAGCTATCCCTTGAGGCCCAAGAGGCCAAGGGAACCATTCAAGGGTGAGTGATGTTTGGGGAGACTCTAGCCCGAGGCTGGCTGTCCCCCAGGGTCAGGGAGAAAGAGATTACATCCCCAAGTGTCCCCACTTGGACCCATCAGTTGCTTCATGTGGAGAAAGGGCTCAGGATGAAGGAGAGCCCTGGAGAGCCCTGGCCTCCACCGAGAACCTTCTGAGTGTGCCCCTGCATCCTCCGAGTGGAGACCTGTACTCAGGGGGATGGGCTGGGGGCCGAGGGAGCTGAGAACAAACAGCGGCAACAGGAACAGAGTTGAGCCATTTCAATTATTCATATGCCAGATGGATTCTTTTCCTGCCTTTTTTTTTTTTCTATAAAAATAAGGAGGGAGGGAGTAGGTCTTACGACAGTCTCCAAAATGGGGGGGGGGTGCAGGGGGAGGAGAAGAGAAAAGGGGAGAAAAAATAGAAACCAATTGCCCTGTTTGTGCCCCCTCCAGCCTTGGAGACCCCTGATCCCCTGACAGGAGGGCAGGCGGCGGGATGGGAGATGTCTTTTAGGTACCCGATGAGCAGAGAGCAAGAAGCAAGGGGAATTGTTGAGGAAAGAGAGGGAGGGAGGGGGAGAGACAGAGGAGCAGGGAGCATGGGGCGGAGGGGGGAGGCAGGCAGAAGAGGGTTCTGACCTTCTGTGAAGGATATAAAAAATCCAGCCGCCTCAGGGGACACCCAACTATCTAGCATATTGCTGTTAAAATGTCTGCAAAATTTAATACACTTGGCATACCATCTAATCAGTCCTTGGAAACTCGGGCACTCTCTCCCTCTTAGACTTAAACTGCTCCAGACCTTACACCTAGGGTGCTCCCACCCCCACCCTGCCCCCGCCCCCCGATTTCAGATAAAGTTGCTCCCCACTCCACCCATAAAAACAGCTGCTATGGCTTTTAGGACACCTTTTATCCTGAAACTTGCCCAAGGTCCAGGATTTAGACAGTTTCCAGGAAGCAGGTGGTGGGGTAAAGAGAGCCAAGGGTGGGGTCCGTCCTGGGGCTGCAACTTGGATACCCAGACTTCTTGGGGACAGGGAGAGGGCACGAGCAGAAGAGAGAATGGGTGCCACGAGCAGGTGTGTCCTGACAGGGGAACATGGTCCCAGATGGGCGGGCAGGGGCTGTCTGTCTAGGGAGCCAGCAAGAGCCTTCCATCCTCACAGCTCTTATTCAAAGACCTGCCTGGCACGCAGGACAGCTGTGTCCTCACTGGAGTGCACATGCACCCCAGGACGCAGTACAGCACACGCAGCCCCCAGGACACGGTACAGCTCACACGCACCCCAGGACACAGTACAGCACACATGCACCCTGGTACACGATACAGCACACACACACCCCGGTACACAATACAGCACACATGCACCCTGGGACATGGTACAGCACACGTACCCTGGGACACAGTACATGCAGACACGCACCCCAATACTTGGTACAGCACACATGCACCCAGTACACGGTACAGCATCCACACCCCAGGACACGGTGCAGTACATACACCCCAGGACACGGTACAGCACACACATACCCCAGGACACGGTACAGCACACATGCACCCCAGGACACGGTGCAGTGCACATGCACCCTGGGACATGATACAGCACACACACCCTGGGACACGGTACAGCACATACACTCTGGGACACGGTACAGGACATGGTACAGGGCACATGCACCCACCCAGTACACGGTACAGCACACACATACCCCAGGACACGGTACAGCACACATGCACCCCAGGACACGGTGCAGCGCACATGCACCCTGGGATATGATACAGCACACACACCCTGGGACATGGTACAGCACATACACTCTGGGACACGGTACAGGACATGGTACAGGGCACATGCACCCACCCAGTACACGGTACAGCACACACACACCCCGGGACACAGTAGAGCGCACGTGCACCACGGGACACGGTACAGCGCACGTGCACCCCGGGACACGGTGCAGCGCACATGCATCCCAGTACACAATACAGCACACATGCACTCTGGGACACGGTACAGTCACACACTCCAGGACACGGTACAGCACACATGCACCCCAGGACACAATACAACACACACACACCCTGGGACACAGTACAGCACACGTACCCTGGGACACAGTACATGCAGACATATGCCCCAGTACACGGTACAGCACACATGCACCCCAGTACATGGTACAGCACACACACACCCTGGGACACAGTACAGCACACGTACCCTGGGACACAGTACATGCAGACATATGCCCCAGTACACGGTACAGTACACATGCACCCCAGTACATGGTACAGCACACACACCCCCCAGGAGACGGCACAGCACACACACTCCGGGACACGGTATAGCACACAAGCACCCTGGGACACAGTACAGCACACCCCCCCGGGACACGGTACAGCACACACACACCCCAGGACATGGTACAGCACACACACTCTGGGACATGGTACAGCACACATGCACTCCGGGACACTGTACAGCATACACCCCCTGGGACACTGTACAGCATACACCCCCTGGGACACTGTACAGCACACACACACACACACACCCCGGGACACAGTACAGCACACGCACCCCAGGACACGGTACAGCACACACACTCCAGGACGTGGGATAGCACACAAGTACCCTGGGACACGGTACAGCACACGGTACAGCACACACACACCCAGGGACACGGTACAGCACACACACACCCCAGGACACAGTATAGCACACACACTCTGTCCAGGAGATGTTACAGCACACATGCACCCCGGGACACGGTACAGCACACACACCCCGGGACACGGTACAGCACACACCCCCGGGACATGGTACAGCACATACGCACCCCAGGACATGCAGACTCATGCCTGGCTCCATTGATCCACCCATTACCCCCTAAGACTCCACAGCCACTCCAAGTCCCCAACAACCGGCGAGAGAGTTTCCAGATGAGCCTACAGAATAGGCCACCTGACCTAGCCCAAGCAGAGCAATCAAAGCCCAGTGTGATCTGGATATTTTTGGCAGGTCACCGTTTGCTTTGCTTGACAAAGAGCTCCCACAGGGCTCCTAAATGGGACTGTGAGGACCGATCCCCAAAAACTTCACCTTCTGCCCCAAGGAAACAGAGTTCCTACCAAATTTTGTCTTTTTTATTTTCTCACTTCTGACTCACGTGAAGTCTCAGGTGGCCTTAATTAGGTCTGAAGTCCCCTAAGAGACTCAGGAACCCCAGACAGCCTGCATCATGCTTATAAGACAGAGGTCAGATGGGACAGGCCAAGAATTGGGAGAATCCAGCATGCTTCCCATCTGCAGGAGTGAGCCATGGCGCCAGGGACACGGAACACGGGTGGCCTTTCACCCTTTGCCACGTGGATTGAAACAGGCAAACATGAGACGGGGACTCCGGGGGTGTGCACAGGGCCGGATTCCTGGGTGTACAACCCACGCAGCCACACAGGCCTCACGCTCAAAGGGCACCTGCTAGGTTGAAAGTCCTGCTGTCACTGTCATGAAATTCTGAGTCGTTTTCGAACAGGAGGCCCCACAAGTGATGTCACCAATCCTGGGTGGGAATTTTGGAAGATCAGAGGACCTGGGTTTGACTCCCAGTGTACTGTCCCCTCTAAGCCAGGACAGATCAGAAAAGCCACTAGTGATCTCTGGCCATAGGGGAGACCCTTAGGGCCACAGGATCTAGAAAATATGGCCTTATGGCCCTAGAAAATGGGGTGATCTCACCTACTCACACAGAAGCTGGGAGAATCAAGAGACGAAACCAGGAAGAGCCTTGGGCAGAGGGTCATGAGCTCCTATTCAAACACAAGGTGTGGATCAAGAGAGGAAGAGGAGGCCTGGTGGCAGTGGTGCTGGCTTCCTCCTGCCCTGGGGATCTCCTTGCTCTGCTGGGCGAGAGGTCTGCCACCAAGCAGCATGGAGGGAAGCCTCTGGCGTGCCCGGCCCACTGGCCCCATTCACAGGTGAAGAAACTGGGACAGAGTAAAGAGATGGCCTGCCTGTTGTCATCACAGAGCGGCCTCAAGGCAAGAAGAGGCTGAGAACATGCTGTTCCTGCTGTCCAGGTCCCTGCTTTGGCCACAGGACACTCGAGATGGGGAGAATGACAAGAAGGCAGGATTTGGAAGAGCGGGGAGGGAAGGGCCTCATTACCCTCCATCACTCACACGTGTGCGCACACACACGCATGCACGGCAAAATTAAAGCTGAGAACTTGGCCAGAAAGAAAAATCCTACCCCTGTTCCATCGAAACTTATTTTAGGGCAGGAGGTAATTGCCAAAGATCCAAATAAAAAGCCAACCACAGGCTGTAAACGGCTCCAAGTCTTTAATTAGACCCCAGGAAAAAATAGTGGCGAAAAGAAAATGAAAGTACGAGAAGCTCCCAGAGGAAGAAGTCTGCGCGGGATCCCTTCTGCCTTCCCAGCCCTGTGGCTTCAGATGAGGGCCCCCTTGCCTGGAGCTGGCATCAGGGGTGTCTGCTAAAAAGGCTGGCAATGTCTACTGCTGGGGGCAGGCGCAGAACCAAGACAGCACCTGGCACCCCAACCGAGGGCTGGCCTGGGCCTGGGACCTTCTTCTAGAGCTGTCCTAGACCCCAGCTCATGGCGGGCTTCCTGTTGAGGCCACCATAGGGCAGAGGGGAGGGTGAGCTCTTTCTACCACCCCTGGAGGTGAGAGCAGGGAAAAGAAAAAGCTCAGATCTGGAGTGGCCTTTGACCCACTAGAAAGTCTGCCCATCAAGCCAAAAGGTCTGGCTCCTGGGCCGTGGGTCAACAGATGCACAGGTCACCTTCTCCCCTCCCAGGAGCCGTTTCCTGGCTCTCACCCCCTGCCCCTTCTCTAGGGCCCACGTGGGGTTGGGAACTCTGAGATCATGTGGGCAAGACAGATGACCCCAAGGCTTCTCCCCTCATAGCCTCTGCTAACCAGGAGTGGACACCCAGGAGGCCACAGAGTGACAAATGGCACACGATTTAGTGCCATTCCCCTAAAGCAAGGTAAGCTCTGACCACCCCACCACCTGCCCCCATGCCCTCTGAGCCTCTGGCCCTTGGAGCCATAGGAGACCTAAGGCTAAGGGTGAGGCTGGGAGGACAAGGGGAAGCCATCCTCGGGAAGGTGGGGTCTGCAGAGAGAGGCAGGGGTCTGCACGTGCTCATCTTTCATAGATACCACCCAGCAGACCAACCAAATCTCACAGGCAGGGGATCTTACCAAGTGCTAAGTCCGGCATGGCCAAACGGTGGCGGAAGCAATGGTGGCCACCAAAGGTCTAACCATGGCCAGGTCCCAGCGGCAAATGAAAGGCATTCCACCCAGATATCAGGGAAGAAGCCTGAGGTGGAATGCCTCTCAGCAGGCCTCCAGGGAGTGAGCCAGCAGAGCAGAAGCTGCAGGCCCTCTCCCAGGCTTCGCAGAGTAAGAGAAGGTGAGGTGGGCTCAGGGTCCCTCATCAAAGCCCAGCCCATGTGTAAGGGACAGGAGAGAACCCACCTTGGAACAGGCAGCATCAAAGGCGGCAGGGGCGACCACGCTGAAGACCCCCACCGTGCCCTCTTGTGGGTCACTGCACTGCATGAAACTAGGGGAGTCACACACCTGCTCCCGCTCCAGAATGAGCGCTCGCCAGGAGACCGTACACTGTGCTCGCCTTTCCAAGGCTCCCTGCATACAGCTCCCCTTCTAAGCCCAGCATAGGAGAATGTGATTGCAAGGCCCAGTGTGTCCTGATGACTGCAGCAGCTACTCCCGGGCAGGGCCGGCAGGCTGAGCCCTGTGTGGATACGGTGCTCTCCACCCATTCCCCTTCCTGTTTCTCAAACAGACATTAGCAAAAACAAATTAGAAGTGGGCCTAACAGTGGTAGAGGCAGCAGTGACCCCTTACTCAGTACCTACCAGGTCCCAGGTCCGGTCACAGGCATTTTAGAGAACGCATCCCTGCAAGGATGGTGCTATTGTGCCCATTCCACAGAAGAGGACAATGAGGCTAACCTTTAAGTGACAGCCGCATCTATAAAACAGTGGGCCTGGCTGGCATAGTGGTACATGTCTGTAATCCCAGTATTTTGGGCGGCCAAGGCGGGTGGATCACTTGAGGTCGGGAGTTCGAGACCAGCCTGACCAACATGATGAAACCCCATCTCTACTAAAAATACAAAAATTAGCCAGGCATGGTGGCAGGCACCTGTAATCCCAGCTACTTGGGAGGCTGAGGCAGGAGAATCGCTTAAACCTAGAAGGCGGAAGTTGCAGTGAGCCCAGATCTAACCACTGCACTCCAGGGGATAAGAGGGAGACTTTGTCTAAAAGAAACCAAAACGGTGGGTCTGAACTGCAGCTCAGGTCAGCCTGGTTTCAGAGCCCGTCTCTCCATCTCCCCGCTTTCGCCCAGTTTCTCCACCTACCACTAGTTCCAGGCAGGGGCAGGCCTGGCTGGCCCTTCCCCACTACTTGCTCCTGGTCTGGGGTCTCTGACCACTGGTTTTATGCCTGTACAATCAATCACCTAAACTGTAATGTAGGTGACAATCGTCAACTCCACAGTGTCTCCAGTTCCCAGCCACCCTCCACACCCTGCCAAGGCCCTTGTGGCCAGAGCAAGCATGGAGGTCTTCTAGGCAGAAGTAGCAGAAGCTGTGAATCAGACCTCCTGAGGCAGCTGTAACATCGCCGTGTCAGTCCGGGGAGGTCTCCCTGCCAGTTCTCCCTGCTCGCTTCTCCCTTCGGGGAGTGGTTGGTCAGGTTGCAGGCGTCAGGATGAGACTCCTCTCTGATGAGGAGCCCTATGGCTACTGAGTCCCAACTTCCTTCCCAGCTTGGGAATGGGCTGGGAGAAGCAGTCCCGGGCCCTGCACAGACAGCGGGAGCCCTGCTAATTAATGAGCTCTCCGTCTTCCCTGAGTGCTCACAGACACAGCCAGATGGTCTCCACGACATGCCCTCCACCCTGTCCCCTCCTCGAAACCACGTGGAGGCTTCACTTTCCACTCTCCCTCCATCTTTCCCTTTTATGTGCAAATTCCGAGAGCCCCGATTCCCCTTTCAGCCAGGCGTGGCCCAGGCAGCCCTGAACAGACCAGGCGCATGAGGAGGGTCTTACAGCAGGAAGTTCTAAGTGGAGCATCTTGGTCTAGACAAGGTTCCAGTTGCTCCTCTTACTTTCGGCCAGTTCTGCTGGGGAGTTGGGGTTGGGAGAGGACCCAGGGCTGAATGTGCCTCTATTTCTTAAAAGTGTTAAAAGATGACCCTACATCTAACACATATTAATACTTTTTTTTTTTTTAGACAGTTTCATTCTTGTTGCCCAGGCTGGAGTACAATGGTGCGATCTCGGCTCACTGCAACCTCTGCCTTCCGGGTTCAAGCGATTCTCTTGCCTCAGCCTCCCAGGTAGCTGGGATGACAGGTGCACACAACCATGCCCAGCTAATTTTTTGCATTTTTTAGTAGAGGCAGGGTTTTACCGTGTTGGCTGGGATGGTCTCCATCTCTTGACCTGGTTATCCACCCACCTGGGCTTCCCAAAGTGCTGGGATTACAGGCATGCGCCACCGAGCCCAGCCTTAATTAATACTAATTTATAACCCCCAACAACCAAGGCCTGGCTGTTCCCCCCTCCCAGGATAGCGCCAAGTACCAGGTGCCCCAGCGGAAGCAGAAGGCTCACTTGGGTCTCTTGAGCAGCACAGACACCCCTGCTGGCTCTCCGTTGGCACCTCTGGGTCCTAGGTGGAGTGGTGGCCTGCAAAGTACATAACGGTGCCTTCTGGACAGCCGGCCTGTGTGCGGGCAGCTTGCCTAGGCAGGGGCATTGCATGGTGAAGTGGCAGGGACCCAGGGGCAGGGAGAGCCAGGCTGGCGCCACAGCTCCGAGAAACCCTGGCACACGTGAGGCCCAGGAGCCGGGATGGGCTCTTCTGCAACGGTTCTCTTTAGGGTCCGACTGCACAAGGACAGTGGCCCGGGGGCTGTGCGACATGAGCCCCAGCTACTGACGTTGCTTTGCTTCAATTTTCTTTTTGCTTCTTCTAATTTTTTTTCTTTTTTTGAGATAAGTCTTGCTCTGTCACCCAGGCTGGAGTGCAGTGGAACCATCTCGGCTCACTACAACCTTTGCATCTCGAGTTCAAGCAATTCTCTGCCTCCCAAGTAGCTGGGGTTACAGGTGCGCACCATCAAGCCTGTTTAATTTTTGTATTTTTAGTAGAGATGGGGCTTCACCATGTTCGCCAGGCTGGTCTTGAACTCCTGACCTTGTGATCCACCCACCTTGGCCTCCCTGAGTGCTGGGATTACAGGCCTGAGCCACCACACCTGGTCTTTTTTTTTTCTAATTTTTAAGAGGCAGTGTCTAGCTCTGTTGCCGAGGCTGGGGTGCAGTGGTGCGATCACGCCTCACTACAGCCTCAACCTCCTGGGCTCAAGCGATCCTCCACCTCCGCCTCCCCTACCAAATAGCTAGGGCTACAGGTGTGTGTGTGCCACCTCACCTGGCTAATTTTTATTTTTTAATTTTTTTTGAAGAGGTGGGAGTCTCAAACCCCTGGCCTCAAGAAATCCTCACCTCAGCCTTCCAAAATGCTGGGATTACAGGCATGAGCCACCCTGCCTGCCCTGCTTCAATTCTCTGGACATCAGTTTGCCCACTTATAAAAGG
The DNA here is from genome assembly GCF_049354715.1 of Callithrix jacchus. Classification (NCBI taxonomy): domain Eukaryota; kingdom Metazoa; phylum Chordata; class Mammalia; order Primates; family Cebidae; genus Callithrix; species Callithrix jacchus. The sequence continues at coordinate 48,632,107 of NC_133508.1, forward strand.
AGGCTGAGGCTGGGTGCAGTGGCTCACCCCTGTAATCCCAGCACTTTGGGAGGCCAAGGCTGGTGGATCACAGGAGGTCAGGAGTTCGAGACCAGCCTGGCTAACATGGTGAAACCCCATCTCTACTAAAAATACAAAAATTAGACAGGTGTGGTGGCACATGCCTGTAATCCCAGCTACTCGGGAGGCTGAGGCAGGAGAATTGCTTGAACCTGGGAGGCAGAGGTTGCAGTGAGCTGAGAGCGAGCCACTGTGCTCCAGCCTGGGTGACAGAGCCAGACTCTGTCTCAAAAAAATAAAAAATAAAAAAATAAAATAAAAAATAAAAGGAGGCTGAGCTGGACACTCCTGGGGTCACTGGAGGGTTTGAGAGCTGCTGTGAGTGGAGTGATCACTGAGACATCGGCTCACGGTGAATACCCTGCGCATGCTGGCTGCAACTGTATCTGTTGTTGCTATTGTTGTTATTATTATTATTATTTTGAGATGGAGTCTCATTCTGTCGCCAGGCTAGAGTGCAGTGTCATGATCTCAGCTCACTGCAACCTCTATCTCCTGGGTTCAAGTGATTCTCCTGCCTGAGCCTCCCGGGTAGCTGAGATTACAGGTGGGTGCCATGACTGCCCAGCTAATTTTTGTATTTTTAGTAGAGATGGGATTTCACCATGTTGGCCAGGATGGTCTCGAACTCCTGACCTCAGGTGATCCACCCATCTCAGCTTCCCAAAGTGCTGAAATTACAGGTGAGAGCCACCTGGCCCTGCCTATTATTATTATTATTGTGAGTCTCTTTGAGTCTGTAAACCTTGTTACAGATGCAGCTAGAAGGGAATGGGGAAGATCTGAGCTTGTAACCTAGAAAAGCCGCATTTCCTAAATTATTAATCCCCAGAATCAAAACCAGTGAGGACAGGGTGACAAGGATCTGATTAGTGGCCCTGAGGGGGTCTGGCCAGGTTTTGTGAGCTCAAGTGACCCAGACCTGCCTGGCATAGAATCCAAGACACACCAGCCTCAGAGTAGCTGAAAGGGCGGAGAAGGGACCTGCACCTCTGGCCCCATCTTCAGGGGGGTGGTCTTTGGGGTGAGGCATGTTTCTCTAGGGCAGCAAGGGTTAACACCGGGGCTGGAGAGGCCAGGCAGTACGGAGCACTCCCTGTTTATTAATAAGCTATTTATCACCAGCTTTGCTTTTAATGCCATTTGGGCTTAATGTTGTTAATGAAATATAAATACCCACGCTAATGATGTTGGTCAGAGGCAACACGGGCAGCAGCCGGTTTGAGAAACGGGGCCAAACCACTGGGCAGACTGGCGAAGAGGCTGAGAGCTCGGGAAGCGGAAGAGGTTCCCACCCGTGCGGCACCCCCGGCCTTCTTCTGCTCCCACCACAAGACGGCCTGGCTGGCTGTGCCGGGAAAGGCTGGTGGCGGGGGATGGGGGCAGCCCTGGGGGCCAGGGGAGAGGAGGCTTCCCAGGGCACAAGAGGCTGTTAACTCCTAGAGAACAGAGCTGGATCAGAGAGCTCCCACCTCGGGGCACTGCCTGCCTGGCATCGGGCCCCTTGGCTGCAGGAGGCTGGACTTCAACCAGCTGGCAGCCCTAAGCTCCCTGGCCACAGGAACGGAGCCAGGGTGTGAGGGGTCACTAGTGGGAGCAGTAAGGACCCCATCGAGCTTTCCACTCCAGACTGGCACTCTCCTCCCTGCCCCACAGTGACAGCCCAGGCAGCCCAGCCCCCTGCAGGGCACGCCTCCCCAAGGAGCTAGCAGGGGCTGCCCGGTTGTGGTGGACATGGAGAGGGCAGCAGATGGGGATTCCTGCTCAGTGCCCAAAGGTCCTGGAACACAGAGGTGGCCCTGTGTGGCAGGCTATTACCCCAACTTTGTGCCTGGCCTAGTCCAGCATCTCCTACACAGTGGGCCATCCCCGCCTATCTATCACTGGGCTCAGAACAGATGCCTTAGGTGGATGGCCATCCTCCCAAATTACCCCAGAAACTTCAGGCTGCCCCCTCTGGAGAGGCCCCCAGACTATTCCTAGACAGCAGCCTCGCCAGGGGAGGCGGTCCTGGGGAATTGCTCCCCAGCCTGGTGGCCACAGATGCCTCTGTGGGGACTTAGCCTGGACTAACCCAAGGGCCACTGTGGCCCAAATGCAGGCAGGGAGACTCCAGCAAGTGGCTGACGTTTGCCTCCATCCTCCTCCCTCTGTACTATGGCAGTGGAGGTCATCATGACCCCAGCCCTGCCCTGCTTGCCAAGTACCCAGGAAGCTCCCCAGGGAGTGTTGCCTCTTCCAGAGGGAGCCCCCGACTGCCAGCCCTCCCTGCTCAGGGGCCAGAGAAAATACAGGATGCCCAGTGAAATGTGAATTTCTAGTAAACAATGAATATGACTGGGTGCAGTGGCTCACGCCTGTAATCCCAGCACTTTGGGAGGCCAAGGTGGGGGGATCACCTGAGGTCGGGAGTTCAAGACCAGCCTGGCCAACATGTTGAAACCCTGTCTCACTAAAAATACAAAAAAATTAGCTGAGCGTGGTGGTGGGCACCTGTAATCCCAGCTACTCGGGAGGCTGAGGCAGGAGAGTCACTTGAACCCAGGAGACAAATGTTGCAATGAGCCGAGATCACGCCACTGCACTCCAGCCTGGGCAACAAGAACAAAACTCCATCTCAAAAACAAAACAAAACAAAAACGATGAATACTATTTTCATGTAAGTATGTCCCAAATATTGCATGGAACATACTTACACTAAAACTTCCATGCTATTTGTGTGACATTCAAATGTACTAGGTATCCTGTATTTTTATTTGCTAACTCTGGCAACCCTGTCCCGGTGACTCTGCAGGTAGCACCTGGCAGAGGGGGATAGTTCCTGGTGGGTGAGCAGGTCAGAAGGGGCAGAGAGGCAGAGTGGAGGTCCCTGTCCATCTCAGCACAGCAGATTCTTTTCCGGAGGCCCTTCTCAGAACTGCCTGCCCTGAGCAGCCTCCCCTCTCACACGTCACTATGCACTGCCCAATACCACGGCTCACCTGTGGGGGTCCCCTTTCGCTGCACCCCCCAAAGTCACCTCCACGTCCCCAAGGAGCACAGGGCTCATTTGCTAGGGCTTGGTGGAGCTCAGCTCAACGGCTAATCCCCTGGGTGGCTCCTGTCAGATTATTAATTAGCTAAAGCGGATCGGTCCTGGAACAACATGCGCGTGGACTTCAGATAAAGCAGGCCAGGGGGGTGGGGGGAGGGCGGCGGTGGGGAGCTGCTTAAAGTGACACGACCCTGTTTCTGAATGGCTTCCTGGAAGGGCCAGGGGAAGGAGGCCCAGGTCAGAGCAGGGGGGGGTTCCAGACAGACCCTCTGTACCCCCTCTGCCCGCTCTTGGATGAAACATGGATAGAATGCCTTCAAGGAGGGACATCCGGGCACACATGCGACCTGCGAGAGGCGGAGTCGGTGACAGGTGCGTCTTGTTTTTTAATAAAGAGCTTGTTCCTAATCAGATCATGGCACTCAGAACTCTTCAAAAAGCTGCTTATTTCACTCTGGGTAAAAGCCAGCGTTCTCACAATGGCCTACCAGGCCTGCAGGATCTGTGGCCCCCCGCCCTGACCCCCTCAACCTCAGATGGCATCTGCCCCTCACTCTGCTCCAGCCACACTGGTCTCCTTGCTTCGCCAACACGCCTCCGGGATCTCACACCTGCTGTTCCCCTTGGCGGGAATGCTCTTCCTACAGATATGGATTAGGTTGGGTCACTCCCTCACTTCCTGTCTTCACCCAAATGTCACCATTGCAGTGGCCCCTTCCCTGGGAGCCAAACCTACAAAGACAAGCCATCCACCCACCTGCCCCACCCACTCCCTATTTCATTCTCCAAAGCTGCTCTGGTTTTCTCCTTCCCAAGCGCCACCATCCAGCACCCCCATTCTTCCTTTTCCTCATTTATCACTGGCCTCCCTCCATCCAAATGTAAACCTCACAAGGGCAGGATGTTGGCCTCTTCTTCATTTCCAGCACCTGCAGTGACCACCTAAGTGTTGCCCGAAAATGCCCGATGAATGAATGGAAATGGAAAGTGAGTGGCCAGGGGTGACAGCTCAAGACTTGGACCACCACCTCTCCTGGCTCTGAACCCCCAAGGCTGAGCCCTGGCCGACCCGGTGGGCTCCTCAAGAGCCCAGTTCCTCTCCCTTGACCCTACCGGACCCCACGCTTCCTCAGTCCTGCCCCCTAAACCCTTGTCCTAAGCATTGTCACTAGGACGCATTCCCAGGGTCTTCTGAGGGATGCCCCCGGGGACTCACCTCTGTGTCACCAGACCCCCGCCCCCAAAGCTGGGACTGACCCTCTCTCTGCCCGGAGAGCAGCTCGGGGTGGGACTCACAGCTGCTGCCAGGGCCCAGCTCAGCTGCTGGCAAACTCCTGGGCTTGGATTGTTTTGACTTGAGTCGGTGAAGCTGAAATATTGAGTCACAACGGCCCTAAACTTCATTACCAGCTCTTAACACAGATTACTAAGGGAAAAAAAGTTGCTTTTAATTGCTTTTCCCGATTAGCATTTCTGGAGAAGAAACTAGTGTTTAATTACACCTTTCCTCCTCTTACCCTGTTGGCCACGAAGGTCCCAACCCAGCTACCAGAGCCAGGCCCAGGCTCAGAAAAGCCCCTGCTCCCGAGGGAAGTCAAGGAGCTGGACCAGAGGGGAAACTCAGGTGGGGAGCGGGAGGGGAGCAACCCCCGGGCTTCGGGGCAGAGAGCAAGCAGCAGTGGTGTGGGTGGGAGCGTGGGCAGCATCTGGGGTCCCAGGGAAGGCGGGCGGCAAGGGGATTGCTGGCTACCTCATGCCTTGGAGCGGTGGCTCTGGGGCTCAGGGCCTTAACCTAGACCAGGTCTATCCCTGGGTCGATTCCAAAACAAAAGAGGATGGGAAACCTGGCAGGAGACAGAGAGGAGGAGATTGAAGGCCCACATGAGAAGATGATGCAGTTGGGACACCGGGATTCCTCCATGTGTGAGATCCGACATCACCTCTCCAATGCCAGCCTTTCTCACTGCAAGTGATCAGGGACAGAGGCAGGGCAGGGGCACTTCTCCCCTCATCTGCCACATGGCATTAACCCTCCCAAATCCATGCGTCGTCCTATCCTTTGGAGCAACTGTGTCACCTGCTGAGAAGTACCCCGAGTAGCTGCAGACAGGGCAGGTGCTCCCAGCCCTTCCCAATACCTCTTCCCTCTGACCTGTGCATGGCGGGACATGGGGCTTCCTGCATCTGCTCTGAAGGCAGAGGGCATGGGGAAAACGGAGGAAGGAGGCTCAGGCGGGGGCATTGGCACCATCGGATGGAACGCTTGCCCAGATCAGAAACCAAGAAGATCAGTAACTTTTCCCAGACCAACTCCCGGCCACATCTCTGCTCAGCCCAAGGCGACCCTGGAGTCCACCCACACTCTGGAGCGCCACATCACGGCGGGAGGTGGGGAACCCTCCTGCTCCCACCCCTCTGCATCTCCCACCCCAGCTGCAGGCACTGAAACTGCCAGCTTCGAATCAGATCAGAGCCATGGAGGATGGCATGAGAACTGTCCAGTCCAGTTAGGAGTGAAGGTCACGATCTAGTGCAGACCACAGAGGCAGAAAGCAGGAAAAACCTCCCACGCGTGCACAAATGCACACACCTGCCACCCAGACACGCCCTCCCCCAGGGCTGGCCCAGTGTTCCGAGTCCAGCAGACACGCCCAGGAAGACTGGCTGACACGCCCCTCGGAGCCCAGGCAGAGGCACCAGCTGCAGGCATAGGACAGCCACACCCCACCCCCAAGCTGCTGCCCACCTGCACTTCTGCTCTCTCCCGTTGCTGCCCCTGGAGGTCAGGCCTCCAGACCCTCCTACAGGGCCAGGCTGCTGCGCCACACATTGCTTCCCACTGGGGACCTCCCTGACGAACCCCCACCCTCGCCCCCGCAAGATATCACCAGCCCTCCCTTCCTGTCTCCCCCCAGAGGTCAGGTCTCCAGTGTTCCTGGAAGGCTGGGCTGGCCCATATGGCTGGGAATACGTTGCCAGCAAGGGCAAGTGCTCACGGGAGCCCGCCAGCGGGCTGTGACAGCTTCACGCTTGCCAGCCAGGCCTCTGGCTTGCTCCCGGACTACAAGGCAGTGCCCAGGGTGGCTCGGGGCCTGTCCGGGGGAGCTGGGATCACTGCTATCACAGCATTCATGCTGGGACTACCTGCCCAACCTGGCCCTCACAGATGGTGTCAGGACCCAGGAGAGAGGAGCCTCACGTTAGAGGCCCTGGAAAAAGGGAGACCGGCCAGGGTCCCAGGCGAACTGGGGCAATTCACACCTTTGCGAGTGGCAACACTGTCAGGATCCCTGCGGATGGGCGGGGGCTGGAGGCTAGGCTGTTCCTGTGGAAACGTGGAGGCCTCAGACGAACCCATTTGCCAGCCCTCCCAGCTCATTGACGAGGCTCTACGTGACCCGGCACATGGAGAAAGGTGCACACAGGTCACATTCAGAGCCACAGAGAGAAACTGTCAACGTTTAGACCCAATCTCAGACCCAGCACAGAACCCAGGGAGCAAAGACACAAGGCTGGCTTCAGCGCAGAGCCAGGGCCGAAGGGACAGTGTGTCCTGGCCTGCTTTCAGGCTCACTCCTGAAAACGGTGCTGGAGCGACACAGTTCTGCCACGAGGAGCCCGACCCATCAAACAAGCCTTTCTCAGCAGCCATCATGGTTCCAAGATGCGCTTCTCCCCTCATGCATAAGACCTTATCCCTCTCACAGCCATGGGTCGTTCTTGGTACTGTGGCTTTCAGGGGGCATGAGAGAGAGAAGACGCAGAGGCACAAACTGGGGGTCTCAGAATGCTGGAGTCATCGTGGGGTCCCCTCTTTTCCTTGCCCTGTTCAATCCATCAGTGAGTCCTGCTAACTCTTCCTCTACACATATACAGACTCTGACCCCTTCCCCACCTGCTCACCTCTTCCTCACCTCACCATCATCTTCTCATACCATCTGGCCTCCCCGTTTCTTCCCCTGGCGGCCCCAACTACCTTTTTAAAACAAACATCGGCTGGGCACAGTGGCTCATGCCTGTAATCCCAGCACCTTGGGAGGCTGAGGTGGGTGGATCACTCGAGGTCACGAGTTCAACACCAGCATGGGCAACATGGTGAAATCCCGTCTCTACTAAAAATACAAAAATTAGCCGGGCATGGTATAATCCCAGCTACTCGGGAGGCTGAGGCAGGAGAATCACTTGAACCCAGGAGGCGGAGGTTTCAGTGAGCCTAGATTGTGCCATTGCACTCCAGCCTGGGTGACAGAGTAAGACTCCGTCTCAAAAAAAAAAAAAATCCTGGGTGGGTGCAGTGGCTCATGCCTGCAATCCCAGCACTTTGGGAGGCTGAGGCAGTGGATCACAAGGACAGGAGTTGGAGACTAGCCTGGCCAAGATGGTGAAACGCCATCTCTACTAAAAATACAAAAACAAAATTTAGCCAGGTGTGGTGGCGGGCGCCTGTAATCCCAGCTACTCAGGAGGACGAGGCAGGAGAATCGCTTGAATCGAGAGGTGGAGGTTGCAGTGAGCCAAGATCGTGCCGCTGCACTCCAGCCTGGGTGACAGAGCAAGACTCTGTCTCAAAAAACAAACAAACAAAAACCCATGACATCACTTGACCTCCCTGCTCAAAACCCTGCAGTGGCTTCCTGTCACCCAAGCATAAAATCCCAGCTTCTCCCCCCGCACACAAAGCCCTGCACCTCCCAACACCCACCCTGTCCATGCCCGGCCAGTCGGCCTTTCTTTCCAGTCACTGAATGTACTGCGGGCCTTCTACCTCAGGGCCATTAGGCTAGCTGTTCTCTCTTTCTAGAATATTCTCCTGCCTGCTCTTCAGTGGGCTGTCCACTTCCTGTCCTTCAATCTCAGCTAAATGTCACCACGTCCCTGAGAAACCTCCTCTGAGCAGCCCGCCAGGAGTGCCAGGCATCACCTCCCATCACCACCTCCCACTTCCATTCTCCGCTGGTGTCTTCCTTGTTCGTTTTGTGGGTTTGCTGAGTGCTACGGACTCCATGAGAACAGAAACTGTCTTTTCCGCTCTGTTTGCTGGTGAGTGACTGGCAGACCCCAGACCCTCTTCTCTTTTTCGTTTTGTTTTTTTTGTTTGGTTTTTGAGACAGAGTCTTGTTCTGTTGCCCAGGCTGGAGTGCAATGGTGTGATCTTGGCTCACTGCAACCTCTGCCTCCTGGATCCAAGTGATTCTCCTGCTTCAGCCTCCTGAGCAGCTGGGATTACAGGCATGTACCACCATGCCTGGCTAATTTTTGTACTGTTAGTAGAGATGAGGTTTCACCACGTTGGCCAGGCTGGTCTTGAACTCCTGACCTCAAGTGATCTTCCCACCTTGGCCTCCCAGAGTGCTGAGATTACAGGCGTGAGCCACCGTGCCCAGCCCCAGATCCTCCCTAATTGCTGGATAAATGCAATCGGCTCTTCTGCAGAAGAGCCAGAGATGGGGGGAATCTGAGCCAGACAGGGTCAGGCCTGCTGACCAGACCCAAGCACAGGCTTGCCCCTAGTCCACACTGGAGAAGCATGACAGCTCTGAGACCACGGATCACCTCTGCCACAGAGGACCCCCACCTGCAGTCCAGCCTGGTCACTGGAAAGGGCTAAGTGAGGAGGGACTTGGCAATGACATTCTCTCTCAGAGCCCTTGGAGTTCCCAAGCTTCATTATCAAGGCCAAGACAGCCGATGCCAGGATGCTGGTGTCCCGCCGGACCCGTGGAGCCCATACCCCATGCCAGCTGCAAATCCCAGCTTGCATGACCCTCAGGATCAACAGAGAGCAGAAACTTCGGAAAGGGAAAAACTAATGGGAGTGTTTTGCCCAGCGTAAGAAGAAAACAAAAAGCCTGTTACTGACAACAGAGCAGGCAAGCATCCTCTCAGAGCGGGCTCCGCAGGCACTCTGACGGCCTCTTCATGGGCAGGGCATGGGGCAGGGCTGGGCAAGACCACCCTGAGGCTTGGATGCACTTGAGCCCGCATCCCAGGATTCATGATCATCGGGGAAGCAGAGTCTGTTTAGAACAGCTGGGAAGCTGTCAGAGGTGCAGGCGCCAGTGCCAAACCCAAGCAAGACTTCAGCACCACGAAACTGCCCCATGGCCTTTTCCAGGTGACAGTCTACGTGGCCCCAGTGCTATCCAGGGGACAATGGCAGCAAATCCTCAGTACGACTGATCACCTGCAGGAGCGCGATCGCATTCTGGATACCAGGAAGAAGAGTTGCAGCCACACGGTTGCCCAACCCCTCCACAGCCACCAAAGGCTACATTTGCATCTGATTTGCAAATCTCTGGGCTGTATCCAGAGCTAGTTCCTGAGGAGGTATGGCCTGGATTCAGGCAGGTCTGCAGCTTTGGGCACCTACCAAACCCCATTGGGCACCAAGGCACCCATCTCTGCAAGCGCTTCCTCCCTGCAAGTTCAAAGTCCAGGGCTGCTGAGCCCAGCCCCAGAGGGAGGGGCAGGGCACACCTGTCCAGGGTGACCATGGGGAGGAAGAGCGCAGGTAGGTAAGCCAGGGCCGCCAGCTCCAGGCTGCCACAAACAGGAAGAGCCAGCCCCCAGCCTGGCCCTCCCCAGACATCCTCTAGGCCCTCAGCCTCCGCCGCCTCTCCTAGACCTTGCCCATGAACTTCACAAACACCCAATCCCTCTGGAATGGTTCCTTTGAGATCTCAAGAAAATACCGAATAATGACCAGCATGCAATGAGTCACCCGCTGTGTCACACCCTCACTCCAAGAACTGCCACGTTTGATACCTGCAGGTGAATATCTGACAACACCAGCTCCACAGACTACCCCTCCCTGGCATGAGTGGCCTGCCTTAGGCAAGGGGCTATTTCCAAGCCTGGATCAAAAGGCACCTGCAGCTTCTCCTCCATGAAGGGTCCTACTGGGGCTGGAGGACCACCGAAGACACCCTCATAAATCGTCCCAGGCCAGCTCCTACCACACACAAGCTCACAGCGGAGCAGCCTCCGGAGATGAAGAAAGGCTCGAACTACGGTCTGGCTCTTCTAAGATGAAGTTCCAACCCATTGCTTAGATCTGGGAGTGGCATCTGATGGAGAACGATCCTTGCCTGCAAAGCCTGGGCACCAGTGGCACCATTCAATTTCATACCATAGAAACGCTGGGAAGATCCTTAAAAGCCCAGTTATGCCAACCTCTTTACTTCATGGGTGGGGAAACCAAGACCCAGAGAGTAAGTCGTGAGTCTATGGCAAAGCAGGTGCTCTGCTCCCAGGCAGGTCTTTCTGCTCCATCCCACACTCTTCATTTTCACGGATGGTGCTCAAGCTACCACCGTCGGGATCAGAACCCACCGGGAAAGGTGAGTCTAGGCTCTGCATGGTCCGTACCCTAAGGAGCAACCCCCACACTGGCCACCCACGCTTCCTAGTGGCATCTTGGGAACCGGAAGCAGCTACCTTTGCATCCCAAGAGGCCAGGGTCCGAAGTCCATTCCAACAGGTGCCACTGGGGAGTTGTGAGAACCCCTTGTAAAGAAGGGGTCGATGGCCGTGGCAGCTGGGAGGGTAGGTGGGAAGGAGGAGTCTTTGCCTTCAGTCAGCAACGTCTGTGTGCCTACCAAAACGAGAGAGGGAAACAAAAAAAGGTTAGGCTACAGCCGACACCCACAGAGCCACCCTCCACTGGAGGACAATTTGGGGTAAGGTTCCAGCAAGGTAAGAGATTCTCATTCCTGCCTTCCCATCAGCAGATGGCATTGCCACGGCACGTACCATGCCTGACTCTGCAACCAAGGCACCCTTGGCACAATTATTAGCCAATTGCTACGTAGTTGTCCCACTTAATAAAAGAAGCAAACAGGTAGAAACAATACTGGGCCAATCAGGTGCTTCCCCGGGTAACACTGAAGGATCACACCCAAGGCTTGGCATCCAGGGTGAAAGGTCAGGCCTGAAAATGGACCAAGCCAGTACTGGAAACAGATCAAGGCCATGCAACCAAATCAAGCCCTGGGTCCCCGAGGTCTGCTCCCGCCACACTCTCCCTGCACCGGTTGGCTCCCAGCTGTTCCCTTGACCCCTGGGTGGCCTTCTGGGAGCCTCTGAAAAGGGAATCAACAGGTGTCTCTGCAGCAGCCCAGGATGATGAATTTAATTTCTTCTGGTTTTCCTTCCCCACCTCCATTCTGGGGCCGTGCGACTCACTTTCATAAAAAGAAGAGGGCGTGGGCCATACCCTGAGAGGGGGCTGTTGGGACTCAGTTGTGAAAGGTGTTGGGACAAAAAAAAAAGTAGCCAAAGAAAGCTGGTGCCCTGTTACCGGCCACCTTTGTGTCAGTTTAAACAAATATTGTGGTGTTTCCATGGTGATTCCTGTTTTGAATATCCACTACACTCACTTTTTAAAGGGCTTTTCCTGTTTGCGTTTCAACTTCAAACCTGTAAATATTTTCAGCATTTTTAGAAAAAAGGAGCCCATGTGTGTGCAACACAAATACGAGACCTGGCACGCGACCTCCCAGCCCCGGAAGCCGGGCCTTGAGGATGTGAGCATGGGGTGCAGAGAAATCGGAAGGCGTGCTCGGTCCACTCTCCTGCCCACCCTGCCTGCGGAGCTGGCATCAGGAAGATTGCCGCTGAAATCCTGGCCCCTTCCTTCTACCTTTGTGGGAAGATTGCAGCATCCACAGAAGCTCTGCATTCCTAAAGCGTGTGAGTGGGCTGGGCCCGGCCTCTGCAGTGTGGCATGGTGTGGGCAGCTGCCCTGCAGATTCTCCAAGTTGGCCCAGCCCTCAGAGTCCCCGGAGGCCTCTCAGGAGTGCCCGAACCCCTCCCCTCCTGCCTCCCAAGGTTGGACCTGAGTGCGAGGGGGCGTTGGCTCTTTGAGGGTGAGGTCTTCAGCATCAGCTCTGCCCCACCTCGGCTGGGGCAATGCCACTGAGGCCAGCCCCTTGGGGGAGGCCACCAGGGATGGACAGCATCCACAGTCCAAGGCTTGGATCAGCCCAGCTCCCATCCCACCCCTCAGCCCCACACAGGGTTAACAGCGGGTTTCCTGGTTTCCATGGATTCCCGCCAGGCCCCTAATGTGAGTTTCGTGTGATTTGGGGGAAGTGGATTTCCTTTGTTTTCCAGTTTGGGAATATTTTTTTTCTTTAAAAAAGAGGAAAAAACACTTTAATGGAAACTTCAGGGCCACTGGGAGACTCACTCCTTTGGGCTCTGAAACTCCCCTGCCTGTTAGTCCAGAATGCCTCAAAGCCCTGGGCAGCCCATTCACCCACGAAATCCCTCTTGGCTGGGAGAAGGTGTGCCTGGGACCACCTACACTCCTACTCCCAGAACGCTCATCTGCTGGGGGTCTCCACTCCAATATCCCATCAAAATGACCCCACCTAAAAGCCAGAGTCTTACACCAGAGCTGACACGCCCCTCTTCCAGCTTAGTAAAATGGACATGTCCATTTCTCCAGAGAAAAGGTCAAGAGAAACACTTCTACCTCCCCAACTCCAGGCAAGGAACTGGCAAGACCAGGGTCTGACCACAGGCCAGCGGTGAGCAGCCTCAGTGTTCCACGTGCTTGGCTCGGGGGGGTTCCAGTTATGGAAGGAAAGGGGGTTCCAGGCCCTGGTGGGGCCCTTGTTGGGCCTCTTCCAGCAGAGAGAGGGGCCTGCCCAGGGCAGAGGGTGCTTCTCAGCTTTGGCAGCAAGAACCACTGAATAAAGGGTGTGGCCAGGCCGCCTCCTCCTCCCCCACAGTCTTTCCCATTCCTGCCATCCTCCAGCCCTGCTGGAGGCACCCCTGAACACATCTTCCAAGGGTGTGGCCTTGCTCCAGGACTGTCCCCAACCAAGTGGCCTGACCCACTTGCCAAACCAGGGCACAGGCCCTAGGGCCTTCCATGCACTCAGGCTCTCCCACAGCACAGGCTGCAGGTGTAGAGTGCAGAGGCCGGGTCTCTGACCAGCGGCTCCAGGGTGAGGAGGTGAGAAGCTGAGTGAGTGTGCTTACAGAAATCACACCGGGCTGAGAACCGGAAGTCCTGGGTCTGAGACACAGTTCTGCCCCCAGAACTGCCACCGGGCCCTTCAACAAGGCGGCTGGCCTCCCTAGGCTCGGTCTCCTCACCAGCCAAACCAAGATGATGCCTCAATCTTCCCTCCCACCTCGAAGGCTGCACAGAGGATCAATGAGGGATGGGAAAGGGCACTGACAAGCGCTCTAGAAACGTCCAGAATCACCATCACCCTCTCCTTCCAAGCTTCTCCTAGGTAGCCTTCTGGAATCCACCTGGAGGGGCCCCCACACCCCTGCCTCTTCTCCTCCTCCGTCCTCCACCATGGCATTTAGATCCACACTGGACTAAAGTAATTTGTTCACGAGTCTGTCTCCACCACTGGACTTTTACCTCCTCAAGGGCAGAGACCAGGTCTGGGTGATCTGTCTGTGCGTCCCCGGCATGCAGCACAAGAGCTGGGCCACCACAGGCAGCGCACGTGTTGGCAGAACTGAACCAGTCCCTGACTCCATGTCAGACTCAGGTGGGCCCTGTGCAGCTCGGCCTCTCTTCTCCAACAGAACGTTCCATTAGCTGTTTTCTTTTTTTTGAGACAGAGTCTTGCTCTGTTGCCCAGGCTGGAGTGCTGTGGCACGATCTCAGCTCACTACAATCTCCACCTCCTGGGTTCAAGCGATTTTCCTGCCTCTGCCTCCCGAGTACCTGGGAATGTAGCATGCACCACTGCCCCTGGCTAATTTTTGTATTTTTAGTAGAGACAGGGTTTCACCATGTTGTCCAGGCTGGCCTCAAACTCCTGGCCTCAGGTGATCTGCCCACCTCGGCCTCCCAAAGTGCTGGGATTCCAGGCATGAGCCACCGTGCCTGGCCCTGTTGGCTGTTTTCGTGCCCCATTCTGTTTAGCAATTCCCTGAGCCCCAACCGGTCCTTGGTCTCTCCCGCTCCTCTGTTAGCCCCATGAATTAACAGCTCTCAGGTTCAAGGGTGCCCCTTAGTTACTTGATCTCCTCCAACCAATTCCAATAAGAATGGACCAAGTGCCAGGCAGCATGCTGGGCCTAAGGGCACGTCGGTGAGTGGCCTCTGCTCCCTGCCAATAGGCCTAAGTGAGAACTCATGGTATGAACCAATCAGATGCCTCCTATCTGCCAAGTGCCCTATGTGCATGATCTGGCCAAATCTTTACAACACAAAGGTAGAAATTGTTATGTTCCCCTGGATAGATTAGGGAGGGCAGGCACTTCACGCACAGCAACTTGCCAAAGGTCATACCGGGCACAGGTGCCAAAGCCAGGCCTGGGCTGATGGGCACCAAGGCCCAACTCACTGAAAAGGTCATCCTCCTCTCCTCCCTGGGATCTCAACAGCTCCCCACAACTGACACTCCGACCCCTCCAGAATCTCTGTTCTCCCAGCCTCAAAGCAGGCCTGCACCTAGTGTCCCAGAGCCACCAGGCAGTGCTCACATGTCACAACCAAAGACTCAGGTGCTTCCGGCCGGGCTGAAAAGGGGGGGAAGGTGAGGCCTGTGGTAACACCCGGTGAGTGGGAGGCACTCCTGAACAGATCTTCCAAATTGGTTCTTGGCTGTGGCCATGTCCACTGCAACCTGTCATCTGATGTGACAGGGACAAGGAAGCCACCTCCAGGCTAAGTCAGGAGGTCCTGTTGGCACAGGACAACTTCCATTTCTTCTTTCCAGATAAGGGGAAAGTGACAGGGCTTTATCTTTGGGGGCGTGGGGCAGAGATTTCTGCTGCCTCCCCACCACAATGAACATCAGCCATGGAGACTCTTCCAGGAGGAAGCAGAGCCAGAGAACCCCTTGATCTTCACCCAGGGGATGTGGGTACGGGGAGGCAGCCATTACCTCCCCAAAGGGAGGGAAACACTGGGAAGTGAGGGGAAAAGATTTCTATCCAAGAGGGTACGGAGTGGAAGATCAGGCCAGGGTGGGGAGAGGACAGAGCGCTAATGAGCAGATTTCATAAACCACCCGAGTGAAAACAAAAACACAGACAAGCACATTGCCCAACTCGAGGGCTGCATGGAAAAGGAAAAAAAAAACAATAAAAAATCCACATCTTAATACAAAAATCCTCCATGATGTGTTGTGGCACGAAAGTGTTTTTCACTGCATTTTTCATCTGTGATCTCACACGGCCCACGACGGGTACGCCCAGCACGGCAGGTATTCGACAGTACACAAACCGGGCAAACACACACAATGAGCCCAAACAAGGGCAGTCAATATGCAAATCGGTCCAGGCCTGCAGCTCGCGGCTGCAGGGGACCTCCGGCGACGGCCTCATTGGCCCAGTACGTGGGACCCTTTACATGTCTGAGGGAGGGACAAATGGGGCAAGAACGCAGCTGAAGTGCAAGGAAACATGGAAGGTTCTGATTCTCAGAACCCTGCCAGTGGAACTCCCAGCTAGTGGCTTATGCTCCCCTGCTGCACCTTCGGTACTGTCCACTGTCTTGCTGCCGGCAGGGGACAGGGAGGGGACCACGCCCCAGAGGCCCCTCCTCCGGATCGTTCACCCCACGGTTACTATCTGTCTCCTTTCTGTTCCACCCCTCCCCCCTTTTAATTGTTGGATGAGTTTACAGAGCTGTGTGCCAAAAACAATCAACTCCAGGGAACAGAGTTACACAAAAAAAGGGCGTGTCGCCAGAGGGAGACGGATATCCATGGAAACACCACCTTTCCACAGCAGCCTAGGTGAAGCTTGGGTGAGGAGACGTGTGGGGGCTGGGGAGACACGCTCCACTCAGAGCAGGGCCCCAGAAAATGCAGGGGTCACTGACGATCTAACCGAGGGAGCTAAATACCGTGCAGAGGGTTAGAAAGTGAAGTCAGTCACAAAACACACGTTCAGCACGTGCACACACACACACACACACACACACACGCTCACACACACCGCTCTGCCAGATCACTGGGCAGCATGCCGCCATGGTTAAGCACACAGACTCTGGAGCCAGACTGCCCAGGGAGGAATCCAGGCTCTGCCACTCACAAGCTGTGTGGCTCTGGGTTAACGATGTTAACCTTTCTGTGCCTCAGTTTCTCCATCAGTAAAATGGGGATAATGATAGTTCCTTTGTGTACGATCATGAGGATAAAATGGCTTCTCATGTGTAACTTGCTGAGGACAGTACCCTGGACCAAGTCCCCTAGAGCTACCAGACAGGACTCAGACATCACAACCAAAGGCTTAGGTGCTTCTGGCTGGGTTGAAGGTGGGGGGAAGGTGAGGCCCATGGTAACACCCGGCCAGCGGGAGTGCCAGCGAGCAGGGACTTTACAGAACCACACAGTAGGTGCTGTCAAGCATTTGATAAATCAATCACAAAGCCTAAACGCAGAGAAAGAAAGGTTTCTAGACCCTGCCACAGAAGAGGAAAATGGTAATAGTTCATGTTTATTAAGGATTGTGTGCTCCGGATTTTAATATATGAATGCATGTAGCCGTCACAAATTAATATCTATAAGGTAGACGATTATCTCAACTGGAGAGTGGAGGGTTGAAGAACTGGGACCTAGAGAGGGATGTGCCCCATCCAAGTTCACACACAGGGACATGATTTAACCCCAATTTCGTGATGCCTCGTCACTACTTAGTAAGGTGGAGGGGGGAGGGAGCAAGGGAGGGAAGGGCATTCAGGAGGTCCTCTTTCCCGACTGGCCTTAGAGGCAGAGTGGTGGGACCTAGAATTGTTCTTCCCAAACTTCACAAGGAAAACAGAAAGCCTCTGCACCTGTGACTGCTGGTAGAAGGAACGAGCAGTGGGGAAAAGATGGGGTGGCCAACAGGCCTGGGCGTCCGCATTCCTCCCCAGGAGACCAATGATGCCCTCTGACCCTTGCCTCTACCCAGGAAGGCATCTCCAGAATCAGGAAGTCTAGAGGGCAGACAGCAGAGCTTGGACCCCATCGCCTGGGACAGGCCCTATTTCCAGGTCATAGCCCTGTAAACAGCCTGATTTTCTGCCTTCCCAGAACCCAGGCAGATCCCTGGAGAGGACAGGGCAGGGGCGAAGGGAGCACAGGCCTCCCCTATTGCAAAGCCAGGCCGAGGGAGGTCGGGGAAGCAGGGAGCCGGAGGAGGCCGTGGCTGCCTGCCCCAAGAGGTCCGGTCCACACCTGCTGGGAGACCAGGCTTGGTGGCTCAGCCCTTTCTGCCATCGACAACCCAAAGTCATTCAGATATTTCCTCTCTCACTTGCTTTTTAAAAAAAATTTAATGTTCTCTATAATTCATCCATCCCAGAAGATAATCGATAGAGCCCGTAATGAAAATCTGAGCCATATTTTATGACCCGCTGCGAGCAGAAAGGGCCACATCAGCAGGTCCAGTTGCAGCTCCCCGTCTCTGTCTTGCCCACCACCCCGGGGATCACTTCCCTTGCTGGCCCTGCCCACAGCCCTCGGCTCACGACCCTGGCATCATCCCAGCCTCCCAACGCCCACTCCAACCCTAGCCACAGGAGGGTCACCCACCACTGCAAGGTCTTCCTGGAGCAGCCCCCAGACCTGGGACCCCAGCCTCCACCCTGGGATCTCACAAGTGTCTTGACTGAGTCAGGGCCCTTCCGGGAGCTGGAAGACCCTCACAGGAGCAAGAGGCCTGCACAGGACTCAGGAAGCCAGGCCCACCTCCACCATGCTGCTCCCCAGGGGGCAGGCCATCCTGCTCTCAGGGGGCTCCCTCAGGGACCCCCAGGGTGTATCTTGGTCAGGGCAGGGCGGGTCATTATTGTTCATTTGCTTGTTTGTTTTTGAGACAGGGTCTTGCTCTGTCACCCAGGCTGGAGTGCAGTGGTGCAATCTCGGCTCACTTCAGCTTCCGCCTGCTGGTTTCAATCAATTCTCCTGCCTCAGCCTTCCAAGCAGCTGGGATTACAGGTGCTCACCACCACACCCAGCTAATTTTTGTATTTTTAGTAGAGACGGGGTTTCGCCATTTTGGCCAGGCTGGTCTTGAACTCCTGACCTCAAGTGATGTAGCTGGCTCAGCCTCCCAAAGTGCTGGGATTAGAGGCGTGAACCACTGCACCTGGCCTGCTGTTTATCTTCACTCCCTCAACCAAGGCCCTCCTCTCCCTGGACTCCAGCCCTCTGGGGTGAAGGGTGAGGAGGAGGCACCCTGCGGGGGGAGGGGGGTGCCCCAGAGTGCTGGGGGGAGCGGCCCCTCCTGCCCAGCCAGAGCCCACTGTAGGGGAGGGGAGGCAGAGCCCCGGCCCTTGCCCTGGCATCACCACTAAGAACCAATCTGTCAGCCAGGCTTGCTCTTCCCAGAATCCCTCACTGCCTGGCACCAATCAGAGAGCACCAAGGGCAGGTGCCAGGAGGCAGCAACTCCTGGGGACCAATCAGAGCCCAGAGGATGCATCAACCTCCCAGGAACAACAACTCAAGCCAACCTAGGCACGGTGACTCACGCCTGTAATCCCAACACTTTAAGAGGCTGAGGCAGGCAGATCACTTGAGGCCAGGAGTTCAAGACCAGGCTGTCCAACATAGTGAAACCCTGTCTCTACTAAAAATACAAAAATTAGCCAGGTGTGGTGGCAGCACCTGTAATCCCAGCTACCCAAGAGACTGAGGCAGAAGAATCGCTTGAACCCAGGAGGCGGAGGTTGCAGAGAGTAGAGATCGTACCACTGCACTCCAGCCTGGGCCGCAGAGCAAAACTCCATCTCAAAAAAATAAAAAAAAAAGAAAGAAAAAGAAAACTCAAGCCGATAAGAGAGTGTGATTCAGCCACACTATGGAGCACTATGCAGCCCTTACAAGACACTTAGCAAAGTGGGAGACAGTTCAGTGAAAACACTCCAGTGCGGTGGAGGACGCTGTCCCACACAGCAGCTACTGGCCGCATGCAGCTACTGAGCACCTGACATGCGGACAATGTGACTGAGAAACTGAATTCCCAATTTTCTTCTTCTTTAATGAATGCAAGTTTAAAGAAGCTAGAGGCTACTGTATTGGATAGCAGAGGTTTAGATAGATAACCCGTCAGTGTAAAAAATTTAAATGTCTATTATGCCAAGATAGTGGGAACAGTCATTATTAATGATAATAACAGAAACAGAAATCATTAATTTTTTTTTTTTTTGACATGGAGTCTTGCTCTGTCGCTCAGGCTGGAGTGCAGTGGCGCAATCTTGGCTCACTGCAACCTTCACCTCCCAGGTTCAAGCTATTCTCCTGCCTCAGCCTCCCAAGTGGCTGGGATTACAGGCATGGGCCACCATGCCTGGCTAATTTTTGTATTTTTAGTAGAGATGGGGTTTCATCATGTTGGCCAGGCTGGTCTTGAACTCCTGACCTCAGGTGATCTGCCTGCCTAGGCCTCCCAAAGTGCTGGGATTACAGGTGTTAGCCAGCACACCCAGCCATAAATAGTATTTAAGGGTGCTATGTGCCACGTTCAGTGCTAAGTATTTTATGTATGGATCATTACCCTAAATCAAGGACCAGCCTGCAAGATATATTCCATTAGTATTCCCATTTGACAGATGAGGAAACTGAGGCTGGGAAATGTTGAGTGACTTACTCAAGGTCATACTGCTGGGTGGCAAAACCAGGGATCATGGCCAGGTCTTTCTGTCTCCCTAACTCGCCAAACACATTTTTAAATTCTTTTCTTTTCTCTCTCTTCTCTTTTTTCTTTTCTTTTTTTGAGACAGGGCCTGGCTCTGTTACTCAGGCTGGAGGGCAATGGCATGAACTCGGCTCACTGCAGCCTCCACCTCCTGGGTTCAAGTCATCCTCTCACCTCAGCCTCCCAAGTAGCTTGGACTACAGGTGCACACCACTACGCCCAGCTAATTTCTGCATTTTTTTTGTTGAGACAGGGTTTCGCTATGTTGCCCAGGCTGGTCTCGAACTCCTGAGTTCAAGTGATCTGCCCTCTTTGGCTTCCAAAAGCGCTGGGAGTATAGGCATGAGCCGTCAAACCTGGGTGACATTCTTTTCTTCATACTTTTTTTTTTTGTATTTTTCAATGCACCATGAATATGAGTTATAATAAAGGAGAAAATACATATTTTTAAAAAGACCCTAAAAGGAGGCAACTCCTTTTTTCCCAGCAACAGAGTGTACGGGGGGGATACTGGGGCCCCAGCCAACTGGGCCCCTAGCTGTGGGGTAGGGAAAGGAGCCAGCAGTGTGATCCCAGGCCCCTCTGCCCTGCATGCTCCCACTGCCCAGATGATCCGCACCCAGGAGCCCTGAGCCCACAGATGATGCTGGGCCTGCCATTCTCCGGCAGCCAGGCCACCAGTGGGATCCAGCTTCCTCCCAGCCCCACCCTGAGTCAGTTTCTGACAGGTTTCTCTGCCGTTTTGCAATCATTGCCTAGCTCTACATCTTAAGGACGGCAGTAAGCCATGGGGCCATCTGCAACGTCAGCCCACACCTCTTTTACTTCGGACCACCCTTTCCCTCTCCCTTCCAGAAAAGCCAATGCTCTCAGGATAGTGAGGAACGCTGGGCCAGCAACCCCAGCCCCAGTCCCACTGTCTGCCATGGCATGTGCAAGGAGAGACATGCTTTTCCCAGGAACAGTGGTCACTGCCGCCAAGCATCTCCTCCTGGGATGGCATCTAGGTTCAAAACAAAGGGGACAAAGACAATTCCCTTGAAATAGTGATGCAAGGTCAGGAGTTTGAGACTAGTCTGGCCAACATGCTGAAAACCCGTCTCTACTAAAGATACAAAAAATTAGCCGGGAATGGTGGCCTGTGCTTAATATTCCAGCTACTCAGGAGGCTGAGGCAGGAGAATCACTTGAACCCTGGAGGTGGAGGTTGCAGTGACCTGAGATGGTGCCATTGCACTCCAGCCTGGGTGAGAGGGTGAGACTCCGTCTCAAAAAAAAAAAAAAAAAAAAAAAAGAAAGGTGACTGATGAAGGCAGAACAGCCAGAAATGGAGGCAGGGAAGGTCCCTAGTGGCACCTGCTTTTTATCTATAGCCCCAACCTGGGAGTGCGGGCTAGGGAGCAGCTGCCCCACTTGGTCTGGCTTCCATGTCAGCTTGTTTTTCCCCTGAGAGGCACAGATTGTTCTGGTTTCAGGCAGGTTGGGGAGGTGTGGGGAGGAGGCAGGATGAATGTCCTTACTTAGAAGTTTTTTTGTTATGATGGTGATTATGGATTTTGGTTCCCTCCTGCCTGCCGTTCTCTGCCATTTCCCATCTACCATCAGTTTCCCTTGGATTTCTATATTTATTTTTGGGGTTGGTTTCAGGTGTTTCTAGGTTATCAAACAATCAGCCCTGTGAGGTACACTGGGTGTTTCCAGAAATTACATCACAAAAAATCATGCAATTAAAGTGAAGGGAAAAAAACATAGCTGTTGCTTAATTTTGTATTTTAATTAGCGACTTCTTGTAAACGGAGACTTTTAAAATTGAGGAGCCTAGTAAAGCCAGTAAACAAGTTTTTCTAATAAATTAATTTCACCTCTTTCCTCCTCCTCCTCCTCCTCTTCCTCCTCACCAGCCCAACTGTCACTCTCTAGATTTTCTCTGGGCCCTTTTTTTCTTTCTTTTTTTTTTTTTTGAGACAGAGTTTCACTCTTGTTACCCAGGCTGGAGTGCAATGGCTCAATCTCAGCTCACCATAACCTCCACCTCCAAGTTCAAGCAATTCTCCTGCCTCAGCCTCCCGAGTAGCTGGGATTACAGGCATGCGCCACCACACCCATCTAATTTTGTATTTTTAGTAAAGACAGGGTTTCTCCACGTTGGTCAGCCTTGTCTTGAACTCCTGACCTCAGTTGATCTGCCTGCCTCAACCTCCCAAAGTGCTGGGATTACAGGCATGAGCCACCAAGTCCGGCCTGCCCCTTATTTTCTATTCTACTTCTTGATCTTTGCCCAACACATATAAGAAAAAAGAACAGCCGTGAAATAAAATTGGGAACTGCTTGGCACCCAGGACTCCCCCTGGAGCCCAGCTTCCGGCCTTGACGGTGAGGATGCCTGCTGAGGACCTGGCATGAAGTTGGCCATGGCAGTCCCTTGTCCCATCCCAGCCCTGTTTGCTGCTGCCAAGTCCCTCTTGACCCACCCCCAGGGACCTCCCCACTGCTGTCTCTGCCCTGATAATCAGCAAAGGACAGAGAGACAAGCTGGGAGAAGCACTGACTGCCAAGGCACAGTGAGAGGGTGGGAGCACGTGACAACCAGGGGGAGCCTGCAGGAACAAGGTGAGGAGACCTGGAGAGAGAGGGAGGCTTGGGTGGGCGCTGGCTGTTGTGAAACCTAAGACATCTCTGGTTGCCTGCAGGAAGGAGGAGAAGGGGCATGGGAGGGAGACAGAAGAGGCAGCCTGGAGCTAGGGAGAGAAGCTGAAATGAGAAGGGTCTGCCCAGGCCACATCGCAGCTGGGAGAAAAAATGTACCCATCAGTCCCAGGCACCCCAAGAAGGCTAGACCCAGGCTGCTGCCATTGGCCACATGCCCCCACTGGTCTAGAGTTCTGCTCCTTCCCCATAGAAACTTCCCAGCTTCAAGGGAGGAAGCACATTGGTCTCTTTCAGCCTTGTTTCTGGGAGGGAAGGCTGAGGACCAGGTGTGAGAATCCTCAGGGATCTCACACACCCCAGGGGCTGAACATGGAGAGAGGAAGGGTCAGAGGGCATCCCTGCTCTCTGCCCAGTCCTGTCATCCTGGAAAGGGCAGCACATCCCTGGATGTTCTCCCACAGGGAAGACCCCGGGAAGCTGCCTCCACCACACATGAAGAATGGTCACCACTGTGTACCTCAATGTCCCTGTTCCCTGGGGAGCACACGGACCCTCCTGTGACCCCAGAAGCTCAGCCCGTTGAAGGAGGGCGGAGTGCCACATGGGCGCACACCTTCTCCCTAATGCTGCCATCTAAACCAACGCAGAGACCCCGTAAAGGAACAGGGTTGCTTTACAGACTCTCTCCAGGGGCAGAACCCCACACTGGCCACTTTTACTTTGAGCATGAAGGGCGTGCGGGTGGGCTCAGCAAGGGCTGCCCCTGGCCCTCTCCCTCCCACCTCCTCCCCCTCGCCTCTGACTTGAAGCCCAATCTGGGACCTCTCCCTGCCATTACAGCAGGTGGCCTCACGACCACATGGCGGAGGATGGGGCTCCCGAAGGCTCCCACACCTGGTGGCAGAATCCTGGCCCCCACTCACTAAGATTCCCAAAGAAAGGAAGGAGGGGAGGAAGGAAGGAGCGCGGAGAGGAAGGGGCTGGGTGCCCGTGTCATCGAGCACCGGTGGGAACCCAGACCCAAGCCCACGACAGATCCTGCTCGGTGCGGCTTCAATCAGAAAGGAAAGCCCCCATCAAACATAGGCTGGGCAGGGATGTGGGCACTGAGATTAGGGATTTGGAAAACCATCTGAGGAACCTGGCCTGGGAAGACAGCAGCGGGATTTAATACCTTATCCCGGCTGTCTGGTAAACACCCTGAGCCATCCTCACACTCCGTTAGGCAGCCTCGGATCTTCAGGTGTGCCGGCGACGGGCAGGTAGAGACAGAAGTGGGCAGAGACAGGAAGGGAGGGAGTGTGGGCTGGGGAGGGGGCGGGGGTGGAGCTGGCCTGGGAGGATCGGATGGGTGGCAGCCAAGCCAGACAGTCAGTGAGACAGCTGACAGGTGCTAGGGAGTGGGGCCCGGGAAGGGAATGGGCAAGCGGGGATCCCGAATGGGGTCTCGCACACCCCGGAAGCTGAACGTGATGAGAGGAAGGGTCAGAGCGTTGTGGGCAGACCTCAGGCTTCCAGCTTCTTGGGATACCTGGTGGGGGGACATTATGGACCGGCCAACAGGCTCTCCCAAACCAAGCAGGACGAGGCAGCAGGAGGGGGTTCCAGCTTCCGGGGGCAGCTGTGGTCAGACTGGACAGCATCTGTGTGTGTGCTTGTGGGTTACCCTGTCCCCAACTCTCACACACACACATCCCATGCCAAAAAGCAACCCAAATCACTCCAAATGGAGCTTTCTTCTAGTCCAGGCTGGGGCTGCCCTGTGCTGATTAGAGGCTGCAGGGCGGGAGCAGCGCTGTGGCTGCTCAGAGGGGTCTCACCTCTCCAGAGATGGGCTGGGGAGATCCAGAGCAGACGAGTAGAAAAAGAAGCATCTGGGGGTCCTGGCAGCTCCGTGTGGTGGTCCAGGGCAAACTTCCTTAGCCCTGACCCCATCACAGAGGTGGGACATGAAGGAGTGGGCAGGCGCCTGCACAGAGGCCAGGCACTCCTGGTGTCCTCCACTGCCAGGCCCGCAAGGGGCACTGCGCTAATCTCATTTTCCCATTTCCATCTGCCTGTGGATTAATTAAAGTTTGGGTGGAAATCCACCTGGGGTGTCCCCACTGCCTGACACCGTCCCTAAATCCTCGGGTACACATGGTGCATCTCCCAACTTACGGAGACTCGGAAACCATTTCAAAAGCTAAACAACGTGCCACCTCTGCCTGCTTTCGACAGCACACTGTCAAATCTGCCCTGGCCTTGGCCGCCTCTGTCAGTCAGGGGCCTCCCTCTCTGTCCCTGAAATTAGGGATTAGGAAAAAAATCCCACCACCAGAGCCTCCTATGGAGCCTGCAGAGGGAAAGCAGGAGTTCCTGGCCTGTTGCCGGGCTGGGTTTAGAGTCCTTCGCCTTCTGCACATTCCTGAAGCTCCATGATCCCAAGAAATCCCATCTACAGTCCCCCAATCCAAAAGGATCACCAGGAGGCCCAGATGGAGACTTTTTCTGCTCCATTAACAACTGTGCAGAGCACTGGCCCTGCCGCTAGAGACTGGCCTAGCCCTTGGGCATCTCCCACAGCCTGAGTCAAGGAAGACCCCTCTCGTCCCCAGATGTGACCCTGTAGACCTAGATGAACCACCAGGAGAGGCTGGAGGCCTGAGCCCTCCCTCCTCTGCCCCAGCGCCAAGCTCCCTTCAACCCATAAGCACAGTCCTGACACTCAGTCAAGGAATCCCCTGGGGTCTCCTGCAGCTGTCTCTGTTCCACCTTCTCTTCCGGACTCCTCCAGTCTCTCCACTCTTCTCCGGCCCTGCCAGAATCAACAGTTTAAATCTTTGCACGAAACACACATGCAACACCCAAAGAAGGGAGACCGAGAGAACCTCACCAGACCCAGGATTGGGGCTGGAAACCAGCGACACCGGCTCACCATTTCCCCCGCACCAGGCAGCCAGCCAGAAAACCCTGGGCAATACACACCGCAGGCTCCACCAGACATTAGAACACTTGTTCAGTTCCCTACCCTTTGGAAGCTGGGCCCCCAGTGCATCGCTTTGGGCCATTGTTGCCGATAATTTTTCAGAGATAAACAAACCGGTTTGGATAAAACAAGATCCAACCTGAATTCTTCACCCAAAACTCAAAATGAAACTCCCCTATCACCCCTTTCCTTCCCTTCTCCACCTACTTATAACCATCATCCACTTCCCTCAAATTTAGACAACTTAGGTGTTTTTTTTTCCCCCCTTTTACTAATTCAGTCCTGGCTGGGTGCGGTGGCTCACGCCTGTAATCCCAGCACTTTGGGGCAGAGGTGGGTGGATCATCTGAGGTCAGGAGTTCAAGACCATCCTGACCAACATGGTGAGACCCTGTCTGCACTAAAAAATACAAAAATTAGCCAGGTTTGGTGGCGGTGCCTGTAATGCCAGCTACTCAGGAGGCTGAGGCAGGAGAATCGCTTGAACTGGGAGGTGGAGGCTGCAGTGAGCCGAGATCATGCCTCTAGCTTTTGGGTTCCCAGACACTACAATGTCTGAGACCATTGGCTCCATGTGAAGGATGCCGGGGCTTGAGAAAGTCCTGCCCAGTTCCTCCGGTACACCTGGGTTGGAAGGGAGGAGAAGGTGGGACCTCGGCTGGGTTGCTTTCAGGCCTAGGTCTTTTTCCCTGGTTCCTTTTGGGCTCAAGGTCTCTCCTCCATGCTCTGATGATCTCTTCAATCTTCAGCCCCCATGCAAGGGGATGGGTGTGAATGGGACCAGACCAGCTGGCCTACTCACCCGCTCTAGGCACAGAGGGTAGGGGTGCTCAGTTACCTTTCGGGGTTCAGCAGGTTAATATAGGCCCAATGTCAGGACAGGAAGGAGGCCAAAGGGCAGAGAGGAAAGATGAAGCCCAGAGCTCTGTGGCCACAAGTGTCTCTCTGCCAGCTCTGTGTGTGACATGCCACCTACATGTAGACTCATTCATGCCTGACATACCCTCACCCATCACCCTGTCCCAACCAATCAGACCCCCAAGGACCCCCACCCGGCCTCTCCGTGTGATACTGTCTGCTTCCTGCCCTGAGTTTGCCTGGAACCTCTGCCAGGGCTCCCGCCTCCCAAGTCCCCATCAGTGGGGTCTGCTCGGTTCCTGTAGCTAATTTACACCCGTCAGGGTTTAAAATAGCAGAGGCATAAATGAAAAGTCCAATTTCTTCAAATTTGCATTGTAAAACCATCCTTCAACTTCCTTGAAATAAATTTTACTATTTTATTAGTGCAAACAAAATGGTAATAAAACACTAATACAGCGTCTTGTATCCAGGGGAAGAGCTAAAATTAACATAGAGCGAGCAGTGTTTGCTATTACATTCAATTACCTTTTTACTTGAGATTTACATTCTCATCCCCTTAATCTCCATAGTAGTGCCTTCAAAATCATTCCTCCCAGGCTCTGCCCTTCCCAGTCCCCCACAGCTGGAAGCCAGGCCTCCGGCCCAGATGGCGCTCACCCCGGGCATGGAGCCTGCCCCTTTCTCCACAGCTGCCTCTTGTCACAGGGTACCACTTCTTCCCCTGCTTGTAATTGTCTCACGTCTCGGCCTCTCAGCAAGTTCACACCAGAGGGCTCCGACATGAGACACATCCAGACAGGCAGTGATCAATGAGCAGGTGCACGGGGCTCGGGCTGGGGGCACTGCCCGCTGAGCCTGCAAAGGCTCTCCCTGGTACCAGCTAGGGGTGGGAGCTCCTGGGAGCCCTGGGGAAACTGGCATCTCTGGTTTGACAGGTTGTGGGAGAGGGCTGGCTGCATGACACAGCTGTGGACTCTAAACGGTGGTAGGAAGCTCCAGCCATCCTGAAGTGGGAAGGGGTATGGCACTGCCGGGGCCAGCCCTCTTGTTCTTCAAGCCCACGTCTTGGGATGTGGCTGCTTGCCAGGGATAGAGATGGGACTAGAACCACCTCACCTTCTCACCATCCAGTGCTCTTTCTTCAACAGAGGCAGTCCCCAAAACTAGTCACCCCCAAACACAGCCCCACCGTCTGATCCCCTAGGAGGGCCCATTTTCTTCCTGGAGCTAAAGGAAGCATCATTCCACATCTGGAACTGGCCAGTCTCACCCTGAGCCAGTGGGGGAGATGATTGTGTTTTCAAGTGTCTCAAAGATGGGGTCCTAGTTCCAGACCTATCACTGGCTAGCTAGCTGTGGGGCCTGCAGCACCAAGCAACATCCCTCTGGGTCTCAGTTTCCCCACATGTAACCCAGGACAATAACCTGTGAGCTGCCTTCTTCACAGGAAGGGTCATGATGTTGGAATGATCACACAGGCACCTGTGAGTCCACCCGAGCCTCTGAAGCTCAGCTGGGAGTCTGTTCCTGAGCATGGGACAAGGACCACAGGGTCGGTACCCCCGTGAGGACCCAGGAGAGGGGTGCCCGAGTGCTGGGCCAGGCCACCTCTGACCTCTGTGACTTCACCCTCCACCCACAGGCCTCCTTTCTCTTACTGATCAAACCACTGCAACATTCCCACAAAATCCTCTCAGCTCACGTGGAAGGAAGAATCGCCAATCAGCCCGGGATCCAGCCACAGCACCGTCTCACTCAGGGCAGGCCTGGGGCAGGGGACCAAGTGGTAACTCGGAAAACAGTAGGAAGAACCTGTTAATTTTACTCAGCCTGGCTACTACAAACAGGGGGGATAGAAGTGACACACACAATACAACCACACACCCACACACAATCTCATCCACAACCACTTACACTCATTTTCACACACAACCACACACCATCTCACACACAATCTCACATATGCCATATCATACAAAATCACACACAAAACCACATACCATGCCACAATTACACACAATGCCATACACACCCACTCACACAATCCACATAAAATCACAGTCATATATACAACCACTCACACAGTCTCACAACCACACACCATCTCACACACAATTTCATATACATTCACTCATGATCTCACACAATCACACAATTTCACACCAACTCTCACACACAGGCACACACAATCTACCACACCATTTCACACAATCTCACAACCACACACAATCTCATGTACAATCACTCACTATCTCACACAATCAAACAATTTCAAACTCTCACACACAATCTACCACACCATTTCACACAATCTCACAACCACACACGATCTCCCATACAATCTCACACAATCACACAATTTCACACAAACTCTCACACAGGAACACACAATCTACCACACCATCTCACACTATGTCACAACCACATACAATCTCACACACAATCTCATACACAATCTCACACAGTCTCATATACACTCAATCACACACAATCATATAATTTAATGTAAAATCTCACAAACACACAATCTCAGTCACACACAATCTCACATACCATCTCACAATCACAATTTCACACAAAATCTCACACAAGCACACACAATCTCACATACCATCTCACACTATCTCACAATCTCACAGTCACTGACACAGTCTCACACACAACCAGAATCACACACAATCTCACACACAATCACACAATCTCACACACAATCACACAATCTCACACAGCATCTCCAACAAAAACCTCACAATGGCACACAATTTCACACAAAATGTCACACACAAACACACAATCTCACACAACCACACACAATCTCACACACTCATACACAACCACTCAAACAATCTCATGCAATTTTACAGTCACACACACAGCCACACACAATCTCACACATAATCACACAATCTCACAGTCTCACAATCACAGTCTCAAACACAATCACACACACAATCTCAGACACAGTCATGCGCAAAACAATTTACACATGCACACAATCTCACACCCACAAAACAACACAGGATCTCACCAACTCCCCTCTCCCAGTCTTTCCTCCTGAATCTGATTCCTAAAATGTCTTCCAGTGGATTCCAAGAGGGGAGCTCCGGTCCAAACCGTTCCCAGGCAAACACATCCTTGCTCCTCCTGATCCACCTGGAATTCCAGGTCCCCCTGGCAGAGTGGCTTCTGGGACATTGTGGGGGAAGAATCTCCTTTAATCCCAAGTGGCCGTGGGGCAAAGGCTGTTGGCGGTTGGGTGACTGGCTGGAACACCAGGAACCCGCCTGGCGGTCCTGATCCCAGCCTGGCCGCTGGCTGCAGCCCTTTCTCCCGGGGCCCCTGAGTCCCAACTCCCAACACATCCTAGCCCAGAGGTGAGCATCACAAACAGCTCTACCCACCTGCAAAGAAAAGGCCAAGCCCACCGAAGAAGCGAAGGAATCAACCCACACGCCCAACATAGGGAGTTTTCTCTGGTTCACACTTATTTTTTCCTCCCCACGGGTGAAACAAAAGAAAGTTTGTTGTTGAGGTTCAAACATTTCTTGGGCCTTGTCCGAGTCCTACCTTGTTTTTCTTTTCCTTTCTGTCTTCCCCCCAGCCCCACCCCGCCTTCCCTGCCTCCCCACCTTGAATAAATAAAGCGCCCAAAGCTGGCACCGGCTGGCGAGGAAAGTACAAACTATCTCATAATTTTATAATTTTTTTTAGCACACTGGCCTAGGGTTTTGGGCAAAGGACAAAAGCTATTGTTGCCCAGCACAGCACGGAGGGCTGAGTCACCGATACGCCTCGGCTTCTCGAGATCTCATAGGTTTCTGTGGCTGGCACAGCCGGTGAGCTCAGCGCCCTGCGGGGGCCGTGGGTGCAAGCGCCCTCTCGCCTGGCGCTGCCCCGCCCCCTCCCCCTCGCCAGGGCTCCCTGCCGGGCCGACACGTTGGCTTTGTTGGTTTTTAATCATAGGGGGGAATTTAAATAAAATGTTGTGAAATAAAAAAACAAATCACCGTAGTCCCACCACCTAACGCTATAATTTTCATTTTGGAGAATCACCTTTCAAGGGCTCTCCAGAAGCATTTGGATTTTTATATAGTTTCTCTTGCGGCTTGCACAGCACTTGGCATTCGGTGTTATTTTTTCGTTCATATCATAAACATTTTTCCATGTTTCGAAACCATCCTCGGATGATGATTTGTACAGGTGACACTGTATTTATTCCATCGTGCTCTTCCTGGGCCAGCCCTATGAGTCGACAAGGGGAGGCCTCTCTCAGAATTGAATGGTTCATCTGCAAGATTCCAGCCAAGGTGGGGGCTTTGCCTGGGTGGCCCAGATCACCCGGCCCTTGGGGATCTAGCCTGGGAATAAGTCCCTGGAAGATGGGGAGAGGCTCCACCAACACTCTGCCCACGCTGAGCCGGGCCACGAAGTGCCCTGGCCCTTGTGCCCAGAGAGACACGAGCTCCAGCCATAGTCCTCATCCTCACAGAGACCTTCACTCCCCATGAGCTCCACTTCCTCTTTATAAAGCGCCCTGGCAGGCAAAAGGCCCATGACAACGCTCTGCTCTCCATTTTTATATCTGAATATCTCAAAGCACTTAGCAAAGACTTTCATTTTCTCATTACCCCAAGGAGAGGAGGTCATTCGGGAAAA
The DNA here is from genome assembly GCF_049354715.1 of Callithrix jacchus. Taxonomy (NCBI): domain Eukaryota; kingdom Metazoa; phylum Chordata; class Mammalia; order Primates; family Cebidae; genus Callithrix; species Callithrix jacchus. Next base: position 48,662,946 of record NC_133508.1, read on the forward strand.
TGGTACAAATATTCCCATTTGTCAAAAGCAAGGAGGAAGTGAGTTAAAAGGAAAATTCTACCACTTAACTGAGCAAAAGCTACCCAGGAGAGAACATGGGGGTCCGCCTGCCTCTCATGCACCCAGTTCGCCTTCTCCAACGCAGTTTCAGGCACCTCATTACTGAAAACATGGCTGGGAGCCAAAACCAGGTTTCCATTTTGCCAAGAATCAATCCCTCCCCAGTGGCCCCAGCTTAGGAGACCCTCTTACCAGAACCATATTCTTTTATGATTATAGTTATGTAAAATACATGTTTAATAAATATAGATAGTCATGGGGGGGACACTAGACAGAAATATACCAGACACTAAACAAGGTTGGCTCATGAGGGTTAAGTTAGGGGTACATTTCTTTCCCCTTGATCTATTTTCAAAAACTGTTTAAAACATTGTTTTATTTTTCCAGTACATAGGGGAAAGTGTGTATTTCCAAGTCAGATCCACCAGCACTGGAACCCTAGCTCTCCTTTAACGAGCTAGGTGAGCTCAGGTAAGTGACTGAACCTCTCAGAGCCTTATTTCCTGCCAGGTGCAATGGGAATCGAACCACTGCCTGCCTTGTGTCTTTCAATCCCACGATAAGTCACAGCACAGCAACTGACACACAATCAGCCCTTAGTAAATGTCTGTTTCCTTTCTCTTTCAATAAAACGAAAATGTAAAATCAACTCGGCTTCCTTGCTGCCCTTGGAGACAGAGGCAAGATCCTTCTCCTGCACCCCCTCTCCAACTTCATCCACACCCCTCACCAGTCCCTTCCCTCCCCTACTCAGCCCACCCCCAGCAAATCCCCAGCACACAGACCTCAGGATGCTGGCCCCAGCTCTCCTGGGACTTGCCTGGAAGGCGAGGAGGGGGCTCTGGGAGGAGAGAAGTTCCTCCTCTGACCTTCTCCACCAGCACAGGCCCAGGCCAGCCCCACCAGCCAGCACACAGGCCTCTTGCGATGACTTGGAGGACAGACACGCTGGGAGATCCCTGGGTTTGTGCCTTCTTGGCAGCCACCCTCTGGGAACAGGTGCCAGGCTGCAAAGGCCACCTGCTCCCGGGGGGGCAAGGGCCACACTCCCGTCTGCGAGGAGAGGCCAAGGAGAACCAAGATGGCGCCAGCACCTGGGAGTCAGCTCCTCCCTGGGCAGGCAGTCCAGGCCAGCCCAGGGACTGCCACCTACGCAGCCAACAGCCCAGCCTTGGGCACTGCAGGCCTTTTCCCTGCTCCCTCCAGGGCTCTGTACTGGGCAGACACGTTTGCCTGGCTATTGGCAAACATGCTCCAACAGATTTGTGGTGGCCACAGCCTCTGGGCTGGGGTTCCAGCCTGGCCTTGGGGTTCCTGGAGCTCAAACACGGGGAGCCCTCTGCCTTACTGCCTTCATGATGACAGATGGCAGAACGGAGTAGAGACAGTACTAGCAGCAACAATAGCTGCCCCCCATCACCATGTGGCAGGCCTGCGCCAGGTGCCTTTCCAGAGTTATTTCATTTAATTCTCACACCAACCCCACGCCACAGTGCCATCATGAAGCCTCTTTTACTAGTGAGGAAACTGAGGCTCAGAAAAGCCAGCGATAGGTCCAAAGTGAGTCCCGATAAAGGAGAAACTAGGGATGTGAGCCCATGCATGTCACCACTATCCTCCAGCAGGGCTCCTAAAACAAGCGGACTCCACCCGCCTTTCCCAGAAAGAGGCCCCTGAGCGGACTCCCTAGCCCACTGGAGGCTCAGACACCCCCTAGGAGCAGGCAGGCTGTAATTCTGCTGAGACAAAGCCATCTCCGTGCCTCTTGCCCTGCAGGAATAGGGAAGACGCTACCCCTTTGGGAGACAGGTTGGTCAGGCTGAAGGGCTGCTGTGTCACAGATAAGAAGCATTACTGGAGGGGTATCTGCAAGGGGGCGGTGTTTCTTTCCCTACAGCTCCTAGGACAGTGAGGAGGTCTGGGGACATGGGACCATTGGCAAGATGGCCTGGTACTAGTAGGTATCTACAGACTGATGCACTGGAGTGGACACCGTGGGCTGGAGAATGATGGAGGTGGGGCCCTTGGCATCCATGAACCCAAAACATTGCAAGCCTTCTTTACAAACCAGGCATAAGACCAACTTAAAATGGTGTACTCTTTCTTTTAAAATTAAAATAAGTCTCTAAGAGCAGGCTGGACACAGGGAGGAGGCCAGACAAAGCCCCCACAGCATGAGCCACCAGCTCCCCAGCTGCCAGGGTCCTGGGACCCAGCAGCAGGTCCCATGAAAGCTGGTGGAGCCGAGCAGGGTGGGGGCCGGGGGGTCACCCGGGACAGACAGTCTCCAATCATGCTGAGCACAGCACATCACTTCATTCAGGAACCCAGAGTAAAATGTACAGCTGGGTCTAGAGTTGATTCAGCCCTTAACTCGTTCGGGATCGCTGGCGGAGCCACTGAGGCGGCAAGGGGATGGGGGCTGGGCCATCCCTAGGAGGGGGGCAGGGTGGGGCATGGCCCCTGCCGATCATATCTGATACATGCAAAAATAAATCATAATTATTTGCAAAAATCCCTCTGAAAACCAAACCAGCACTGGGAGTCGAGGGAGGGATGAGGGAGCGTGTGTTCGGTGGCGGGCGGAGGTGGGGGGGCTTGTTTTCTACCCGCTGCCAAATTCTCATTGACTGTCAGCTCCAATCCATTTGGAACTCACTGACTCAATTGCCTTTTCACGGGGAAAGGAGCCGGCACAATGCAGGGGACTTTTCAGCTTCACATTAGCACACAGGGCGCTGGGCAATGTCCGGGAACCACACTCAACACCCTCCTGGGGCCACTGGCCACCCCCGCCCCCAGGCAACCCAGCCAGCTCTGCCAGGACACATCTGCTCACCCCTGTTTTCACACTTTGGGTTTTATTTATTTACTTTTAACAGATAGGCCACTGGAGAAGTGTGTGTGTGTGTGTGTGTGTACATTTGCACACGGGCACACTTGTATGTGTCGGGAGAGACAGGGGCTCTATCTCCCCAGAAGAGGGGCCTGTAAGAGTTCATTCCAGAGCAGTTCCAAGTCTTCCTCTGCCCAAAGAAAGGAGGGATGGAAAGAAAAATCCAAATTAAGTTTCCAGAAGGAAAGGATATGGTGGGGAGAGGTTCACTGAAGCTAAATCTGGAAGGGGCCAATTATGAATGAACCCACATTTACTGGGGAGTGTCCCTAAGAACTCCACAGGCCCAAACACTCTTCAATCATCATTATGAAAATAATATCAGCCGGCGTGGTGGCTCACACCTGTAATCCCAGCGCTTTGGGAGGCCTAGGCAGGAGGATCACTTGAGGTCAGGAGTTTGAGACCAGCCTGACCAACATGGTGAAAGCCCATCTCTACTAAAAATACAAAATTAGCCTGGCGTGGTGACCCACACCTGTCATCCCAGCTACTCGGGAGGCCGAGGCAGGAGAATTGCTTGAACCTGGAAGGCGGACGTTGCAGTTAGCAGAGATTATGCCACTGTACTCTAGCCTGGGTGAAAAAAGTGAGACTCCGTCTAAAAAAAAAAATCTACAATTATAATCATCATGATAATGATAGTGGTCCCCATTTCTCAAGTGCTCACCCTGTGCCCTCACTTCTGTCAAGTGCTTTCCTCGTCACCTCTACTAATGATCACAAGAACCCAGTGAGGCGGCACTGCTGACTGCCTGCCCAATTTCACACAACCGGAGAGGCAAGCCCCAGGCCCAAGGTCACAAAAGGTCCCAAGTGGGGAAAGAAGGGCTTCAACCCCGTTCTGCCTCACTCTAGAGCAGCCACCTTGCCCTGCCCTGAGAGAGAGAAAATCTGTGGCAGAATCAAAACAGAAGATGCCCTGGCACCACAGAGGCCTTGGCCCTGGGAGCCCTCACAACATCTGGGGGTGCCCTGTCCTCCATCTCTATCACTGTCCCATGGAGGTTCCTCCATTTAGCCCAAGCTCGAGGGAAGCATCCCTTGGAGGGAAGCTGCCAATGGCACTTCCTTTGATGATGGAAGTGCTCCATCCACGCTGCCCGATACGGGAGCTCCAGCTGCATGTGGCTGTGGAGCACCTAAAATGTGGCTTGTTGACTGAAGAACCAAATTTTCAATTTAATTTAAATTGCCACGTGGGCTAGTGGCTACTGCAGACCCCACACCCTCCAGCTTTCTCCCTACCTCCCAGTCCAAAAGCTACTTTGTTTTCTGTTTTTTGAGATGGTGTCTCGCTCTATTGCCCAGGCTGGAGTACAGTGGCACGATCTTGGTTCATTGCAACCTCTGCCATCCGGTTTCAAACAATTCTCCTGCCTCAGCCTCCTGAGTAGCTGGGATTACACCTACTGGCATACACCACCACACCTGGCTAATTTTTTCTGCATTTTTAGTAGAGACGGGCTCTCACCATGTTGGCCAGGTTGGTCTCGAACTCCTGATCTCAAGTGATCCGCACACCTTGGCCTCCCAAAGTGCTGGGATTATAGGAGTGAGCCACTGCGCCCGGCCCCAAGAGCTATTTTGGAAATAAACTAAAAGCATCCAAGGACAGGAGCATGACCTGCCAGGAGAGGCCCCACCTCAGTCAGCAGAACTCTCCTCCGCTCCTTCATGGCCTTTCAGAAATGACCAGCCAGCCTCCAGCTTCTCTGCCTGCCTGCCTGCCTTGTCTTTCTTGTCTGCCTGGCTGCCTTCCTTTATTTCTTCCTTTCTTCCTTCCTTCCTTCCTTCCTTCCTTCCTTCCTCCCTCCTTTCTTCCTTCCTTCTTTCCTGCTCCCTCCCTTCCTTCCTTTTTTCTTCCTTCCTTTCCTCCCTCCCTCTCATTCCTTCTTTTCTCCTTATCCTTCTCTTCCTTTCTTTTCTTCTTTCTCATCTTTTTCCTTCCTTTCTTCCTTCTTTCCTTTGTCCTTCCTTTCCTCCCTCCCTCTCTTTCTTCATTTCTTTCTTAGAAAAAAGCATCCGTTTAATTAGATAAATCCTCCAAGCACGTGGCCTGGAGTTCGTCATGGAAATTAACCTGCTTCCAGATCTCAGATAGTGAAACAAGAACCGGGGTGATTTGGCATAGCGCAGTGAAATGGGAGAGGCTGATGGAGTTTCATACACCTCATCTTCCATAAGTGCCCCTCGCCCCTCCAGTGCCCCCAGCTCCACAGCCTCATGCCCTTGCTTCCTTAGGTCACTGCCTCCGCGGCACCTCTGCCTCTTCTCCTGGTCCTCCACCCAGGCCTGGGGAGCACCCATTCCTGGGGCTGGTGGGAAACCTCCGCTCCTTCCATGCCAGGGCCTAAAGGTAAACCTGTGGTCCTCTGCCCCTTGGCTAAGCCCTGAGCCTCGGCAATTAGCTCAGGCAGAGACACAGCTGAGGCTCAGCCCACGCTGGCTGCTTCATCCTTGTCCTGCATCCCTACTACGTGCTGCTCCCTGCCTGTGTTCGATCCGTGAAATAAGCTCAAAGTAGAACTGCAGCAAATGTCAGCTGGGATCCTCTCATCTAATCTTCACAGTCCACGTGGTGGGAATTCCACCTCCCATTTTACAGATGCGGAAACAAAGGATTCAAGGAATGAATCTGTCCGAGTGGGGGCAACACAATTCACATTCGGCTCAGCCTGGCTCCTGATCCCATGCACCGGTCCCTTGGCCAGCCACACAGCCTCCATCTACCAGATGCCCTCATGGGCACGACTCTGGGATCACCAGCACCCAGAATTCAGCTCACACAGGCAGAGGCTACCAGCGCCTTGGGCCAGTTTCCAGGGTCTGCCCCCATGCCACCCCACCCTAGCCTTTCGTCCCAAACAGCTTCCGTGACGACCCACCTCAGCCCACTGAGCTCCAGGAGCACTAGGTCTGGCCAGTGTGGGAAAGAAAGAGCAAAGACCCCTGCCCCACTTGAGGGACTGACTCTGCACGAGGGCAGAGTCTTTATCCTCATCCCCTCCGGACCCAGCAGCAAAAACACCAGGAGGACCCCAGGTAGGCCAGAGAGGTGAAAGACACAATGCAGAATTTCTGCCTGACGACACGTCACCCCACACCTCACAGGGTCCCAGCCCCAGATGGACAGAGAGCAGGCACTCCCGGTTCCCCTTTCCATGGCAAGCTCTGATAAGCCACAAGCGCTTCCGTGTCCCATCCAGAGTGGGTCTGTAACACACACAGGTACCAGGCCTGGTCCGAACACTTCACACGTCTTAGCTCACCTATCCCTCACATCAACCCCACGAGGTAGGTACTATGCCCATTTCACAGAGGAGGCACAGGCTAGTTAAGTGACTGATGCAAGGTCACACGACTTTGACCCCCGCCTCATTTGCTCCAGAATGCACTATCTACACCACATCCAGCTCCTCAAATGAACCTGTTGGCTCCAGAGGCACAAAACAGCAAAGCACACCCCATATCCCATTCTGCCTGAGAAGCAAGCCCCCCAATCCAGCCCCAAGTTCCCAATGATAAGAGAACAGACCTGCAACCTGACCCAGACACGTAACTCCAGCAGTACACGGGGCGTCCAGGCCCACGGCTTTCTGGAATGGAATTCACAGGGGTCCCCTTTGAGACCGACACCGTATTGCATAAAACCCGCCTCCTCTGACCTTGGGGACACCTTCGCCAACCACGATAAATTCTTCGTTACGTTTAATTACTTTCATCAGGACAACTCTCTGAGGGTGCTAGGGTCAGAGGCCATTTGACAAGAGAGGAAACTAAGGCCCAGAAAGGTAAAATGACTCACCTAAGGCCACACAGTGATTTACTGCAGAGCCAGAACAAGAACAGGGTCCCCAGATGCACAGCCTATCAGGTCACACCTTGCAAGACCCTAAGTGTGGGGCTGGAGGAAACGCAGGGGAGTGGACAGTAAGACCTGAGTGGAGCTCGGGCCACCTGTGTCTCACCCCATCCCCCAATCCCCAGCCAGAGATGCTGGGGCCTGACCCATGGCCTCCCCAGAGATCAGATTTCCCCGAAATTCCCAAAGGAGCTGTGGGGACGAGTGGGCCCGGAAATGGCCCTCACATAGCGAGCTGCACAGCTGAGCTCCCTGGGGCGAGGGGGGCGGACAGAGCTGGAGATGCTGGCACAGCCCTCATGGGTACTCTGCCAGCAATTAGTGCTGGGGAAGGGTGCCAGCCTGGCAGAGCTCATTCCCCCACCCCTTCTTCTCATTTACACACACGCATGATCACACACACATGCACACACGCACACGCACACACGCTCACCCACCCAGAGACCAGCAGCAAAGAGGCAGCGAGGCTTCCTTTCAGTAAATCTCATCAGCAAGGCATATGCGGGCCATGCAATTTGGCCATTACTGCTCTTAAACAACAGAAAAGCAGAATCCACCCACCATTAACCCATCCCGCTCTCCCTCTGGGCTTTCCACTGGCTCTGGCACCAGCCTTCACCTCTGACTCCCACACACCCCCTTTAAAAGCTCCCCAGAAGTTGCTTTCCCAAAGAAACAGAGTCTAAACATTTTTTTTCTAATATGGTAAGTCCAACCTGAACTGTGCTCTTCTCCATGCTGACCTCTCTCCACAGAGCAAACTATCCAAGGTTTGAACATGACCTTGGCTAAGACCCTTGCTCAAACATGCTAGAATCCCTGAGAACATCAGCTAGGCAAGGAGATGTGCTTATCCAGAACAGCCTCTTATGCATGTCCGAAGGCTCTGCCATTAAGGGGATGTATCCATTGCCACGGATGGGAGAACCGGGAGAGCTGCCTTTGGCCGGCCTTGGGGCATCCTTGCCTGAGCAGGTGGGGTTCTTCAGAGCGCAACCTGAGTGTCAGCCCGATCCACCTACGGGGTCTCCTGGTGACAGTGCGACAGCTCTCTCCTCTCCTAATACAGAGGCGGGCAGCTGGGAGGTGGTGGGGACTGATCTTGCCTCCTCCCTCCTGCCCCCGCCCCCTGCCTCTTCCTGGAGAACTGGAAAGGCCACCAGAGCAGGGGGCTCTAGAGGGTCCTTAGACTGGGTTTATAAGATCTGCAAAAGCCCTCAAAGTATAAGCAATATTTATGCTTATGAGATTTTTTTTTTATTAAGAGGATTCTCAAAGGGGGCATGTGGACTCAAAAGAAGAGAAGTAGCACAGCCCAGAGACCCCCACCCCCTCCCCCGCCGGGCTCAGCAGGGCCTCACGCCCAGGTGGCCAAAGATGGAGTAGGCAGAGACCACGGACAGGACTCCAGTTGTCCCAGCAGCAGGCTCCCTGACCACTGCCTCCTCACCCGGGAGCTGCTCCGGCCTCATCCTCGATTTGCCTGGAAGCTGGTCACTGGGAGGGCTGGCCTGGGAGCTGTGCCATGCCCTGGGCCAGCACCCTCCCTCCTGTGCGCCAGGGCTGCCTGCCCAGCCAGCAGAGGCATCGCACAGCGGAGCCCACCAGCGGGGACGAGAGGGGAAGCCAGCAGCCGCTGCTGCTCTGGAGAACCTCGCAGATCCTCTAAGCCACCTAGTGTCCAGAGCTGAGCTCCAGCCACCACGATGTCCCGCCTGCTTCCCAGAGCAGCCACTGCGGAAGAACCCAAGGGGACAGCAAGGGGGAGCCTGGTGGGGGACAAGCCTCCTCTAATGCTACCCCTACCTGGGCCTTCTCCAGGGACCTGAGGCCAGAGGGCAGGGGCCAAGCTGGCTGGGGACACGGCTCCCAGAAGAAAGCAAAAACCCTGTGGCCCCAGCCTACACCCCCCCACCCAAGGCAGGGCTGTTCCCATCACTCTGCTCCTTGCCCCTAGCAAGTCCCTCTATCTTTGAGATCCCCTGTGTCATCTCAGACAACCCATCCTACCTGGGACATCTTGGGGTTCACCCCACCCCAGCCTCCAGGCCTCCTGCTAAGCCTCCCAAACCCTAGGCCTGCCACTCCCCCAGGGCCTCTGGGCGCCCCCCTCCCACCCCCTCCTCTGCTGTCTCTTTTCTCTGTGTCCTCAAGACTCCTCTCACCTTGAGAAGTGTTAGGATTACCCAGCATTTACACTCAATGCGCTTCCTTATTCCTTAAGACTTATTAAGAATGATAATGAGTTCCGAAGGAGCGAGGCGTCCCTGACTCTCTCCCTGTGTATCCTTTCTCTCTCTCTCTCTCTCTCTTTCTCTCTCTCTCTCCCCCCCACCCCACCCCACCTTCCCTCTCTTTCTCTACATGTCTTTTCCACCAAAGACACATAGGACAAATCCAGACCAAAAGGGAAAAAAATTCCAACAATATGGAAGAAGGGCACTTGAGGATTCTATTCAAGAAACCCATCTCTCTTCTCTCTCCCTGTTCTCAATTACTCCAATTTAGAAAAAAAAAAAAAAAACTCCCCCTTCCCTTCACACTGTCCAGGCCACCCCTCACTCTGCCGGACTTTGAACAGGGGGAACAGGAGAAGGGCCCAGCTTGCCTGCAAAACCTCGTTAACCTGGAGCTCTTAAACGGTTGATTAATTTTTGCAGAATTTACGACAGCCTTTAGCTTTTTTTCCTCAAGCTGTGGCCTCAGAGCCACAGCAACTTCACTTGGTGAACTTGAGGGGGGCTGAGATGGGGGTGCCCCCTCCCCCAGTGGCCTCCTGCTGCTGGCACCCCAGGCAGCCCTGGGGCCTAAGGGAGCCATGCAGATGGCACCGCCCAGGCAGGAGACCGGCCCACTCGCAGAGCAGCGTGGCACCCAGAGGAGAGATCGCCAGGCAGCCTGAATCACGGCTGACTTTGGCCATTTGGGACTTTTAAATTTCAAAATAAGAAAGCCAGGAGAAAGTGGGCAGAGAAGAAACCAACCCGGGGCGCTGATGCCTCCAGCCTACACCCTCCCAACCATGCCATGTATCCCGGGCACAGGGACTGGCCTTATCGGTCTGCCGGGCTGCCCTTCAGAGAGAGGGAAGAACAGATCCTAATGAAATTACGGTTTTTAAAATGTCTATAAATTAAATCTCTCCTCTCTCTGTGAATCTCCCCCTGAGCTCCCTCTCCTCTACCAGGCTTGTTTGCCTCTCTTCCGTTCCCTCTGCTCATGTCTGTTTTTCTGATATAGACATCAAGAGGTTACGGGCTCAATTACAACTCCGCTGGAGTCTCAGCATCAGACTGCCTCGGCCTTCTCCTCTTCAGAAACAAGATACCAAATAAATCTCTCTTCTTTATATTTTTATTTTCAATGCCAAAAGCCTAAAGATTCATTCTGTGGACTCGCAGCCTTTGTGAACTTCGTTCAGATGGTGGGGAGAATATTCTTTTTAATTGTGTCTGAGTACAACATAAATCCTTCTCTCTTTATCTTGTCCCCCCCCCTTGTAAGGACACAGACACAAACCTTGGCTATGCATGAAATTTTAAAAAGGGGGAGAGGACAGTATAAATGTGCTTAATGTCTCTCTATGCGGGGGGGTGGGGGGCAAGTGAGCCCTGGAGAATATCAGTAGGACATCTAGCATATTCTAAAGTTTGGGGGGTTATCATGAGGATTCATATTAGCAAAGGTCCATTTGTAAAGGGCAGATCATAAAAGGTGATTTTTTTTTTAAAAACCGGGGGAAAAAAAATGCTTTCACCTTCCCCAATACTGCCAGGAGACACAGAAGGGCAGACGTGCTGTCTATATAATTCTACATCCTAAAAGGCCCTCTTCCCATCAAAAAAAAAAAAAAAAGGTGAAAAATTCAAGTCTTAGTCAATCATCAGAGCTGCTGACTCCTGAGAAGAAGAAACCAGCTTTGAGTTGTAGGTCTAAGGGGAAAAAGCCAAACAAAAACCAAAACCCCACTCTACTTCTGGAAATACTGACCAGTGGGGATCCCAAAAGCTACTTTTCCTGGAAAAAGCACTTGAGACAAAGGTCAGAGAAAGCGGAAGCTGAAGGTGAATCAAAAAGAAAAACTTTTCTTTCCAATTAACTGGACTGGGAAAAAGAAGGGAGGTGGGGGAACACACATCACTACCAACTCATCAATTCTTTCCTGTAAACGATTTAATTAAATTCTGCTAAATACAGGAGAAATACTCATTTTGGAGTGCTTCCCCCAACCTCAAAAGCAAATTCCTCCAGGTTCCTCCCCACCATTCGAACACCTCCCTCGTCTCCAAGCTACACAGCCTTCCAGTGGATTTCCAACCCAGGCGTGGACTGCACTGCTCAGGGCTGCGAGAATGACAGCCTCATATGTCTGAAAGCTGACACTTTAGCTTTGAAAAGAAATGGGGGAAAATAAGCTGTTGACTTCTTGGTTAAAGTATTTTCTTGTTCTACTCATGTTCTTATGTCACTGGGCTAAAAAAAGAGAGAGAGAAAGGGGGAGAGAGAGAGGGAGAGAGAAGAGAGAGATATGACTTTCCTTGAATGATCTGTTTAACCTAAGCCAGAGGAAAAAAAAGAAAGTCATTAATTACTTATGTGAGCTATTGCTTCAGAAAGACAATAAACCTGCCCGGTCGCCATGGATATGACATATTTGCTCTGAAAACAACACAATAATTAGCAAAGGGGAAAGATACAAGGAGAATATGCAAACTCCTGAGTTTAAAGCCACAGTGCTCTTTTCTACTCATAAGCCTCTGTTCGGTTTGCAATCCAAATCAAACAAATTTTTAAAATATCGCAAAGAGGGAAATAATAGGAATGGTTCCTCTCACCTCTAAGCTGAGAAGCAACAACCACTCTACCTCCCCCCTCCCCACCCAATATAAAATAACATAAAAGAGAACCAGGGTGGCAGAAGGAAGAAAAAAAACCTCAAGTATTGCCTCTGTTTTATTTCCTACAGTAGGGGTGGAGTCAGGTTTTTTTTTTTTTTTTTTTTTTTTTTTTAAGTGTGCTCTTATTTAGCATTGGATCTTCTGGCCAGATATAAATTTATTTATGAAAGCCAAATGCTCTGTGCATGGCTCACCCTTCCCCAAAGTAAATGAAAATGTGAAGGGGTGGGGTTGGGGGGTGGTGTCCAGTTGAAAAAGTAAAGCAGTATACTCAGAAAGTAGAATCTATGGAGGGACATTCTCTCCCCCTACCTCCAAGAAAATGGAACCCCTGCCTTACTTTAATATTAAAAATGCATTAAATGGTTCTACCTACAACTTAGTCCCAAAGGATCATTAGGAAATGCAATCGCTTTGTATCATATCTGTCAGCGTGATAAATATCTGAGTCAGAGTCAGTTTGCAATTTTTCAGTGTCACAAAACAAGATAATTTTTTTCTGTCTTCCTTTCTTGATTCCCTACACCACCTCCCCCCAACCCAAACCAGTCACAAATCTACAGAAAAATACCTGGGCAGAGGAGAAAAGGAGAAAAAGTTGATGTACTCTCACACACCAGGCAGAGGTTATTGATGTTCTTTCTCCCCAAAAGCAGGCAAAAATTGAACTTCAAAATATTTGGGTGACAGTTTCCCCCCCAAAAAATAAATAAATAAAGCACTCCATTAAGTTTGACTAAAAACTCCTTTCCCCTCTTCCCAGAGGCTAGTTTTCCTAAAACAGATGGTCAGGATCTAAAAGAGAAGCAAATATACCTCAACCCCCACAGGCAGGGAAATCTAACTTTGAACTTCTTTTAAATTAAAAAGGGGTGGGGGCAAGATAAACTATTAATAAGTATGAAAAAAATTAGCTGAGCTACAAGTTTTGTTTTTCTTATTAAAAAATTATTTAAACACAAGGGGAGCAGATATAAAAGGGAGTTTCATATTCAACTGACTTTCTTATTTTTTTAAACAATAGCTTTTTTTTTAAAGATTGGACTCTTTGATCTTGAAAGAATTTTGCTCCTATATGATGGGGGGGAGGGGTGGTGGTGAAATGATCTGTTTTAAATGATGATGCAACTTAGGGATCAAAGCCCTCGCTTTCTTCTAGCCATAATAAGCTGTGCTTGCCACAAAGCGTAAGGTTCCCGGGCTGGGCTCCTCTCCTTCGTAAGAAGGAAATAAAATGCGCCCAGACTCAGAGCAAGACTCGAAGTCTCGGCAAGGTGCAAAGTCTGAAAAACAAACAAACAAGGCAAGGGGGAAAAAAAAGAGGAAGGCACTGCCCCTTTAAACGTTTTAGTGCATATGGAGTTTGATTTCTGAAAGAGATCAGTTTAACATCTCCATAGAAACCAGCAACAGATTATCATCAACAGAATAAATAACTAGTCTAATAAATTAAACAGGAGGCATAAGATCGCTGGAAACCTGATTACTGAAGTTCAACAATATTCCCCATAAACTCTCCTTAACCGCCTCTAAGGTGGCTAACAAGAAGGGGGTGGGGGGGGCGATCTCTCCAATTCGCCGGACTCTGGGGAGAGAGACGGTGGCGGCCGCCTGGAAGGGAGAAGTTCTCCACTCTGCTCTGGAGAGGGTCCGAGAGCTCCAGTGAGGGGCACACCCTAAAAACCGAAGTTTGGGAAGTGGGAAAGCGGCTGGGGGTCGGGGAAGGTGGCCCGGGTCGCGGGAGATTGCGCGGGTCGCGACGCCCGCCCGGGTCTCACCGCCTCGTCGCCACCAGGACGCAAACCCCGCGCTTTGCGCTCGGGCGCCGAACGGCCCAGCGCCCCCTCCGGGCACGTGGAGCGCAGCCCCGGCGCAGCCCCCGGGGACCAACTACCCCCCTCCCCATGCCCGGCGCAGCTGCTCCTGCTCAGCCAGGACAGCTCCCTTTAGGACTGCGACGTGTGTGTGTGTGTGTGTGTGTGTGTGTGCGTGTGTGTGTGTGCTCGCGTGTGTGTGTGTGTGTGCGCGCGCGCGCGCTCGCGTCGTGGATTGGGCGGGGGGGGGGGCACCAAGATTATCCCGCGATCTGTTTTCCAGTTCCTTCGTGCGCTCTCACTGCGCGCCTGTACCAGCTCCGAGACCTCCGAAATTTACTAACTTTGCCCAGCTACTATCAGGGCCTTTACCTCCTCGCCGCCCCCCGCCGCTGTAAGTGTGCGGGGTGTCGGCGGGACAACCCAGCACGGTGAGGGCCGCGCCCCCACGCTCCACTCAGGCAGAGACGCACACCCGGCTCCGTGGCCCAGGGATCCGGGTTTGGGGGAGCTCCACTCAGGAGGGGCGCTACTGCCGCTTTCCTGTAGGGCACGCACCCGCACCCGTGCCCTCGCCAGCGTGGCTGGAAGGAGGTCCTCGCCGTGCCAAGAGCCGGCTTTCCGAGCTGAGGCTGGGGCAGAGGAACTTGTGTGGAGGAAGAGGGGGCTCCCTGCCTCCCTCAGTGCTCCTCCAGCCACCCCCAACTCCGGACCCGGGTCGGGGATGACTTTGAAGAAGAATCTTCGCCCACCCCCTAGGGAAAAATCTATTATTATTATCTAAATCTACGCCCCCAAAGTGTCCCTCCCGCCGTGATTGACGGCGCATACACCTGTTCCCTCCGCGGAGGAGCTTCCAAAGCCGGGGACAGACATTTGCCCAAAAGCTCCGCAGCGGCCCAGCAACCACCCGCCTGCCCGCCCGCGCCCGGCCAGCCCCCGCCCCCGGCCCCAGCGCGCCCCTGACCGCACCTCGCCTCCTCGGCGGCCGCCCCCTCCCCTTCCAGGCCCTGCTGCTCGGCCCGCCAGCTCCCGGCAGTGCTGGCTTCGCAAAGAGAGAGAAAGAACAGAAAGCAAAACTTCCTGGCGGCCGACGGCCATCAGCTGCACATTCTGCAAATGCCACCGAGTAAAAATAAACCTGCCGCCGCTCCGCCCGGCCGGCTCACCCCGGGCGCACGAATCGTCCCCCTGCCCCGGGAGCTCCCTGACTCCGTCAGGCCCGATCCTCCATTCCGGCGCGCCCCTTGGAGCCCCGCTCCCCGACTCTCCTCCGCCAGCCACCACGCTCTCCTTTGCCGTGAAGCCCGACCCCGAGTGACCGGGTAATCGGCTCTTTCCCTTTGGTGTTCCCTGCGCCCCCCACAAACTACTTTTCTCCCAGTCCTTCACCAGGTGCCTATTTCAGCCCTGCGCCCTTGGCTTCAGGGATCGTCCTCCCCAGTTGTTGAGCCCCGAGGTCACCCTCAGCCCACCCTGGGGTAACAGACCCCACCCGACCCTCTCCCACGCTGCAAAGCCCCCCAGGAGCGCACCGCTCCACCAGCCAGCTAGCCCACCAGCCCGCTAGCCCGCCAGCCCAGCTTCCCACGTCCCCGGGCGCAACTTCTCTCCCGGCGCACACAACAGCCGGCAACAACTCGCCCGAACTTTCCCCCGAACCCAGGCGGGCTCCGGCCGACAGCCGGCTGCTCTGGGCCGCTGCCCCGGCTCTTCGAGCCCTAAGTTGCCCGCCCTTCGCCCGGGGAGGCCGGGGGTGGGGTGGGGAAGGGAGTGAGGAGCGCCACTTGCCGCGCCTGGAGCAGCGCACTTGAGATAAACTTCCCAGGCACAGATGAAAAAGGGGGCGCCGCTCCCCCCATCCAAGAAATCTCTTGCCTTCGATTTCCTAGCCGGGGATACCCCTTGGCACCCCGCGCTTAAGCTAACACTGCCTACCTCTGCTGGCAGCACCTACACCCGGTATCCGGGCACAAGAGCTGGCTGGAGGGGTTCCCCACCCACCCCTTCCCATGGGCAAAGTCTTGCAAAGTCACCCCAGGCACCCCTCACCCCTGCTTCCTTCTATGCCCTGGAGAGCGCACGACCCCTCTGCTGTTGGGTGGGGTGGGGTGGGGTGGGGGTGTAGGGGGAAGGAGTGATTACCCGGTATTGGAGAGCACCTGCCCCCCCGGGAGCCCACAGCGCGGGGGATGCCCCCACCCTATTTGCAAAGTCCTGCACTCGCTCCTGGCACCTCCCCCTCTTCTCCCCTACCCCGCTGCCCCCTCAGTTGGAGTAAGTGACCCCCAGGAGGAGCAGCCCTCCCCTCCCCCGGAGCCACGCGCCGGGCATTCCCCTGGCCACGGCGGGCAACGCGCCGCCCCGCGCCCGGGTGCCAGCCCTCCGTGCCCCCTGCCTCCGCACGGCCGGAGTTGGGTGGCAGCCGCCGCTCGCAGGCTGGCTGGCTGGCTCTCTCGCTCGCTCGCTCGCTCGCCCGCTCGCCCGCTCCCTGCTGCAAGCGGCAGCCCCGGGGGTGGGGGGGTGCACCGGGACGGGGGGCGAGACGGGGAGGCGCCCCGGGAGGCCTGCGGAGCTGGGGGGCGTGGGGGGGCCGCGGCGAAGGGAGCGCCGAGTCTCTTACCTGCACTTGGGGCGGCTTTGGGTGACTTTCCAAGTCCGGGGGAAAAATGTGTGTGTGTTTGGGATGGAGCGCTGCGGGCGCGCATGCGCTGCCCAAAGTTGCCGGATCCCGGATTTTTCGCTCCCAGTCTCCGCTCTCGCCCGCTGTGATTATGGAATTCTCCGCGGCCGGGCGGGCGAGTGGGTGGCATACAAAACCCGGGCCGGATCGCGGGGCCGGGCTCCGCTCCACCCTCACACCCCCAGACCTGCCCCTCCCGGATCCTTCCCACCCACCACCCTGGCTTAGCTCGACGTGCGCGCGCGGCGAGTCGCGGCCTGCGGAGGAACATCTGAGCGCTCGGCCCCCATTTGCAGCACCGGAGGCTTCTACACCCCCCAACTGAGTTGAGTTGAGGCCAGTGAAAAAGAGAGAAAGGATGGGGGCTTACTTTTCACCTGTTCTGAACCCCGAAAGAGTTAGAACCTTAGAACTGTGGAACCCAAAGGAACGTAATGTTCTCACTGTTTGATATCTGCTTTGCACTTATTCTTTGCAAAGGAGGTTTTCATTCAATCTGTTGTGGAAGAAAAATATCCTTCAGTGAGCAAGACAGGCCATGCAGAATGAACCTTACACGGAGGGGCTGGGGGACAGATAATACACATGAAAACAAGTGCATAATGTTATTCAAGAGAGTGAAAGTATCCATGAGGAAAATAAACCAAGGCAACAGGCTACAGAGTGTCCTGGGGGCCAGACATGGTGGCATACGTCACTGCTTTGGGAGGCTGAGGCAGGAGGATCAGTTGAGCCCAGGAGTTCGAGACCTGCTTGGGCAACCTAGCAAGACCTCAGTGTCTTGGGAGAGCGAATCCCCCTGTCCCCAGATGGTAGGGAAGAGCCTTTGGAGGGGCCTTTCATACTCCACAGAAGAAACCCCCTTTTCTCCTGTGCTGATTTGAGGTGGCCACACCCACTGGACCTGGTGGTCAGCTTCAATGCTGGGGCCCTGTAGCTCTGGTCCTGCCTTTCTCAGCAAGCCCACCCCTCATTCCAGGCCCGAGCTGCTTTTCCCTTCAGCTAAGGGTGGGCTGGAAATATTGAGAGGCCTGAAAGAAAGTGAAAACACCCACTGATGAAATAAGTGAGAAACTGACCATAGTAGTAAACGAAATACATGAATGATTCATGGAATAAATGACTATGAATTCAAAGTGTGACCCACAGCTTCAAGCCCTGCTCAATAAAATGCATTACACGAAGAGTCAATGCCACGGGCTGGTAAAAGTTGTTGCAGACTGGTAGTCTTTGGAGCCTATCTGCAAGGTATCAGGAAAGTCTCTCAGGACCAGAGAAACGACCCAGCGCCCTGCATGATGACTGGCCAAGATGAGCATCTTCCAGGATGTGTTCCATGTGCTGCCTTAAACTGGAAATTAATTGTCCAGAAGCATATGGACATGGACTGGAGGCATGATGACCCTGTGGCCCTGAGGAGGCCAGGAGTTGCCCTGTCCCCTAATAAAGCCTCCAAATTTGGGAGAGGAAACTGAACCATCCCACACTTCTTAGACACTCAGTGATATCTGCTTGTGTTAGATGGACTAGGGAAGAAATCACCTCAAAAAACCAGCTCCTCACTTCCTGGAATAGTGCCGGGGGTCCGTTCAGGATCTGTTCACACAGGAAGGCCAGGTTTAGGCGTTAGACACACCTCTCAGGTTCGTCTTTGTTTCTCCCCTCCTTATCCCAGTAATTAATTGGAAGCAGCAACATTCTGATAATTAACAGCCCTCAAAGACGGCTGATTGGTTATGCTCCATTGTCGCCCCCAGCATCCAAGGCATCCCCAGTTCTCAGGGGTTGGGTGCTCACCCACCATCTCCAAGCCCCTTGTGCCTGGTGACTCAGCAGAATGCCCAGAGATCTCAAGCCCAATCCTGTCAACCTATGGGAAGAGAAACTGAGGCACAGCGAATAGCAGTAACCTGAGAAGTGGCAAGTTAGCTCTTCTAACTTTTTGGCTCAGGGCTGAGTCCGTTCCTGGGCAGTGTAAATAAGGGGTTAACAGCTTGGGCTTGGGGGTCAGCCCCTACCACTTACAAGCTGGGTGACCTTGAGGAAGGCATTGGATCCTCTATGCTTCAGTTGCCTCCACAGTAAAATGGGGATGATAATAGTACCTACTGCCTGGGATTGTTGAGAGACTAAAATGAGTTAATGCAGGAAAAGGGCCTGGGCCAAGATAGTGATCGATAAATGCCAGTAATTGTCATGGCTCTTTGGGACATCCAGGGCTCCCTTCACTTCTCATTTCTTTCCATCCTCTCTCCATTCCTTCTTCTCCTCCATCCTTTTTCTTCCCTCAAACAATAGTCCTTTACTCATTCATTCATTTGGTAGGCATGGTTGAGCCCTGAGGAAGAGCAGATCTCCACCAGTGCTGGGGAGGCAGAGATGAAAGAGACAAAGCCTGCCCTTGAGGGGCTAGGAGAGAATCCACTCGCCCCTCTGTTCCCTAATCAGGCCTCCCCCGATTTCCACTTTCAGGCTCACCCCTACCCCTGTCCCACCATAATGCCCTCCCCCACACCCTTTCCCACCTCTCTCAACATCTCCAACAGCCACCTCACCCGCCAAACTTTTATTAAAATGTGTATTCCTCCCTCCATTTTTTTCTCAGGCATTTCATAATTCTCCCACCTCCCGAGAAGTCTTTCCACCTCCTCTAAAGGAATTTCATCTCGCGTAGGGAAGGCTGGAAACAGAGGCAAGGCTGGGAGAAGGGAAGACGGTTTGGTGGGGAGGTGAAAAGGGAAAGCTCTTCTGTTTCTCAGCCACCACCCCCAATGTCCCCCCAAAATTAAAGTAGGGGTCCAGGAGAGAGTGGCAACCCCAAACAGCAGCCTCTGGTCACAGCCAGACACCTCCATGCCTTGTTCCTCCAGTGCTTGTTTTTCATTCCCCACCCCAACTCGCTGTGCAGGGACTGAAGTCAGATGCTCTTTCCCCTCATGTTCTTCAATTTAGCATTTCCTGAGCATCCCCTAAAATAAAATCCAAGCCTTTCCCCTGTAGTACCCAAAGTCCTTCAAGATCTGGCCATCACCTGTCCCTGGACCTCACCTCCCTTATTCTCTGCCTTGTTCACACCAGCTCCTTGCTGTCCTGGAAAACACCAAGCTTGTCCCACCCCAGGGCCTCTGCACCTGCTGTTTCTTCCACCTGAAGCGTGCTCTTTGCAGGCTGCTTCCTGCGAATCGAATGGCATTGTCTGTGTCCCTGCTCCTATCTCCCCTCCTTAGGGGGGCTTTCTCGCTAAAGTAGCTCCCAGCCTTTCTTTACCACTTTGTCCTGTTTGAGGGTCTACAATGGTTTTGCTTCCGCCTTTGTTCCCATAGTTCCTATCCGGCTGTCCCTACTAGGATGGGAGCTTCTTGGAGACAGACAGCGACTTTGTTTCACGCTCCCTGTGTCCTTGGCACCTTGAGCAGTGCCTGGCATAAAGGAGGCACTCACTCTCTGCGAGTCAGGCACAGAATCAAGATAAGCCGATGTGGCTCCCGCCCTCTAAGTGCCTATGCTGTGGGAGAATGACTAGAAAGGTCCTAGGACAAAGTTTGCGGGAAGAAGGAGGAGCCCATATGAGCCAATGCAACCCAGGACTTCCCAGGAATTACCAGGTTGGTGAGATGGCCTTGATTAAGATTGTTACTCCCTGGCATTTGGCCGGGGGTTCTACCATGGGGAAATGGATGGTTCTGGTGAACAGTACCCAGCTGAGGAGGCTGCACAGTTGGGAGGGGAGGTGGGTCAGCTAAAGACCCCGTCAAAGCATCTCTTCGGCCCCCTGCCTCCAGGTAGGCTGCGAGTGATCGAGGACGTCTCCCGTTTTGACATCTCCAGGGAAGACCCCACACCCACACACACATATAACTTGCCACTCTGAGGACAGAGTCTGCACCTCTATCTCAGAAGCTTGAGAGCCAAGCGACATGCCCGGCACCCAAGAGGCTCCCAGTAATTGACTATGGAACAAATAAAGTTAAGTCAGTTTCAGTTCCTGTGCCTGGGAAACTCTTGGAGGTAATCCCAGCTCAGCTTGCTACCCACAGTTTTGGGTTTCTGGTTCTCTACTGTGAAGGAAAGCAAACTGCACATCAATCACTGATGTTTATTGAGTGATTGTTACGTGCTAGGCACCACGCTATCCCTCGTAGTGTCTCATTAGACCCACATAACAACCATATGAAACCGTTGCAATTATGAATATACCCATTACACAGAAGAGGAAAGCGGGCACAGAGAATAACCTTCCCAAGGCTGAGGCAGGCAGTCTGACTCCTTCAGGACCAGCTGCTTGGGCAGGGAGGTAACAAAAGCCTCGCTACTCCACTTACCCTGTGCCACAAGCCTTTTGACCTTTACTTGATGTTCGTAAAGAGATGAAAATTGAATATGAGTTGCATTAGGAGAGGAGGAGGGGAAAGCAGAGCAAAACTGTCCATCTTATTTGATTCTAGTAGAAGAAGAGGAAACAAAGAAATTAGAGTACAAAGCATCAGACCTTAGGCCGGGCACGCTAGCTCACGCCTGTAATCCCAGCACTTTGGGCAGCCAAGACAGGCTGATCACCTGAGGTCAGGAGTTTGAGACCAGCCTGACCAACATGGTGAAACCCCATTTCTACTAAAAATACAAAAATTAGCCAGGTGTGGTGGCACGTGCCTGTAATCCCAGCTACTTGGGACGCTGAGGCAGGGGAATCGCTTGAACCTGGGAGGCAGAGGTTGCAGTGAGCTGAGATGGTGCCACTGCACTCCAACCTGGGCGACAGAGTAAGACTCTGTCTCAAAACCCGAAACAAACAACAACAACAACAAAAAAGCAAAGCATCATATCTTGTATATAGTAAGCACTCAATAAGTGGTAACAAAGAATCACTACTTTTACGTTTTAAAATAGTAACTGATATGCTTGTTCCTTTCTCCTGGGCCGTTCCTCATTTCATAGTTCTCCCTGGGTGGGGTCCATGTTTTCCCGGCTCACCATGCCTCACCTGGAGCTAGCATCATGGTAGGTGCTCAGTAGACTCTTCATGATTGAGGAGTTAAACAAGTGCAGAGATAAGTGATTATGGTGATTGCTGGATAAGTTGCAATTAAATGTTGTTTTTTTTTTTTTTTTGAGATGGTGTCTTGCTCTGTCGCCCAGAGCTGGGATTACAGGCGCGCGCCACCACACCTGGCTAATTTTTGTATTTTTAGTGGAGACGGAGTTTCACCATGTTGGTCAGGCTGATCTCGAACTCCTGACTTCAGGTGATTCATCCGACTTGGCCTCCCAAAGTGCTGGGATTATAGGTGTGAGCCACCGTACCTGGCCTAATTAAAAATTTTTAAAAGTTGAATTCATTCATTTTATTTACAAGTGTCTCTCTTGGGAGTTCTGAGGAGGGAGAACAAGAGAGGCTTTTTCCCAAACTCTGAGTTTGGTTCCCAAATGCCATCTGGTTGGCGAACTTCTTCCACCCCCAAATTCTGTCAATCTTTTAGCAAAGTCCGTAATTCTTTGTTTCTGAGTAAATATATAATATGTGGGGTTTTTTGTAGAAAATTCAGAAAATACAGATAAACAGGAAAAAGCAAATTTCAATCATCTGTTATCCATCACCCATGGCTAACGTTCTGGTTGATGTTTCAGTGTGTTTCCTTCCAGTCTGGGATTTTTGTTGGTTTGGTTTTTGATCTTGGCTTTGTTTACTTGTATAAAATCAGAATCACACGGAACATACTGGACTGTGGGGTTTTTTTTTTTAGCCTGACATGTGTATGTAGCATGAACATTTCCTCACCTCATTAAACATTCTTCTCCAACATGATTTTTAATGGCCGTATTGTAGAGTTTGATCATAATTTACTTCCACAGTCCTTCACTATTGGAAATTTTGGACATCAAACTTGTTTCCGATTCTTTTCATTATTATAAATAACTCTAATGAATATCTTCGTCCATAAATAATATGCACGTTCCTTAAAGTGGAATTGTTGAGTCGAAGGATGTGTCTGCGTTTCAAAGCTGTTCATACCCATCGCCAGATCGCCTCCTCCCGGAAGGCTGTGTTCACCTGCCCTTCTGCCGGCCGTAACTCCCGGATACTCTCCAACTTTGGTGCTTTTTCTTTTAAACCCCTGCTAATTTAATGGGTGAAAGAGTCTATGATTCTAGTAATGAATCCTTATTAGAACAGTGCTGGCCACAAGCAGGGCCGTTTCAAGGTTTGAGCGGCCTTGCTGAGATCCATAGCCTCGGGCAGGGATGGAGAGAAAGGCAGTCTCTCAGGAGTGGCGGCTCAGAGCCAGGCACGCTGGCAGATTCTCGGAGGCCTCCAGAACAGCCCCTGAGCTCAGACTTCTTAGGCATCTCTTAGCCGATGGGAGAGAAGGGTGGGCCTGTCTTTGTCCTTCAATCTCAACAGAGATGAGCTCCCCACCACTTCCTACCCCCTTCACCCACACCTTCCAGAAACCTCTCTCAACAGAAAAGCCTTGGGGATTCCTATGCCATAAATACTACCTGTTTTCCAAGCTCAGGATCCACACTTCGTACCTGCTTTCATTTCCCTGTCCCAGCTCTCAACTCAGCTCCACGAAAGGGACAGGCTGCTTTGCCCTGTGGCTCAACCTCTCCTTTCCCAGTTTGTTCTAATTGATTTACTTTTTCAGGGGTATTTCTACCTGGGCCTGGTAACTGGAAGAATGGCAGGTGACTAACACTTTCCTTTTAGGAAACAGTCCCTAGTCCCAGGGTCTCTGATCTCCACGCTCCCTTGCAGCTTTAGCATTCTCTGAACTATCTACCTTTTATTTTTTTTTAGAAAAAATAGCTTTAAATTTCTGTGGGGAGAAAAAGGAGGGCAATTCATGTTCACTGCAAACAATTCAGGAAACCCAGAAAAATACAAAGATAAATATAATGCAGAGATTTTAAAAATAAAACCATCCAAGAGCCAGGTATTTGGGTGGGAATTGAACTTAAGAATTTAAAGAATGAATTGAATGAAACCCTCCAAATACTTCTTTTTGAGCCCCCTTCAGCAGCCTGCCTGGGAGATGTGTGTGGATAGGGGTGTCACTCATGCCAAGTGGTGAGGTGTGTTGAGTGTGGTTTTCTCTGTGTGGGAGGGAGTGTATGTGGGCACCAGTGCAGGTGCGGGACTGCACCCTCTTTAGAGAAGCCTTCTGATTGGCCGGGAGCCGTGGCTCATGCCTGTAATCCCAGCACTTTGGGAAGCCAAGGTGGGCAGATCACAAGGTCAGGAGTTTGAGACCAGACTGGCCAACATGGTGAAACCCCGTCTCTACTAAAAATACAAAAAAATTAGCCGGGCATGGTGGCCTATGCCTGCAATCCTGGCTACTCAGGAGGCCAAGGTAGGAGAATTGCTTGAACCTGAGAGGTGGAGGTTTCGGTGAGCAGAGATTGTGCCACTGCACTCCAGCCTGGGCGACAGAGCCAGACTCCGTCTCAGGAAAAAAAAAAAGAAGGGTCCTGGTCTGTGTAGTTGCAGCTGTGCTGTATTTGCACACAGGAAGACTGCTCCTGCTGTCAACAGCCACCCAAATACACAGCAATCCAGCCAGGTGAGGGGCAGGGCCAATGCTGACATCACCTCTTACCCAAAGTTCCCCGAGCCAACACCTTAACCCCTCCCATGCCTGCCAGGGTGGAGCAGGCCTGGCCCCAGGGCCCCGTGGAACAGGGAAAACCAAGTGATGGAAAACTCGGTGGACCAGCCTCCCCACTGTCCTCAGAGCCCAGCCACACTCCCACAGCCATGTGGTCCCTGCCACGTGCCACGTGGGCCCACACAGCCTCTGCCCCTTCCTCCTCCCTCCCAGCTCTCCCAGATCTGAGAGCAGAAGCCAAAGGGACTAGTCATGGTGGTGCTTTGTCTTGGGATGTGATCCCGCCTGAGGCTGCTGTGGGGAACCTGCCCTGGGACACCGGAAGTGGCCATGCTTCCTCCCGACGGGCACTTGTGTGGGCGCCGGCTGCCACCCAGGGCCTGGCGTCATGCAGAGGGCGGGGCTGGCCATGGAGGCAAGAAAGAGCTGTTTTGCTGATGAGCTGCCCTCTTGTCACACAGGGCTGGAGTGCCAGGTCGGTGGATGTGGGTGGGGGAGGACTGCTCTGCTGTGCCAAGCTGGCCCGGATGTGAGCGACAGTCCTGCCTGCCTGTCCCCAGTCCCCTCACATAGTCACACACCCTCTGCTACAGCCACATGGAGCTCCAAGCTACCTTGCTTGCTCCCAGCTCCAGGCCTTTGTCTAGATGGTTCCTTCTGCTCTAAGGCCTTTCCCCCTCCCACTTATCCATTAAGACTAAAACAGGTAGCACCTCCTCTGGGGAGCCCTCCCTGATGTCCCCCTCCCCCAATTTGTGTTAGGCACCTCTGTCTGTGCCCCCATAGCCCCCTTGTTTTCTCTGTCAGAGCATGTATTATAATTATCTTCTCCCTAAACCCTCCCATTAGATGGGGTGTGTGTGTGTGTGTGTGTGGTTTTAAAATCCCAGCACTTTGGGAAGCCAAGGCGGGCAGATCACAAGGTCAGGAGATCAAGACCATCCTGGCCAACATGGTGAAACCCTGTCTGTACAAAAAATTAGCCGGGTGTGGCAGCATGTGCATGTAATACTCAGGACGCTGAGGCAGGAGAATTGCTTGAACCTGGGAGCCAGAGGCTGCAGTGAGCAGAGATTGCACCGCTGCACTCCAGCCTGGGCAACAGAGCGAGACTCTGGCTCAAAAAACACGAAAACAAAAACAAAAACTGTTTAAGTCATTGCTGTATTTCTGTTTTTGTTTTTTTTTTTTTTGAGATAGAGTCTCACTCTGTCCCCCAGGCTGGAGTGCACTGGTGTGATCCCTGCTCACTGCAGCCTCTGCCTTCTGGGTTCAAGCAATTCTCCTGCCTCAGCCTCCTGAGTAGCTGGGATTACAGGCAAGCCACTGCCACGCCCGGCTGATTTTTGTATTTTTAGTCAAGATAGGGTTTTGCCATGTTGGCCAGGCTGGTCTCAAACTCCTGACCTCAGGTGATCCTCCCTCCTCAGCCTCCCAGAGTGTTGGGATTACAGGTGTGAGCCTCGTGCCTGGCCTAAGTCATCGCTGTAGTTCTAAATTAGGTCATGCGGATTCAAATCCAGCTCGGCTACTTACCAGCAGTGTAACTTTGGGCAACTTCCAACCTCTCTCAGCCTCAGTGTCCTTATCTGTAAAATGGCAACAAAACCAGGATCTGCCTCTCAGTATTGTCAGAAGAATTAATTGAGATAATTCATGCAGGGCACTTAGCCTGGATTCACACATAATGACTGTTGTTATGATTATTTCCAGCATCTAGCAGAGTGCTTAGAAAATGACAAATGAACGAATAGCGTCCTCGTGCTTGATGTGTGCGCGTGTTGGGGGATGTGTGGCGTATGCCAGGGCATGGCGGGGGCAGGAAACTAGCACGTTCAGGAGGCAGGTCCCGTATGGATGTGTGTGTCCACTTTGAAGGGTAATGGGCTCGTTATTTATGGTCGGGGCTTTAAAAAAAAAAAAAAAAAGACAAACCAGTGTTCAGTAATGACAAAGTAATTACCTTTTTATTATTTTTTCAATAGGATTCAGAGGAGTGCCGGCCTTGGCTGTGGCTTGGCTTCCTGAAGCTCTGTGCTGTCCCTGTGCTCTCTCCATGCCCACTGCCCTGCCAGGGAAGAGGCTGGGTGGGAGAGGTTCGAGTGGTGCTGCTCAATGTGGAAGGGGTCAGGGACCAGGGAGAGGCTGCCCAGTTTACAAAACAAGAACCCCAGGCTAGGCACCGTGGCTCACGTGTAATCCACTTGGGGAGGCTGAGGTGGGCGGATCACCTGAGGTCAAGAGTTTGAGACCAGCCTGGCCAACATGGTGAAACCCTGTCCCTAGTAAAAATTTAAAAATCAGCTGGGCATGTTGAGGGGCGCCTATAATCCCAGCTACTTGGGAGGCTAAGGCAGGAGAATTGCTTGAACCCAGGCAGAGGTTGCAGCAAGCCCAGATCACGCCACTGCACTCAAGCTTGGGTGACAATGAGACTCCCTCTCAAAAACCAGGGCCCCACAGTGAAGTTCTCCCAAGCCCTGGCAAGTTGTCCACACAATAGGGGCCAGACCCACAGCCTAGAACATTTAACAGAAAATGATTCAGAATAAAAAATTAAAGCCCAGCATGGTGGTGTGTGCCTGTAATCCCAGCTACTCAGGAGGCAGAGGCAGGAGAATTGCTTGAACCCAGGAAGCAAAGGTTACAGTGAGCCAAGATCACGCAACTACACTCAAGCCTAGGTGACAGAGCTAGATTCTATCTCAAAAAAAAAGAAAAAAGAAAAATTAAAGCCAGAGAGAAGCTGCTTGCTCGCCAGTGACCCCAGTTACCATGCAGACCTAGTGGCAGAATGAGAACAGAACCTGGGTCCTCTGGCCCCAGTCAAGCCTCTTTCCCACTACATGACTTACTTGAAAATGGGGTCTGCCTGGCCCTGGCACTCTGCCTCAAATTTCGACCAGGAGGGAGGCCTCTTTGCTAGAAGGTAATTTTTTTCGGAGGCCTTCAAGGAATTGTAGAAGACATCATTTTAAGGCTCCAGGACTCCGAGGTGTTAACTAGACTACACTGTGATCGGTGTTAGCTCTCTAGCAAGCGGCTACCCAAGGTGACCTTTTCCACTGGCCAGGAAGGGAATGAAATCAGCTTTAGCCTCTTATGCATCCATCCATCCATCCATCCATCCATCCATCCATCCATCCATCCAATAATTCATCCATCCACTCACCCAGTCTTTAATCTATCCATCTATTCATCCATCTATCCATTTATCTATGCTTCCATTTTCCCACCTATCCATCCATCTGTCCATCTATCCATCCTTTCACCCATCCACCCACCAATTCATCCATCCAGCCAGCCAGCTTCCATCCTTCCATTCATCCGTCCACTAATCCATCCATTCACCCAACCTTTCATCCATCCATTCATTCATCCATCTATCCATCTATCTACCTTTCCACCCATCCACCCACCATGTCATCCATGCATCCTTCCATCCTTTCACCCATCCACCCACCATTCATCTACCCATCCATCCAGTCAGCCAGCTTCCATCCTTCCATTCATCATTCATTAATCCATCCATCCATCCATTTATCCACCCAACCTTTCATTCATCTATCCATCTATCTACCCTTCCACCCATCCCCCCACCAGTTCATCCATCCATCCTTCCATCCATCCCCCCACCAATTCATTCATTCATTTGTCCATCCATCCATATATCTAACAAACATTTGATGAGTGTCCCCATGTGCCAGGCACCTTGCTAGGATCTGAAGGTCTGGGGATGCTGAGATGCACAAAACAAAAAATCGGAACAGCCAGTGAAGAAAATTCAGTGCATGGTAGATATCTCGAAGACATCTAGAGGAAAGTGCAGGCAGATGAAAGCTGACTTGACAGGGAGCCAAGCCCTGGCTTCCAGGCCCAGCCCTGTCGTTAATTTGCTGGAGAGTCTTAGATATGTCCCTTCCATGTTCTCTTTGCTATGGTTTCTTCCTCTATCACTTGAGAAGGTTGGACTAGCTCAGAGGCAGGAAAACGTTATCCAAAGATCCCCTGGATGAGGAGTATTTTGAGTGGGAGGTTATAAAGTGCCAAGGGGACAGGGAACAGGAGTTTATCTGGTTTTCAGGGAGAGGAGGAGGACCAAAAGGTTTTGGAAGAACAAGAAGGAAGAAATGAAGTGTGGCGGGGGGCGGTCTGTCCCAGCTGCACGCTGCTGCAGATCTTCAAACCATTGCTCTGCTCTTCTTCCCTCCCTTGTCAGTCTCCGGAGCTGGGGGATCTGATTCCAGGTAACTGACAAGGCCCCTGGCCCTTTGTCCTCCCTTCCCCACCTCCCAGCCCCTGCTTCTCTGCAGCTGTGATAACCCACACGTAGCACTTTACCCTCTGGAATTTATTTTAAGGTCTTGGCTTGTTTATTTATTTTATTTAGAGATTTCTCGGTGCTTTGTGGGGAGGAAAATTCGAATGGGGTGATTATGAAATACTATTTCACCTCGCTGTTCATTCACAACAAACAAAGAGAAATGATTGGTGATTAAAAATGCATTCTCTCGCTTGTTTTCTTTTGTTTTACCATTATGGAAATATTATAAATACTGAATACTAATCTGGACCTGCAGGGACCTCACAGACCTTCCAGAAACCAAGTCTCCTGTTCTTCCTTGGGGCAACCTCATGCTGTCCTCTGGGGCCCCAGACAAGGGCTCAAACCCTCTCTACACCCTTGCCATTGCCCTGGTCCCAGACCAGACATCCCCGTCACCCTGGGCAGGTTCCCTGGACTGGGACGAGAGTCTCCTCACCTCCTTGTCCGGGTTCCCTGTTCAGCAGAACCTAGTCAAGGAGAACAGGGACATGAATATTAAGAGCATTTGCTTAGTCCCAAAGTCACCGTCTGTGGAGTTTTCCTCCCAGAGTCAGGCTGCCCGAGCCCAACACCCTGCTCCACCACTTCCTGGCTGTGTGACCTTGGGCACCTTGCTTGACCTCTCTGGGCTTCTGTTTCTTCCTCTGTAAGATGGGAGTGAAAATGGTGCCCACCTCATAGCCTTGCTTTAAGGATTAAATGGGATCATAACAACTCATCACAGTGCCTAGCGAACAAAAGTGCTCAGTTAATGCTGGCTCCTATACCGAGTCATACACCTCTCCCTCTCCTGGGTCTCAGTTGCTCCCTCTGGAAGGTGAGAGCTATGTCGGCTGCTCTCTGAGTTCCCTCCAGCTCCGGTGGGGTGGAATGGGGATGTCCTTACCCACCTTGACTCTCACGGAGACCTTGTTCTCCCTCCCGGGAACGCAGCCTGAGCCTGCCTCGTCCAAAGCCCTGGGCCTCCTTCTTGGAGTTTACTTTCTACCATCTCCTTTTGAGCCATAAAACTGGCACTTTCCCATTTATTTTCATCACAAACAAATAAGTAAGAGTCAAAGGGCCCGAGCCAATTGCCAAGTGTTATACTGAGTCCAGATAAACAGCGAGTCCTGCGGTGTCTGCGTTCCTTTTATCTTTCACTTTATTTAACCAAATTAACCGCTGTCCGTGTCCCCTGCGTGTAAGTGTCTCTCTCTGTCATATAAAATACAATCACGCTTGCTTGCTACATGTTTCAGATACTTTATCATTAACATCAATTCCAGCCAAATTAGGAGTTTCTCCCAACATAATTGCCCTTCCCATTATCCAGCACTTTATTTTTTCAAAGCACTTTCCGACCATTAATTAGTTAACCCTTAGGACGCCCCAGAGCCGAAGCTCAATGTCACCCTCCCCGCCTCCTAGCTGGGAAGAGGGGATGGGGAGGGGTCAGGTGGTTTGTTGGAAGTCACCCTGGATGTGGGAGCTGGGGGCTAGGGAGGGACCTTGGAAATCTTCCCTCCAGCCTCAGTTCCTGGCCTGGGCTGCCACTGACTTTAATCTGATCTGAGGCAGGTGAGGGTCCCCGACACCTTTAAATTTGATATGAGCTGGCAGGGGTCCCTGACACTTTAAATCCCCTAGATCTTGACTCTCACTATGGTTCACCAAACGAAAAAGGGGGCAGAATAAAAGATTGGCTGGATGGCCTGGTGCAGTGGCTGACACCTGTAATCCCAGCACTTTGGGAGGCCAAGGTAGGCGGATCACCAGGTCAGGAGTTTGAGACCAGCCTGGCCAACATGGTGAAACCCCATCTCTACTAAAGATACAAAAAATTAGCCAGGCATGGTGGTAGATGCCTGTAGTCCCAGCTACTCAGGAGGCTGAGGCAGGAGAATCACTTGAACCTGGAAGGTGGAGGTTGCAGTGAGCCGAGATTGCACCGTTGCACTCCAGCCTGGGCAACAGGGCAAGACTCCATCTCAAATAAAAAAAAAAAAAAGATTGGATGGCAGTGCTGCCTTTGCTCGGCAAAGGAAGACCAAGATACCCATCAGGCAAAGAGACAAGCAGGTGCCATGTCAGATGCCCCCACATCCACAAGCACCCACGGAGTGCCTGAGAGGCGCCACGTGCCATGACCTCCCTCCTCCAGAACGTCATTAAGCAAAGTGCCTGTGGTGTGATGGTTATGGTTACCAGCAACCAAAGCAAGGGAAGACTTGGGGGTTGTCTGGAAAGTGGGATCTCCCAGGCGCCATTCCAGGAGTGGTTGGGGCCCAACTCTCTCTGCAATTCTGCCAACACCGTTCCGTTGCCGGGCTAGGTCCAGCCACGGTCTTAGTGGGTCCTGAGCGAGGTGGGCAAGTTAAACTTTGGAGCAGATGGCCTGGGAAGATTCAGGGGGAGCCATCTGGGGAAACAGAGTGATTCATTTCTTGGACGTGGTTCTGGCTCATCAGGATGAACTCTGCCTGCGGCTGCTAGGGCTACACTGTCGAACCACCAATATTTTACATTTACGGCCTCTCCAGAGTCCTAACTTCTGTAATGATTTTTTTTTTCTTAAAATACATGAGCTGGCTCCCACAGGGACATTGCCAGGAACCTTCAGAGAGGTTTTCCAAGAGGCTCGTTAACGGGAGCAGGGTGGGTTTGCAAGTTCTTCAGTTTCAGCAGTTCACCTTCCTTCCAGCTGCCTGGAGGCTGCGGCCACCCTAGCTAAGGCAGCCTTGCAGATAGAACACCAGCTACCAGCCTGGGAATGCCCCCCCCTCCCTCCACTCTTCCCACGCTACCATTCTGTATGAAATCAGACTTCGGGGAGCTCTTTCAACCCAAGGACTACACCCTGCCAGCAGACCCAAGCTGACCTTGTAGTCTCCGCAGTCAGACACCTGGGGTCTGAATCCCAGCTCCACCACTTAGCAGCTGTTTGACCTTGGCCGAGGTGACCTCTCCAAGCCTCAGTCTGTCCACCGGAAAATGCAGCTGTTGAGAGGGCTGAGCGAGACTGAGTACCTGAAGGTCTTAGCATGGCGCCAGGCCCGTAGTGAGTGCTCAGCGTGCCTGAGCTATCATTTTGGTCAAGGAGCAGATTGTAGGTGTTACTGTGATTTTCATTCGTCCAACCTTCTGCTTTCATTTCGTCTCCATCTCATCTCTTTTAGACTCTGGGTCTGCAGATGTAAGCAGGGTAAAGTGGTTAGCTGACATGCTGGTTCTTAAACGCTGCATTTCATGGAGGGGAACAGACACAGAAAGGAGGAGAAATCTGGTTGGCTCCAAGTCCCCAACCTGCTGCCTGAGACAGGTTACCTTCCAGGTAGCCCTTATGCTGCCGATTCAGCTCCCCTGCCAGCCACCGAGCGCACCATGAGAGCAGGATGATGCCTGGCTCTTCCAGGATTGTAACCACAGCTCCTCTGCACATGCTTGGTTCACAGCAGGTGCCTTATTGCTACCAGCTGAATCCTTACATTGTCCCTGGAACTGCACTCTTCTTCTAGGTTTGGATAATTTTGTGTATGTTTCTTAAACTTCTGGAACTCTGTGCAGATAATAGTAATAGCTTGAAACTGTCAAAAACCACGGGGAACCCTGTAATCAATTGCCACAGTTTCACTTAAAAGGGCAACCCTACTCATCCTCCTCTAACCAATGCTATTCCTGGAATCAGGCACTCATTTGACGTTTATTTATTCACTCAACATATATTTACTGAGTGTCAGGTTCGGCTGAGCTGGGTTTGAATCTTGGCTCTACTGCTTACTAGCTAGAGAACTTAGGCAAGTGACTTAACCAGACTGAGTCTTGTTTCTTCTGTGACAGGGTAAGAGTTGATGAGACACAGTGGCTGCCCATTCCTCAGGATAGTGGGCCTTGGCACACAGTGTGTGTTTTTCTTTTCTTTCTATTTTTTTTTGAGACAGAGATTCACTCTTATTGCCCAGGCTGGAGTACAGTGGTGTGATCTCGGCTCACTGCAACCTCCGCCTCCCGGGTCCAAGTGATTCTCCGGCCTCAGCCTCCCAAGTAGCTGGGATTACAGTCACGCACCACCATGCCCAGCTAATTTTTGTATTTTTAGTAGAGACAGCGTTTCACCACGTTGGCCAGGCTGGTCTCAAACTCCTGACCTCAGGTGATCTGCCCACCTCGGCTTCCCAAAGTGCTGGGATTACAGGCGTGAGCCACCATGCCTGGACCATGGCATGTATTTTTCTTATGGGCAAAAGTTAGTACTAGGACCATAGTGGGTGCAGAGAGTTGAATTCAAGCATTTTCCTGCCAGGGATTTATAATATAGTGGATAAAGCTTTCCGTAGGACCATTAGCCAATTTTGACTGCTAAATAACATAATTGCAGAAGTTTTAAGACATGTTATCAAGGCTTTCTAAAGGTCACAGAGCAAAGCCAGTCTAGGAACCTAAGACTCCGTTTCTAGCACCCTCCTCGACTCTGTGCTACTGGCTTCTCTGCTCTGACTGACTCCCCCTTCCCTCCCACACCTCCAAATGGCATCTTTGACTTACCCAAGGGTGGCCAGAGCATTCCACACCAGGCTTGAGTGGTCACCTGGCACTCCGTGGGACTGAGATGCCCCCAGGCAGACCCACCATGCTCATGGCAAGGCGGCCACACTACAGACTCCAGCAATGCCACTTCTGTGACAGCAGCGGTGGAAGCCGCCCGCTCACCCCCGGGCCCCAGCGTTTGGTGGGTGAGAAGCACAAGGAACAAGAGGGTCGGAGTCAGCCTGGCCTTCCCTGAGGCTCCCACCACCCTGCCTCTTCTAAGGACCCATTGACACCCTCACCCCATGTCCTCGAGTCCCGATGCTGAGTGGGGGAGCCCTCGCAAGCGGTCCCTGTGTCCCTGCCCAGAAGCTGAAACAGCACTGGTAGTCAAGGGCTGGAGGCACCTTCCCAGATGGGTCCTGTGAGCCACACTGAGCTGGAGGTGGGGCCGTCCTGCAGCCCCCAGCCCAGTTCTGCTGGGGCCACTGCCCCTCCTGCCACCCAGAGTACGTGCTGAGGGCTTTGACTTAGAGCATCTCATTTAAGCCTCACCCTCACCCCTTTGAGACAGAGTCTGTCATCATCCCCATTTCACAGATGGCCAAGGTAAGGCTTAGAGGGGTTGAGAGACTTACTCAGCTCTGAGCCCCAGGAACCCAGGCCGGGGCTCAGCAGGTCCATGGTAGACATTTGAAAGATGTTTGACGAATAAATAAAAACATAACCGAGAGGGTGGACACATGAAAGGTGACAGTTCCTGTTAATCCTGGCCTGCCACGGGCCAGCCATGTTCCACGGAATTTCTACATGCTAGTTTGTTTAACCTCTGCAGGCACCCTAAGGGTGGGTGCATCGTTCCCTCCAGACACGCACATCAAGACCCAAGGAGGGCCGGGCAAGGTGGCTCATGCCTGTAATCCCAACACTTTGGGAGGCCAAGGTGGGCAGATCATTTGAGGTCGGGAGTTCGAGACCAGCCTGACCAACATGGAGAAACCCCATCTCTACTAAAAATACAAAATCCCAGTTACTTGGGAGGCTGAGGCAGGAGAATCGCTTGAACCCAGGAGGCGGAGGTTGCGGTGAGCCGAGATCGCAACACTACATTTCAGCCTAGGCAACAAGAGTGAAACTCCGTTTCACTGGGGGCACACAGGTAGCAGCTGGTGTGGCTGGGAGTGAAACCAGGCAATGCAACCGCAGAGCCTGCCTGGTTACACCTCTGTGCCACAGTAAATCTTCTGGGTGGTAAGTAAATGGGAGAAGATGAGGGTTTGGGGACTCCAGGTGCTCTGCCCCCCAGGGTCCCTCCCTGCCCCCAACAGCAGCTAATGTTCTCGGGCAAGGAGAAGCATTTCCTCTAAGTCCTGACTGCCCTCCCCAGCACATTCCCACCGTTACCTACACAGGGAATTAAGACTCAAATCCTCGTTTGACACTATGCAGGAGGATGCTAAGTACTTAAGCGCTAATTAATTAGTGAGCTGTACCTGCTGCCACCAGCCGCCGGAGGAAACCTCAAACAGACCCCTAGAGCGCCAGTGCCCTCCCTGCCAAGGGTGCCCGCCAAGCCCGGGGACAGTGAGAAGAGGCCGCATGGGCAGGCCCAGCCTCTGGTGAGAATAGAGTCCAGACCAGCTCTGACCCTTGCTTTCCAGTCCTAGGGAACCTGGGAGAGGGTGGAGTTCGAGGACCCTCCCATGCCACAGCCCTGGACCGGACTCTCACAAATAGCAAGTCAGGGTTTGTCTGACTTTGCGACAGGCTCTCCAGGGAAAAACAAGATCGCACGGTCCACACTGAGCCCCAGTATTGGGGCCAGTTTCTGGGGCCCTTTAGACAAAAAGGAAGCACTGAATTCCCCTAGACCAACTGGTGTGTGTTTTCAGAGCTGGACCAAGAGGTCCCCTGAAGCCAGCCGCGCTGACGGAGCACCAGCTCAGAGCAGGGCACCCTCCACCTCACTGGACCTTGGTTTCACCATCTGCGTCAGGCCAAGGTCAACTTCTCAGATGGGGCAGATGGTAACTGAAACCTAGGGCTTTGGCCTCAGACCACCGGGACTTCCTGCTCTGCCACTTCCTAATTGCACGACCCCGTGCAAGTCAGGTGCTGAGCCTCAGTTTTCTCGGCTGTAAAATGGGACTAATGAATCTGCGTAGGCCTGCTGTGGGCATAAGTGAGATGCTGCCCGTGAAGCTCCTCTGAGGGTGCTGGCACCCATGGTCACTCAGTCGATGGTCAGTCGTATTAGTATTAGTGGTTGTTGTTTTCATTATGATTATCGTCATCAGCATCTTCAAAGGAATCTGCCCGTTTCATTCTTTGAGATCTGGAGAGTGAACAATCACCCTGGTTGGCTCGAGACTCTACTGGTTTAGCACTGAAAGTCCCACGTCATGAAAAACCCTGCAGTCCAGCACAAGCTGGGACAGTTGCCCCAAAAGAGTGTGGAGGGAGGGGAAGACACCTGGCACTGTGGGCCGGTCCTCTCTGTAATGCCTTCTCCCTGGGGCAGGACTCACACTGGCTCCAGGCCTGGAAGCCCCTCCACAGAGGTGGCTAGACCTGGGGAGGGCCAACTAGAGGACCTGGAGCGCTGAAGGGTCTTGGGTGGCAGAGCCCAGGGCCCCTGGAGCTGTAGCTCTGCTAGTGTCTGCAGCCTGCGTCAGCTCTGGGGCCCTGCCTCCTGAAATATTTGCTTAACAATCAGCCCAGAAGCGGCATTGTTCACGACAGAAATGAAAAACATTAGTCTGGCGAGTTTTTTTCTTCCCTGTCCAAATTCTTCTGGGCCCTTGGGAGGGGAGACGGTATCTTGGCCCCACCCTGTCAAGAACAGCAGAAGTGGGAGTGTAAATTCCTGGGTTCTGTTTCCCACCTCCACTACCCCTAAGAGCAGGTCCTCAGTTTCCCCAAGTGCTCAAGAAGGGGACCTCCAGCCTGGGAGCTGAGTAGGGCAGGAGATTCTGCGGTTAAGCTGAGATAGCTATCACCCTATGCCCTCTTACCGAAGCCTCAAGACCATCCAGGGCGAAAGTCTCACTCCCATTTTACAGATGAAGAAGTTGAGGCTCAGAGCACCTACCCGAGCCAGCATGAACACCAAAGCCTGTCCGTGGAGGTGGAAGAGGGAGTGGCTATTTGGCATCTCAGGGGAGCCAAAGGCTTCCCAGAAATGGGCCTTGTCTATTTTGTTTGCTAGCTAAACACCTTTATCGAGGGCTGAGGAAGTGGGTGGGAGGAAGGGGAGGAAGGGGCTTTGCACCATTCTCCAGAGTGGACATCCATGAGCACTCTTGGGGCCCTCAGAGAGGGGGGCTTCCCTCTGTGCCGAGTGCCCACTTTCCCAGCCACAACCCAGAGGGGGTAAGAGCCCTGACAGGCCCCTGCCCCGTCTCAGCTCCCAGCTCTTTCCCTGCCACCCACAGGAGAGGGAGGAGGCAGGCGTGCCTGGCTTACCTGCCAAGGTTGGCAGCCTGGCATGCAAATGGGTGTGGGGCAGAGTCTGAAGGTGCCCAGGTGGGGGTGTGGGCACCTGGCAGAGGCCAGGCAGGGTCAGGCTGGCTGCCGAAGGGGAAGGGGGTCAGAGGTTCCCAAGCCCCTCTGTGTGCCCAGCATGTGAAATGCATCTCCTCATGTCCTCACAAAAACCTCAGGAGGGCAACTTGTCCTCATCTCTGTGTTCTGGGGTGATGGGGAGGAAACCGAGGCTCAGAGAGGTTGCTTAATGGCGGAGCTTGGATTCAAACCCAGGACTTTCTGACTCTCTGCCTGACACAACCCACATCAGCCAGATGGCATTAAGAGACAGCTCCGGGGTCAGGCCTGGCAGGTTCAAATCCTAACTCTCCCACTCTACAGCCACTGCAGAAGTTACTTCCCGGGTCTGTGCCTCCCTTTCTTCATCTGCAAAATGGGTCACTAACACAGGCTCTTCACCAGGTTATCTCGAGGGCGCAATGAAACTGTGCAAAGTGCGAAGCACATACCAGGTGCCTGATGGAGTAGCCACTGCTGTCCTTATCTGTCGTTTACGGAATCACCTTACTGCTTTATGACACAGCCTGCCTCTTTGAAAGCAGCAAGGCTGGCAGGGGGTCCTCTCAGGGCTGGGGACCTTGTATCACACCAGAACCTGGTCCCCCTATGACTCCCCACCTCTGTTCCTCGGAAGATACTTGGTATTCTCAGCCTCTGTTCTGGCCCATTCCAAATGCCCTGGTCTTGCCAGGACTATGTGAGATCATATTTGTCTGTGGTCTGAGCAGGCACCCCCGACGGACTCTCACCCCAACAGGTGCCGGCTTCCCTTCCTTGTCCACGGTGGGGAAGGGACACTTTGGTCTGAGGCTGGGAGCTTGAGCTTGTGCCTCAGCCTCATTGTCATTCATACTCAGTCAAGAGCCTCTCCCCAGCTCTAGACCTCCAGGCCATTACCCAGACTGAGCTGAAGGAGGAGGATAGAAAATTCTGCCGCCCAGGCTCTGCTGGGATCTGTGGCTCCCTCCTCACAGGGGTGCTGGCCCTGCCTACCTGCTGTTCTTGCCGCAGCAGATCTGAGCCCTCAGTTCTCCACTCAGAGACCATCAGAGGCTCTCGGGGCCTGCAGGACCTGGTCCAGGCCCCTTTACGTGACCCAAAAGATCCCACCACCCACTCCAGCCTCTCCCTCCCCTCACTTCGCTGGGGCTTCCCCTCTCCAATACACTGGCCTGTACTCACTTTCTCCCAGGCCCAGGTGGTCTAGGCCCAGTATTTGCCCCTGCTGTGGCTTCCTACCTGCTTCCTGCCCCACCCCTCTGTTGTAAGATCTCAAATGAGACAGCCCCTTCCTGACCCTCACCTCCCTAGCCTTGTCCCTCCTCCAAGTTCCCAGAGACTCTGTTTTTTCCTGCATGTAGGACGCCACCTGGTCCCTGTCTTCAGAGGACAGGAAGCAAGCCCACTGGTACTGGCTCCTTCACTCAGTTCATTCTTCAACCAACAAGTATTTATTGAGCACCTACTATGAACAGCTTCCAGGGCTGAGCCTGGGGTGCTTGTGCCCCTGAGGACTAGAGCCCTGGGGCCCAGGGGGTGTGGGCGGAAGAGGATCTTGACTATTTAGAAAAGGGCTCTAGGAAGCCACATATGATCTCTCCCCCAGGCCTTAGGGTGCTCACAAGGCCAGCAGCACCACGTGCTGATAACCTTTTACTCTTCCCCACAGAGCACAGCACTGAGCCTGGCACACGATAGGGGCTCAAACAGTGCAGGTGGAGGGAAACTAAAGGATGATAAGGTTTTCTTTCTTTCTCTCTCTCTTTTTTTTTTTTTTGAGACAGAGTCTTGTTCTGTCTCCAAGGCTGGAGTGCAGTGGCGTGATCTTGGTTCACTGCAACCTCTACCTCCCGGGTTCAAGTGATTCTCATGCCTCAGTCTTCTGAGTAGCTGGGATTACAGGCACTTGCCACCATGCCTGGCTAATTTTTGTATTTTTAGTAGAGATGGGGTTTCTCCATGTTGGCCAGGCTGGTCTCGAACTCCTGACCTCAGACAATCTGCCCACCTTGGCCTCCCACACTGCTGGGATTACAGGCGTGAGCCAATGCGTCCGGCATGAGCCAACGCGCCCGGCCAATGATAGGGTTTTCTACCCCAGGAATTTCATGAGTTTCAGGAGGGAAAGGCAGACCAGTGTGTGTTGCAGCAGGCAGAGAGGGCTTCCTGAGAGAAGTGCTGGGAATAGGGCCTTGAAGCGTGTGGAGGCTCAAAGTGGTTGGGAGGGAGGAGGGCAGATGCTTTCTAGGCACGGTGGAGACCAGGATACAGGCAGCAGGAGCTAGAAGCATGAGGTTGAAAGCAGATGGGGGCAAGTGGCGGCTTCTGTGCAAACACGGCGGGTGATGTTTGGAAGAGTGCTATATGGGGCATCTGGCCACCACCCTACCTGGGGCCCCTAAGTCTTGTTCTGGCTGGGGGTGACTGGGGGGTCACGGTTCTTGTCTGCAGGGAAACCAGTGGCTACAGTTAAAGACAAAGCTGCCCTCCCCCCAGCCCCAGAGCGTGGGGAGTGCCCGGGCAGGGCTTGCCCAGGCCTGGCACTCCAGCTGCACCCTCTGCCCTGGGACATCCTGTACCCAGGAGGACCTATTAAAGGGACAAAGGTCCCCATGGGGTGCAGGCACCCCAAGCTCAGCCCTGGCAGCTGTCCCAGGCTCCGGCTGCAGCAGGAACCCCCACTCTCAGTCGTGCCGTCTCAGGCCTCAGGGCAGGAGGGAGGGATCTGGGTCTTGGGTCCATCTCCCTCCGGGCAGAGCCACCCAAGTTGTGTGAGGACTGGGTGCTGCTTGGCAGGTGCTCTCCTTCTGGCAGGGCACAGGCAGCTGGCAGGACGTACAGCACTTCAGCCTGGATTCTGGGATCATCCCAAGCCTTGAGTTCGAATCCTGAGTTTGCCCCTGCTTAGTGGTGTGAACTTGGGCAAGTGACCTGAACTCTCTGAGCCTCAGTTTCCTTATCTCTGAATAAAATGGGATTAAGAAGAGTCCTGATCATTCATGATCCAGTGAAAACCTGCCCCAAACCCTGCAGAGCCTGGCACAAAGTCAGTGCTTGGTGACTGGGAGCAGCTGCTTGCTTTTCCTGGGTGAGAGGGATGGGCAGTGGGCACCACCGGAGCCCTCTGGCTCTTTCTGCAGGTCCTGGAGGAAAAGAAACAGCTTTGAGAGACTCGTAGAGACAGGAGGCTGTGTCTCCTCCCTGGAGGTGCCCTGGGGAGCCAGCTGGGTGTGGGGGTGAGGAGGGTGTTTGTAGAACCCCATTGGATGGGGGGATTGGGATTGGTCTCCTCCATGGAGGCCTCCCGGAGTAGCTCAGGCCACGGGCTTCTGTCTTGCTGAATCAGGGTGTGGGCAATCAGCTGGGTGATTGTCGCTGAATGTTATCATCCTTGATAAGAAGCAGATTAAACAGGAGAAGGGGGCAGAGGGGAGGGAGGGTGGAGAGAGGGGCGGGAGGGTGAAGGTGGGAGGCAAAGTGTGGCTTCGCTCTTGCTGAGCCAGCCTTGGTGCTCTCCAGTCCCTTCACGGACCAGTTAAGACCCCGGAGTCAAGCTCCTTCCAGGGGGCACTGGAAGGGGCAGGGATGGAGGGACTGGTGGGTGAGCTGCCAGGCAGGGCTGGGCTGGACAGTGGAAAGAGAGGCACAGACCTCCCAAGCCCCTGACTCCGTTCCTCTCGGCAGCCAGCCATTGTCTAGGGCTGCCTGCTAAATGTCCCAATCAGGGACAGAAGGCGGTGACCCTGGGCAAACCAAGCCCTTGCTGCCAGCCTCAGTTTCCCCATCGGTAAGCTGTGTTGATGACTGTGTCTCCTGCAAGGCTCAGGGTGAGGAGGAAATGAGGTGGAGGGGACGGGGTGTCGGCCACACAGAGACGCACCTCCTCCTCCTCCTAGATAATCAATGACGCTCTGACACCATCCTTGCCTGGCTTTGTCCTTGTCCCTTTCCCTCTCTTGCTATCACGGGGGCCCGGCTGGGGGACCCGCTGACCCTCTGCCCCATTCTCTCCAAGCCTCCTGACACTGTCCCGCCGTGGGAGGCAGACAAGGCCCAATGTTTCCATTTTACAGATGAGGAAATTGAAGCCTAGCCAGAGATAATGGCCTGACCAAGACCAGAGTCCCAGCTCTCTGTCCAGAGCACTTTCACCTTCATGGCCCGCCTCCCTGCCACTCTGACACCTGGCAGGGGTGGGGGCCTGGCCTAGAGAACCCCAGACTGCTAGGGTGTCGGGCTGGTGTGACTGAAAAGCCCCAGGGGGCAGGACTCACTCCCTAGGATGGCCCCACAGGCATTCCTTGCCGGCAGGGAAGGCTATAAAAAGCAACACTTTTCAGCCCCAGAGTGTGACCTGTGTGACTTTACAGAATCCAGGGAAAAACAGAGATAACCTTGGGGAGGCCTGACCTTCACGAGGGGTGGCAACGGGAAGGGAGCACCCCGGGGCTGCATCGTGGGCTGGGCTGAGGACGGGGCCTGGTGTGAAATAAAGCATGGAAGCTCATTGGAATAATGATAATAATCACTGCTATTCTTCTTCTTCTTCTTCTTCTTTTTTTTTTTTTGAGAGAGAGTCTCACTCTGTTACCCAGACTGCAGTGCCGTGTACAATCTCAGCTCACTGCAACCCCTGCCTCCCGGGTTCAAGCAATTCTCATGCCTCAGCCTCCCGAGTAGCTGGAATGATGGGTGACCGCCACCATGCCCAGCTAATTTTTGTATTTTTAGTAGAGACAGGCTTTCAGCATGTTGGCCAGACTGGTCTCAAACTACTGACCTCAGGTGATCCATCCCCCTTGGCCTCCCAGAGTGCTGGGATCATGGCAGGAGCCACCGTGCCTGCTATTATTCTTCTGTGAGCTACTGGCATTCAGGATTGGCCCCAGGCAGCTCTGTGCATCAATTCTGGGGTCCTCCCCACTCCCAAAAGATGGACCCTAATGTAATACCCCATTTGACAGATCGAGGGATGGAGGCTCAGAGAGGACCAATAACTTGCAAAAGATCACACAGCTGGAAAGGAGAGGAACTGGGCTTCCCAGTCCCCCAGCACGCCCGGCTCAGCGCACTCCGTATTTCAGCCATGCCTCTTCTTATCTCAGGACCCTCACACAGGCTGCTCCCTCTGGTTCGAGGGCTCAACTCCTCTCTTTGCCCATTACATGCCTCTTTATCCTTCAGAGTTTGGCTAAAACATCATCTCCCCTGACAGGCTTTCTGGACAACCTGCTCATTCGTTCAGCACATATTATTGAGCACCTACTACATGCCAAGCCCTGTGTTGAGTGCTGGTGACACAGCAGTGACCAAATGAACGAAAATGAACGAAATCTCTACCCTTGGAGAACTAACATCCAAGCGAATCATGAATCGTGAGCTTCCCCCACAGGCAGAGCTGGCCTCCACCCTCGGGAGACGAAGCCCTGGAATAATCTGGCTCATCTTCCCAATCCATCAGTTTCTTTCTTAAATCTTGGGTGGAGGAGCATTAAATTTTCTTTTTTCCTTTTGTTTTTGTTTTTTGAGACAAGAGTCTCGCTCTGTCGTCCAGGCTAGAGTACAGCAGTGTAATCTCGGCTCACTGCATCCTCTGCCTCCCGGGTTCAAGCAATTCTCCTGCCTCAGCCTCCTGAGTAGCTGAGACTACAGGCGCCCACCACCACGCCTGGTTAATTTCTGTATTTTTAGTAGAGATGTGGTTTGGCCATGTTGGCCAAGCTGGTCTCAAACTCCTGACCTCAAGTGATCTGCCCACCTTGACTTCCCAAAGTGCTGGGATTATAGGCTTGAGTCACCATGCCTGGCCAACTTTTCTTTCTTTTTTGAGACAAGGTCTCACTCTGTCGCCCATGCTGGAGTGCAGTTGAGGCTCAATGCAGCCTCAACCTCCTGGACTCAAGTGATCCTCCTGCCTCAGCCTCCCTTGTAGCTAGGACCACAGGCGCGTGCACCAGGCCTGGCTAATTTTAAAAAACTTTTCGTAGAGATGGGATCTCGCCATGTTGCCTAGGCTGGTCTTGAACTCCTGGTCTCAAGCGCTCTCCTTGGCCTCGGCCTCCTAAAGTGCTGGAACTACAGGTGTGAGCCACCATGCCTGACCTGCATTAACTTTTATCTAGCAACACAAATCCATTATGGGATAGCACATCAAACTTATATAAACTTTTAAGAGAAACTCAAGACTGAAGGGGGCCCTTGGAGCCACCATCAAGGCACCCTGGGGAGTGGCTGCCCTCAGTGGGGGAGAAGGTTTGAGACCTCATGCCTGACTTTCTCTGCCCCCGCCTGAGAAAGCCAGGCCTTCAGAGGACTGGGCTAGGGGCTGAATTTATCTGGACTACATTCAGAACAGGGCAAGTCAGAAGGATCTGGAAGCCAGGAGCCCTGAGTTCCAGCCAGGGCTCTCACTCTGCCTGCTGTGTAACCTCAGGCAAGCCACTCCACCTCTCTGAGTCTTTGTTTTCCTGTGGCTAAAATGACTGGCACGTAATAGAGCTCCGCTAGGATCCCAGCAAGCCCTCCAAACCTGTCTGACTCTAAGGACAAGTTCGGTTGGCCAGCTTCATGTAGTTCCTCACCCTCTCCCCCCTCCGCTCCTCCTCCATGGCCTTCCCTCTCCTTCCCTGCCTGAATGATGCCCCCACCCCATAGGTCCTAGTGGTATCTGCAGCCCAAACCCCAGCTGAAGGCAGCTACCCTGCCCCACCCCTCCGCAGATTCTGAGGAAAGAAGGAGAGGCAGAAGGAAGGTCACATTTCTCACTTGGCCCGCTGCCTGGTTTTCATTAGGCCCGCTGCCTAATTTTCCTGGGCGGCACTCGCTTTCTTGGCGAGTCTCTCCTTTTCTTAACCATCTCAGAGCAAAGAGCTTTCTCACCCCGGCCCCCTCGCCTGGTATCATGGCCTGGTGTTCTTCCTGCCGTGTCACCTCCGTGCCTCTTGCTGCCACATCAGCCCATGCCCCTTTTCCTGGAGGCCCCAGGGAGAGAAAGCAGCAGCTCAGCTGTACCCAGACTTGATTCATAAGAACACCAATTACGATCATGTGCATTTATTGAACACTTACTGTGCGCAACATTCTGTGAACAGTGACTTTCCCCAGCAGCCTTATGAGGCTGAGACCCTACTTTATTATCCCCATCTTCTAGGTAAGGAAAGTGAGGCTTGGAGATGCTAAGTGGTGGATCTGGGACCTCACATCAATGCCTCTAACCACCATGCCATGTCCACTGAAAGAATCTTTGAGGTCAAGCACAGTAGCTCATGCCTGTAGTCCTAGCACCTTGGGAGGCCAAGATGGGTGGATTGCTTGAGGCCAGGAGTTCGAAACCAGCCTGACCAACCTGGTAAAACCCCCACCTCTACTAAAAATACAAAAATTATCCTGGCGTGGTGGTACACATCTGTAATCCCAGCTACTCAGGAGACTGAGGCAGGAAAATCGCTAGAATTCAGGATGCAGAGGCTGCAGTGAGCAGAGATCCACTGCACTCCATCCTGGGTGACAGCGAGACTCCGTCTCAAAAAGAAAAAAAATAGTCTTTGAATGCCCTTCTCTTGGCTGAATGCACTCCCCAGCACCCTGCTGCCCCAACACACATACACCTGTCTTGTAGATCTTTCTCTGTCAGTTCCAGAACGGTGCTTTCCTTAAAAGTAAGGAGCCAGTGCCCCCAAAACAGTGCCCTTGAGGTAGTGAGCTCTGGAGGACCCAAACGGCTTGAAAGGTGAGGGAGATGAGGCTGCCCAGGCAGGACCTTTGGGCCCCAAAGCTGGTTTCTGGGAGTCCCAGGGGCCAGACCGCTCCTGGGAGTGAGGGTAGATGCAGATGGAACCACAGGGGCACTGAGCTGCTTGGGAAAGAGTGAGGAGAGCCACAGTCTTCAAGGGGATTCT
Organism: Callithrix jacchus; assembly: GCF_049354715.1. Classification (NCBI taxonomy): domain Eukaryota; kingdom Metazoa; phylum Chordata; class Mammalia; order Primates; family Cebidae; genus Callithrix; species Callithrix jacchus. Next base: position 48,707,049 of record NC_133508.1, read on the forward strand.
CCACCCCCTAATCTGGGAGATGCAAGGCCAGAGAGCTGATCCTGGCAGTGAATGAGTCCCCACTGTGGACTGAACTCTCCTCTGGGCAGAGGTCTGTGGCAGGGAGGAGAGGAAAAGGCTGTACTTGGAAGTTTAGCTTGTTGTCCTAGCTTGATGGGGGAGACATGGGCTCTTCCATCTGAAGGAGAAGTGAGTGTGCTGCTCCCTGCAGCTGTGCTGTTGTACCCCACCCTGACCCGCCCCGACTCCCCCCAGCACCCAGTCCCTGGCAGGTACCAGCAGGACTGCCTGGCTCCTCGGGGACTGGGCCTGCGATAAAAATCCTGCAGTGGCAACTGCAGTGATCAGAGTCAAAAAAAAAAAAAAAAAAAAAGAGAGAGAGAGAGAGAAAGAAAGAAAAGGGGAAAAAAACCCTCTAGTGCCTGACATTCTTTTTAGGATGCCCATAAAAGATAATGTGACCTGTAAAATCTGCAAGCTGTTCTCAGCCTGTGGCGCTGGCCCCACACCCCACTCCCACTCCCAGGCCGAGGACACTACTGTGGGTGTCCCCGGGGGCCCAGGCCCTCTAAGCATCAGGCACCCTTGAGCTGGGGAGGTGGCTGCCCCGGGGCACCACAGTCTGGCCAGGGGGGCAATACAGTGAGACCCTTTCCCGTTGCCTGTGCAACCCCTTTTCGGCAACCCCCCCTTCCCCCGTTCCTGGGCGCTCAGGTCAGCAGGGCTGCTGCTGCCAGGCCAGGGGGTGGGAATGTGCTAGGGCAGATCCTGGCTCTGGCTCTGGGGTGAGTCACCCCGTGGGAGTGCGTTGATGAATCCCAATCCCAGTCCTTTGTTTTCAGCTCCTGGGAATTCACAAATTTGGGGCGGACACTCCATCCTTGTCTGCTGACAGGTAGGGGTGGCAAGATGGGAGTCAGTAGACCTGGGGTCTATTCCCAAATTCACCACCAATCAGCTGTTTGGAACCTTGATAAGTTCTGAGAAGCTTTGGAGCCTCAGTTTCTCTATCTTTAAAATGGACACAGAAGTCCTGCCCCTTGTAATTTTGCAAGCAGATAATAAAGCAAAAAATAAATGCATAAGTAAATAAATAAATAAATAAACCTATGTCACAGCAAGCATAGTTCTTGGGACCATCGTTTATGGAGTGCCCTACTGTGTGCCAAACACCATATGAGAAGGTTTACAGTGAATACTCCCAACAATCTTAAGAACTCTGTGAGATCATTATCCCTTTTCTAAAAGAAGAAAACTGAGGCTCAGAAAAGTTAAGTCACCTGCCTGAGGCCACATGACTTACACACCCAGGCTCACCAGCCACCCACAGTGGAAATTAAGGACACCCCTGCAAATGTGAGGCACAGTCATCATGGGGCCGGCCAAGCCCCTTCCCTGCTGTCCAGGGGTTGGAGGCAGGAGTTTCCTCCCACGGCTTCCTCTCCAGATGACCCACTCCTGCCATGGTTCCTGATGGGACTCACAGCAGGACCCTCCCCAGCTATGCCCCCCGCCCCTGACTCAGAGAGAACTCAGAGAAGCCCTGGCTCCTCCCAGCACCTTCCTGTGGGCAGACGGAGCTGAACTCTGCGTCCCAAAACTCCAAGTTGCACACGTCACAACCAGGGAGCCTTCCAGGCTGGCAGATCCGCCTCAGGAAGGGCCCGGCAGCCGGATTTCCCAATTTCCCTGACTTGATGTCCTTGCCCCAGCCTGGGGACCCAGCACCTCCTTGGGGCCCCACAACTTCCTGAGGGCAGGCCCTGGGCACACCCTTCCTTTGTAGGGTCCACAGCTCCAGACTCTGCTCCTAACCTCCTCACAGCCCCTCTCCTGGGGTCCACCTGACATTCCTCAACACTCCTGTTAGGCAGAGGCAAGGTTTAAAATACTCCCTCCCCAGCCAGGTGTGGTGACTCACGCCTGTAATCACTTTAGGAGGCCGAGGCAAACAGATCACTTGAGTCCAGAAGTTCGAGACCGGTGTTGCCAACATGGTGAAACCCCATCTCTAATAAAACTACAAAAATTAGCCGGGCATGGTGGCCCACACCTGTAATCTCAGCTGCTCGGGAAGCTCTAACAGGAATCACTTGAACCCGGGAGGCAGAGGTTGCAGTGAGCCAAGATTGCGCCATGCACTCCAAAACTTTTTTCGAGAAGGAGTCTCACTCTGTCACCCAGGCTGGAGTGCAGTGATGCAATCTCTGCTCACTGCAACCTCCACCTCCCAGGTTCAAACAATTCTCCTGCCTCAGCTTCCTGAGTAGCTGGTACTACAGGCACAATCCACCATGCCCAGCTAATTTTTTGTATTTTTAGTAGAGATCGGGTTTCACCATGCTAGCCAGGCTGGTCTTGAACTCCTGACCTCGTGATCCACCAGCCTCGGCTGCCCAAAGTGCTGGGATTTCAGGTGTAAGCCACTGCACCTGGCCAATAATAAATTTTTAAAAATAATAAAATAAAACAAATACTCCCTCTCCGGGCAGAAACTCTCTGTCCCGCATCTCTGTTCCTCTTTTCATTTTCCTAAGTGCTCTCATTCACATGTTCCAATCCCCAGTGTGATGAGACAGCAATGGCAGTGCGTGTGCTACGTGGGAGGCACTATCCTTACAGTTGCACATTTCACCTCCAGGTACAGATGAGGAAACTGACACTCTGGGAGGTAGAGTGGCTGGCCCAAGGTTACACACTTACCGCATGGTAGACCCAGGATCCAAACCTACCGGGCACGAAGGCCTTGGTTCTTCACCACCATGTTTCCTTTCTGTCCCACCATTTGCAAGCCTTTTGCTGTCTGCGCCAGAACAGCCCGGTCCATGGTTCTTATGAGTGTCCAGTGAATGCTGCCTGCATAGATGAACTTACTGAATGGTTTTTGAATGTGTGAAAGCACAGATGAATGAATGAGTCAACAAATGAGTGAATGAATGACCTCAAGTCTCACAATAGCCATGAAAGCTGGGCAGCTTCTTCCCCACTTATCTGGGGAGGACATTGAGGCTCAGAGAGGGAAGGTAACATGCTTGAGGTCACAAAGGGAGTTGGGGGCTGTGATGGGAAACGCCAGCCACCCAGCCAGCCCTGCCACCTCCCTCCTTCCCCCACGGTCCCAGCCACGCTCTGGGTCCAGCTCTGTCTTCGGCAAGGCAGTGGGCACGGCGTCTTCAAGTTGCCCTTTCAGGGACGAGCCAAGGAGAGGGTTGGGGGGCTGGGGAGGGGGGCTCCACCCAGCATGCAGGGCCAGGAGCCCACACCCGTCTCTCTGAGATGGGGTCAGTGCGGGGGGTCTTTCTCTGCAAGCACTTACGGCACAATTGATGGGAGAAATGAGATGCTCATCAAATGAGGGACAAATCATAAAGTTCGGGAGATGGAAATTAGGCACGGACAAACGATCCAGGTGCAGGGGAGATTTATGGGGGAGGCTGTATTCTAGCTAATGATTTCTGCTAATGATTCTCCGAAGTGTACAGTGGCACGGGGCCCGCGCTCCATGGGGTGACATGAACCCTGCGGGCTGGATGAAGGACGTTCCAGGGGAGATGGCAATGGTGAGGGGATGAAGAAGAAGGGTAGAGGGACCCCTGAATATGGGGCTCCCCTGGAGTGGTGGGGGGAGACGGGATTCTTGGGGTGTGAGGAGGCCCCGCTTGAGATTTATCACTCGACCTGGCTCCTTGGTCCTTTCTCCACTCTCCCTGAAAGTGCCTTCCTGCCTGGCAGCAATGAGTGTTGGCCAGGCCTGTCCGCTGCTGACACACACATTTTCAAAGCCCACCGCCATCTTTCATTCCAGCTGCCCCCATGACAGACTCGAGTTTCTGGCTGTAAACCGTCCCTCCCTGCCCCCTTTCTTCTCCCCTCCCTGACCCTCTCCTCTGCAAGAACTGTCCCCTCCAAAGGGTCACTTGTACCTCCCACCCCACTTCACAGCCCTTCTCTTCCTCTGGTAAGTTTCAGTATCTCTGAGACTGTCCCCTCCAGAGTGGGGAGGCCCCAGCCAGAGACTCTTATACTATCTTTTCCTGAAGCACTCAGCTTCCCCCCATCTTCCTCCATCACCAGACCCAGGGACACTGACACTGACACTGTCAGCTGGGACAGTCCCTCCCAAATCTGCCCTAAATCCTGCTTACAGCAGAGCAAGTTGGGACCTCCTGTTTCCTGTAGTCAAGGCCCTGGGGCAGTGGGAAGCTGCTGCGCTTCAGAGCCAGGACCAGAAAATGTTCACGGGAGTTCACTCACGGGGACCAAATCAGCCGGAAATGATGTTTGCTTTTTAAAACCTTGCTGGGTTTTCTAATTTTCCCACAATGAACTTGTGTGTGTGTGTGTGTGTGTGTGTGTGTGTGTCATTTTTAAATGGGAAAATTGGCAGGTGTGAGGATGAAGGGATGGAGGAGGCCGGAGCACCCGCTACCCCCTTGCCCAGGCCGCCCCTGTCTCTCCTGGACACAATACTTCTCTCAGCTGCACTGAGCCCCGCAAGTCTACCCAAGCCCAGGACTGAGCACACTCGACCCGCAAGCTCAGGAGTCTTCACAGCCCTCCAAAGGGTTGTTTTTTATTGTCCCTATTTCTCTATTGGACAATCGAGGTTTATAGAGATAAGAGGTAACACTCAAGCCGGGCACTGTGTAATCCCAGCACTTTGGGAAGCCAAGGTGGGAGGATTTCTTGAGCCCAGGAGTTCGAGACCAGCTTGGGCAATATAGTGAAACCCCATATCTATAAAAAACAAACAAAAAAAAGTTAGCCAGACATTGGTGGTAAGCAGCTGCGGTCCCACCTACCTGGGAGGCTGGGATGGGAGGATGGCTTGAGCCCAGGAGGCCAAGGCTGCAGTGAGCCGTTGTAATGCGCTCCCACTGCACTCCAGCCTGGGCAACACAGCCAGACCCTGTCTTAAAAAAAAAAAAAAAAGTCATCCAATCCCTCATGCTTTGTATATGGCAAAGCTATACTCAAAACCAGCTCCCTTGAACTCACATCCATGTTTTCCCATCGTGTCTAACCCTCCCATCCCCCCAGACCAGGCGAGCTGAGACCCCCTCTGTGGACGGGGCCAGAAGACCGAGGAGGCAGGTACTGAGACAACCCTGGCACGAGGGCCCAGGAGAATAAAGTAGTAAAGGGGCAGCCTCGGACCACCTGGCCAGGGAGGACCAACAGCCAGAAATAGCATCAATGTGCAGAGTGAAGTCGTTGGTTAAACAGCGTGGCGTAGGGAATCTGACGTCGCCACTGAAAGCAGCTTTCAATGCGCCAACACAGCCTTCAACATACGCTGTGAAGTGAGCAGGGCTGGATTCAGACCAGTTTGAGGCACACAGCAAAAGGTCTTTGTGCAGATATATGCACAGACTCTGTCACCCCTTTCCCTAGTGTTGGTGACGAGGAAAAAGCATTTGGGGACCTCTTTCTCTGTATTGTCTGAACTCTATACAACACACATACATGACTTTAATCCTCAGAAGGGAGAAACCCAGCAAAGTTATTTTCATTTGGAAAACAGGAAAAGAAGCAACCTGAAGGGTGAGACAGAGGCCGTGCCCGGGTGGGGGCTTATTCTTAGATCACCTGCCCACCGCCACCCTTGGCTTTTGTCTTCAGAGCATTTCTTCAGGCAGCAGATACTTGTATGTGGCGGGGAGGACGTCACCTTGGAATTCGCTCTCCCCAATGCCTCTGACAGCCCCACACCTCCCTGGCCCACCCGCCACCCACTCCGGGCGTGATCAAAGGCCAAAGTGAAAATGAGATCTGAAACTTCAGCCTGGAAAAGCGATGATGCGATGGTGCGCTGATGCCAGATAAGGAAGGATCACCGCTCACCAGCTGGGTGCCCCCCCACCCCGGCACCGCCTCTTCCCCCTCTGTCACCTCCCAGCCTGCAGCTCAGACCCTGTTTGCAGGAGGGCGGCAGCTGCCAGGGGCATGGCCCCAGGAACCCTCTCCCACCCTCTGTCCCACCCTCAGCAGGCTGAGGGGCCTGCTGGGGACCCCTCCCCTAAACTGGCCTGTGTTCCTTGGGATTCAGGCGGTGTCTCTAGAAGCATCTTTCACTCCTCTGATGGAGTTAGCAAGTTCCTGGAGAGAGTAACCCATTACCCTGGCTGGATGAACTGATCAGGTCAGCGTCTGATGGGCTGGGACCTGGGAAGCAGGTGGCGGCTCCTGGGGCAGGGAGCTCTGGGGGGCGAAAGGAATCCTAGGGAGTTAGGAGGGGAGCCATGAAGACAAACCACACAAAGCATCATGGGAAGATCACCAGCCCAGTTAGAGTCCCAGCGGTGCCCGGGGTTACCGTCTGCTTGAGGTTCAGGCACATGTGCTTGAGGCTCAGGCACCCCCCCTTTTACCTCTTCACACTCCTGTTCAAGATGCAACCTAGAGCCAGCCAGCTGGCTCTCCTGAGATAGGCCAGGCCCAGAGACATCAGCCTCTGGAAGCCACACAACCTCTCTGATCCTCCTTGTGAAATGGGAATGATAATAGCAACAGCTTCACCCCCAAATGGAGGGCATCCATTTAATGTATGCAGAGCTGCTGGTCATTGCTAAGGCCTCAGTTAATGACAGCTGTTACTATTGCTGTCGAACGTACAGAGGAAGAGCCAGGTGGCCTAGGAGAACCGTAGAACTTGTCTAGGACAGGGAGATTAGGGGCTGAGTAGTCACAGTATCACTCTGGCCCACCCAGTGGCTAGAGGAGGGGATGGGGACAGGAAGAGGAAGGGGAAGGGGAGGCAATGGGAGATGACAGAGATAAATATATGTCATGGTCTTGCCCCATCTGGGTCACTGGCTGCACCCCAGGAGCGATGACTCAGATGCTGAGAAGTCCCCACCCAGAGACTGGTCCCACAGGCTGCGGCTCAGCTCCATGGGCACAGCAGGCACGCGCTGGGGAGGCTGGAGGAGCAGTGCCCAGGGTTACCCATCTGCTTGGAGCTCAGGCACACCCTTTTTACCTCTTCACACCTCTGTTCTGGCTGCAACCTAGTGCAACCAGCTGGCTCTCCTGAGGCAGGGCAGGCCCAGAGACATCAAGGAATTTGCTGGGGCCACACGGCAAGGCCTGTGAGCTTTCATCCCATTCAAACCCAGAGACGGGAAGTCACTTGCCAAAGGCCACACAGCTTGGATGTGATGGGGCAGGGAAGCCCAAAGCTTGCCTGTAACAGCAGGATGCCCGGAGTCTGGCTGGAGCCTGGCACTGGCGTGAGCCTCAAGCCTTTTAATCCCCAGACCTGAGAGCTGGGAAGTGCCTTGGAAAAGCAACACTGTAGGCTGTTTGTCCTAGGGTGCGCAGAGGGGGCTTCTCAGAGGCTCCCGAGGACCAAAATCAGGGGGGATTTCTCACTCTCGGGAGTGAGAAATGGGCACTCCCACCCATCCATGTGCACTTGGGGACTGGTCTCAGTGCCCAGCCTCCACAGAGGACCCCTCTTCCACCAGGAACGCCTCCTCCTTGCACTCCCATTAAACCCAGATTCCCATTAAACCCCTGTTTTAAACTCTCTGGCCTCCTCCAGGAAGCCTCCCTGCCCCACTGTGCCTCCCTGAGCTGTCTTCCCTCTGCCCTGATGCCCTGGAATCAGCATCTCTGCCCTCTGTGTGGCTGGGTAACTTCTCCGGTCTTCTTTAGTCTTTTTCTTCTGTGTATGAGCACCATGTTTATTTATATTTTTCTTTTCTTTCTTTTTTGAGACAGAATCTTGCTCTGTTGCCCAGGCTGGAGTGCAATGGTATGACCTTGACTCACTGTAACCTCTGCCTCCTTGGTTCAAGTGATTCTCCTGCCTCAGCCTCCCTAGTAACTGAGACTACAGGTACCCACCAATACGCCTGGCTAATTGTTGTACTTTTAGTAGAAACAGAGTTTCGCCATGTTGGTCAGGCTGCTCTCAAACTCCTGACCTCAAGTGATCCACCTGCCTCATCCTCCCAAAGTGCTGGGACTACAGGCAGGAGCCACCGCACCTACCTCATCATGTTTATTTATTCATGGTTTATCATCATGCATGATGAGAGCTTAGAGCTAGGCTCTCAGCTCCCCAGGGGTGGTGACCATATCATTGTTTCCCACCCCCACTACCTAGGACAGGACTCTGGCCACAGTGGAGGGTCAGAAGGTTCCAGCACACTCAAGAATCACAGGTAAGAAGCACCCAAGGCCGCTTAGCTGTAAGTGAAACTGACTCTTGACTTCCTCACCTGATATACTAAGGGGTAATCCATTCTACAGAAAGTCTTTGCTTCAGAGAAGGATGCTCACAGGGGTTCTTTAAACAGTCAGGTCTCTTGGTACCTGCAAAATGGATTTCTTTACAGATTTCCAGCATGCCTGGCCTGCTTGGAGCGTCATGGGCTGGATCCACCGGCAAGCCCAGAAAGCCCACACACCTATCTGCCCTGTCCACCTCTTTTGTGTGGCATTCAAGGCCTTTCCCAACAGAGCCCCAGTCTGCCTTTCATAGCCGGGCATGAATCCAAGAGGGAGACACAGCAATACCAGTGTCGGCTGACACGAACAAGCTAATTTCAGACAGTGATAAATTGTATGAAGAAACAAAGTGAGGTTCTAGAGAGAGCCTGAGCTGATAGGACTCTGGCTTTCAGCAAAGCAAGTCATTCTCCCAGCCTGACCTGGCTGTCTCTCAGGACCAGCTCATCTGTTACTCATTCCTTCACTCATTCACTCACTCATTTACTCACTCATTCATTCAAATCATTCACTCACCCATTTACTCATTTCATTCAGTCATTCATTCAAATCATTCATTCACTCATTCACTCATTTACTCATTCATTCACTAATTCATTAATTCAAATCATTCATTCACTTATTCATGTACTCATTCACTGAGTACCCACCATGCCAGGTGCTGTCCTCCAACACCCTGGGGACCCTGGGGAAGACAAACCTGCTCGGAGTCCCAGTGAATCCAGGGAGACTGAGGCTAGGGCAGAGACGGAGCAGGGCAGGGAGTGGGGGGGCGCTGCATGGTATAGAACATTTCCACCCACTCTGATCAGTCATGCTTCCTAATTCAATAAGGTGAGAAGGAGCATAATTTGATCATATTTGTTTTGCATCACTGCAAAAACAGAAAATGAAGGGCTGCAGAACCGCACCAATTTACTTCATCCGACCTTGATTAAAAGAAAATTAATTGTCGCATCTCTCAGGATATCACAGGCAGCAGCCAATGGCTCTCCAGGATACCACAAAGAGAGGGAAAGGGAGCGAAAGATGCCCTGTGCCCTTTTCTCTAACCACTTCCAGCCTGCCTGGCACAGAGACAGCAGAGCTTCTGGGGGCTCGCACTGCAGAGGAGGCTGGCAGCGGATGGGAGATGGGACCCCTGAGCCCCTGAGCTCCACCCATTCTGGGTCGCATTTCCACCCACCACCCACTTCCCAGGAGGGTTCTGAAGGCTGGAGCCTGATCCCACAGCCCGATACAGCTTTGCAGAAGCCCTTGGGGGCTCCCCTCCCTTTCCAGGGCTGGCAGACGAGCTGTGGAGGAGCCCCAGGCAGATGCCCCCCAAAGATCCAGGTCCCCTCGAATTTGCTCTACCCCACCACTAGCTCCCCAGCCCCAGCTCCAAGAGAGAAGAAGGAGAGAAGGCGAGGGGTTGGCGCTGCCCGGGTGAGCCAGGGCGGGGGTGACGGTGGGGAAAGCAGCTCATGAAATCTTAATGCCCCCTTGCAGGTTGTTGATTTTTGTTTGTTTTTCTCTTTTTGCCAGAAGAGAAGACTCTTTCATTAGCCCAGACTGTCATTACCCAGCATTAAATTTTCATAGAGCGGGCGGGAGGCCGGGCAAGGGGAGGCAGGCAGGGGGGCAGGCTGGGGGCTCCCTGGGCTGGGCCTGCCGGGGGCTGAGACCAGCTCCCCTGGGCCCCTGTCTGCAGACAGCTAGGTCTCAATAAGAACTGCCCTTCTCCATAGCCCACTATGGGCTAAGCGTGACCCGCAGACCCACGCCTTTGTGATCCTCTTATGCTCCTATGGGGTGGGTTCTGTGATCACCCCATTTTACAGATGAGAAACTGAGGTTCAGGGAGCTTATGTCTCTTGCCCATCATGGCGGGAAGTGATGGCACCACTGACTCCCAGACCATACCCTTCTCACCAGCGCTGAGAGGCCAAGGCAGGCACAGGGGAGGTGGTGGGGCTGGAGGAGCAGGCAAGGCAGCCCCAAGCAGGCAGGAGTTTAGGGCCGATGGGGGTGCTCTACCCTGGGGAGCAGCAGGAGTCGGGACCCCCAGCCCCACGCGCGGGAGGCAAGTGGGCGGCTGCTCTCAGCCAGGCGCGAGAGGGTCTGCACCAGCAGGGCGTGCGACCCGCCAGGCAGGTGCCGGGCCCTCACAATGGTGCACCTGGCGTGGGCGCCAGGCCTGCCCATTCAGCCCGGAACAATCACGGCTCTGCAGCCGCCGGCCCAGCGGCCTCCAGGGGTGGGAGGACCGAGGGCGGCAGATGGGCCGCGGGTGTCAGGTTTCCAGAGGGGAGGGGGGAGGGGGCTGGCAGCGGGGGAGGGGAGGGGGAGGAATCAGACTCCTCCCCGCTCCCAGCCGCCCCTCCCAGCCTTGGGTTTGGGAGCAGAGTTGGGCAGACGGTCTGCCCACCACCACTGCCACCTAGAGCAGGCCAGAGGGGAACACGGACCCTAGGCCAGGGCTGGGCGGTGAGTGAGGGGCCTGCTGCGGGCTTCTCACAGGGCCGGTGACTCCTGCGCTCGCAGCAGCTGGCAGAGCCTTCTGGGCTTCAGTTTTCTTATCTGTGAAACGGGTGTCCATTCGCTCAATAAATACTGAGAATCTGTTCTGTGCCAGGCACGGCTCTGGGCACCAGAATAGCCACAGTGAGCAAACTCGAAGCAAACCCTTGCCTCGTTCACATCCTAGTGCAAGAGACAGACGAGAATCAAGATTAAGGAATGGGCCGGGTGTGCTGGCTCAAGCCTCTAATGCCAGCACTTTGAGAGGCCGGGGTGGGTGGATCGCTTGAGGTCAGGAGTTTGAGACCAGCCTGGCTAACATGGTGAAACCCTGTCTCTACTAAAAAATACATAAAAATTAGCCTGGCGTGGTGGTGGGCACCTGTAATCTCAGCTACTCGGGAGGCTGAGGCAGAAGAATATCTTGAACCCAAGAGATGGAGGTTGCAGTGAGCCGAGATCGCATCACTACACTCCAGCCTGGGCGACGGAGTGAGGTTCCATCTCAAAAACATAAAGATAGGCTGGGCGTGGTGGCTCTCCCCTGTAATCTCAGCACTTTGGAAGGCTGAGGCGGGTGGATCATGAGGTCAGGAGTTCAAGACCAGCCTGCCCAACACGGTAAAAACCCATCTCTACTAAAAATATAAAATTAGCCAAGCATAGTGGGGAGTGCCTGTAATCGCAGCTACTTGGGAGACTGAGGCAGGAGAATTGCTTGAACTTGGGAGGTAGAGGTTGCAGTGAGCCCAGATTGCACCACTGTACTCCTGCCTGGGTGACAGTATAAAACTCCATCTCAAAAAAAAAAAAAAAAAAAAAGATAAAAGAATGGCACACTTAATCGCTCAACTATGAGCAGCAGGGGGCACAGAGGGGGAGTGGGGCAAAAAGAGTTGCCCCCTGTGATAGGAGGTCCATTCCAGAAGGAGGTGGGGAGCAAGCCAGGCAAGTCTGGGGAAAAGCATTCCAGGCAGAAGGAGCAGCAGGTGGAAGAATAGTGTTCCTACCCTGTAGGGTTTACGTGGGGCTAGAGGAGGGGACGCAGGTGAAGCGCTTAGAGCCTGCGCCCCCCACATCATGGTCCCGATGTGAGGCAGTGACCCCAACTCCATGGTGGTTTGCACTTCTGTCCACCTCTGTAGCCCCTGAGTACCTGAGAGGTGGCATCATCATTCCTTTTGCACGCGAGAAGACAGACTTGAGAAGGGCGGGGGATAAATCAGGCTCCACGTGCTGGTGCTGTGCTCTCCGTCCGTGAGCAGAGGTGAGGAAGGGGTGCAGCCAGAACGGGATCCAGGCTGGGACTCACACCGGTGCTCTGTCCATCAGTACCAGACAGAGATTAGGATGGGAACACGGGAACAGATACTCCCCAGCCGGGGCACGCTCAGCCCGTCTCTGGCTGGACCTGGCTGGTGAGTAGATTGCCCCGAAGTCTGGAGACCTTCCTAGGGACCAAGGGCCTGTGGGGACAGAGACAGGAGGATCTGAGAAGGGATGGGGGAGAGTCCAATCCTCTTATGTTACCGAGGGGGAAACCAAGGCCCAGAGAAGGCCTTTGGAGAAGCTCCTGCTCATCCCTGGCCTTGGTGATTGCATCTGTGCAGTGGGGGCAGGGCTCTAATGGGTGTAACGTGCTGGCCACTGCAGGGGTGAAAGGCATCCCCCGTCCACGGAGGGGAGGGGCGGCTTTGGAGATGAAGTGGGCGGAGTCTCCCGAAGGGGTGGACACACACAGCCGCGTACACAGCAGGCAAGGCAGACAGGGAGCAAAGAGGCTGGAGCAGGTGGCTGCTTAGTCCTTAAGCTTCACTGCTACTGTCTCACTTATGGGGGGTGATTAGATGTCAAGAAGCCTGTAGGGGCCTGGCCCAGTCGCTCATGCCTGTAATCCTAGCACTTTGGGAGGCTGAGGTGGGAGGATCGCTTGAGCCCAGAAGGTCGAGGCTGCAATGATCTATGATTGCACCACTGCACTTCAGCCTGGGTGATAGAGTGATACCCTGTCTCAAAAAAAAAAAAGAAGAAGAAGAAGCAGTAGCTTGTGGGCTCTTCCCTAGACCAGGATGGGGGTAGCAGCTGGCAGGAGGTGGAACTCATGAACCTTGGACAGTCCTTGGCATTACCGAGATCTGGGTTTAAACCCAGGCTCTGACTCATCCTAGTGCCTGACCCCAGTCATTCATTTGACTTCCCCAGGCCTCGGTTTCCTCATCTATAAAATGGGGAGAATCATAGCAAGTGCCCTGGCTTTATGGGGTTGTTGGGATGGGGCTATACTCCAGGCCCCAGCCTAGCCTGGGCACAGGGTCGGAGCTGGAGGCAGGCACTGTGGCGGGTGCTCAATGCATCAAGAGGGAGCATCTTGCCTGCAGGAAAGGTCACAGGGAGGCAGCTGAGGCTTGAAGCGTTTAGAGGATGCACCTAAGCTCACACTGCTCATGAGAGAAAGAGCCAGGATTTGCACCCAGGTCTTCCTCCCTCCTGGGCTCTTCACAGCCTCTGGTGCACAGAGGTGGAAGGGAAGGCCAAGGGAAGTCAGTGGTGTGGATCAGGTGCACTGAGGCCGCTCCCAGGCCCCTCCCAGCCTCCCGCAAGGGCCCCCCACCGGCTGGTTCAGGGCCTGGCAGTGCCAGCCTTATTTCTGTTGATGGCACCAAAAGGTGGCAGATGAGGGCTGAGGGGACCTGGCTCCCCCTTCCAGTCACTCCCGAGTTGGCTGGGTTCCTTGCCTCCCGTCCCCCACTTGCTCTTCTAGGAACAAAGGCAGCGGGGCACATCCCCACTTCCTGGCAGTGCTGATTATCTAATTCTCTACCCCTCAATTACCGCTTCCTGAGGGAGGCATTACCCTGGGAGCAGCCACCTGCCTGGTCCGGAGGCTGTGGAGGGCGTTTGTGGTAGGGGGTCCCCATCCTTTAAGGAAGCCCACAGGGGACCAGGCTGGGCCCTGAGGACTGGCCCCTTCGGCAGCCTCCAGGAAATTCGCTCTCCACTGGGGTGCCCTGTGGCCCTGTCCCTGCACCCTTCAGCATCCTGACCTCTTGGCCCAGATGGGTCACGTGTCCACAGGCTCCCACATGGTCAAGGCCAAGCAAGGGCAGGCATGCGTGTGGGTGTACGTGAACCCTTGTGAGTGATTCATGCGTGTAAGCCAGTGTGCAAAGGTGTAAGCCCATATGAACGTAGAAAACGAGAATGTGGATGTGTATTTGTGACTGCGTGTCACAAATGGTGCATGCGTGCAAAGCTGAGAATGGTACGAGTCTGTGCACACGTGTGTGAGTCAGTAACGAAAATGACTGCATGAGTGTGTAGCTGTGTGTGGGTGTGAATAGGTTTGTGGGTATTTGTGCATGGGTAGGTGTGTTTTGGACTAAAAATGAGTGTGCAAGAGTGTGACTGAGTGTAAGTGTGAGTGTGGACAGGGCCAGCCGAGGCCAGAGCAGGGGAAGGGGACCTCCCCTCTCCCTAGCAGCTTAGAGAGGACTGGGGGCTAGTGGATGGCCCCAGCCAGCACTGCAAGGACCTCAGACCTCCAACCCATGTACAGCAGAGCTTGATCCGTCCTGTCAATGGGAAGGAAGTGCTCACCTAGGGCAGGTGGTCCAGTGGGCAGCAGATGCAAAAAGACTGAGTGGTGATTTGCATCTTTCATTTGCATATATTTTCATAGGTCCCACTGATTGGTTATTTGAAAGTCCCCAATTCTTGCCAACTCCTGTCTGCTTGCAATGGCCCTATGGGGTGAGAGTGGAGGTGGGAGAAGCACTGTTGGGTTCTGCTTGGCTGAGAGCTGAGGCCTGCCCCTGAGGGCTGAGGCTAATCCACAGGCCTGGTCTGGGTGGGACAGGGTGCTCGCTGAGAATCAGGCCTTTAGGGTTCTCAGTGGCACAGAGCAGGCAACAGTCCCCAGGCCTGGCCTAACACAGAAAGTGCTCGCCAGCTCTTTTGTCAATAGATGAGCAAAGTGTGGATGGGGCAAAGTGAGCGTCGGCTGCCCAGTCTGCTGAGATCTTCAGGTTGGGTCTTAGCGATGGGGTTCTCAGCCCTGCTGAGATGGCAACTGGTCCCCTGGGCCAGCGTGGCAGCCCTGGGGTGGATGTCGGGGAATATGAGAGGCTGCCGGTCAGATGCTGCCCAGCTTCATCTCCTGCCTTCCCACTCCACCTGGGGACCAGACGCTTGGCTGTGCATTTGTGGAAGCTCTGTTTCCACAGCCACCCAGAAGGCAGGCAGCAAGAGGTCGAGGAGTTCTCAAACAGGAGGAGAGAGCTGCTAGTCCCAGCAGAGGGCTGAGTGTGTGTGCATGTGTGTGCATGTGCCTGTGTGCACAAGCATGCCTGTTCAAAGGTGGACGTGCTCCGGTGGGGGTACCCGACAGTCTTGAATGCAGGGGAGAGGACGTGCATCTTGATGCAGATGTACGTGGATCTCTGTCGGTATGCACAGGTGTGCACCTGTGTGCTGTGTGTGCTTACTCGTGTGTCAGGGAAAATTGAAGTTTTCAGTGTGAAAAGCCTTCTATGACACCTTTTCATTTGCCTTTTTGCTAAATCACCTAACCTACCATTAGCGTGAACATCACAGCTTGACCACCATAGGGCTTTGGAAATGTCCTTTCTTCAGAAACACACCACACACATGTATGTGTAGACATGAACATCTATGTGACTGTATTCTTGAGTGTCTGCATATCTGTGTGGCCACATGTTATAAATATACGTGTACATGTACCTCCATGCTAACATTAACATCCATGGCTATTGCGTACACAGGGACACACATGTGTTCCCATGTACTGTTTGCCCCTGGGACTCCTGTGCAGGCTGTGTGCAGGCATGCATGGGGGATCTCCCACAGTAGGGCGGTCACTGGGAGTGGGCATGCGGAGGGTCCCGTGGGTCCTGTGTGCCCAGGGCTGTGTGTGAGTGCACGGGGTACGCTTGACTGTGCGCAGTAGGTGTGTGTACAGCACAGCATGTGTTTGCATATTGGGAGTTGGGGATGTTTAGTAATTAAATCCCTTTTCATCCTTCTGCACCTGTCTGCTTCTGAAAGCTGAGAGAACAGACGTCAAACGGGACAAGGGCTGGATTGAATACAGCCAATTCTGAAATATTTATTAGCTTGCGACTCCGCTCAATGGAGGAGAAGGAATGCCAGCTAATCCACCCAGCAGCGCTCACAGCAGGGGCATTTTTCAACAGGGACTTCTTATATTTCAACGTCTGCCCACTCTGTCCAAAACTGGGAGAGTTTTCATCCGGGTCCGTGCAGGGTTCTCCAGAACTCTGGTTAGGCACTCATGGGGCTGAAATCAAACTTGATCACTTGTTTCCAGGTTCTTGGAGTCCGGAAGGCCTCTCTTCCTCAGACAAAGATGGGTGAACCAGTAGGTCCTGTGGTGGCCTGTACCAGTCACCGCCTAGGGGACCCCTCCTGTGTCCCAGGGACCGTGTGCGGTCCTTTCCATACATCTTCTCATCTAAATCTTCACAAAAACCCAATGAGACAAATGCCGCGTATGACCCTATTTAATACACTAGGGAGCTAGGAAACTCAGAAGCATTCAACAAATGAGAAACAGAGGCTCAGAGTAATGACACCACTTGCCCGAAGTCATAAGCTACTTAGTGGTGGAGCCAGGATGTGGGTGCAGGGAATCAGTCCGTGCAAGCTCAAACTCCTACCTGCTCCAAGCTGCCTCCTAAGGACCTACTATGTATACTATGTGGATAAGAATTCTGGGGGTACATCTAAGATAACTGAGAAAGAGTGGGGTAGTCCACTGTGGCAGGAGGAGATGACTGTGCATTTGATGCCTCTTAGTCCCGCCCCATCCCACCCCACCCCCACACCTGCTCGTCACCAAGACTGCCCTTCTCTTCTTTTTTTTTTGAGACAGAGTCTTGCTCTGTTGCCCAGGCTGGAGTGCAGGGGTGCAATTGCGGCTCACTGCAATCTCTACCACCAAGATTCAAGTGCTTCTCCTGCTTCAGCCTCCTGAGTAGCTGGGATTACAAGGTTGTGCCATCACACCCAGCTAATTTTCGTATGTTTAGTAGAGATGGGATTTTGCTGTGTTGGCCAGGCTGGTCTCAAACTCCTGACCTCAAGTGATCTGCCTGCCTCAGCCTCCCAAAGGGCTGGGATTACAAGTATGAGCCACAGCGCCCGGACGAGCCTGCCCTTCTTATGAGTGCAGCTCAATTCCTCTAACTGCCCAGGCTGAAACCTTCAGAGGCTTCCTTTCCTTTCCTTTCTCTCAACCCCACATCCAACTCTTTAGCAAATCCTGGCGTCGCTCTTTTCAGAAGGTACCCAGGATGCAACCACTGCTCACCCTCCCCACTGATGCAGCCCCATCTGGGTCACCATCGTTTCTCCCTTGGGTGATTGCAATGGCCTCCTTATGTCACCTTACTTCCAATCTGGCCCCTGAGGACCAGAGTGAACCTTCTATAACCTAACTCAGATCATCCTACTTCTCTTCTCAAGACCCTTCAGTAACTCCTGTCTCACTCAGTGTAGAAGCCCAAGGCCCTGAGTTGACCGCAAAGCCCAGCCTTACTGATCTCATCTCTACTCTCCCCGCGGCTCACCCCTGTTACCCTGGCTGGGCTGTTCCTTCTAGAACACAGCAGGCATGGTCTCTTTTCAGGCCAGAAATCAAACCTGAGCACTTGTTTCTGGGCTCCTGGGGCCATGAAGGTTGCTCCTCTTCAGGCAGACACTGGAGAGCCAGTGGGTCACCATGGTGGTTTGTACTGGTCACTGCTTATGGGACCCTTGGAGACCCAGGCTGCATCCTCTGCCTGAGATCCCTTGTCCAGATCCCCATGCAGCTGGCTCCCTCTCCTCCCTCTGGCTCTGCTCAAATGCCACATTCTTGGAACCAACTTGTGGAAACAGTGAAAGCCCTTCACCTGGGGCCCACCATTCCACCATCCCTGTTCCATTTATGTATGTATGTATTTATTTATTTATTATTCATTCATTCATTCATTCATTTACTGAGACAGGGTCTCACTCTGTTGCCCAGGTAGGAGTGTAATGGCAAAATCATAGCTCATTGCAGCCTCAGCCTCCTGGGCTCAAGGGATTCTCCTGCCTCAACCTCCTGAGTAGCTAGAACTACAGCTAGAGCTATAGCTAGAACTGCAGGCATGCACCACCATGTCCAACTAGTTTTCTAAAACTTTTTCTGTAGAGACGAGGTCTCACTGTGTTACCCAGGCTGGTCTCAAACTCCTGGACTTAAGTGATCCTCTCACTTCAGGTTCCCAAAGCGCTGGGATTACAGATGTGAGGCACCATGCCTGGGCTTTATCCCGTTTTATTGTTCTCCATAGTTTATATTTCACATTCTAGACACTTGTGGATTTCATGCATTTTTACTATTCAACAAATATTTACTGAAAATTGGTGCCAGATGCTATTCTTTCATCACTGGTTTTCAGTAATTTGACCATGATGTGCCTGAATATAGTTTGTTTCAGTCTCCTTCGGCTTGGAGTTCACTGGGCTTCCTGAATCTGTGGGTTTACCATTTTCATCAAGTTTGGAAAAGCTTTAGCCATTATTTCTTCAAATATCCTTCCCATCTCCACCCTCTTCTGGAGCTCCAATTACATGTATGTTAGACCTCTTATGTTATCCCACAGGTCACTGAGGCTTTGATAAATTTTCTTCCCCACTGTATTTCACTTCAGATAGTTTCTATTGCTATGACTTTGAGGTCACTAATGTTTTCTTCCACAATGTCTCACTTGCTGTTAATTCTATCCATTGTATTTTTCAATTCGAATGGTGATTGTATTTTTCAACACTAGAAGGTTTTGAGTCTTTTTAGTATTTTTATTTCTCGCATCATGTTCGCGCTTTCCTCTATCTTCTTGAACATGAAGAGTGTATTAGTTGCAGTTGTTCTAAATGTCCTTGTCTGCTAACTCTACCATCTGTGACATTTCTGGGTCTAACTCTATTGATTTGTTTTTCTCCTGGTTAAGGGTCATATTTCCTCCTTTCTTTGCTTGACTGATAATTTTCATTGGCTGCTGGACATTTTTTAAATAAAAATAATTTTTTGAGACAAGGTCATGCTTTGTCGCCCAGGCTGGAGTGCAGTGGTGTAAACACAGCTCACTGCAGCCTCTTCTTCTCTGGCTCAAGCAATCCTCCCTGCTCAGCTCCTCAAGTAGTTGGGACTGCAGGTGCACACCACCACACCAATTACTTTTTGTATTTTTTATAGAGTCAGAATTTCACCATGTTGCCCAAGCTGGTCTGGAATTCTTGAGCTAAAGTGATTCACCTGCCTTGGCCTCTCAAAGTGCTGTGATCACAAGCATGAGCCACTACAGCCAGCTAAAATAAACTTTTAATTTTGGAATAGTTTTAGATTTATAGAAAAGTTGCAAAGATAGTACAGAGAGTTCCATTACATTCCACATCTGGTTTCCCCATCATTAACATTTCACATTGCTTTGATACATTTGTCAAAACTACAGGCCCAGAAGCCTGAGGTTACAGTGAGCTATGATCTCAGCTTATTGTGCCACTGCACTCCAGCCTGGGCAACAGAGCAAGACCTTGTCTCAACTAAAAACAGCAAACAAACAAACAAACAAACAAATTATGTAACTGACATTAACCCAGTACTGTTAACTAAACTCCAACTTTATTTGAGATTCACCAGTTTTCCCATTAATGATCTCTTTCTATTCCAGTATCTAATCCAGAATATTACATTGCATTTAATTGCCATGACTCCCTCTGGTCTATGACAATTTCTCAGTCTTTTTTTTTTTTCTTTTTTTAGACAGAGTCTCTCTCTCTCTGTTGCTCAAACTGGAGTGCAGTGACGCAATCACAGCTCACTGCAGCCTCAACCTCCCACCTCAGTCTCCCTAAATCTTCACAAAAGATTTTAGTCCTGGGACTACAGGTGCATGCCACTAATACACTTCAGGTGTGCCCAGCTAATTTTTTGCTTGTTTTTTTTGTAGTGACCAGGTCTCTCTATGTTGCCCAGTCTGGTCACGATCAGTCTCTTCTTGTTTTACGTGACCTTGACGATCTTGAGAAGCACTGTCAATGATTCTATAAAATGTCTCCAATCTGGGTTTGCCTGTTGTTTTTCTCATGAATAGATTGGAATTATGGGTTTGTGGAAAGAATATCACCACCAAAGTGAAACGCCCTTCTCATCACAGCATATTAGGACCTCACCAGTGAGGTTAACCCTCATCACTTGATTAAGATGCTATTGACCAGGTTTCTCCACTAGCAGTAGCAAAATTACTATTTTTCCCTTTCCCTGGTCCCTTCTTTGGAAGCAAGAAATGGAACCTCACACTCCAGGGGATGGAACCTCACACTCCAGGGGATGGAAACGAAGCTCCACTTCCCGTCGGGAGAGAATCTACACATATTATTGAGGGTTCTTCATAAGAAAGATTTATCTCTTCTCCCTCTTACAGTTATTCACAGTTATTCAACTGTGTATTTATATCAGCATGGACTCATGTACATGTATTTTATATTTTGGGTTATTACCCAATACTACACTATTTATTTTATTCTCCAAATTATTCCAGCTTTGGCCATCAGAAGGTCTTCAGGCTGGTTTCTGTGTCCCTTTGGCATGTCCCCTCCTGTTTTGTGAGCGCTTTCTTTTCTTCTTTTGACAAGGTCTCACTCTGTCTCCCAGGCTGGAGTGCAGTGGCATTATCACTGCTCAACGTAGCCTTGACCTCCTGGGTTCAAGTAATCCTCCCCGCTCAGCCTCCAGAGTAACTGGGATTATGGGTGCATGCCATCATGCCTGGCTAATTTTTGTATTTTTTGTAGAGACATGGTTTTGCCATGTTGCCCAGGCTGGTCTTGAACTGAGTTCAAGTGATTGGCCCACCTCAGCCTTCCTGTGAGCCACCATGCTTGACCATATAATCTGTTTTTCTTTGTTTTTGTTTTTGAAACAGGTTTCAATCTGTGTCCCTGGCTGTCATACAGTGGCACAATCACTGTTTACTACAACCTTAACCGCTGGGGCCCAAGTGATCCTCCCACCTCAGCCTCCCAAGTAACTGGGACCACAGGCACACACCACCATGCCTAATTATTTTTTTAATTAATTTATTTATTTTGGTAGAGACGGGATTTCATCATGTTGCCCAGGCTAGTCTTCAGCCCCTGAGCTCAGATGTTCAGCCTGCCTCAGCCTCCCAAAGTGCTAGGATTACAGGCATGAGCCACCATGCCTGGCCCGCTCTTTCTGGTACTACAAGATACTCTGCTTCATCTTGTATTTTTCCAGCTCAGGTCCTAGAATTCACCATTAATCCTTTTATAGAGAATGGCATTAGAAGCCAAGATCTGGCTGGGGGTGCTTGCTGCTACTAGGTTGCCAGTGCTGCTAGGCCATCTCAGCAGACATAACCCATGAATCCACACATGCCTGTTCTTTCTGTATCCTTCCATCTGTATTTATACTGAGCTAAGCATGGGTTTGCACTGATGTCTCCAGTTCTAACCCACAGAATCCATTCCAGGCTTCCCTCCTTGTTTTTCTGTAACATTCCTCTCCAACCACAAGAAATCTGCCTCCCACCAACCACCATCCATTTACTTATTGTTCAACTAGCATTTAAAGTTTTACATTGTTGGGTGCTGGATTTTGTTGTATTCCTTTAAATATTGCTGGCTTTGTTCTGGAACGCAGCTAAGTTATTTGGAATTGATTTGTTACTGTCACGGCTTGATTTTAAGCTTTGTTAGCATTAGCTCAGAGCAGCCTTAGTCTAGAGCGAGTTCAGCCCCACTACCAAGGCAATGCCCTTCTGAGGTCTCCATCCGATGCCCCATGGAGTACAGATCTCTTCACTCTGGCTGCAGAGAGAAGGAACCCCTCCTCAGATCACTGCACCATCTCTCCATGCACCTTCTTCCTCTTCAGTATTTGCTCCACAAAATCTAGTCATTCTACCTCCCAGAACCCCAAATTCCGTCTTCTCAACACAATGACTCTATTTTGCCTTTCTGTTTTCTTTCCCTGTGTTCCGGCCTGGTAATTCTCCAGGAGGTAAGCTAAGGCAATTGCAGGACTCATCTTCTTTCCCTTCCCTTCCCTTCCCTTCCCTTCCCTTCCCTTCCCTTCCCTTCCCTTCCCTTCCCTTCCCTTCCCTTCCCTTCCCTTCCCTCCCCTCCCCTCCCCTCCCCTCCCCTCCCCTCCCCTCCCCTCCCCTCCCCTCCCCTCCCCTCCCCTCCCCTCCCCTCCCCTCCCCTCCCCTCCCCTTCCTCCTTCCTTTCTTCCTTCCTTCTCTTTAATTTCTTCCTTCCTTCTCTCTTTCTTTGTTTCCCTCCTTCCCTCTCTCCCTCCCTCCCTCCCTCTCTCCTTCCTTCCTTCCTTCCTTCCTTCCTTCCTTCCTTCCTTCCTTCCTTCCTTCCTTCCCTCTTCTCTTTCTTCTTTTTTCTTTTCACAAGGTCTCACTCTGTCACCCGGGTTTGGAGTGCTCACTGCAGCTTCCACCTCCCAGGCTCAAGTGATTCTCCTGCCTCAGCCTCCTGAGTAGCTGAGACTACAGGCGCACGCCACCATGCCCAGCTAATTTTTTTATTTTTAGTAGAGACGGGGTTTCACCATGTTGTCCAGGCTGGTCTCGAACTCCTGGGCTCAAGTGAGCCACCCGCCTCAGCCTCCCAAAGTGCTGGGATTGCAGGTGTGAGCCTCCGTGCCCGGCCTTCTTAGTTTTCATTTTCTTAGAGCTCTCCATCCTGTGCTGCCTATTGCCCAATGTCTGAAAACCACCGATTCACAGATTCTGTCCATTTCTGGTCCTTATTTTTTAGGGTTGGAGGTCTTGCTGTGTTGCCCAGGCTGGACTCAAACTCCTGGGTTCAAGGGATTCTCCTACCTCAGCCTCCCAGGTAGTTAGAACTACAGACATGCGCAACCATGCCGAGCTGAGTTTTCTGGTACTTTAATGTGAGAAGGTAAATCTGGCCTTGTTACACCGTCATGTCTAGAGGCAGGAGTCCAAGCACTGTTTTAGATGCCTGGACACAATAGTAAATCAACTGACAAAAAGCCCTTGCCCATGAAGCTTGCGTTCTAATGCAGGGGTCAGGCACATTCTAACGCTGGCATCCACAGACTTCTACAAAAGGCCAGATGGCCAGGCACAGTGACTCATGTCTGTAATCCCAGCACGTTGGAAGGCTGAGGCAGGTGGATCATCTGAGGTCAGGAGTTCGAGACCAGCCTGGCCAACACGGTGAAATCCCATCTCTATTAAATATATAAAAACTTATAAAACTCCATCTCTATTAAATACAAAAATATTTAATAAATTAGTTGGGATTACAGGTAATCCCAACATAGTGAAATTGCATCTCTACTAAACACAAAAATACAAAAAATTAGTTGGGATTGCAGGTAATCTCAAATGCTTGCGAGGCTGAGGCAGGAGAATCGCTTGAACCGGGGAGGTGGAGATTGCAGTGAGCTGAGACCACGCCATTGCCCTCTAGCCTGGGCAAGAGTGAGACTCCATCTCAAAAAAAAAAAAAAAAAAAAAAAGCCAGATGGTACATATTTAGTCTTTGCAGGCCAAGAGGCAAAAGTGAGTTAAAACCACATCGCTGTGATTTGTAGTGTGCAAAGCCATGGGACTGCCACACACAGTCCCGGTCATGACTGCCCAACTCCACCATCCCAGTGTGAAAGTGACCATAGGCAGCCCGTAAATGAATGAGCATGGCCGTGTTCCAATAAAACTTTATGGATATTGGAATGTGGATTTCATATCATTTTCACGTATCACAAAGTACTATTCTTCTTTTGATGATTTTATAATTACTTAAAAATGCAAAAACTCTTCTGAGCTCTCCAGCCACACACACACACACACACATACACAGGCGGTGGGCCAGATGCAGCCGGCTGTGGTTTGCCAACCTCTGATCTAGTGGAAGGGACAGAAAATAATCAAGACAAGTAAGTTAAGTACGCCCAGGTGTGGTGGAGCATGCCTTTAATCCCAGCGCTTTGGGAGGCTGAGATGGGTGGATCACTTGAGCTCAAGAGTTCGAGACCAGCCTGGGCAATGTGGTGAAACCCCATCTCTACAAAAAATACAAAAATTAGCCAGGTGCGGTGGTACATGGCTACAGTTCCAGCTACGTGCAGTGAGCCAAGATCATACCACTGTACTCTAGCCTGGGTGACAGAGCAAGGCTCTGTCTTAAAAAAAAAGAAAAGAAAGAAGTTAAGTATGTGGTATGTTAGATAATAAAAGGTGTCAAGGAGACAGAAAAAGAAAAGCAAGGAAAGGAGAAAACTTAGACAAGGTACCCAGGGAGCATCTCGCTGAGAAGGTGACTTGTGTCAAAACCAGAAGGAGGCATGCAGACGAGCTCTATGCTTACAGCATGCGAGAGCCTTGTTAGCTATGGGGCTTGTGTCCATTGCCCTGACCAGGCCGAGCTCCCCAAGAACAGGGACTTTTTGTCTGTGTCCTAAGCCCCTGAAACACTGCTTGGCCTCAGTGATCGGATCTGTGCAATGGGGAGAGGGGCCTGCTGGTGGGCTGAGCCAGGCTGTGTTTCAGGGCGTGCTGTAAACCCCATGGCTCAGAGTGGGTGTTTGGTTAGAAAAAAAGCTATGTATTTCTGGATGGACCCAATGAATCCCTGGGCAGGGGATGCCCGGCAGAGCAGGGCTAGAATCCCAGCTCAGCCGCTTTTGTGCTGTGGCACCCGGGAGAGTTCCATGACCTCTCTGAGCCCCATGACCTCTCTGAGCCTGTTTCCTCACTGGTGAAGTGTAGTCTCCCCCACCCCGGGGCTGCAGGGTTTATGAGATGGCTTATGGGATGTGCCTCTCTCCACCGGACGCTCTGTAACATTTTACCGAAAAGAGTCTGAGGGGCTGCCGAGGACGAGGACCTCCTCTCATTTCACCATAGGGAAGTGGACAGTGGGAGGAGCACTTCTGCAGGAGTCCAGAGCCCCGATTTCCAGATCTGGCTGCATCACTGAGTCCTCTGAAGCCCTGGGCAGGTGATGCCCTTGGCCTGGGCAGCCATCCCTAAGAGAAGGAAAATGAACAAGGCAAGCCCTGCCATTGCCCCCAGAGGACAGCCCCGGCCACAGCACAGGGAGGGGGACACTGCGTCACCAAGCCTCGGCCTTAACCAGTGTGCTGACCTCCTGTCCCTCAGCCAGCCCTGGCCCCCTGGAAAGGGCTGGCAGTGGGGAAACCTGGGTTTGAATCTTACCATTGCCACCTCCTGGCCAAGTGATCCCAGATTGTCAGAATCAGAGGCTGATGCTGCCCGCGGACAGGGACCCTCCTCTCTCTTGTCATACAGCCTAACGTCACCTTCCTTGTCTCCATCCCTCATGGAAACCCAGGTCATTGTCACAGCACCTGGTCTTACTGCCCTCTGGGGCTTATCACTGCCTGATTCCCCTTCCTCCTTGTCTCCTGTCTGTAACCTCCACAGAGACTGTAACTCTATGAAGGAAGGCAGCGCCTATGTGGTTCCCATTCGTCCACACCTCCCGCCCTGGAACGGTTAGGCAGGTTATAGGTGCTCAGGGAATATTGTTAAACATATGAAGCCAAGACCCCTTGGCCACTGTTCAGTCCAGCACCCCCGTCCCCTACTATTACGAAGATGGGGGTAGGGCTGAGGACCACATGGGGGAGGGACTTGATGACGGTCGCACAGAGGGTTTGAGGCAAAGCAGAGCCTCAACTTTGGGCTGAATTCCCTACTGCACATGGCTCCTCTTTGAGCCTTAGTTTCCAAGTCAGGACAATAGGGAGAGGGTCCCTCCTTGTGGTGGCTGCCAGGGGGCACGAGAGCACAGCAGTGAGTTCTGATGAACTGAAGCTGGGAAGCGATGGGGACACCTCTTCAGAGCTACCGGGCTCGCCAATGTGAGGGTGCCTGGGCCCCAGAGGGCCCATTCTGCCAGAACAAAGCACTTAGCCAGTGCCTGGCACAGGCAGGGGCACCAGTGCACTTACTCTTTTTTTTTTTTTTTTTTTTTTTTTGCCGCCCAAGCTGGAGTGCACTGCTGCAATCTCAGCTCACTGCAACCTCCACCTTTTAGGTTCAAGTGATTCTCCTGCCTCAGCCTCCGAGTAGCTGAGATTACAGGTGTGCACCACCATGCCCAGCTAATTTTTGTATTTTTAGTAGAGATGGGGTTTTGCCATGTTGGCCAGGCTGGTCTTGAACTCCTGACCTCAAGTGATCTGTCTGCCTTGGCTCCCAAAGTGCTGGGATTACAGGTCTGAGTAATAATGGTAAGTGCCGGGCCCCTGGGTCTACTGAGGTCCCACCACAGTACAGCAATTCAGGTGAAGGAGCTTCGTCCTTTGTGACACGGCACGGGACCAAGTGTGAGGGCTCAGTTTTATTGTTCTTACCGCTTGCATTGCAACTACTCCGAGAATGTGGGTTCCCCAGACTTCCTTCCACAGGGTGTAAAGTGCTTTCCCATCCTCCTCACAGACAGGTCCCAGGGCTAGGACAGCAGGGAGAACATTAATCTGATTACCCAGGACCTGGAAGGCGGGGCAAGGGGTCTAAGGGATCGCTGCCAGTGACTTTGCTACTCCAGCCCCCACCACCCACGGAGCCAGAAGCACTTCCCCACCTGCTGCCTGGGTCTGTTGGCCAAAACCTGGCCCAAGTCCCCCAGAGCTTGGCTGTCTCTTCTATCTTTGGGGGAGTCCCCAGCCCCTGGCGGGGGAGAAACAAGTCAAGGGCAGACAAGGCTAGTTAGGGTCTGATGTCGTTAAATTCCTGGTGCCCAGTCAGCCATTAGCCAGTCTTTAGGGACAGACAGAGCTTTTTTTTTTTTTTTTGAAATGGAGTATCGCTCTTGTCACCCAGGCTGGAGTGCAATGATGTGATCTTGGCTCACTGCAACCTCTGCCTTCTGGGTTCAAGCGATTCTCCAGCCTCAGCCTCCCGGGTAGCTGGGATTACAGGTGTGCACCACTACACCTGGGTGGTGGGGGCCGGAGCAGCAAGGTCACTGGCAGCAATCCCTTTTGTATTTTTTCACCATGTTTGCCAAGCTGGTCTCAAACTCTCAAACTCAGGTGATCCACCTGCCTCGGCCTCTCAAAGTGCTGGGATGACAGCTGTGAGCCACAGCACCCGGCCCAGAAGGGCATTTAAAGGGGCCTCAAGCCCTCCCCCAGCCAGCCCTAAGCTGGCAGCTGAGCCCAGCCTGCACACATTCTATCCTGTCTCCTGAGGCCCAGCCTGTGCCCACTCGTGAGCTGAGCAGGGTTCACCGACACTGGGTGGCCCAGGGTCAGTAACAGAGCCATGAGTCAGCTAGTGACCTCAATAATCAACAAATCTGGCAATTTCAGAGTCTGTGCCAGGCATGTGGGGCCCAAAGCAAGCACAGAGCATTTTTGGCAAAGCAGAACCCCAGCTTCGGGCTTGGACTCCAAACATGACACCCTCGCCAGCCTCCCTTTACTGACACAATTAGTCTAGTTGTGGAGTGAGGCAGGCGATAGACTCCTGCAACAGAGCGTGGTCATCGTGGATACCAGGGATGCCAGGGAGCCCCAGAGGAGGTGGGGCAGCCTCATCTGAGGCCATTCAGGGAAGCTTCTAGGAGAAGGCCACTGAGCTGGCTGGAAGGACAAACAGAGTAACGAAAGGTAAGAAAAGGAGAAAGGGGATCCCAGACGAAGGTGGTTCCTCATCAGTAAAGTGAATAACACCCCCCTCTCAAAGGGTTGCTGTGAGTTTTAAAAGAGAAGGAGGGAAAAGTTCTTCCGACACTGAATCGTAGAACGTATGGGAGGAATTATTCTTCAGGTTCTTATTAAGATGGATGGGGGTCCTTGGGCCCCAGGTCCCTGTCTCAGACCCTGAGACTGACCCCAGGACCCACCCTGCTGTGACTGATGTCCACCTGGAGAGTCCAGGCCCTGTGGGAGGCCTCTAGGTCATGAGGCTGCCCTCACACCATGCCAGCTACTTGGCAAAAGACAACTGGCCTGACACCTGTGGACAGACTTGGGCCTGAGCCCCGTGACCTAACTGGCCTCCACTTTGTCCAGCACTTGATCCTTCAGGAGAAAGGCCTTTTTGCTTCTTCCTTGTTTCCCTTTTCACCTAGATTCTCACCCTGGGCATTCAGAACTGAATTGAGACATTGACTAGTATCTCCTACCTTCCCACCTTGGGCTACACTGACGGAAACTCTTTTTTTAGTTGCATTCAGCCGCCACCATGACAATCACCACCACCACCACCACGTTGCTCACTGAGAGCACCACGGGCGCTGCACTGCCATCACCAGCCTCACCGGCCCCCCTCCACTGGCATCAGCACTAACACCATGAGCACCGTCATCACCACAACCGTGATCTCCACCACTGCGACCATCACCATCACACCCATCACCAACAACAGCAACATCATGATCACCACTATGATGAGCATCACGACCATCAGCATCATCACCACCACTGACAACCTCACTCCACACCACAGGCATGCCCACTACCACCATGAGCAGCACTGCAACCACCCCGTGATCACCAACATCACAATCACCACCATGATTACCACCATCACACCCATTACTACCACCACTACTGCCATCACTACCATCACTACTACCACCAACATTGCCATCACCATTACTATGACAACCATCACTATCGTCACCACCACCATCATCATCACCACTGCCCTGATCACCATCATTATCAGCCTGACCATCACTAGCCTCACCACAGGCACCAACACCACCACTGTGACCATCATCATCACCACCCCCATCACCACTATCACCACCACCACCATCATCACCACCCCCATCACCACCACCATCACTCACCATCACTACCACCATCACCATCATCACCACCACCATCACTACCCCCATCACCACCCCATCACCACCACCATCACCACCACATTACCACCCCCATCACCACCATCATCACCACCACCATCACCACCATCATCACCACCCCATCACCACCACCATCACTACCACCATCACCACCCCCATTACCACCACCATCACCACCACCATCACCACCATCACTACCACCATCACCACCATCACCACCATCATCACCACCCCATCACCACCATCATCACCACCACCATCACCACCATCATCACCAACCCCATCACCACCACCATCACCACCACCATCACCACCCACATCACCACCCCCATCACCATCATCATCACCACCACCATCACCACCATCACTATCACCATCACCACCACCACCACCATCACCACCATCATCACCACCCCCATCACCACCATCATCACCATCACCATCACCACCATCATCACCACCCCATCACCACCACCATCACCACCCCTATCACCATCACCATCACCACCCCCATCACCACCATCATCACCATCCCCATCACCACCATCATCACCATCCCCATCACCACCACCACCACCACATCACCACCCCCATCACCACCATCATCACCATCCCCATCACCACCACAATCACCACATCCCCATCACCACCATCACCACCACATCACCACCCCATCACCACCATCATCACCACCACCATCACTACCACCATCACCACCCCCATTACCACCACCATCACCACCATCATCACCACCATCACCATCCCCATCACCACCATCACCACCACATCACCATCCCCATCACCACCATCATCACCACCATCATCACCACCCCCATCACCACCACCATCACTACCACCATCACAACCATCATCACCACCCCCAACACCACCACCATCACTACCACCATCACCACCATCATCACCACCCCCATCACCACCACCATCACCACCCCCATTACCACCACCATCACCACCATCATCACCACCATCACCATCCCCATCACCACCATCACCACCACATCACCATCCCCATCACCACCACCATCACTACCACCATCACCACCCCCATTACCACCACCATCACCACCATCATCACCACCATCACCATCCCCATCACCACCATCATCACCACCACCATCACCATCACCATCACCACCCCATCACCACCACCATCACCACCCCATAACCATCACCATCACCACCCCCATCACCACCATCACCACCCCATCACCATCCCCATCACCACCATCACCACCACATCACCACCCCCATCACCACCATCATCACCATCCCCATCACCACCACCATCACCATCCCCATCACCACCACCATCACCATCCCCATCACCACCATCACCACCACATCACCACCCCCATCACCACCACCATCACCACCACCATCCCCATCACCACCACCATCACCATCCCCATCACCACCATCACCACCACCATCACCATCCCCATCACCACCATCACCACCACATCACCCTCCCATTCTTCCTCATCTTTCTCAGTCATCAACATCACCACCTTCATCACCCTTCAACACCATCTTGTCCTCTTACATGACCAATATGAAAGGACCTTTATAGTTTATTTTCCCCTGGGGGCCAGTTATCATGAGGAAGATCCCTGCTCTCTGGGATTTCTGATCGAATGACCACCACTGTTACCATCATAATCCCCACTACTACTAACTATCCTGATCAACATCCACATGACCATCTGCCACTATTGTGGGGTCCTAATTAGGGGAAAGGAGTCAGGCTGGTGGGAGCAGGGGAAAGCAGAAAGAAAAAACAGATAAGCTCTAAGTCTGCCTTTCTTCATGGTCCAGGACATGTAGCCCTCCTCAGCCCAACTTCTCACCAGACACCTGCAAGTTAGCTCACTGCAACCGTGGCATTATCAAGTACTGCACAAAGTCCTCTTCAGCACACAGCACAAGTACCATCCTATAAAATCCCCAGCAGGCTGGGCACAGT
This sequence comes from Callithrix jacchus, assembly GCF_049354715.1. Lineage (NCBI taxonomy): Eukaryota > Metazoa > Chordata > Mammalia > Primates > Cebidae > Callithrix > Callithrix jacchus. The sequence continues at coordinate 48,737,689 of NC_133508.1, forward strand.
GGCTTATGCCTATAATCCCACCACTTTGGGAGGCTGAGGCAGGTGGATATCCTGAGGTCAGGAGTTCGGGACCAACCTGGCCAACATGGTGAAACCCTGCCTCTACTAAAAGTACAAAACTTAGCTGGGCGTGATGGCAGGTGCAGTAATCTCAGCTACTCAGGAGGCTGAAACAGGATAATCTATTGAACCCAGGAGATGGAGGTTGCAGTGAGCCGAGATCATGCCATTGCACTCCAGCCTGGGCAACAAGAGCGAGACTTCATTTAAAAAAAAAAAAAAAATCCCCAGCGAGCTTTGTCTCCTTGCAGTCAGCTCCTCTGTATTAGTTTGTTCTCAAACTGCTATAAAGAAATACCTGAAATGGGTAATTTATAAAGGAAAGAGGTGTAATTGACTCACGTTCCACGTGGCTGAAGCGGCCTCAGGAAACTTACAGTTGTGGCAGAAGGAGAAGCAGGCAGCTTCTTCCCAAGACGTCAGGAGAGAGCCAAGTGAATGAAGGAGGAACTTCCAAATACTTATAAAATCATGAGATCTTCCTTCTGAGCACTCACTCACTATCATGAGAACAGAGTGGGGGAAACTGCCCCATGATGCAATCACCTCCCACCAGGGATCCCCCTCAACACCTGGGGATTACAATTCAAGATGAGATTTGGGTGGGGACACAAAGCCTAACCATGTTATCCTCCCTTGCTGGTCTGCCCACTGCACCCTTGCAACATATTTGCATAACTTCTCTAATATATCTGCCTTTCTTTACCTACAATTGTCTTGGCAAAGTCTTCTTACCACCCTTGTGATACCAGCCTCAGATAGTCACTGCTCACCTGAGACAACTACCATCTTCAATTCCATCATCACCACCATCATCATCACCCTCCCATTCTTCCTCATCTTTCTCAGTCATCAACATCACCACCTTCATCACCCTTCAACACCATCTTGTCCTCTTACATGACCAATATGAAAGGACCTTTATAGTTTATTTTCCCCTGGGGGCCAGTTATCATGAGGAAGATCCCTGCTCTCTGGGATTTCTGATTGAAGATGAGCACTGCTGATGGGATAGGGATGGGGATGGCAGAACTCTGAAGTCCTTCCTTACCTACCGCTCCGGCAGGATGATTGTAATTCCCCACAGACTGTTTGCCTCTGTGCTCTGCCCCATCAGTTTCCTTGGCCTGGAATGTGCTTCCCCTCATCACCTCCGTAGTGATGACTGAACTCAAGAGTCGGCCCTCCCAGGAAGGGTTTCGACCCCCAAGTCTGGGCTGAAAGCCCTTTGTCAGGAGCCAGGGCACCTGCGGTTCACATGTCTTGCTACTTGTCTGTCTGTCCCACTAGAGGGTGAGCTCCTTGGGGGCAGGGCTGGGTTTCCTTTGCCTTTCTATCCCTGGCAGTGCCTGACTCAGTGGAGGAGCTCAAGAAATATTTGTTGAACAAATGAATGCTTGTTAAATAAATGTGTATGAAATGTCGCAAATCATGAATCTGAGAGCTTTTGGCAGGGAAGAAGAGACAGAAAGCCTCTGCTCACCAGGGTGGAGCCAAGGTCGGCAGGCAGTGGGAAACTGACTGTGGAGGGGAATGGGGTTGGGGGCTTGAGAAGGCCTCTCTTGGGAGGGGAGGTCTTACTCAGATACACTCTGAGGCCAAGGAACCCTCTCAGTCTGTAGCCTCTGGGGTGGAGTGTTTGGGAGAAGCGGGGTCAGGGGTCTACTGCCCTCCAGGCTGGCACTCTCCCCTGGACCCCCCAGCCTGGGGGAGGAGAAGGAAGAGAGTCAGCCCCCTCACTGTCGAGTGCACGGTGGCCTCCACTCGACCCCTTTAAGACAGCCTGGGCGGCTTCCCTTTGCTTGTTGAAACTGTTCAGTTTTCGGACAGGACAGGGGAGGGGGGCGGGGGGGAGGTCACACCTGTTGTGGAACTTGAGAGAAGGCTTATTTATAAATGTTCAGGGCTCGGGATTCTTGCGGAGCTGATGTCCGGAGGGGAAGGTCACCAAAATGCTTGTTTATAAAAGCAACAGCAACTGGGAACACCATAAACGGGCTACACGATGAAATTAACAAGCCATCTGAGGCGGGGCATGGCGGGGCACAGCAGGGCCTCTGCTGGCCAACGCGCTGCTGCCGGGCAGAGCCCCAGGCCTGCCTCCAAGCCAGGGCCCTCCCCGGCCCCAGCCACCACCCTGCCTGCCCCCCAAACGCCAGCCCAGCTCCAGTGACACCCCCACCCCACGCCAGCCCTTGCCCCATCCCCACCCAGGGACACTCGGTTCACACAGCAGCTCCTCCAGGGCACAGTATTTGCTGTACTACCCCAGCACGAGCTGGTCCTTCATCACCCCCGAGGTGGACATTTCTGCTGGGGCCCTCACTGCCACTCAAATCCCCCTAAATGTACCAGGATGGTGCCAGATTGGGAGTGTATTTTTTTTTATAGCTCTCAATGGCAGACTCGGGCCTCCAGCCTGCCCAGGAGGGGGCCCAGGGCCCTGTGGAAGTGTCAGAGAGCGGACATTTCCCCCTGCTCACCCTCTCCTGGGACTCTCTGTCTGATTCCCAGTTTCAGGAAAGCTGTATTTTCCTTCGGTGACTGATGGCTGAACAGGTGGCTTCTGGGTTAGAGAGTGTCAAGTGAACAGCGGCAAGAAGAAGCGGCCTGCCATGGCTCACTTTCACTGCCCGCCTGGCCCTGGGCTGCTGACAGCTCGCTGGCCTCCCCTACTGAGGGCGTGTGTCTGGCCGCCCCTTACCAGACACCACCCCAGCCCTGCAGCCCACCAGGCAGGGCTGCCTGCACACAAAGTCCTGACAGCTGAGGGGGAACTGGGCCCTGCTCTCTTCCACGCGCCACCCACGTGATCACAGACACATGCATTCAGTCACATGAGGAAGCTGCTCCTTCTCCTGATGGAAAGGGCCTGCACCCCACTTTCCAATTTTCCATCCAATTCACCTAACAACTCTGAGCCTAGCAGCGTGTCCTGTGCAGGAACTGTCCCAGAGCTGACACGAAGGGACACGCCAGATTCCAGTTGCCTCCACCTCCTGCGTTCCCATCCCAGGGCGGAGGCTCCTGGCCTGCCATCCTGCTTCTGTGCTTCAATATCCCTCTGTGTGTCTCTGTCTCTGAGAGACTCTCTTATCATCTCTTTCCCTCCCATTTTCTCCTTTCTCTTTGCTCTCTGTCTCCGTCTCTCTCTCCATCTTTTGTTAGATAAATTGCTACCTCTTTCTGTCTCTTTCTTTCTCTTCATCTGCTTCCTGCCTTGGTGTCTACCTCTTTCTGTCTCTCCCCTCCTTGACTCTCTTCCTTGCTCTTCGGCTCTGTCTCTGTCACAGACAACCCCCCCCCCCGGCCCCCAGCACATGGCCTCCGTCACTGGAAGTCCCAACACCTGGCATCAGCGTGATCAGATCTATTTTCTCCCTCAGCCGCACTGCTCAGAATTTCTGAGAGGAGCTCCTGGTTTCAGCCTGGCCCTCACTCTGGGCCTGGTGGGTGGCATGGGCCCATGGAGAACCCACACTGGGGACACAGACTGGACCAGCTCGAGACTTCCTGGCATGAGACAGAGCCGACTGCCAGCCTCTTGCTTCTCCTTGGCACTGGAGCCAGTGAGGCCATGGGGTTGAGATCTGGGTGACCTGGTGCTAAGTGGGCCACAGCAGTGGTACCAGGGCTGTAGGAGGGGGCATCACCAAAGTTTCTTCATCATCATCCTCGGCCACTATAATTCACTCTCCAGGAGGACGAGGCCCCTCAAAACCAGCAGAAAACGCCAGGTTCTGGCTCCCTGGTCAAGGGGAAGGGGTGTAACTCTGATAAGACCCTTAGAAGGAATAGCTGAGCTGTCCCAGGGCAGCTGCCAGGCGGTGGTGGGCCTCAGGTGCCTGACGCAGCCTAGTACAGCTCAACAGGGAAGTGCCTGGGAGAGGACACTGGGGACAGCGGCCTGGAAAGCACCCTCCATCCCATACCCATGCCCTGGGGCCATCACAGCTCCCCATCAGCCCTGAATCCATAGGGAGGCAGGAAAGCTCCATGCCAGAGACAGGATGGGCATTCGACCCTGGGGAGGGCGGGGCTGGCAAGTGGCAGGCATCATTCCTGAGGTCCAAGACAGAGGTAAGGTGGGTCCAGGAGACCACCCCTGCCTGAATTCTAATCCACATGCCCTAGCCCCTCACTTTTCTGTGTGGACATAAATCAATCACGTAATCACTGGGAACATTTGTGTTGAGCACCTACTAAGTACAAGGCCTTTTTCAGGCCCCCTAATAAACCCACAGTCTGGAGAGAGGTGCAGACAATAAGCAAGACAAAAACTATCTCATCACAAGCTGGAATTAGTGAAAGAGGCAGGAGCATGAGGCAGGGCGAAGGGAGCGGGAGAGGGAGAAGGAGACTCCTCGGATGGGAGGTGGCAGAAGATGACTCCGAGGAAGGGACATTGGTGCCTCAAGACCCTCCCTCCATCCTGGAAGCATTTCCCCTCCAGTAGGAAGCCAGAAGTCCCACACCCCAGCCCATCGGATTGTGCGCAGACCCACCTTGGTTCAATAGTCATAAAAACTTCAGCCATCGTGACTCGCTGAAGACCTATCTGTACCAACTGCTCTGAAATTTGCTTCTGTGTATTATCACTTTTAAAGCACAGAACAAGTTAGAGGCAGGTTCGAGTAAAAAAGACTTCTGGCTGGGCACAGTGGCTCATGCCTATAATCCCAGCACTTTGGGAGGCTGAGGTGGGTGGATCACCTGAGGTCAGGAGTTCAAGACCAGCCTGACCAACATGGTGAAACCCCATCTGTATTAAAAATGCAAAAGCTAACTGGGCATGGTGGTGTGCACCTATAATCCCAGCTACTCGAGAGGCTGAGGCAGGAGAACTGTTTGAACCCAGGAGGCAGAGGTTGCAGTGAGCCAAGATTGCACCATTGCACTCCAGCCTGGGCAACAGAGCAAGACTTCATCTTAAAAAAAGAAAAAAACCTTTGGCCAGTCACAGCGGCTCAAGCCTATAATCCTAGCACTTTGAGAGGCCGAGATGGGTGAATGGCTTGAGTCCAGGAATTCAACACTAGCCTGGGCAACATAGTGAAATCCTGTCTCTGCAAAAATTACCGAAAGAAAGGCTGGGCATGGTGGCTCACACCTGTAATCCCAGCACTTTGGGAGGCCGAGGCAGGCAGATCACCTGAGGTTGGGAGCTCAAGACCAGCCTGACCAACACAGTGAAACCCTGTTTCTACTAAAAATACAAAATTAGCCAAGCATGGTGGTGCACACCTCTAATCCCAGCTACTCGAGAGGCCGAGTCAGGAGAATCGCTTGAATCCAGGAGGCAGAGGTTGCTGTGAGCCAAGATTGCGCCATTGCACTCCAGCCTGGGCAACAAGAATAAAACTCCGCCTCAAAAACAAAACAAAACAAAAAATGCCGGATGTGGTGGTGCTCATCTGTGCTCTTAGCCACTTGGAGGGTGAGGTGGATCGCCTGAGCCCAGGAAGGGGAGGCTGCAGTGAGCGGAGATCGCTCCACTGCACTCCAGCCCGGGCAACGGAGCAAGACCCTGTCAAAAAAAAGACAAGACTTAAAGATGAGGAAACTGAGGCTCAGAGAGGTTCGGGGCTTGTTTGATGTCACACGCTTGTAGGAGGCAGGACCAGGATCTGAGTGCCCAGTGCAAAGTCCCTGCTCCCCGCTTCTCCTTCTCTTTGAGAGCTATCTCTGGCCCCAGAAAAGAGGGGAGCAGCGTGCACTCTAGGGTGGGACAGCAGGAATTGGAGGAGGAAGGGGGTTTTTCAAGCCCTTTCCAGGGCATCTATCTCCAGTCAAGCCCCTAGGCTGGGACTCCCAGCCCCTCTCATCTTCTCTCCTGTGGACTGTGGATCACACGATCCCTCAGTGCCACCATCTGACTTGTAATACCAGTGCCCCAAACCCAGCCCAGACTCCCCCACCCTCAGGCACTCTGTGTACGGAGCGAGGCCCCGTCCTGGTTCCCCTGCTGCCATTGTCTTCTCCAGACAACCATTAGCATTGTGCAATGCAATTACCCTTCAGCTCTCCTGGCCCGGGACTGACACGGAGGTCCCCATCCCCAGTGATTTTGGGGGAAGGGGGGTTATTACAACTCACAAAACCTTAAATTAAGAATGAATAAGAGAAGCATTGCATGCCACTTCTGAAAGGCTGCCAGCCCAGGCTGGTGTGGGTGACGGGTGCATTATACTCTGTGCCGATGGAGGAGCTGATGGATGTGTGAGGGGACGGAATAGCAGCTGGTACCTGTCCGCACCAGGCCCAGTGCTTTTCCAAAGCGGCTGGGTGTGGAGTGTTAACCCCTGGCTATCCCCTTATGGCTATAGGCTTTGCAAAAGGCAGAAGTGGAACTTGATCTGGATTCGGGTGGGGAGGGTGGGTGTGATCAGAGAGCCTCCCTGGAGAAGTCAAAACAGAGCTTGCAGGTTGCAGAGGAGTAAACCCTTAGACCCCCAGGTACAGAGCAAGAGGGCAGAGGTCTGAGCAGAGAGACCAGGGTGTGCGAAGGTCCTGGAGTGGAAAGTCATGGCAAATGGCAGGTGAAGAGCTGGAAAGGTGTGACCCTGGGGAAGTGGGCTGGAGTCACTCTCTGGCGAGCCTTCTTGTCCAGCGTCTGGATTCAGGATTTGGTCCTAGGAACAGCAAGGGGAGGAGTGTGCAAAGTGACTGTGCTGTGTTGAAACAAGGTCCTCTGGCCACAGCACAGGGAGCAGACTGGAGCTGGCAGGGGCTCTGTGAACACTCCAGGCAGCCCCTGCGGTGGGCTGGGAGAGAAAGTGCCAGCCTAGGCAAGAGGTACTCGGGCAAAGGAGAGAAGCAGGCAGACCAGAGGGTCAATTACGGGAGGATCGATCAGCCGTGGTGATGGTCGGGGGGAGGAGAAGGGGTGGAGGCAGGGACAAAAGCCGGATTTGGGCCAAGTGCATCTTGGGGGATGGTGGAGCCACTTACCTAGATAGGGAAATGGAATAGGGACACAGATTTGGGGGTGCAGGAAGAGAAAAGGTTCGGGTGTGGATATGAATGTCATCACCTTCCTGAGCCGTGGTTTCCTCTATCTGTAAAGTCCGAGGTCACACCTGGCTCACACAGAGCTGTGGGGCAGGGGTCTGACACACAGTTCTTCTGCTCCCCAGGTGTGAGTGTCCGTCTGCTGGCTTGTCCTTCGGCTACCATGAATATCAGTTTCCTCAAGGGCAGGGCCGGGTGTAAGGCTCAGAGAAAAGCCAACAAGGGAAGTGCATTACAACATGAGAACATTATGCAAATAAGTGCCATGTACACCTTCCCCACTCAGCCACCCTCAGCAAGACCCTTTTCCTCTTTGGGCCTCAGTCTCCCCAGCTTGAATCTGGAGTCATAGGCTGGCTCAAGAGGGGCCTTCTAGCTTTAATGCCTTCGGTCAGGGGCAAGAGCTCAGGACTCAGGCCCACGGCCTGCCCCCAGGAAAGGGGAATCCCAGCCCAGGCCCAGGGTCTCTCGGGAAGGCGTGGCCCATCCACTGCTGCTTGGCTGAATGGGAAGGTGCCCCTATCAGCCTGCCAGCCGGAGCCTGGCTTCCTCCTCCTCCACCAGAGCTTAGGGTTGAAGGTGGGCATTCTGATGCCTTTCTTCCCCAAGTTTTACCCCCTGGTCTGCATCTCAGGCTGTGCCCTGTGCCTCCTACAGCTTTGGGGAATCAGAGCAGGTTAAGCCAGGGTCTCCTGGCCCTGGGATCTGGTGTGGTCCTGGCCCCTCCCACCTTGCACACATCTCTCAGGCCTTCGAGTTGGCATAGAGCTGGGAGAAGCAGCAGCTTCAAGGTCGATGGGGATGAGGTCATGGGCAGGGGAAAGGTGGGGCTGACAGCCCACCACCCCCACAGGGGCAGGGTGTCGAGACGGGCCCCTCCAAAGCCCTGTGACCCTGGGCTGCAGGGGAGTAGGGGGAAGGGAGGAGAGAGCAGCCCCCTTCCCCCTGCCAGGAGCCCTGGGCTGCTGCTCATATATCTGTCCCTGGATAATGTATATCCAGCTTATGGAAAATATTCATAATGCTCCCTACACCAAACTGGCCCCCTTCCATAGTGCGTGATCTAAAATTAAATCCATTTCAAATATACAGTAGATCGAGTCAAGCTAATATAAATGAAACATGATTAATAGGCAGAACGCTGTCCTCCTTAGCAGGGCTGAGGAGGTGGGGCTAGGGCCACTCCCCCTCCTCACAGCCCCCAGCCCCCCAAGGCCTTCAAGCCCCTATCCTCATCCAAGCTCCTTTCCCTCTGCACCTGAAACATGGACCCTTCCTGGAATTCACCCAAATTGTGAAGGACAAATGTCAAGCCATTGGAACGGAGCAGTTCAGAGAGCCGACTTGAGTGTCAGCACCTAGCTGAGACATAGAGCCCATGACTTCACCTCTCTGAGCCTCAGTGTTCTCATCTATACAATGGGATGTTAACAACCCCTGCCTGGTGGGGCTGGTGTGACTGTTAAATGAGAGAATAAGGCGGGTAAGCACAGAGGACCAGGCATCTGAGAAGGAGACCCTCCTCCCTAGAGGCCTGCTCCCTCTGCCCCCTCCTCAGCCCCCAGCGGGAGTGGGGATCTGCGTCCCCCACTGGCCCCCTGATCAGCCGGCAGAACAAGGGCCAGCCAGAATTCCTGCCATTGCAGGGATATGCTTGGTGGGTTATTTTTAGTGTGTTGGCAAGTGACTCTGTTACTGACCAAATGTTCCCACATTGGGGACAGAATCTGCTAAGAGGGCACTTGTGTGCTGAACAGAGGCAGGAGGGGGTTTGCAGCCTGTCTCAGGGGCTCCTCCTGTGTCCTTTTTTGCACACGCATTTGAACTCCAGCCACAAGGCCACTGTGGGAGGGAGAGTGGGAGGGACTTGGTAGCTCAGGGAAGCATTCGCGCCTGGCCTGTCTCCTTCCAGACTGGGCACCTGGGCACCTCACAGGAAAGACGCTCCTCAGTGTGGAGTGAGAAATAATGTCTGGGAGGGCACTCCCTGCTCCCCGCTTCAGGAAAGACCCAGGCTTCCACGGGTTGAGTGTGTGCACGTGTGTGTGTGTGGGTGTGGGTGCACGCACGTGCGCGCCTGTCTGCTCATTGCTCCTCCAGTAATGCCTTGCTACAAGTCCACGTGGCCCTCACTGTCCGCCTGGGTCCCCATCTGATTCCTGGCTCTTTCTGCTCACACCATCAAGGATGTTCTTTTGAACTCCTCGTGTACTTGCCCCGGCTGGGGAACCCCACCTTTTGTGCAGGCCCACGAGAGTCAGGGTGGTGTCTGCCACCATCCATCCAAAACCAGCCCTCTGCTGTTTCTTTTTCTCTTGGAGGGGCTGGAAGAGGGAGAGCCCCTGGGGTGGGAGGGGGTGCTGTTGGCTTTTTCCCTGTCATTGGCCATTTGCTGCCTGCTTCACCAGGCATGTTTGGAGCATGTTTGCATAAAGTGGATGCAGACTGCAATTCCGTGATGAATTCTATGAATACTAATCTGCTACTACCCTTGACCTTGGGGTCACCGAAAGATCAAAACCAAACCATTTAATATTTTCCTTTTGCAGATCAATAGAAGCATAAATTCCCCCTCAATGACAAGTATAATTTCAAACAGATCTATAGAAGGCATGCATGCATTTCCAGCCAGCGACAGTCACTGCCTGCTTTGCCTTTTGGGGAGCAGACGAGGAGTTTCTTGCCTTTTCTACCATTGAATTTCTTTTTGCCTTTTTTATGGCGCTGAAATGCTATTTTCAGCAGCTGCTGTCATATAAATATCTCTTGTTTTTCTTCTCCTCTTTCCCTCCTGGTGAAAAGGGCAGGGGACCTATTGAAAATTCCGCTTTATCTCTTTCAGTCGGGTTCAAGTACAGGTCGAATAATCGATCCCTCCTCCTTTTCTTTTTTAAGTTTCCTGTCGTTCTTTTGGCCAGATCAGCAGCAGAAAGAAATCAGGAGGGCAGCTCGCTTTATGGAGATCTTCCCAGAGTGTCTATATTGCTGTATTTGTGTGCGTGTTTGCGTGTGCACGCGTGGGATCTGCAGTTGTGCTTGTGTGAGTGTGTGTGTGTGTGTGTGTGTGTACCTTTCTGCACCTGATGATAAACACTCGCTCCAGTTCAAACTCTCGCCCAGAACTCGGGGAGCATGGAAACAGAAAATAACCAAAGAGAAAAAGTTAAGGGTCAGAGTGGGCGTTGTTAACCCTTGCTGATCTTCCAGGCAGAGCTGGGATGGGGCTGGGAACATCTCCAAGCTGGGCCTGCTGTCCTTCCCCCGAGAACCACGTTCATCTCGGTGTGCACCTCCCCGAAGCTCCTGAGTCTTTTCTTGAATGCAGCTCCAAGAAGGGGAAAAAAGATGTAAAAAGAAGAGAGCGAGAAAAAAACAAAAAACAAAAACAAAACAGGAGGCAGAGTGAGGGGGAAGCAAAAGAAAAGAGAAAAGAGAATTAAACCATTAATCTGCCGGGATTTTCCACTTCACAGAGTAATCAGTTTGGAAGACACTGAAATGAAGTGGAATGTCTGATCGCCACTACTGCCCCCCTCCAGCCCCCATTTCGTATTTACAGAAACACAAGGAGCAAGGGCAGTGTCCTCTCTACCCTACACAAAGGCCCCCAGTGTCCGCTCCAGGAGGGGACAAGGACCCCAGCCCTCAGCCGGAGCTGCCCGCTGCCTCAACACCCGTGTGGCATCCACCCTGAGCTGGGGGTGCAAAGCCAAGATGATTTAATTTATAGAAAGGACAAGAATGTCGTGTAGCAGATTTAATCATCACAGAGTTTAAAAAAAAAAAAAATAAGGACCGGGCTAATGTCGTAATTTACATTTCAGGATAATAAAGAGAGAAAGACAGAAAAAGAAGGGGCCTGCAGCCTGCAAGGGGAACCGGGACGGGAGAAGGACCAGGGGGCAGAGGGAGCCCAATAGATTTGCCTGAAACACCAATAAATTTAAAAACAAACCCAGAACGCTAAAGACAGTCCTGGAAAGTGCTGGGAAATGGACCATCGATTTTAGACTTGATCTGCATTTCGTATTTTAATAATGCTCTTTCTGTCTTTCCTTTTCTCTCTCTCCCTCTCTCCCCCTCTCTCTCTCTCTTTTGCAAAATATAAAAGCTGATCTGATAAATATTAATTTGAACCATCATAATGTATTTGAAAATTCCAGCTAAAATGTCACCACATGGAACATTAATGTAATATTTCAAGGCCCTGAGAGCAATACTCATATTGATTGCATTTATTTCACTCTAGGGAGGAGAGATAATTCTTCAATGTGGGACACATCTGGGAGCCAAGGAGGCAGAGGCTGAGGGGAGAAATGCGAAATTATATATGGTCATAAAAAATACAAAACAGAAAATCCTCCCTAAAACTCTCTGCTCACCCGTGGCACTCCACACCCAAACCTGCCATTTCCATTTCCCAGAGTGGCTGGGACCTCAGTAAAGGCAGAAGCCCAGGGGCTTCTGGGACGGCAGCTGCGGGACTGGGAGGCGAGCAGCCTCTTCCAGGGCCCCACTGAGTAGGCCCTGCCTTGGCCAAGACAGACAGACAGACAGATAGACAGACAGACAGAAGGGCTGCCTACTGGACCCTTGAGCTCGCTGCGTGGAAGTTTGTGAATGCCCGAGAGCTGTGAGATCCTGGGAAGGGAGAGAGAAGGAGGGCAGGGGAGAGGAGAAGAGAGGAGAGGAGACAGCTGAGAGAGAAAGGAAAGAAAGAAAAGAAGAGGAAAGAAACCAGGGCCCAAGGGAGAGGAGGGGAGAGGAAAGGACGAGGCAGGCAGGAGTGAGGGAGAGCGGGGAGAGGCGCGAGGAGGAGAGTGAGTGAGAAGGAGAGAGAGGACATGAATCAGGAGAGAAGGAGGAAGGAAGAGTGAGCCGGGAGGGGAGAGGACAGGAGAGGCGGAGGCGGGGTGGGGGGCTCGGGCTGGGCCGTCTGGAGTCCCAGCTTCTCTCACTGTCATTAAGGATATTGATGTGCTCAGGCGTCAATGAGTCTTTGTACAAGTGAAAGGAAACCCGATGCTTGTGGTGACCCTGAGCCCACGCCCTCCACCTGCCCGCCGCCCCCGCCCCCGCCATCATTCCCGGGCCTGGAGCTGAGGGCTGCGAGGCAGAGGGGCCAAATCCCCCACCAGGGACTGAGCTACTGAGACTCCAGGATCCCGAGTTTCCCCAGCCCAGCGCCTGGTGCAGTGGGGAGGAGGCACCTTGAACCTGACCCTTCCGATGTCTGGTGCCCAGAGCTCCGAGGCTGACTGGTTGCTGTAACCAGGACCTGCAGCCCAGAGGAAGGCTGGGAAGAAACCCCATCGCGGGGTCTCAGCCAAGACCCTTCTTGCTTCTCAGGATGTGTGTGGATTTTGAGGTGCTGACTTTGACAGCACCCTTAGAAGGCCAGGGGCCGGGCTGGGAAAAACTCCAGTGGCGCAGGGGCTGGCCAAGGTCAGGCTCCTCTTTGCCAGTGGGGTCTCTGCACAAATGTCACCTTCTCCCAGAAGCCCTCCCTGACCATCCGAACAACCCCAGCGAGTTTTCCTTTATGCAGAGCGCTCAACTGGAATTATCTTCCTTGTCTGTTTAATGTTTTGGATCTGCACGCCCCCGACCTTTGAATGTAAGTTTGAGAGGATGGGTCCGCGCCTACCTTGCTCTCCATCACATCCCCCGCCCTCGCGCTGAGCTAATGCTCCCTCTGCCCCAGCCGACTCGGACAGACAGACGGACGGACGGACAGACAGACGGACAGACTGACGGACGCTGCAGCCTCCGCCCCGACTCGGCCAGCCCCCAACCCACCCCGCCTGAGCCCGCTTCCGGGCCGGGTGACCCAGCCTCGCTCCCACCCCGGGACCCCTCCCAGCCCCCGCCGCCCCCGCCGCCGCCCGAGGCTGCGCGCCCCCGCCTCCCCGGAGCCGTCATTCGCGGAGCTGCCACAATATTGTGAAGGCTCCGCGCTCCCGCTCCGCGATGCAGCCCGCAGCCCGCGCGGGGGCCGCGAGGGAGACGCGGGCGGGCGGGCGCCGGCGATGAATAATGCATGACCAAGGCGCCCCCTACCGGCGGCCGCGGGCGGTGCGGGGACGGCCCCGCCGGGCCTGGACCGGGCCGGACCCAGGACCCGCACGTGTTCCGGCCCGCCCCGCCCGGGAGGGAGCTCCAGCCTCGGTCCCCGCCTCCATCCCTACCCGGCTAGGCCCTCCTTTCCCACCCTCCTGTCCGGGGAGCAGCCTCCTACTCACCCCAAGACCGAGGAACGAGTTTGGGGAGGCGGGGGAAGCTGCACAGAGCCCAAGCCAGAGCCTTTCTTGTGCACCCGGGTTTGGGGTGCAGTGGGGACCGGGACCCCCAACTCTCTCTCAGCCCAGAGCTTCTGCACCAGGACTTGCAGAGGAGGACAGGGTGGGAAGGAGAGAGCAGCGAAGGAGACTTCATCCATTTATAAAAATGAGTACAATTTCCTAAGAGTTTCCAAGTTTTTGCAGAACATTTACAACATTGAGGTCTGAGGTGTTTTTGTTTTTGTTTTTTTAAAGTTCAAATGCAATACAGGAAAGCCTGCTGTGTGTAGATGGGTATCTGTGGTTTTAGAATTAAGGGTCCTAGAGATGTCTTCCTGGGGGTCCGTGGTGGGAGGAGCAGGTCTCAGCTGCAGATGATCTGCTTGGGTGGTAGAGGACACGGTGGGGAGTGATGACCAACAGCAGGCCCCCGCCAGGCTCGGAGTGTCCTCTAAGATGGCTGTGGTCTCTGGGAGTCTGCCTGCACGTGGTCGCCTGTTCTCCAAGCCTGCCAGTCCTCCTAACAGGCAGGTAATGAGGAGAGCAGAGGTCTCGCCAGCTTTCAGGCGGCTGCTTTAGCTCCCAATCACGCACACCCCTGGGGAGCTGGGCCAGGCTCTTGGCCTCGTGGCCTCTCCTCATTGAGAACAGATTCTAATGACACCCTACTCCACCCCCCGTGGTTCCTGCTGTGCCCCAACTCCCCGCCCAGCCTTAATAAGCCAGAAGGCAGGGACAACCATCACCGAGGCTGGGAACCCACGGCCATTTGTTGAGCATCTGCTGAGATGCTGGCTCGTGCTGAGCATTCTCATCCCAGCACGTACCCCGCACATTTGGATTCTGAGCCCCATGTTAAAGACGAGGAAACCAAGGCCCGGAGATGTGCCGTTCTGCGCCTAAGATCACACAGTTGCTCAGAGATGAGCCAAGAGGCGTGGAGCAGGGCAGAGGAACTCCATCCTCCCACCCAGGTGCTGCTCTGTGTCCGGGACCCCATGTCCCAGAGGTCAGATGCCGACCTTGTGCTGGGCTACAAGCCCTCCCCATTGGAGCAGCAGTTGGTCTGTGTCACTAAAAATGAGATGCAAACTCAATTCCCCGGACCCAGGCTGGCGAAGCACATGCATGAAGTGGGCCACACATTCAAACACATGGTTCCCCCCACCTGAAAGCAACTGTTTCGGGTGATATCTGACAACCAATTAGCAACCTTTGCCCTGGAATCTTGCTCCTTCAGGCGAGGCCTGAATTCCAGCTCCTATGTGCCTTTTGCTCTGCTCTGTTACCTTGACCAAGGAGTCTTACCTCTCTGAACCTCTGTTCCTTCATCTGTAAACTGGGAATCAAAACACCACCTGTGTCCTGCGGGGGCGGGGGGTGCATGGGCCAGAAGAGAGGAGGGACGTGCAGGGCAGCCAAAGATAATCCCGTCTGCTGAGATCATTCTTGCTAGTAAGTTGCAGGCCTAACGCCTCCTTTATTTGGGCATGATCCCCAAAGAAAACGATAAGAGAGTGAGGAGGCAAGATGTAGGAAGCTGTGAGACAGGGCAGTCCTGTGTGGGTGGCCTGTCCTCAGCTCACCAGGGCACCCTGCAGAGCCTGTGGATCTCTACTCCAGCCTGTCCCAAGATGTGTTGATGGGCCGGGAGGAGTATTTATTTACCCACCAACTGTAATTTGTCATTGGTTGAAAGTCACAGGCAGCCAAGCTTGCTCCTAAGGCCAGAGAGATGTCCTTGAGGAGCTTGAAGTGGAGTGATGGGGACCAATAGTAGAAGCTGCAGGTGCCCTCTGGGTAGACCAAAGGATATGATGGGGCCCCAGTGCCCACTCGGGTGGTCTCACACCTGCCAGGCACACTTGTCATGAGCAGTGCCCACTTTGGGCCGTACAGGTTCTGGAGCCAGCACTGGGCCAGATTCAGCCCCAGCTCTGTTAAAGGGGAGGAGGAAGCTCACTTTTCTTTTTCTTTTCTCTTTTTTTGTTTTTGGTGATAAAGTCTCACTCTGTCTCCCCAGGTTCAAGCGATTCTCCTGCCTCAGCCTCTGAGCAGCTGGGACTACAGGGCACGTGCCAACCATGCCTGGCTAATTTTCATATTTTTAGTAGAGATTGGGTTTCACCATATTTGCCAGGGACTGGCAAAATTCACTCCTGACCTTGTGATCCGCCTACCTCGGCCTCCCAAAGTGCTGGGATTACAGGCATCAGCCACTGCACCTGGCTGGAAGCTCACTTTTGCATAGAATGCATGGAATGAGTGCTGGGAGAGAGGTGGGCCCCTTGCTTTTTAGGAGCTAGGCTTCCTGGAGGAAATGACATTTTCCTAGCAGAACTCTGAGCTGAGACTCACCTCACCCCCCAACTGTCCCCTGTCCCCAGAGCTCCTTCTGGCCATGGTAACTAGTGTCACACTGCTCTGGCTGGAGCAGGGAGGTGACTCTGCCTCTCCCATCATCCTGTCCTCCAATCTAGACTCTGTCCTGCCCCTGGTGTCCTGAATACAGGGTAGATCCTCTTTCTTGAGAGGGGGTTAGGGAGGGGAGAGGGCTGCTCTGGGCCTAGGACCCCAGGGGTTACCTGAGGTTAGCCAGCAAAGTTTTCAGAACTTTAAACAAGCCTGGGGAGCCTGTTTAAAACATAGACACAGGTCCCACTCAGATCTCCATGCGCAGAGCATCCAGGCAGGGATTGGAGCTTCTGCATTTTTTTTTTAAATTGAGGCAGAGTCCTTGCTCTGTTGCCAGGCTGGAGTGCAGTGGCTTGATCTCAGCTCACTGCAACCTCCGTTTTGTATTTTTAGGAGACTCGGGGTTTCACCATGTTGGCCAGGATGGTCTTGATCTCTTGACCTTGTGATCTGCCCACCTCAGCCTCCCAAAGTGCTGGGATTACAGGTTCGCGCCACCACGCCTGGCCTGGAGCTTCTGAATTTTTAAAGCAAGCATCTAGGGCCTCCTTGTGCCTTGGTGGATCTGGGTTGGGAACCCATTCTCCTGCTCTGTGCGGAGCTACCGGTCACCTCCCCCCACCTCGTGGGAATCACCACCAGAGACTTTCTGAGCTCCTGGGGGCAACCCACCATGGGCATCCCTGTACAGTCCCTCCTTAAACACCCCTTCCTCACTGGGAGCTAGGGCCAAGCAAAGAGGGTGTGGGGAGGACACAGCCTCCCGAGGGATCAACCTCTGGGACCTCTACTCTGTAAAGACCCTCCCACCTCTGATCCCTGGCAAGCATGGTGTCTCTTCTTCCACTGCATCTGTGACCTCCCATTCATTCATGTGCATGTGTCCAATTTTGGAAATGCAATTAATTAGCCATTGTATCTGCTTTAATTATTGTTGTGTTTTCTATGTACTTTGTACAACTTAATAAACAGTTGGGGGAAAAAGATCTTGGTGGGGCCAGGGCTCAGAAGCTGAGCCTTTTCCATCATCATTCATGATCAAGCCCATTTATTCTTTCTTTCATTTGTTCATTCATTCATTCATCCATCCAGTCAGTCATTGATTCATTCACTCAGTCCCTCATTCATTTGGATATTCATTTATTCATTCATTCATTCACTTATCCAGGGACTACTTATTAGCATAGTCATGTGACAAGCTCCAGGACAGGTGCCAGGAAGCAGTGGTAAATAAAATGACAAGGTCCTTGCCTTAGAAGAGCTGACAACCTGGTGAAGAGACAGACAGCAAATATATGCAAAAGTTACAAAAAAGAGCTGAGAAAGTCAAGGAAGGCTTCTTGGAGGAGGCAACACTTAAATCCACTCCCTGATTTATTCATTTCTTTATTCATCCATTTAGGCAGAGCAAACTCAGTTCCAGGAGAGGGCAAGAGATGGAAAGCCCAGTCCAAGGAGCCAAGACTCAAGAGAAGAGACAGCCAGCAACCAAATTATTACAATGCAATGGAAAACGTGGTGAGGAGGAAGGAACCAAGAGAGGTGAGAGCGTGGAGGCTGGGGAAATGGCAGGGGAGGTTTTTCTTGGGAGGAGGCACTGAGCAGGTCTTCTGGGACCTGTAAGTGCTCTGAGCCCACAGAGGGCTGCTGGAGGCTCATGTTCCAGCTTTTTTTTGAGACAGAGTCTTACTCTGTCACCAAGTTGGAGTATAGTGGCATGATCTCGGCTCACTGCAGCTTCCACCTCCTGGGTTCAAACAATTCTCCTTCCTCAGATACCCAAATAGCTGGAATTACAGGCATGCGCCACCGGGCCTGGCTAATTTTTGTATTTTTAGTAGAAATGGGGTTTTACCATGTTGACCATGGCTGGTTTTGAACTCTTGACCTCAGGTGACCCCCCCACCTTGGCCTCCTAAAGTGCTGAGATTACAGGGCTGAGCCACCATGGCTGGTCATGTACCCTCTTCTTCAAAGGGCCAGCAAGACCCTGTTATAGTGTTGGGCACAGCAGTAGTGGCATGGAAGAGGTCTGATGACTAAGGCCTCCTGGGTCCCAGTCCCCCTGGGCTCACTCTGATTCTTGGCTTGAAGTCAGAGGGGGCTTGGTAAACCTGGGCCTTGGGGAAGAAGTGGAAGTATATCAGTCAGAGGAGGACACTTCAAGACCAGCCCCACCATATGCAAAGATCTAAATGCAGGGGGGAGCTGGCACATTTGGGGAGTGGGAGAGGCCTGGCATTGTGGCAGAAGATGGTGCCTTAGGCCCCAGAGGTAGGAGATGAGGTGGCTGGATCCCAGCCAGCCGTGGGGCAACCCGAGGAGGGGCCTGAGCAAAGTCCTGAGAGCAACTGGGAGCCATGGATGGTCTGCAAGCTGCAGAGGCACCTGCCAGAATGGGGCGTCAAATGTTTGTTTATAAATGTGTTTGGGGATATAACAATAGCCTCTGCAGTCAAATCACCAGCCTCTAACTCCAAAGGGGAAACAAGCAGGGCCCCAGGCCAGGACCAGACTTGGTGGTAAGGGCCAACAGGATGACCACTCCAGGTGCCCAGGAGCCCAGAGGAGAGGGTTAGGCTTGGGAAAAAAAGCTTCAAAGCCAGTAACACCCAAGTGTTTCCCAGGTCCTTCCTCCTCGGCAGGGGCTTCACATTCATCGTCCCATTAGTAGGAGTAATTGTGGGAGCAATAGCCACCTCATAACTAACGTTTTTTTTTTTTTGAGATGGAGTCTCACTCTGCCACCCAGGCTGGAGTGCAGTGGTGTTATCTTGGCTCATTGCAACCTCTGCCTCCCGGGTTCAAGCTACTCTCCTGCCTCAGCCTCCCAAGTAGCTGGGATTACAGGCATGGGTTACCACGCCCAGCTAGTTTTTATATTTTTAGTAGAGATGGGGTTTCACCATGTTGACCAGGCTGGTCTTGAACTCCTGACCTCAGGCGATCTGCCCACCTCAGCCTCCCAAAGTGCTGGGATTACCGGCTTGAGCCACCGCGATAACACTTATTTTGTGCCAGCTTCTTTCTGTTCTAGGTGATTTTACCCATGTTAATTGCTTTAATCTTCATGACAACCCTATGAGGTGGGTACTGTGATCACTGTCCCCATTTGACAGATAAGGACATGGAGGCTCAGAAGCTGAGTGGCCTCTTCAGGGAATAAGTGGCTGAACCACAATATGCACCGAGACCTTCCTGATTCCATGGTCCATGCTGGCTTCATTTTGCCTCACACTCCATCAAGGGAAGGACTGGGGTAGGTATGTGGGGTGTGCACCTAGGGTTCCTGTGCGGAGCTGCAAACTGGAGTGGCCCTGTCCCCGTTCCCCCACCTCAGGCTGCCTCGGGCTGCACTCCTCCTCTGCTGATTGAGGCTGGTGTTTTATGAACCCAGAACCGCAGCAAGATTCTCCTATTAATTTATTGGTATTGCTAATTAAACATCATATTCGCAAATGTAAATTTCCTAATGGCCTCCCTTCCATTTCCGAAGTTACCTAAAACAGCCTTCTTGTTATGGTTGTCAATTGAAACCAATTACATCTCACTGGATGGGTGGGCTGAGGCTGGCTCAGGGGTGGCTGGGTCTCAAGGGCATCGGGGACCTCTGGACGGGGTCTGGCTGGGGCCCTTTTTGACGGCAGGGGAGAACAGGGACAGGGGAATGTTGAGGAAGAGAAGTAGAGCGAGCCCAGCCTCAGGCTCCTGGATGTCCACCTCCTTCTTCTCCCCCATGCCGTCCTTATCAAGAACAGGCTTTCTCCTCTTGCCCCCAGTCTGGTTGCTGGCCTGGGCCTGTAGCTGTTTGCAAAGCTACGTCAGGGAGGCCAGGGCTAGGATGAAGAGGGAGCATGGAGGAGGAAACACAAGAATGAGCAAGTGTGGGTGCTTAGAGGGATCCCAGAGATTTTCCACTCTAACCCCCGATTTGAAACATGGCGAAACTAAGGCAGTGACTTTGCCCAGGGCCACAGAGTCAATCACTAGAAGAGCTGGGGCCTAAACAGAGGTCTGCTTCTGATCCCTTTGAAAATCTGATGAAGCCAGAGCTGTGGCTCATTCCTGTAATCCCAGCACTTTGGGAGGCCGAGGTGGGCAGATCACTTGAGGTTAGGAGTTCGAGACCAGCCTGGCCAAATGGTGAAACTCCATCTCGACCAAAAATACAAAAATTAGCCAGCCATAGTAGCACATGCCTATAATGCCAGCTACTCGGAAGACTGAGACAAGAGAATCACTTGAACCTGGGAGGCGGCGGAAGTTGCAGCGAGTCGAGATTTCGGCACTGCACTGCAGCCTGAGTGACAGAGCGAGACTCCCTCTAAAAAAAAAGAAAGAAAGAAAGAGAGAGAGAGAGAGAGAGAGAGAGAGAGAGAGATAGAGAGAGAAAGAAAGAAAGAAAGAAAGAAAGAAAGAAAGAAAGAAAGAAAGAAAGAAAGAAAGAGAGAAAGAAAATCTGCTGAGCTGTGCCCCCTCCTCCGGACAGGGACACCGCTCTACACTGTGACAGCCCCCGCCCCGATTCAGTCATTTCGTGGTGTTTGAAAGCAACAACTCTTGGATCAGGGAAAACGCTTTTGAATCCCACATACAGCAAGTTCTCTGCCTCTTTGGACCTCAGTCTCCTCATCTGCACAATGAGGACAACAGTCTGTCTCTCCCAGGGCTGCTTAGAGATTATCTGATTATATCTCACGTCTGAGTGAGTGCTCTGTCAGGAGTGGCTTCATTGTGTCAGAGCCCCGCCTCCTAACTCAGTGGGGGTGGGGGGTGGGGCCAGGCGGCTCTGGCTAGTCCTCGTCCACATCACCAGGTAGGGCACAGAGAGGTTGGGATAGGGTGAGACCACCCAGGCCTGGGACTTGGCCTCATCTTTGGAATAACGGTCACCATTTCCTCAGCACGGTGCTGAGACTGAGCGTCGTCTTCCAAGTCCTCCCCAGCCCATTTACAGATGGGGAAGCAAAGGCCTCAGGGGTTAGTGACCTGTCTGGCCTGAGGTTCCCCAGGGGAAGGACTCTCTGACTCCAGGGTCTGAGTTGGCATCTGCTCCATTCTGCCTTTGCTGAGCAGCAGCTGGAGACGTGAGAGCAAACACAGACCATCTGCCGGGACTTCAAGCTCCCACTCCGCAGCCTCTTTGCTGGGAGACCTTGAGCATGTCAGGTCTGAGCAATCAGATCCCGTGTGAGATACTTCAGAGGTTGCTACTGGCCCCTGACACCAGAATGCACACTGATGTCAGCATTGCCAGTTCTGCTCCGATGACTTGGGGCCTGGTGTCCCCACCCCACATCCCTAAGCACAGCCTCCCGGTGCAGGGCAAGAAAGCGAACCTGCTGGGTAAACTGAGTCAGAACATTTGCAAGGACCTTGAGGATGCAGAAGACTTTTCCTGTGCCTTTGCTCCTGGTACATCTGGGGACAACTGGAAGTGGAGCTGGCAGGGAGGGGTGAGAAGTGACGGACACTGCCCAGATACCTGGGAGCGTCCGGCCCATGTGGCTTTGTGGTAGCCCATGGGGAAAAGGGCCTCAGAAGGTCACCTCGTCCGAGTAGGGTCACATGTCTGACAGACACTCCTAGCCCCTCTTCTTCCTGCCTCAAGACGCCTGTACTCTCCAAGCTGCAGGCTTGTTCTGCAGGGGCCCTTGTGGGCTCACTCAGCTTATGTATCAGTATCTTTCGGGAGCCAGTGGGTAATCAGAGTGTTTTGGTTTCTACTTGGAGATCTCCATTAGGGAAAGCTTTAAAAATACACTGTATCGGCTGGGCACGGTGGCTCATGCCTGTAATCCTGGCACTTTGGGAGGCCGAGGCGGGCAGATCACCCGAGGTCAGGAGTTCGAGATCAGCCTGACCAATATGGAGAAACTTTTCTACTATAAGTACAAAATTAGCTGGGTCTGGTGGCTCCTGTAATCCCAGCTACTTGGGAGGCTGAGGGAGGAGAATTGCTTGAACCCAGGAGGTGGAGGTTGTAGTGAGCCAAGATTATACCATTGCACTCCAACCTGGGCAACAAGAGTGAAAATCCATCTCAAAAATAAATAAATAAATAAATAATATAATAAAAACACACTCTGTCGCTGTTTGCTATTCACAGCAATGACATGGGGCTGCCCCTCAGTCCCCATCTTCCCAGGCTTGCTATATGCTAGGGCTAGTGGCCGCACCAAGAGCCCTGCGTGGAGTCTGGGCTGGGCTTGAGGCACGAGATGAGGCCCGGAGGCGTCCAGACTTCCTGTCTTTGATTTTTTGTTGTTGTTTTTGTTTTGTTTTGCTCTGTTTTTGAGACAGGGGCTTGCTCGGTTGCCCAGACCATAGTGCAGTAGTGTTATCACGGCTCACTGTAGCCTCAATCTCCCAAACTCAAGCCACTCTCCATCAGCCTCTCTAGTCGCTGGCACCACAGGTGTACACCTACACACACAACTAATTTTAAAAATTGTTTGCAGAGAGGGCACGGTGGTTCATGCCTGTAATCCCAGCACTTTGAGAGGCCAAGGCGGGTGAATCACTTGAGGTTGGGAGTTCGAGACCAGCCTGACCAACAAGGAGAAACCCAGTCTCTACTAAAAATACAAAATTAGCCAGGTATGGTAGCACATGCCTGTAATCCCAGCTACTTGGGAGGCTGAGGCAGGAGAATAGCTTGAACCTGGGAAGTGGAGGTTGCAGTGAGTCAAGATCGTGCCACTGCACTCCAGCCTGGGCAACAAGAGCGAAACGCCATCTCAAAAACAAACAAATGAAAAAATGTGTAGCGATGGGGTTTCTGCCTGTTGCCCAGGCTGTGTCCAGACTTCAAACTTTTTTTTTTATTGTGGTAAGATACACAGAACATAACTAGCATAGACCATTGTAAAGTGTACATTTCAGTGGCATTAAGTACCTGGACAATGTTATGCAACTATCTAATTCCAGAACTTTCTCATCACCCCAAAAGGAAACCTCATATCCATTAAGCAATCACTCCCCCTGCTCCCATCCCCCGCATCCCCAACAGCCACTAATCTACTTTCTGTCTCCACGGATTTGCCTATTTTGAATATTTCATATAAATGGAATCATCCGATATGTGGTGTTTCGTTTCTGGCCTCTGCCTTTCAGCTCCATGGTTTCAGGGTTCACCCAGGTTGTGGCGTGGATCCACTCCATCCCTTGTTCTGTGGGGGCTGAAGAAGATCCGTTGCACAGAGGGACCACATTTTGCTTATCCAGCCTCCTGCAGACAGACATTCTGCTGATGCTGTTGAGAGCAGCACTGTTGAAAGGTGTCTGGGTTTTGAGCATGTGGTTATCCAGGTTCTAGGCAGGGAGATGTCTAGATTCTGGTGCACAGATATCAAGTAGCAGGCGTAAAGACACCCAGGTATGCTGGGCGTGACAGGGACCAGCCTGATGCCCTTCTTAGGGAGGGGGCTCCCACAGGCTCTTCTCCTGGGCCCGGTGCTGAGCCCTTGGAGAAAGTTCTGCAGCTTGGAAGGTGCTGGTTTCTTTTTAAAGAAAACTTTTTTTAAATCTTTTTTTTTTTTGAGACAGATTCGCATTCTTATTGCCCAGGCTGGAATGCAATAGCGTGATCTTGGCTCACTGCAACCTCCGCCTCCCGGGTTCAAGCGATTTTCTTGCCTCAGCCTCCTGAGTAGCTGGAATTACAGGCACATGCCACCATGGCCAGCTAATTTTTCATGTTTTTAGTAGAGATAGGGTTTCGCCAGGTAGGCCAGGCTGGTCTCGAACTCTTGACCTCAGGTGACTCGCCCATCTCAGCCTCCCAAAGTCCTGGGATTACAGGCGTGAGCCACTGTTCTGGCCTTTAAAATCTTTGCAGAGAGCAGGTTTGGTCTTGAACTCCTGGTTTCCTTTTTTTTAGACAAAGTCTCACTCTGTCACCCAGGCTGGAGTGCAATGCATGATCTCAGCTCCCTGCAACCTCCATCTCCCGCGTTCAAGCGATTCACTCGCCTCAGTCTCCTGAGGAGCTGAGACTACAGGTGCACACCACCACGTCCAGCTAATTTTTTGTATTTTTAGCAGAGATGGGGCTTCACCATGTTGGCCAAGCTAGCCTTGAACTCCTAACCTGAAGTGATCCGCCTGCCTCAACCTCCCAAAGTGCTGGGACTACAGGTGTGAGCTACTGCGCCTAGCCAGTGTAGGCTTCTTGAGGTAGGAGAAGGAGGCAGTGGGAGTGCCCCTAGATGTGTAACCCTGCTTGGTGGGTAGGGGCTGGAGAAGGTGACCTTCTCAGGACTCTGCTCGACGTGGGCTACCATAAAGGCACAGGGCAGAACCTCTGTGCATAGATCACAGAACACCGAGCATCAGAGAGGGACCACTCAGCATCAGAGAGGGACCAGGCCTTGCTGCTGTTCCATTCAAGTGCCCCACCCAGGGGCATTTTAGAGATGGGGAAACTGAGGCCGGGGAAAGGAAGTGTCCTCGTCTTTAGCGGCGGCGTCACCAATGTCTCAATAGGTACTGTTGCCCGGCACTTCCCACATGCTTGGGAGGGTGGACACTAAAGCATCCTTCAGCCATACAACGTAGTGAGGGGCGCTGTATTGTTATCCCCATTGCACAGATGAGATCATCAAGGCCCAGAGAAGTGAACTCATTGCATAACTTGTAGGAGAGGTACAGACATTCTCAGCTGCCTCTAAAAGGAGCCAGAGGTTTTCCCGCTAGCTATGCACCACTGTGGCCTGGGACAAGTATCCTCAAGGCCAGCACCGAGTCATCATCGCAGCGCCGCTGCTACCTCCTGCTGGGATCACCATCCCTCAGCCCACCCCCAAGCCAGACGCCAATGTCTTGGGGAGGTGACATAGATTTCGGCAAGAGCCCAGATGAGGGTACAAATCCCAACTCTGCTCCTTGATTACTAACTTATTTTGTGTTTCTGAGCCTCAGCTATGCCCACCTGCCAAATGAGGATTCTTGCCAACACCCACTGCAGAGGGTTGCTCTCAGTGTCAAATGAGGCTGGGCACAGTCGGTGGCTCATGTCTGTAATCCCAACACTTTGGGAGGCTGAGGTGGTTGGATCACGAGATCAGAAGTTCAAGACCAGCCTGGCCAAGATGGTGAAACACCGTCTCTTCTAAAAATACAAAAATTCGCCTGGTGTGGTGCTGTGCGCCTGTAATCCCAGCTGCTCACGAGATTGAGGCAGAGAATTGCTTGAACCTGGGAGGCGGAGGTTGCAGTGAGCCAAGATCTCACCACTGCACTCCAGCCTGGTGACAGAGAAAGACTCCGTCAAAAAAAAAAAAAAAGTCAAATGAGTGTACCTGGCTGGTGCAAGCATCCACGATGCTTACACAGAGCATGGCACACAGGAAGTGCTCCTAGAATGTAGCCCAAGTGAAGTCACATGGCCTCCACTCTCGGCCTCACCCTGGCCTCCCACCCTGCCCTGGGTTCAGAAGAGCTGGGTTTCCCAACAGACAGGAGATTGGGGAGCCTGGTGTTGCCCCACTGGGATCTGTAGCTGCAAAGGGAAGGTGCTCATGGCGTCCCTGGGATAATCGGAGAGGACGCCACCTTAATTCCACCTCCATCAGACCTCCGCCAGAAGACACGACCCTTTCACCTCATCAATATTCAAGAGCTTAACAAAAAAAGCTATAACTAGGGAAGTCAGAAATAATGGAATGCAGTATTGATTATTTTATGGTGCGATTAGGGGTAATTACATCTCTCAAATTTTATTTTAATGTTACTTTCTACTACTTTTAGCCTTTTAAAATTATCCCAAACATCCCCATTTAATGGAACACCCATGCCTTCAATTTCAACGTGAAATACTTTTTTTCTGCTAAAGTGTGACCTCAATATATTTGAAAACATAAATTACACTATGTATAAACCATAAAAAATGAATGATGAATTTAATTCTGGTGAAGCGTGAGGGAACAGGGAGGCAGGCGGGCGGAGGCGCTGTTTATCCAGCGCAGAGGGGACAGTCAGAGGCGGGAGGGGCAGCTGGAGTCAGAAGGGGTGCCTGACCTTCAGGGGCACCTGGAACAGGGCTCAGAGCTCTGGAGGACACAGGCCAGGGAGGGATCAGAGGCTGCGCCTGCCCCATTGCCCTCCCTCCCTGTTGTCAAGTGAGCTCAGGCTAGCTCCCCTGCCCACCCTCCCTGGGAAGTGAGTTCCAAAGTATGTAAGGGGCATAAGCTGGCTCATGCCTCCCAGCCTAACTGTCTGTAGTCGGTAGTGTGGTGTGGTCGATAATGTGCCATGGCTCCATTTTGTGGGTTCCATTTCACCAATGTGCAAACTAAGGCTGAAGGGACTCCCCTAAAGTAGCTGGGCAAATAGTGCTGCAGGGCTGGGAGCTGGCTGCAGATCCAGAACGTGGGACTCTCAGCCCCAAAGCTCCTGCTGTCAAAAACAAGAGCCTGAGCTGGGTGCAGTGGCTCATGCCGGTAATCTCAGTACTTTGGGAAGCCCAGGCAGGCAGATCACTTGAGCCCAGGAGTTCGAGACCAACCTGGGCAACATGCGGAGACCTCATCTCTATAAAAATACAGAAAAATTAGCTGGGTATGGCAGAGCACGCCTGTGGTCCCAACTACCCTACAGGCTGAGGTGGGAGGATCACCTGGACCTGGGGAGGTTGATGCTACAGTGAGCAGTGATTGCACCACTGCACTCAGCCTGGGCAACAGAGTGAGACTCTGTCTCAAAAATAAAGCAGGCCTGGGCCGGGCACAGTGGCTCACACCTGTAATCCCAGCACTTTGGAAGGCCAAGGTGGGCGGATCACAAGGTCAAAAGATCAAGACCATCCTGGCCAACATTGTGAAACCCCATCTCTACTAAAAATACAAAAAAAAAAAAAAAAAAATTAGCCAGGCATGGTGGCACGCACCTGTGGTCCCAGCTACTCAGGAGGCTGAGGTGGAAGAATCGCTTGAACCCAGGAGGCAGAGGTTGCAGTGAGCCAAGATTGTGCCACTGCACTCCAGCCTGGTGACAGAGCAAGACTCCGTCTAAAAAAATAAATAAATAAAATAAAACAGACCTGGTACAGTTGCTCACGCCTATAATCCCAGCACTTTGGGAGGCCAAGGTGGGCAGATCATGAGGTCAGGAGTTTGAGACCAGCCTGGCCAACATGGTGAAACTTCATCTCTACTAAAAAAAAATATATATATATGTATACAAAAATTAGCCAGATGTGGTGGTGCCCCCTGTAATCCCAGCTCCTCAGGAGGCTGAGGCAGGAGAATCACTTGAACCCAGGAGGTGGAGGTTGCAATGAGCTGAGATCATGCCATTGCACTCCAGCCTGCGTGACAGAACGAGACTCCATCTCAAACAAACAAACAAACAGAAGAGCCTGTTGTAACTACCTGTTCGCAAGTGGACATGACTGTGCCCTTGTGAACATCAGGGCAGCAAGCAAAGTAGTTAGGAACACGGACTCTTGAGACAGAGCCCTGGGTTCAAAACCCTGGCCACCTTCTAGGAGTGCCAGGAGGATTCTCTAGCGCTGTAAAGCCCTGAGCGGGTTGTATCGGTTTCTCCCTGGCTTGCCACACTCCTTGCCTGGGGTCTGTGTTTGGGGTGAGGCTGGGGAGCTGAGGTACCTGGGATATGGGGTTTTTTTTTTTTTTTGCGGGTGGTGGAGGACAGAGTCTTGCTCTGTTGTCCAGGCTAGAGTGCAATGGCATGATCTCAGCTCACTGCAAGCTCGGCCTCCCGGGTTCAAGTGATTCTCCTGCCTTGGCCTCCCAAGCAGCTAGGATTACACACATGCACCACTATGCCAGGTTAATTTTGTATTTTTATAGAGACAGGGTGTCTCCATGTTGTCAGGCTGGTCTCGAATCCCGACCTCAGGTAATCTACCCACTTCGGCCTCCCAAAGTGCTGGGATGGCAGGCATGAGCCACTGCGCCCAACAGGATGTGAGTTTACACAAAGTGGCTGAGACCCTCTTCCGAGCCCTCAGGACATGGCCTCCACGAGTTATTTCTGGGCTTCCCTGGTTTCTGCCGTCTCCTTTTCCCTTCCTCTCAGGTGACTGGCAGCTCATTATTGGGGACCCTGCCGCCCCATGGCATCATGAGCCCAGAAGGGCAGGGGTCGCTTTTCCTTGTTCATGCAGCACTTCCAGCAGCTGTGCGTTGTAGGAGCTGGAGAATATGCTGTGAAACGCACTCTGCCATCATGACCTCAGAGAGGCTCGTTTCAATGGTCCATTCTCAGCCTCTCAGCAGCCTTTGTGGCTGGGGCCTCTCCCTCCCCCTACAGACTCTCGTTCTGGTTTCCTAGGCTGCAGGCTCCTGCCTTTTTCCTCTGACTCCCCTGGCTGCTCCTTCTTGCCTCTGTTGTCACTCTTTCTCCCCCTCTTCACCTTGGAGAGCTCATCTTAGGGCCCTCTCCTTTATTGTACTCACTCCGAGGGTGATCATCCTGCTCACAGCTTTTTTTTTTTTTTTGAGACAGGGTCTCACTTTGTTATCCAGGCTGGAGTACAATGGTGTGGTCATGGCTCACTGCAGCCTCAGCCTCCCAGGCTAAATCGATCCTCCTGCTTCAGCCTCCTAAGGAGCTGGGACCACAAGCATGTACCACCATGCCCGGCTAATGTTTGGATTTTTTGTAGAGACAGGGTGTCACCATGGTGCCCCAGCTGGTCTTGAACTGCTGGGCTCAAGTGATTCTCCCGCCTTGGCCTCCCAAAGTGCTGGGATTACAAGTGTGAGCCCCCACACGAGCCCTGCTCACAGCTTTACCACCGTCCAGGCCAGTGCTGTCTGATGAAAACAGAATGCAAGCCTCCAAGGTGATTTTCAATTTTTTTGGTAGCCACATTTTTAAAAAGAGAAATGAATTCAAATACTCTATTTTATCTAACTGAGTACAATATATCCAAAATATTACCATTTCAACTTGTGATTAATACATGAAATCACTAAGTAGCCATTTTGGTTTTTTTCACCCTAAGCCTTTGAAATCTGACTTGTATTTTACATCTGATGGCACACCTCAATCAGACTAGTGGCACTTCTAGAGCTTGCTAACCACTGTGGCTGGCAGCTGCTGTATTGAGCCACATAGAATCTATCTTGACCGTTCTCTTGGCGTTGTCTCCAGCCCAGCTCCTCTTCTCAGATCTGGAGGCACGTGTACTTACTCCTACTCTGAATCTCCTCTTGGCAGTCTAATAGGCTTCTCAGATGCCAACCTCCAAAGCTGAGCTCCTGCTCTTTCCTCGACCGCCCACCCCCCATCCGATTTCCATTATTGCTGCTCTACATTCAAAATACACCCAGAGGCCGGGCGCGGTGGCTCATGCCTGTATCCCAGCACCTTGGTAAGCCCAGGTGGGTGCATCACCTGAGGTCAGGAGTTCAAGACCAACCTGGCCAACATGCTGAAACCCCGTCTCTACTGAAAATACAAAAATTAGGTCCACATGGTGGCAGGTGCCTGTAATCCCAGCTACTCCAGAGGCTGAGGCAGGAGAATCGCTTGAACCCAGGAGGTGGAGGTTGTAGTGAGCTGAAATTTCGCGATTACACTCCAGCCTGGGTGACAAGGGTAAAACTCCATTTCAAAAAAACAAGCGAAATACATCCAGGATCCAACCACTTCCCACCTCCTCCATTGCCACCACTAGGGCCCGCACCACCAACACCTCTCCCCTGGATACCTGCAGTGGCCTCCTCCGTGGTCTCTCCATGTCCACTCTTGCCCTTGCCCCTATAATCTTTGCTCCACCCAGATCCCAGAGTGGTCTTGTTAAAGCCTAAACTGATTGCTGGGGCTGGGTGTGGTGGCTTCCAGCACTTTGGGAGGCCAAGGCAGGCGGATCACTTGAGGCCGGGAGTTCGAGACTAGCCCAGTCAACATCGTGAAAACCCCCACCCCCCCCCACCCCGTCTGTACCAAACATACAAAAATTAGCCAGGCATGGTGGCAAGGGCCTGTGATCCCAGCTACTCCAGAGGCTGAGGCATAAGAATTGCTTGAACCCAGGAGGCGAAGGTTGCAATGAGTCAAGATCACACCATTGCACTCTAGCCTGGGCGACAGAAGTAAGCCTGTGTCAAAAAAATAAAATAAAAATAGCCACCCAGGCACTGTGGCTCATGCCTGTAATCTAGGCACTTTGGGAGGCCGAAGCAGGCAGATCACGAGGTTAGGAGCTCAAGACCAGCCTGGCCAATGTGGCGAAACTTCATCTCTACTAAAAATACAAAAATTAGCCGAACGTGGTGGTGTGCCTGTAATCCTAGCTACTTGGGAGACTGAGGCAGGAGAATCACTTGAACCCGGGAGGCGGAGGTTGCAGTGAGCCAAGACTGTGACATTGCACTCCAGCCTGGGTGACAGAGCAAGACTCCATCTCAAAAAAAATAATAATAATTAATAAATAAATTGGCTCCTATCACACCTCTGCTCACACCCCTCCAATACTTCCTATGTCCCTTAGCATGAAAGCTCAAATCTGCACCTTAGAGCTCAAAAAATAGTAGCCCAAACAAACAGACATGTTCCTGCCTCGGGGCCTTTGCACTATCTGCCTGGGCTTTCCCACAGCCATCTACAAGGTCTTTCTTAGTAGCAGTGCCGTTTTTCTCTCACCTCCTACCACCTCCTTTATTCTCTCTGCAGCACTCATAACTGTCTAATATGTTACATTATTTATGTAGTTTTTGTTAATTTTTGTGGGAGACTCACCACCTCCCTGGCGGGGCTATCACCTCCATGAGGTCAGAAATTTTTTTTGCTTTTGTGGGTTTGTTCACTGCCCCACCCCAGCGTCCACATGGACGATGACTGGCAGGTGTCATCCATTCAAACACATGTGATGGGCGCATAAATAAACAGTTCCTTGTAAATGGTTGAACCAAGACCATTTATGAAATTCTGCTTATTTGAAATGTCACCTTTATTCTAAACTAATCTTTCATATAAATGGGCCAGTTCTTGTCCATTGATGAATTTATCTGATCTCATTCCAATACTGCACTGTATGGATTACTATGAATCCGTAGTGTTTTGCCAACTGTTGGGGCTATTCTCCTTCAAAAAATTGTTTTCAATATTATTATGCATTTTCTTTTATTATTTTATTTTTTCTTTTTCTTTCTTTCCTTTTTTTTTTTTTTTTTTTTTTTTTTGGAGACAGAGTGTTGCTTCTACTTCACAAGTAGCTGGGATTACAGGCGTGCACCACCACACCCGGCTAATTTTTGTATTTTTCATAGGGACTGGGTTTCACCATGTTGGCCAGGCTGGTCTTGAACTCCTGGCCTTAGGTGATCTGCTAACCTTGACCTCCCAAAGTGTTAGTATTACAAGCATGAGCCATCAAACCCAGCTTGATTTTTTATTTTTATTATTTTGGAGACATGGTCTCACTCTGTCACCCAGCCTGAAGTGCAGTGGTGTGATCTTGGCTTACTGTAGCCTCAACCTCCTGGGCTCAAGCCATCCTCCTGCCTCAGTCCCCTAAGTATCTGAGACTTCAGGTGAGTGCCACCATGCCTGGCTAATTTTTTTTTCTGTAAAGACTGGGTTTTGCCATGTTGCCCAGGCTGGTCTCGAACTCCTGAGCTCGAGCAATCTGCCCCCATTGGCCTCCTAAAGTGCTAGGATTGCAGGTGTGAGCCACCATACCTGGCCAGAACAATGTGTTAATATCTGAATTTAAACATCTGACCCAGGAATGCCACTTCTAGGGCTCTCTTTTCCAGAAAGACTTGTTTGGGTGGGCAAAGATGTAGGTAAGGGTGTTTGTAACTTTGCCTTTTTTAATAGAAAATATTTTTGATCCCAGCTACTTGGGAGGCTGAGGCAGGAGAATTGCTTGAACCTGGGAGGCGGAGGTTGCAGTGAGCCAAGACTGAGCCATTGCACTCCAGCCTGAGTGACAGAGTGAGACACTGTCTCAAAAAAAAGAAAGAAAATATTTTTGAAAAAACATAAATGTCTAACAATCAGAGATTGGATAAATACTATGGCATTGCCACACTGTGGAACCCTGAACAGCTACTAAAAATAGTGAGGTCAATGTACGAGAATCTGTAAATATCATGGAACTATCTCCAAAACAGGCTGTCAAGGGCAAAGAAGCACATCGGAATAACAAATGTGGTGTGATATCATGTCATTCATATAAAAGATAATTAAGATATTTGATAAAGGGCAAAGGATTTGAACAAACATTTCTCCAAAGAATCTATACAAACATCCCATAAACGAGAGAAAAAATGCTCACCACCACCAGCCACCAGGAAAATGCAAATCCAAATAACAAGTACCACTTCATACCCACTAGGTTGGTTATAAGCAAAAAGACAGATAATAGCAAGTGTTGGCAATGGTATGGAGAAATGGGAACCTTTATACATTGCTGGTGGGGTTGTAAATGGTACAACCACAGAACGGTCTGGCAGTTCCTCAAAATGCTAAACATCGGGTTATCATATGAGCCAACAATTCTACTCCTGGGTATATACTCAAAATAAATGAAAAAGTTTTGTTGGCTGGGCGTGGCTCATGCCTGTAATCCCAGCATTTTGGGAGGCCAAGGTGGGTCCATCACTTGAGTTCAGGAGTTCAAGACCAGCCTGGCCAACATAGTGAAACCCCGTTTCTACTAAAAATACAAAAATTAGCTGGGTGTGGCAGAGGGTGCCTGTAACCCCAGCTATTTGGGAGGCTGAGGTATGAGAATCTACTAAATCTACTTGAATCGGGGAGGTGGAGGTTGCAATGTGCCCAGGATGGCACCACTGCACTTCAGCCTGGTCCACAGGGTAAGACTGTCTCAAAAAAAAAAAGTTTTGCCCACACAAAAACTTAACATAAGAATGTTCACAGAAACATATTCATAGTAGCCAAAAGCAGCAACCCAAACGTTCATCAGCTGATGAATGAGTGAGTAAAATGTGGTATACCCATACAATGGGCTATTGTTTAACAACGTAAAGGAACGCAATACTGCAATTACATGCTGGGACATGGGCAAACCTTGAAAACACAGATTTCAGTGCAAAAGCAATACACAGAGATGTATGATGGTCTGTTTCGATTTTTATGAAATATCCAGAATAAGCAAATCCAGAGACAGAAAACAGACTGGTGCTTGCCTAGGGCTGGATGCTGAGAAGGGAATGAGGCGTGATTGCTGGTGATCACAGGGGTTCTTTTAGGAGTGATGAAATGTTCTAAAATTGCGTGATCATGGCCGCACAATTCCACATATACTAAAAATCATTCACTTTCACACTTTATTATTGTGATTGAGACAAGGCCTCATTCTCTTGCCTAGGCTGGGGTGCAGTGGTGTGATCATAGCTCACTGCAGCCTCCAACTTTTGGCCTCAAGTGATCCTCCCATATCAGCCTCCCCAGTAGCTGGGACTGCAGGCACACATCACGACACCCAGCTAACTTTTGCATTTTCTGTAGAGACTGAGTCTTGCTATGTGGTCCAGGCTGGTCTTGAATTCCTGGCCTCAAATGATCCTCCCGTCTCAGACTCCCAAAGTGCTGGAATTACAGGCAGCAGTCACTGCACCCAGTTGAATTTTACACTTTAAATCAGGTGAACTGTGCGGCATGTAAGTTGTATCCCAATAAAGCTGTTTTTTAAAGAGATAATTAAGATGCTTGCAGGTGATACTTTCTCACTGGTTAATCATAGTCCAGGGAGTGGATTCTCACCCACAGGTCAAGTCTCACCCACGGTCTCCTTTAACATCTGTGGTGAATGATCTACGATGAACAAAATCTCAAAAGTTTAAATATCAGGATCAGGATCTTGATTTTTCCTTTGCCGCAGGCTCCAGTGTAGCTCAACTGGGCAGTTCCTGGTGTTGCCTGTATTTAAAATTTTGATACGTTGTTCATCAGGAAAATTTTTGCATTAATTGTGCTTTTAAAAAGTATTGCTGGCCCGGCATGGTGGCTCACGCCTGTAATCCCAGCACTTTGGGAGGCCGAGGCAGGCAGATCACCTGAGGTCAGGAGTTCAAGACCAGCCTGGCCAACGTGGTGAAACCCCGTCTCTACAAAAATACGAAGATTAGCCGGGCATGATGGCTGATGATGGGTGCCTGTAATCCCAGCTATTCTGGAGGCTGGTGGGGGCGGGGGGAAGAATCGCTTGAACCCGGGAGGCGGAGGTTGCAGTGAGCTGAGAGCGTCCCACTGCACTCCAGTCTGGGCGACAGAGCGAGGCTTCCGTTTCAAAAAAAAAAATTTTTTTTTTTGCACAAAAGTATATTTATCTTGATTTCTGAGGGGTTTTTGGCGCCCCCTGAAGTTTTGCACTAAGTGACCCATTCGCTCACTACCCAGGTCCCCGCCCAGGATCACAGGATTTGTGACCCTGGCCTTGGTCTTGTCCCTAAAGCCGTCACTCGGGTCTCCCAGGCGAGAGGGGCGGGAGGCTCCAGACGCCCGAAGCCCGCAGCTTACCGCCCGGGGCGGCCGAGCGGTCCCGGGGAGCGCCCTGGAGAGACAGACAGAGAAGCGGAGGCGGGTACCGGGGTCCCCACTGGAGAAGAGGCGCAGGAGGGAGGCGAAAGGAGGCGCAGGAGGGAGGGGAAAAGAGGCCGGGGTCTGGCCCCAGCCAGGAGGGCGGAGGCGCGCGGGTGGGCGCGGCCGGGGGTCCCGGACCGGCCGCCCCTCCCCACCCGCCCTCCCCACCCCCGGCGCGGGAGGCCCCAGCTCGGCAGTCGGCAGCGCCCGGGGGAGGGGGCGCCGTGGGGGCTCCCGGCTGCCCGCCCGCCGCCTGATGCGTATCGACCGGCGCCCGGGGTCGGCGCGGGGGCACCAGCTGCCGGCGGGCGGGGCGACCGCACATTAGCGCGGCCGGGACCACTCGCCCGAACGCGGGCCGGGCAGCCCATTAGACGCCCCCGGGCGGCCGGGCGACCACCGCGCGGGCGGGGCGAGGCTGGCTCCAAGCAGGCGGCCTCGGGGCTGGCGGGTGGGCTCTGCGGGCACAGCAGGGGTGCCCGGCACGGCCCGACGGGCGAGGCTGAAGACCCCTCGGAAGCCCCGGCACGCCCGTCCTAGCCGGCGGGCTCCCTCGGTTTCCCGAACCGCGCTCGGACCCCCGCCTGCCATCGCTCCTCACCAAGACTAACCCACTGCGCTCCAGCCTCCAGGCCTTTGCCCTCGCTCTGCCCTCTGCCAGGGACGCCCCTGCCATCGCTCCTCACCAAGCCTAACCCCACTCATTCTCTGGCTCCCTGCTTATGAGCGGGTTCCTTGAGGAGATGGCCCCGACACCCCAGATCCCGCTGCTGGCCTTGCCCTTCCTCAGCTGACCCCACGAAAGCACCCGGCTCCCCTGCACCTCAGGTGTAAACACAGAAGCAGCAGGAGCCAAAGCCCACAGGTGCGCTGACAGGAAGGATCGGATTCCCTCTTCTGATCCCTGGAGCAGCAAAGTGTTGGGCAGAATTGGGGCTGAATTAGAATCTACCACTTAACAGCTGTCTGAACTTGGGCAAGTGACTTAACTTCTCTGGGCCCAGTTCCCACGTCTGCAGCTTCATCAGGGCCTGAGAGCAGGGGAAGGCCCATATGGACCCTGACCCCCCAGAGATCAGTACCCAAGCCGAGGAGGGGACTGGAAACCCATGAGGAGAGGTTTTGAGTGCACTGTGGAGTCTCCAGTGGGGTGTGGGGCAGACAGGAAGCAGACCATCCTCCAGTACTGCTGCTAGGGGCCTGGAACCGGGACACTCCACTCCGGCAACCTGGCAATCTAATGGCAGATGGCACCTCCCATCTAAGGCCAGCACCTCCCGCGGCCCTGGACCCATCCTTCTCATTCCATGGGGACAGCGCTCCAGCTTCATTTCAAGCAGCAGGAGCTGTCCCTGTCCTGGGCTGTTTCTCATCAGCCTCACTTCTCCCTTGCCCCACTTCCCCTCTGCTCAGGGAGCTCGGGTTCCTCCCCCGCCACCCTCTATGCCACTAACTGCTCTAGTCCAGGGTCCAGGTAGCAAAGTCCAGTCATCAGCTCGCAGCCCTTGGTCTATGGGTCCTCGGTGCACTGAGCCCAGTGGTCCCTCTGCCCTCCTAAACGCCTGTTCCTTATTTGGCTGCTCTGCCCCGGCTGCCCCTTCCAGTCTCCTCTGCAACTTCCTCTTCCTTGTCCCCCACCATAAACCCTCAAGGGTGCTCTGACTCTTCTCCACATCACCCCTCCCTCCAAGATCCCCTCTGTGCCTCCACTAAACACCAATCATATGCCGACAATTTCTAATTTTTTTTTCTTTTTTGAAACAGAGTGTTGCTCTGTCACCAGGCTGGAGTGCAGTGGCACAATCTTGGCTCACTGCAACCTCTGTGCTCTCAGGTTCAAGTGACCCTCCTGTCTCAGCCTCCTGAGTAGCTGGGACTATAGGTGGGTGCCACCATGCCCATCTAATTTATTTTGTGTGTGTGTGTGTGTGTGTGTGTGTGTATATATATATGTTTGAGACAGAGTTATTTCGCTTTTGTTGCCCAGGCTAGAGTGCAATGGTGCGATCTCGGTTCACCACAATCTCTGCCTCCTGGGTTCAAGTGATTCTCCTGCCTCAGCCTCCTGAGGAGATGGAATTACAGGCATGCGCCACCACGCCTGGCTAATTTTGTATTTTTAGTAGAGATGGGGTTTCACCATGTTGATCAGGCTGGTCTCAAACTCCTGACCTCAGGTGATCCACCCACCTCGGCCTCTCAAAGTGCTGGAATTACAGGCGTGAGCCACCACACTCGGCCCAATTTTTTGTATTTTTAATAGAGATGGGATTTCACCATGTTGGCCAGGATAGTCTTGATCTCTTGACCTCATGATCCACCCACCTTAGCCTCCCAAAGTTCCAGGATTACAGGCGAGAGCCACCGCACCCGGGCGACAATTTCTAAACTTCGGTCACTCAATCCTCTCCCCAGAGCCTCGGGCATGTCCATAGTCTGTCTGCTCCACATCTGCACTTGAAGAAGAGATGGTGCTGCCTCCAGCTCATACAGCCCTCAGCCAGTCAGGAGAAAGTGACTTTCTAAAGCAAAAGAAATTTTCGTAAAAACTTGGCACAGCACAGTATTCCATCCAATGGCAGGAAGGCTGCACAGGAGAAGGCAGAGCACCCCTGTTTGTTCCAAGCTGGGCCAGGCAGCCCCAGACTGGCCCTTGCAAAGGAACGGGGAGGGGCACTGGCTCTGGGGTTTAATCAGTAGCATCCAGCTTCAGTTC
Organism: Callithrix jacchus; assembly: GCF_049354715.1. Lineage (NCBI taxonomy): Eukaryota > Metazoa > Chordata > Mammalia > Primates > Cebidae > Callithrix > Callithrix jacchus. The sequence goes on from NC_133508.1 coordinate 48,774,697, forward strand.
ATCTGAACAGCAGTTCCACAACTCAAACTTCTTGTTCCCTCTGTGGCCAGAGCCTATGCATCCGTTAGAAGCGGTGCCGGGGTTGGGGATGGCAGTGCCCCCAGACTCACCCCCTTAGCTTGGCCTGGGTTGGCTGGAAAGTAGCTTTCCTGGGGATAGCAGCCCAGGCCAGGCACACACTCCTGCTCCCTTCCACCAGGTACTAAGGCAACAGTCACACTCAGACCACTCCCCTCACCACCCCTGCTCCGTGACGCAGCCTTGACTGCTTTAGACTTGGATGGAGGTGGACACTGGCCTTCCCAGAGAGGCTGTGAGCGAGAGAGCATAAATGCAGCATAACACCATCCTTCACCTGTGTGCAGGACCTGGAAGGTAGACAGGCCTCTGATCAAAACGAAACCCCCTTGGTTATGCTGCCCTGTGTACAACCTGTGCAACCTTACCTGACAGTCCTGCTAATAGGTTCCTGTCTTAGTCAAGATGAGATTAAATATGCTGTTGTAACAAACAACATCAAAATCTCAGTGTCTTAGAACAATAAAGGCTTATTTCTTTCTGATGATACATGTCCAGGGCAGGTCGGCTGGGGGCTTTCCTTCATGAGTCACTCAGTACCCCAGGTTAATGGAGGTTACACCTCAGTACCTCCTCCTTAGGCAGCCTCAGGACAGAAGCTTTGGAGTTGGAGGTGATTAAATGCCCTGACCCAGAAATCACACATTTGACTCCCACCCACACCTCTCTGGTCAGAGCTAGTCTCATGACCACAATGTGGCAACTAACTTCAATGTGGCAACCTGTGCCGTCCTCCTATGCACCCAACAGAGAGCAGGATAGCAAGCTCTCAGTGACGTCTCCTCACTCCCAAACATAAAATGTTCCAACCACATTCCTCCCAGGCTTCTCAGCTGTGCCAATGGCATCTCCCCCTCTCCAAGGCTTGGCCATTTGGATTCCTCTCTTTTAAAACTATCCCACAGCTGGCAGGGTGTGGTGGCTTACACCTGTAATCCCAGCACTTCGGGAGGCCAAGGCAGGTAGATCACCTGAGGTCAGGAGTTCGATACCAGCCTGGCCAACATGGTGAAACCCCATCTCTGCTATAAATGCTAAAAAATTAGCCGGGTGTGGTGGCACATGCCTGTGGTCCCAGCTGCTCGGGAGGCTGAAGCAGGAGAATCTCTTGAACCTGGGAGGCAGAAGCTACAGTGAGCCAAGATCGTGCCATTGCACCCCAGCCTGGGCAACAAGATGAAACTCTGCCTTAAAAAAAAAAAAGTCCCATAGCCAAGTGATTTGCAAACCCTGTAAATTTTGTTTTCAAAATTCCTCCCCAAGGAAACTCTTCTTTCCGGCCCACACTACCTGCCTGGTCAGAGCCACTATCATCCTTGGGGATCCAGCAGCCTCCAAGATTCTACCTTTGCCCTCTATGGAAAGTCTCCACCCAGCAGCCAGAGGGCTCCTGGTAGACATAAGCTGAATCACGTGGCAGCTCTGCTTCAAACCCTCCATGGCTCCCACCAGGATCAGAGAAAAGCCGAAGCCACCCCAGCAGCCCCCAGAGCCCTGCCATCAGCGTCTCCTCCATTATCTCTCTCATCTCACCTCCTCCCACCTCACTGCTCACTCTACTCTGGCCCACTGGCCTCCCTGCTGCTCCTAGGACAGTAGGGCCACTCTGCCCCGGGGACTTTGCAGTTGCAGGTGCCTCTGCCTGGAGGGCTCTCCTTTCAGATCTCAACAGGGCTCTCTCCTTCACCTTCTTCAAGTCTTGGCATGAATGTCTCATTCTCCAGGAGGCCTTCCCTGATTTCCCTATTTGAACTTGGATGCCCACCCCTGTACTCCCTCTACCTTTCTTTCTTTTCTTTTCTTTCTTTCTTTATTTGCTTCTTTCTTTCTCTCTCTTTCTCTTTCCTTCCCTCTTTCCTTCCCCCTCCCTCCTTTCCTTCCTCTTTCTCTTTCTTTTCTTTCTCTCTCTTTCCCTCCCTCCCTCCCCTCCTTCTTTCCTCTTTCTCTTTCTTCTTTCTCTTTCCCTTTCTTTCTTTCTCTCTCTCCTTCTCTTTATTTCTTTTTTATTTTTGAGACGGAGTCTTACTCTGTCTCCCAGACTCCAGTGCAGTGTCGTGATCTCAGCTCACTGCAACCTCCGCCTCCTGGGTTCCAGTGATTCCCGTGCCTCAGCCTCCCGAGTAGCTAGGATTACACGTGTGCATTATCATGCCTGGCTCATTTTTTTGTATTTTTATAGAGACGGGTTTTCACCATGTTGGCCAGGCTGGTCTTGACTTCAGGTGACCTGCCCACCTCGGCCTCCCAAAATGCTGGGATTACGGGCATGCGTCACCATGCTCCGCCCCCTCTACCTCTTTCCTATCACATTTTTTTTTTTTTGCCAGGGGACTTGCCACCTTTCAACAATGTAAAGATTATACTTACTGTGTTTACTGTCTGTTGCCCCAGCTAGAATGTAGGGCAGAGATTTTTATCTGTTTGGTTTACTGCTACGTACCTATCATTTGTAATAGTTCCTGGCACCAAGTAGGTCTCAGTAGATATTATCAATGAATGAACACACCAAAGCGTGGAGCAGGGGCTAAGAGCTCAGGCTCTGGAACCCGACTGCTGGTTCAAGAACCAGCTTTGCCACATTCTGTGTGATTTGGCGCAATTCACTTGACTTCTCCGACCCTCAGTTTGCTCATCTGTACGATGGGAATAAGAATAGTACCTACTGGCCAGTCACAGTGGCCCACACCTGTAATCCCAGCCTTTGGGAAACTGAGGCAAGCAGATCACTTGAGGTCAGAAGTCCAAAACCAGCCTGGCCAACATGGTGAAACCCTGTCTCTACTAAAAATACAAAAAAATTAGCTGGTGTGGTGGCGGGCACCTGTAATCCCACCTATGCAGGAGGCTGAGGCAGAGACTTGCTTGCACCTGGGAGGTGGAGGTTGCAGTGAGCTGAGATCGCGCCACTGCACTCCAGCCTGGGAGACAGAGTGAGACCCTGTCTCAAAAATATAAATAAATAAATAAAAATGGTAGCTACCACAGGAATTGTAAATGTACCTGGCATAGACACGCTTGCTATACGTTGGCAATGACTATTTTAAACTTTGAGCTTATAAATTTGACTTCTATCCACTTGTAATAAAGAAATAGAGACTGTTCTGATTATGGGCAAAGATTTACATATAGTAGCTTCCTCATGGTGTTTCTTTAATAGAAAATGTTGATAGCAATCCAATTTCTGAGAAAGTGAGATTGGTTGGCCAGGCACTGTGGCTCATGCCTGTAATCCCAGCACTTTGGAAGGCTGAGGCAGGTGGGTCACGAGGTCAGGTGTTCGAGGCCAGCCTCACCAACGTAGTGAAACCCTGTCTCTACTAAAAATACAAACAATTAGCCAGACTTGGCTGCGGGAGCCTATAACTCCAGCTACATGGGAGGCTGAGGCTGGAGAATTGCTTGAAACTGGGAGGCGGAGGCCGCAGTGAGCAGAAATCATGCGCCACTGCACTCCAGCCTGGGTGACAGAGTGAGTCTCCATCTCAAGAAAAAAACAGTGGAATTGGTTGAATAAAATATGGGTACACCTTTTGAAGGAACACTAGGCGGCCACCAAAATTCCAGTTCTCAAAGAATATTTACTTATTTATTACTTCTGTTTTCTTTTGAGACAGGGTCTTACTCTCTTGCCCAGGCTGGAGTGCAGGGGTGTGAACACAACTCACTGTAGCCCCAACCTCCCTGGGCTCAACTGATCCTCCCACCTCAGCTTCCTAAGTAGCTGGGACTACAGGTATACGCCAACACGCCCAGCTAATTCTTGTATATTTATTTTGATAGAGACAGGGTTTCACTATGTTGCCCACGCTGGTGTCAACCTCCCGCCTCCGCCTTCCAAAGTGCTGGGATTGCAGGTGTGAGCTGCCACCTGAAGTCCCAGTACTTTGGGAGTGGATATCTGGTTGGTTGTTTTACTATTATTCTTTAAACTGTACCTATACTCTTTTGCATGTATTAAGTAAATCATAAAATGCAGGAAAAAAGCAGAATATGAAACTATATGATCCTATGACTTCATATTGATCCTTAAAAAAAATAATAAAAAGTTATATTAATTCAGATTTACACGTTTTTATCCATTCCCCTAACCCCTACACATTCATAGAAAAAAAAAAAAGAGTGGATGGTGAGATATTGAAGGATTGGAACATTCTTTTGTTCTTTTGTTCTTTTTTTTTTTTTGAGATGGACTCTTGCTCTGTCGCCCAGGCTGGAGTGCAGTGGAGCAAGCTCGGCTCACTGCAACCTCCACCTCCTGGGTTCAAGCAATTCTCCTGCCTCAGCCTCCCAAGTCTGTTGGATTACAGGCATGTGCCATCACGCCCAGCTAATTTTATTTATTTATTTTTATTTTTAGTAGAGACTGGGCTTCACCATGTTGGTCAGGCTGGTCTCGAACTCCTGACCTTGCGATCCACCCGCCTCGGCCTCCCAAAGTGCTGAGATTACAGGTATGAGCCACTGCGCCCAGATGGAACATTCTTTTCTATTCCTTATTATATTTTCCATATTTCTTACACTGAACACAGAAATTGCAATGCTCAAGTAATCAGGAAAAGGGGAATTTTTAAGGATTTAGGTCAGCATTTTCCAAACGCTATTTCCACAGCACGTTATTGTAATAATAGGTGGCCGAAACCAAGATTCTGAAGGGTCAGGAAGGTTTGCCAATGATCAGGTAAAGAGAACAGAAGCAGTCGGGCTCAATGGCTCATGCTTATAATCCCAGCACTTTGGGAGGCTGAGATAGGTGGATCACTTGAGGTCAGGAGTTCTAGACCAGCCCATATTTTTAGTGAAACCCCATCTCTGCTAAAAATACAAAATTAGCTGGGCCTGGTGGCGGGCACCTGTAATCCCAGCTACTCGGGAGGCTGAGGCAGGAGAATCACTTGAACCCTGGAGGTGAAGGTTGCAATGAGCTGAGATCACACTATTGCACTCTAGCCTGGGCAACAAGAGCGAAACTCCATCTCAAAAAAAAAAAAGAGGGAGAGAGAACATAAGCATGAGGACAAACTATGGTGGCGGGACAAGAGTTAGGAAGTTTCTTTTGCTCTTTGACCCAGCATTGGTTGAGTGCAGATGAAACTGTAACCAAACAAGGCATGATGCTTCCAAAAAAGTATTGCAAACAACAGTAGCGGCTCCACAGGGAAGGCAGGGAGATTCAATAGTTACAGTGAAAGCTGGAGATGAAGTTATTCTCCCAGAATACAGAGGCATGCAACAAGTATTCTTTCTTTTCTTGCCCTTTTTTTTTTTTGAGACAGGGTCTCACTCTGTCGCCCAGGCTGGAGTGCAGTGGGGCAAGCTCAGCTCACTGCAACCTCTGCCTCCCGAATTCAAGTGATTTTCCTGCCTAAACCTCCCGAGTAGCTGGGAGTACAGGCGCATGGCACCATACCCAGCTAATTTTCGTATTTTTAGTAGAGACGGGGTTTCACCATGTTGGCCAGGCTGGACTCCAACTCCTGGCCTTAAGTGATCCATCCTCCTGGGCCTCCCAAAGTGCTAGGATTATGGGCATGAGCACCACACCCAGCCGTCTTTTTCTTTTAATTTCGTTGTTTTTTTTTTTTTTAATTTTCTTTATATTCCTGTATTTATAAAGCAGTAATTATTATAGGAAGAAGAAACTTAAGTATCCAGCCCATATTGTCAACCAAGAAGTTAGGTGAGTTTTTGCTTTATCTTTAAGGTTTTAGATGAAGAGACACTTGGGGTGAGGTATGCGGGAAGGGGTGAGGAGCTTCCATGCCCTCTCTGGGTGTGCCACCCTCCAGCAACCTCCACTTACTCAGAGATCCGGAAGCCAATAAGGACCACTTCTTATTTAGAGATGGTGATATTATTGGGATGTATGTGCACTGAAATTAATTGCTTATTGAAATGGCATCATATGAAACTGCCCATTCCACTGCAGTTCTGAAATTTTCACCGTGTACATAATTTGTATGTCTCTCTTTTGTAAGAAACTAATAATATCTAAACCAAAAAGACAGAGTCCAAGTATTTTCACGAATCCATGGAGTTTCACTTCTGAAGGACTTCTCGGAGCCTTTACAGTCACACTCACCAAGGATCAGTCAGCAGCGTGTCGTGGGTGTAGTGGGAGAGGAAACAGAAGTAGCTCATGATGAATACCTGGGTATCGAGTGGGGCTGGGGATGCTTCAGTGCCATCTGTACCTGTGATGGGCCTCTGAGGGCTGCTGTGGTCTCTCCAGGCTTCCCAAGACAGAATCTAAAAGGGGGTCCTGCGTCAGTCTCTTTGGATCCCCTCTGCAAGCCTCTGCCCCCCTGGATGTCCTTCCTCTGCACTGACCGAGACCCAACCCTCCTGGAAGCACAAGCCACCCTCAGTCTCATAAGCTCCAGTGGCATTGACTAAGCTTGGGGTTACTGGTGCCCCTCACCATGATTTCGTGACTTTATTTGGATGCTTTTCTGCATGACTGGAGGGTGATCTGTCCTCCCAGCTGACTTGCAAGGTCCCTGGAGGCGAGGCTGGCTGTGGGGACTTCCCCTGGGTGTCATGTAGCACTGGGCGCAGCCTGGACACACTGCAGACCCACAGCAAGCACTGCACTGGGAAACCCACCCCCACAACCCCTTCCAGCTAACCTCTGCTCCCAGAGGAACTCACAGGTGGCTCACATCTGTAATCCCAGCACTTTAGGAGGCCAAGGAGGACGGATCACCTGAGGTCAGAAGTTCGAGATCAGCCTAAACTAACCAACATGGAGAAACCCCGTCTCTACTAAAAATACAAAAAAAAAAAAATTAGCCTGGTGTGGTGGCGCATGCCTGCAATCCCAGCTACTCGGGAGGCTGAGGCTGAAGAATCGCTTGGACCCAGGAGGCAGAGGTAGCGGTGAGTCGAGATCGAGCCGTTGCACTCCAGCCTGGGCAACAAGAGCAAAACTCCATCTCAAAAACAAAAACAAACAAACAAACAAACAAACAAAAAGTACTCCATGATTCTCATTCCAGGCCAAAGTCACCCCCTTATCCGGTAATGCTAGAAAAGGCTGCTTCCCTGCCCCCCACAGCCCCACCCCCACTACACACACACCTATGCCAGGCCCAAGAGCCTGGGGACAAATGTGACAAATGGAGAGGATTCTGGCCTGTTTTTCCGGAGCATCCTGAATCCAGGTGACCTCCTGGGACTCCCTCACAGCTACCGACTTACCCAGGGTCTGAATCATTTTCCCTTCCTGGGTTTCAGTTTCCCTGTCTCTCTAATAGGAACAGGAGAAAAGAAAACCCCCCTTTCCCCACTGTTGACTCAAGATGTGGCTGTCTTTGTGTCCACTGCTGGGGCAGCCGCATGGAGCGGGGCTCATCTAGCACATTTCCGGGACACTGTGCAACTGTGTGAGGTGCTCATGTGTGTGGGTATGAGGCCTTGAGGACCTGACCCTGAGTCCCGGTGAACCCTGGAGAGTGTGTGTGTGTGTCTGTCTGTCTGCCTGTCTTTGCGCATAGGTACCCATGACTCTCGAATGGCTCAGAGCTCCCTCCTTCCCCCTCTGGTCCCTAGGGAGCTCTGCAGGCTTGGCTGTAGCACAGGAGTCCCAGGCAGACTGGGACATGCTCAGCCCAGCACAGACCTTCTCCCTACCCTTACGCATCCCCAGCCCAGCTGCAGAATTCAGACCAAGCCACGGAGGATTCATGTTCCCTGGGATGAGCCACACCAGCCACATCCTCCAACGGGCTGACCAGGAGTTCCAGGGGTTTCAGGGCCCCCTTAAGGTTATTGGGCTCCCCCAAGGCCCTGGTCCTGCTGTGGGAAACCCCATAAGGCCCTGCCCTCCCACAGCGGGGGGCAGCGGGGAACACCTCACACCCTGCCCAGAGGGACCTGGCCTTGACTCACAGCCACAGGCAAATGGAGTGAGGATCCCCTGGCGCCCCGGCCCCGCCCCCACTCTCGGGGCTGCTCTTCCCGCAAAATCAATCATCCTGTGTTTTCGGGAAGTGGGGGCTGGCAGGAGAGCACGCAGGGACCCTGGTTCCCTTGCAGGGTGGCAGCCCTTCTGAGTGGTGCCCGGGCTCATGGGCAATGCTGGGGGCCTGGCAAAGCACTCCCAAGAAAATCCCACCCTGACCTCTGGACCCCTTCCCAGTCGTCCCCATGAACATAAACAATGGCTGAGGAAGAGACTGGGATCTGCCAGGTACCCTCTGCTGCCACCATGACTCTACATAAAGACAACAGTTGAAGCCTCAGACTGGAAGAGCTTTCAGCACATAGAAAGTACCCTGTAGGGGGCCGGGCTCAGTGGCTCACACTGGTAATCCCAGCACTTTGGGAGGCTGAGGTGGGCAGATCACTTGAGGTCAGGCATTCAAGACCAGCCTGGCCAACATGGTGAAACCCCGTCTCTACTAAAAATACAAAAATCAGTCATGCTCAGTGGTGCACAGCTACTGGGGAGGCTGAGGCCAGAGAATCCCTTGAATCCGGGAGGTGGAGGTGGCAGTGAGCTGAGATCGCACCACTGCACTCCAGCCTGGGCAACAAGAGCAAGACTGTCAGAAAGAGAGGAAGGAAGGGAGGGAGGGAGGGAGGGAGAGAGGAAGGAAGGAAAGAAGGAAGGAAAGAAGGGAGGGAGGAAGGGAGAGAGAGAGAAAGAAAGAAAAAGGAAGGAAGGAAGGAAGGAAAAGAAAGAAAAGGAGGAAGGGAGGGAGGAAAGGAAGAAAGGAGGAGGAAGGGACCCCTGTGGGTTGGGCAGGAGAACAGATGTAATGATTTTCACCCCATTTTACAGTTGAGGAAACTGAACTTTGGAGAAACCTCCTGCCTGCCTGAATGAATGAGCAAATGGCTACACGTTGAGGCAGTTAGAGCTCAGGGAGGAGGAAGAGGAGGAAGCGGTGCTGGGAGTGTGATGGGGACGTGGGGTGCTGAAGTTGAGAGCAGGAGGACAGTCCTCCAGTCGGTGTGTTCTCATGGGAAGAACACTGCACTGGGAGTCCCGCAGCCTGGTAGAGCGCTGGCTCCTGTGCTGACACGCAGAGTAAGCCGTATCTCTTCCCTGGGCCTCAACTTCCCCCTCTGTAAAATGGAGTTAATAGCCCTACCCTGCCCTGCGGTGATTGCTGGGAGCAAACCAGTGTGACTGGATGGGAAAGGGCTTTGGAAACCCAAGGGAGCTGCCCACTCGACAGAGTCATCCGCCCATGTCTGCCTCCCAGCCTAGCAGTCCCGGGGAGGAAGCCCAGCTAGATCTCGGGGTCTAGAGCTTGGACGTTTGCCCAACTGGGAGTTCCAGAGCCTGACCTCTCTGGGCTCCACTGGGCTCAGCAGCCTCCTCTCGAGGCTGTGAGCTGAAGTGACCTAGAGAGGTATCCAGCGATCCACCCGGAGCCTCCTCCACCTGCCCCAATACCTGGGACAGGGTGTGTGTGTGTGTGTGGGAGGGGTGACGGCAGGCCGGTCTGCCAAAGTATTAGCTGGTGTGAAATAATTTGATGGTGGAGATAAAGGCTGGGCTGCCTGAGGCCCCAAAGCCCCACCCAACTCCCCCCACAACTCTGCCCCCTGCCCCCCAACTGCGAATAACATGGAGGCTGAGCTGTCTAGGTTCTGGCTCCCCATTCTCAGGTGATGAAATCCCAGCTCAATCAGGCTGGCTAGCACTGCAGTTACCAAATCGCTGTAATTGAGATTAATTTGGGGGCTGATTGGGTCAACCCTTGCAGGCACCCATTAATTAGTGGGGGAGGCTCAAAGCCCCAGTAGCTGGGCCCTGCACCCCGTGGAGCCTGGGGCCACTGTAGAGGGGGGCACTGAGAGATGCCCAGGGAGGTGTGTGTTCCAGAAGAGGGGCAAGCTGGACAGAGCCTCGCCTGCCCCATGCCACTCCCATGCCTCCTACCCATTCCTAAACTAGCTTCCACGCCCAGGAGGGGAAGGGACCACAGAGCCTTTGAGTCAGGCCCAGAGGCAGCTCTGGGTCTCCAAGGGTTAAAATGCTCATTACAAGGGTGGGGAGAGGTGGAGAGGGTGCTCAGAGGCTCCTTGGACTTCAAATAGCTCTTGCAAAACTTCTAGATGAGTTAAGTGTAAATGAATTTGAAACAGACAATGAAGTTCCCTTTAGAGACACCTGGGCAGAAAAATGAAGGGAAAATCGCCCCAGGGAGAGCTCGTTTGTGGATTTTATTTTTTCCTGAACCCAAAACACACAGGGAAAAACAAACCCACCCGTCTACTCGTCTGCTCCGGGTGCCAGAGGCGGGCAGGCACGCCCTGACTCAGTGCTGGGCTGGCAGCAAGCTGGGCACACACGTGAGGCCCAGGCACACGCTGGGGAGTGGAGGGCAGTGGCAAAAACGTGTGTGCAAAGCCGGAAGTTCCGGCACACACGTGTGGAGGTGGCTCGGGCCCTGGAAAGGAGCAGAGCCCCTGGGCACAGGAGGATGAGGCAGTAGGGGGTGGGGCCCACATGCGTGGGTAGCTGGAAGGAGGCCAGATGAGGGTGAGGGGGCAGGGCCCATTTGGGGCGAGGGGCAGAGCTCAGGCCCCGCCCTCCAGGGCCCCTGGCACCCTGGTCACGTGAGTGTTCCCAGTCCCAGGGTGGGGCCCTCCCACTTGCCAGGCGGGTGAGGTGTCAGAGTGGGGGCCTCTGGGGCTGCCTGCCCCACCCCACTCACCCGACTTGCTCCGGTTAATTGCCCAGTGCCTTATTTTTTCCCTGTGAATCTCACAGAGGGACAAAAGCAAGTTCTGAGTCACCAGGAACCGGCTCCCGCTTCTGCCCACGCTGGAGCCTGGTCCCCACCCCACTCTGAGAACCCAAGGACCCCGAGGTGGTGGGGCCTGGCCCAGATTGACTTCTGGGAGCCCTGGACCCTGCCGGGTCTGTGAGGTGTCCCCACCACTGACCAGCACCCCTGGGGGCCCAGGCGAGTGGCTTCCCTGGGGGCCCTAATGGAGCAGCCTCCTCCCTACGGCACATTTGCAATTCATGGCTCCAGCCGAGATTGCATTAGGGCCTGGCTGTCACTCATGATGAATGTCGCTTGTTTTCCAGAAAAAAACAGGCCGTGGATCCAGAGTGACAGGGCCTCAGGAGGCACTGGCCCTCCCTTCCGTGCTTGAGGACCAGGGCATGGCTGGTGTCCCCAGTGGTCTGTCAGCAGCCTCAGAACCTGATTCCTTTGGGGGCTCTCTAGGATCCCAAATAGGAGCTTTTCCTAGTTCCAGCTCCCCAGCCCTGTCTATGCCTGTCCCTCGGGGTTCTCCCAACAGCCCCGTGGGAGGACTGCTGCTAGAGCGGCTCCACCAGACAGATGAGCACACTGAGGCCTGCAGGAAGAGGGAGGGGAGATGCAGGTGTTTGGGCTGGAGGGGAATGGGAGAGGGTTCCAGGAATTGGAAAGCTCAGCGAGGTTCCTGCAGGGAGGGTCTGGGAGACCATCCTGGGGGAAGCAGATTGCAGGGGGTGGGAGGTGAAGAGGCTCCTTGCAGGCTCTGGTCCTCCCTACTACATCCTGTCTTCAGGGCTGGGCAGCCACCCTGGGACCCAGGGCTGCTGTATGCCCACACCTCACCCAAGCTCTGCCCTCTCTCTTCCCGGCAACTCCCCTTCTGTCCAGAAGACAGAGGTCCCGCAGGTCTGAGGCTCTGGGCTGTGCCTTCTGACAGCCGGTAGCTTCAATGAAGACAGAGGAAATGCATTCCTTCCCACCCCACCTCTAACCAGGCCAGGGAGAATGGGGAGCTGAGGTGCAGGAATTAGCTGGAGGTCTCAACTGGGCCCCCTCCCAGCTGTCCCTCTCCCTCTGCTTCTCAAACAGCCCGTGTTCCCCAGGACTTTGGGAATAGAGAAGCCCAGATAGGCCTCTGTGTGGCTCAAGAGCTTACAGTGGCTCCCACTGTCCCAAATTGTATTCTGTTTCATCTCTTTTCCTGCCCTCACCGTCTGGGAACCACAGCCTTGAAGAGTGGCAGACAGAAGAAAAGACTTCTATCTATGAGTGTCCCACCAGGCCCATTCCCAGAAAAAAGAATGAAGTTCCCCAGGGGGAGGGGAACGTTTTGGTCTCATGCCCCTTCACCTCCAAGACTGACACAATTTAGGTAGCAGATGAAGTCAGTCGTGCAAATCCCCTCATCATAGATGAGGAAACTGAAGCCGAGGCTTCAGAGCAAGAGACGGAGGTTCTGCCCTCTGCTGAAAGTAGTGGATTTGTTTGTTTGTTGTTTCGTTTTGTTTTTCTGAGACAGGATCTCACTCTGTCACCCAGACTGGAGCGCAGTAGTGTGATCTCAGTTCACTGCAACCTCTGCCTCCCAGGTTCAAACGATCCCCCCGACTCAGCCTCCCAAATAGCTGGGATTACAAGCGTGAGCCACCACACCTGGCTAATTTTTGTATTTTTAGTAGAGACAGGGTTTTGCCATGTTGGCCAAGCTGGTCTCAAACTCCTGGCCTTAAGTGATCCGCCTGCCTTGGCCTCCCAAAGTGCTGGGATTACAGGCATGAGCCAGTGCGCCCAGCCAAAAATAGTGCTTTGTTCACTGGTGTATCTCTCTGCCTAGAAGAGGGTCTGGTATGGAGCAGGCATTTGCTGAATGAGTGAATCAATGAGTAATGGCCTTCGCAGGAGACAGGAAGCTCTGGGCTGCTGGAGAGGCTGCGCCATGAAGCTTGGCACTCGGGCCCTTGATGCTCCCTCAGCAGCCTACCCCCTGGTCTCGGGGGATAGGTAACCTGCTGCCCGGTGACACAGTCCCATGGGTGTCCCTGTTGCAAAGCCAGCTGATGTGGGGGCCTGGCTTTCCCCCAGTCAGAATCCAGGTTCCAAGGCACCCAGCTCCATAGCCTCAAACCCACCCAAAGGGACCAAGACAGTGCAAGCCAGAAGGAAAAAAAACACGAAAGACCCTTCACTAGGGGTCTGGAGCCTGAGGCTGGCCCCAGATAGGCCATTCTAATCACAGCTCGTTGTGTGCCAAGCACTATGCTAGGCGGGCACTCACTGTGTGATTTCCTCCCGGTGACAGTGTGCGAAGCCGGGTGCTGTCTTTCTTCTCATGTTACATCTGACCACATCCCTGGATGGCTGGGACCCTGCTGCAGTCCTTGCTCATGACACAGCTGGGGAGCCAGCCCTCTGGTGGGTCTCCCCTCCCTGGTTAGAGCCCCTGGCCTGGCGTGGCATTTTTGCCCAATGTGGAAAGCTTTTCCCAGAAGGCTGGGCATCAGCTCTTGCCAGCTGCCTGCCCCTTTGGTTCCAGGGTAGCCCCAGGGGCATCCTCACCGTCGGTCCAACACTACTCAGGTTTTCCTTGGCAACAGAACCAGAGAAAGAGCTCTGGATCCACGTAAGTGCCCCCCCACCTGCCACTGCCACCGCCCAACACAGCCACAATCCTCAGTGTCTGGAGGCCAATCAGTTTCCCAGAATCCGAACCTGCTGAGCCCCTGACCCTTTCCCATATGGGCAGGTGCTGGTTGCATCCCTAGGATGTGAATGGCTGAACCGCCCTCTGGAGCAGGCCAGAGGCAAATGCTCAGAGGCAACATCGTCCCCACCCCCAACTGCACCTTCCAAGTGAGGTGGTGCCAGGCAAAAAGAACACGGGCTCTAGAATGAGCTGGGTTCAAATGCCAACTGTCCCCTTGTAGCTGTGCGACCTTGGACAAATGGCTTCCCCACTCTGAACTTCAGCTTACTCGTCTGTAAAATGGGCATGACCATGTCTTACATGACACAGTGGCTGTGGGGTTCCCGGGAGCCATATGTAGGCCCTGGATTCTACATACCAGGTGTGTGGGCACCATTCCTCCAGGCCCCTGGTCCCCATCCACCCCTGTCATCCATGCCTGCTGATGTGCCACTTCTACAACCAACTGTCAGAGCCAGCTATGCCTGCTGCCATCGGGGAGCCATGCCCAGCCCCATATGCCCCAGGGCCCTGCCAAGCCCTGCCCCAGGCTCCCAGATGAGAAGACTCCAGCAGCACCCCCAGGTCCCAAGGGCACCCTCTTTATCTTCACCCATGGGGGCCGTCTGCACCCCCAGGGACTGCTCACAAAGATCTGGGACCCAGGGGCCAAGCCGGAAGCCCCTCTGCTCCCAGAGGGCAGCCCCTGCCCCTCCACATCCTGCCGCAGCCCTGCGTCTATTTCATCAGGCCAAGGATTGCTTTTTAAATAAATCTAAAAAACTCCACTTCCTCCTTGGCAAGTTCATTTTAAGTCATTTTATCTCTTTCCCCCCTATATTTTTCCCAAATAATGTGATTAAGTGACTCAGCGCCGGCTGCCTCTGGCAGGCCTGGCCTCTAATTCAGTTTGAGGACGGTCACCTTTGACCCCACTCCACTCTGGCTAAGAGAACACTTAAGCAATATTGTACCGCTTCCTACAGAGGGAGGCCGTGGGGGGAGCCCACAAGGGGTGGGGGCGGCGGGGGGCGGGGGGAAGCGAAACAAACTTTCACATAAAATTATGGTATATGGATAATTGAGAAGTTTAAAAACATGAATCTAATTGTACAGTCCCCGGAGAAACCCATATCGAGCCACCCTATAAGAGGCCTGGAATCTCCCGATGATGATTTATTGCTAAATCCTAGTATTTTTCAATACATTATAGTTTTTAAATTGTGTTTAAATTGAGTGTAGAGGAGCAGAGGCCATTAGGAGATGCAGAAATGATGATTATATTTAAATATTCATGCACGCAGTACCTTATTATTGAATCTGAACACTAACAAAATCAATATTAAGTGCGGTTTGACATGAATTTATTTATGAATTTCGACTTTCTAAGTACTGTATTTTTTCACTCAAAAATTGTGAGTATAATGTAGTAATGATATCAAAACACGGTGTCAGGGAGCATTAGCTGGGGAGGTTATAAACCTCTGGATTAGGGGGCCCAAGATTGCCCTCAAAAGTGCTTAGTATACAAAACCCAATTCTTTTTTTTTTTTTCTCCCTGTTTCTGAATCGTGCAGATTCGAATACACTCCGGAGAGGGCGGGCAAAGGATGGGGAGAGGAAGCGGGGCTGAGCTGTAGCAGCAGGCGGGTCCTCAGCTCCTCAGAGGCTGGGGTGTGGGGGAACCAGGCTTCTCCACCAGGCCCTCCCCTGAGCTCCACGCCCAAGAAGCAGCCCCTGTGCCCAGGGGGTCCCTGAGGATCTGAGATTCAGACTTCCTCAAGGGGCACACTCTGGGGGTGGGGAGAGCCCAGGGGGGTCTTCACATCCCAGTGGATTCTGGGGGAAGGGTGAAAGCTGGAGGGGTCTGGCTTCAGGGAACCAAGGCAGAAGGAGGTGGAAAGAGAGTCTTTGCCCCCAGATTCTGGGTCCTGGCACCAGGTGCATGCCCAGGGCAGAAAGCTTGGACCACCGCTTCCTGCTCAGCCCGCCAGGACCTGCCACCCTGAAGCTGGCACTGAGGTTGTCAAAGATAAGGAGGGTACCCTTCCTCCCTCTCCCAAAGCCCACTGGGGCAGGAGGAAGGGGCCTGGTCCACTCCATCCAAAGCTTCTCCTTCATATGGCCTGGAAGGAGCCCTTCCCCCACCTGCCACCCCTCTGCCACCCCTGCCCAGGAGACCACCGACAGCTTCAGGGACTCCCCCTTCCAAAGAAGCAATGTTTGTGTGCTAGCAGATGCAGCCCCTGCGCCTGGCATAGCCACAGCCTGTGGTGGCCTGTGTGCCCCTGGAACCACCCTGCTGTGCCCCGTTCACATGCAACAGGATCCCACAGAGCCTTGTGTAGACGGACAGAACCACACACACTCACAGAGCACAGAAATGAATAGAGGCCAGCTAGGAGGAGACCCCACTTTTCAGATGGAAACTAATTCCCTGATAATGCAGACTTTTTGGAAACGGGTAACCTACATTCCCCAACGGGAAAGAACTGGACATCACAGCTGGTCCTTGACTTAGGCAGATGACCTCCAGCCCACCCCACACCATGACACAAACCTGACCTTGACCATCAGTGGCCCCAGGACACTCTAGACAGACTCATAGCTCTGCACCCATAAATCCATGAGCACCTACTGCCCAGTACTCACCACGCCCTGCCTCTAAGGCACCCACCAGCACCGTGGCACCCAGGCTCAGTCCCCAACCCCCACGACTCTCCAATTCTCCCACAGAAACAGTCACACTGGTAGGTGTTACCTAGCACACATGCGCACACACGCAGAGAACCACAATCACCTTTACACAGTCCCACACACCTCAACACACAGACACCCCAACTCCCACACAGGCAGACCCTGACATAAACACAGACACCCCGACATCCACGTGACACTGACATACAGGCTAAGCCCACATTCACATGACACCCTGACATAAACTCGAACACCCTCATGACACATGGATACCCCAACATATCACACACACACACACCCACTCCCCAATACCCTGCCCAAGTGCACAGCATGTCCACACTCACCTGAAGTGGGCTGGGGCCAGGCTCACCTGGCCCTGCAGCAGCAGGAAGATGCAGCCAGGGTCGGGGGTCAAACAGCACTTAGGAGGTTTGATTCAGAATATTCATCAGTCTTTGGGAGGGAAAAAAGAAGCCCACACATGGGGGAGGAGGAGAAAAAACTCCAACCCCGACCCTAAACTCTTTTCCAGTAAATCGATGTATTTTGCTATAATTTTATTAGGAATATAAAAGGAGCCTTTTCAAAAGTGCTTAGGACGCAAAAAAAAGAGGCGGGCGATGGAAACATTAGTCTGTCTGTATTAGCAATCCCATAGTCACATTTTATTGTTACTGTCAGGATGCAAAAGCTGTGCTTAAAACAAAATAATACATAATGTATTACTGAGGCATAAACATCAGTGAGCCGCGAGCGGCCGGAGTTTTTATTTTAAAAAGAAGACGCAGGGAAAAAAAGAAGTGGAGGGACAGAGGGTGGGTGAGAGGTGTGGGCAGCCTCCAGGGATCAGTCAAGCTGGGACCCCAGGCCCAGAGGACTGGGGACAGCACAGCAGGGATGGAGGCTGAGCCTTAGGGGTGATTTCAGTCCTAGGAGAAACAATGGCACCCCCTTGTCAGTCCCCAAAAGTCGCCCCACACTCAGGGTCCTGCTACCTGCCAGCTCTGCCTTTGGCACCTTAGAGTTTATAAAGCTCTGGCCCCATGTCTTTCCCCAACCTCAACTCTCACCACATGTCTGGGAAGGAGGCTGCGCAGCTCCTCTTGTCCCTGTTTTGCAGGAAAAGACATTGAGGCTCAGAGAGGGGCAGCTGTGGGCTTCAGGTCATACTATCAGTGAGCCGTGTGTCCAGGTACCAGAGTCCCTGTTCTGTGTGTTTTCTTTTTATTTCTTTCTTTTTTATTTTTTTTGAGATGGAGTCTCGCTCTGTTATCCAGGCTGGAGTGCAGTGGTGCGATCTCGGCTCACTGCAGCCTCCGCCTCCCAGGTTCAAGCGATTCTCCTGCCTCAGCCTCCTGAGTAGCTGGGATTACAGGTGCACGCCACCACGTCCGGCTAATTTTTTGTATTTTTAGTGGAGACAGGGTTTCATGTTAGCTAGAATGGTCTCGATCTCCTGACCTCGTGATTCACCAGCCTCAGCCTCCCAAAGTGCTGGGATAACAGGGATGAGCCACCATGCCAGGCTGTTCGTGGCATTTTCTACTGTTCTGAGCTGCCCGGGTGCTTGACAGCCTCCAGCAGGGCCCCTGGGCTCCTGGGCTGTCTCTCTCTGCACCACCCTCGTCCCCTTTGACCATTCTCCAACATCAACAAATGAAATCTCCCAAAATGCAGACCTTGTTTCTCCTGTGCTAACACTTCCAAACCCGTTCCCTCCTACCTAGGAGACAGGGTTCTCCTCTATCTGGCCCTGCCTCGGGCTTGCCTCCTCCCCCATCCTCTGAGCTTGCTCCCTCAGAGGCAGATCCACTGACCTTCTTCCTAGTCTTTGAGCCTACTAAGCTCATGCCTGCCTAGGAAGCCCCTGCTGGCTCCTCTGCCTAGAAAATCATCTCTGGCCCTCAATAGCAAATACCACCTCCTCCAAGAAGTCCTTCTGGATCAACTAATCTAAATGGATCCTCCATCATTTTTTGTTCTCTCTTATCTCTCTGGTTTTCTTTTATTAGGAATATTATGAATTTCAGCTGCAGAATGTCCAGTACCCATTTTCCCCAAACCTAAGAGTAACCCCAGAGAAAGCATGGACCTCATTGCTCCTGTTCACTATGGTATTCCCAACACCTGGCACAGTTCCCAATACATGGCACAGTTGATATGTACCATGGAAGGATGGATAGGGCCAAGCTTGGTGACTCACGCCTGTAATCCCAGCACTTTGGGAGGCGAGGCAGGCAGATCACTTGAGGTCGGGAGTTCGAGACCAGCCTGGCCAACATGGTGAAACTCCATCTCAACTACAAATACAAAAATTAGCCAGGCATGGTGGCATGCGTCTATAATCTCAGCTACCTGGGAGGCTGAGGCAGGAGAATCGCTTGAACTCGGGAGGCGGAGGTAACAGTGAGCTGAAATTGCATCACTGCACTCCAGTAATAATGTGAGACTTTGTCTTAAAAAAAAAAAATAGAAGAAGAAGAAGGATGGATAGGGGGACCACATTGCCACGTGGCGTCATCGTGGGCAGGTGAGCCCGACCCACAGAAGCCTACACACTCCAAGACAAGGCCTGCCGATCTCAGCCAAGAACATCTGGGACAACTTCTTCTCTAACCTGTGCCCACCCCCAAGCTCCTCCCAGCTGCACTCCAGTACTCTCTCAGGGATTCCCTCCCCTCCCTGACTTTTCCCCCCTCTCCTTCCTCCATTTCCCGACCCATTGGGCAGCTTCCAGGGACTCCAAGGACAGCTGGGACTTGTCTATCCTCCTGCCCACCGAACTCCTTCAATCACCTGCCCACCCCCCACCCCCGTCGGGAGCTTCCCTCAGAGCCTCAAGCCAGCACCAGGGCCATGGTTCACTCAAGGGCTACTGACCCTTCCGGGAGGGCTTTCGGGAAGCAGAACTGAAGAAGGGAACCAGGTAGACCCAGATTCAAAGCCGACTCTGCTTCTTAGTAGCGATGTGACTTTGGACATTCGGCTTTCACTTCTTGGCACCTCAGTTTTCTCATCTGTGAAATGGGAATAGATGGTGTTTACCTCGTTGGCCTCTGTGAGGCTTGCGAGGACAAGTCAGGAAAGGTGTGACCACCCTTTTGCACAGCTCTCTTAGGGGTTGCCATGCCATTGAAGGAAGGGGACATGGGGACAGGAGCTGTAACGGAGGGGCCGGCCCCTCCAACCCCAGCCCTGAGCCCTTCTGGGGCGTCTTCCCGCTGTCTCAGGGCACTTGGCGCCACCTAGTGACAGGCAGGGGCATCAGAGGGCCTGGCAGGGCAGGGTGGGGCAAGTTGGGGGCCCTGGGGTAGGATGGAAACCAGGGATGGTGAGACTCCGCCAAAGAGCAGGTGTCTGAGGCTTCTCTGGGCCCTGCTTGGGATCAGTGAGCACCAAGAGATCACAGCCCCTCCTTCAATCACAGCCCCTGGAGGCCATCCTGTGAGCAGAACAGGATGGTGGGGGTGGGGAGTGCAGGGGTTGCTTCCAGAACACCTGCGCCAGCTTGGGAGTCCCCAGCCAGCCCACTAGCAGCAGCTCAGACACTGGCATCCCACCCAGAGAGGGAGGCCGAGCGGTGGGCAGGAAGGAGTGGGGGCGGCACCTGCAGCCCCCCAGGGACCCAGCCTCCTGCCTGTTAGACCAGCCCCTCCTCGGGTCGGGTCGGGCTCAGGAAGCCCGTGTGCTGAGGTCAAATGACCCTGCTCACTCATCCACGAAGTCCCTTCCTTCTACACACATCTGTGAGTCCCCACTGTGCACAGGACACTGGGGACAAAGGGAACAAGGCAAACACCGCCTCTGTGGGGCTGCCATTGTGTGTGAGGGTGGGGGGCAGGAGGGGCGAGGTAAGGAGGGGGCAGAATAGCAAATATTGAGAGCTTACAGTCTGTTTAAAGGGCACCAATGGTTTAGGTGTCAAGAGACACCAAGCAGGGGGCAGGTGAGGAGGGAAGGTTAGAGCAGGCGGCGAGGTCCCCCCACCCCACTGCTGCCGTAGCACAGCCTGGTGGTTAGAGCCTCCAGCTTTGAGCCCCCAAGCTGTCTGTCTCTAATCTAGCTTTGTGACTTTTGGTGAGCTGTTTAACTTCTCTGTGCCTATTTCACAATTCCTAAAATAAAGAATAAGAGCTACTGTCCGCTGGGCTTGGCCCCAGGGCTGAATGAGGCTCAGAACACAGGGAGGACCTCCATTTAGACTGGCCTCAGCTCCAGGACCTGCTGCTTTGTGGGGTAAAGGCCGGGGCTGCTTCTCAAAACCCCGCCTGGTAAATCACCAGGTCAGGAGGTCGAGACCATCTTGGTCAACATGGTGAAACCTGTCTCTATTAAAATACAAAAAATTAGCCAGGCGTGGTGGCGCGCGCCTCTAGTCCCAGCTACTCGGGAGGCTGAGGCAGGAAAATAGCTGAAACCCAGGAGGCAGAGATTGCAGTGAGCTGAGATCCTGCCACTGCACTCCAGCCTGGTGACAAAACAAGACTCTGTTTAAAAAAAAAAAAAGCCACCCCCCACACACACTCACAAGCACACGCACATTCTCACACACACACTAACACACACGCACACCTGTGTGCACACACACTCAGAGCCAAGGAACACGGCGTGCTGGGGCCCTCTGCATATCCAGGAAGCGATGCCCAGGCAGTCCTGGAAATCCTGGCTGAGTCTGAACAGGTGTGTTGTCCTCCCTGGGGTGCCATCAGTGCATCGTCACACATGGTGGGCATGAAGACCTGAGCCTGTGAACATGACTGTGTGTGTGGCTGCAAGGCTGGGGGCTGTCCCTGTGACTGCGTGCAGTCTCGTAGGTCTCAGGAGCAGGGCTGTGCTCTGTGCCTGCGTGTGGGGGTACAGGGCCTGGACCGGACTGTAGTGACCACCGATTGCCTGGGGACGTGGTTGCAGAGGAAACACCACTGAGCCACTCCTCCTGGCCTGTCCCCAGCCTGTCAGAGCTGAGAGTGAGAGGAATTCCCAGCCAACACACAGGGCAGGCTCAGGGCCCAGCCCAGTGTCCTCTCTGGGATCTTCCCGCACTTCTAGAGCTCATCCCTGGGGTCTGGGGGTCTGCTCTGACCTGGGCTGGGGAGCAGAGTCCAAGGAGGCTACAACCAATCTTCGGGTATCAAATCACTAACAGGCTGAGACGGACTCTTCATGCAAGGTGTCAGTGCCATGGTTCTGGGCCTGCCCTGCATGGGAATCCCAGGAGGCTGCAAGACCTGAGACAGCCTTGAGTTCTAATTTTTCCTACTGCTTCTTCATGGCTGTGTGGCCTTGGACAAGTCACGCAGCTTCTCTGAGCCTCATTATCTCCCCTGTAACACAGCTATAAAGATATTCACTCCTGCAAGATCTCTGGTGGGAACTGACATTGCAAGTATATATGAACGGCTGGGTGCAGTGGCTCATGCCTGGAATCCCAGCACTCTGGGAGGCTGAGGTGGGAGGATCACCTGAGGTCAGGAGTTTGGGACCAGCCTGGCCAACATGGTGAACTCCATCTCTATTAAAAATACAAATATCAGCCGGATGTGGTGGCGCATACCTGTAGTCCCAGCTATGCAGGAGGCCGAGGTAGGAGAATCCCTTGAATCCAGGAGACAGAGGTTGCAGTGAGCTGAGATCACACCACTGCACTCTAGCCTGGGCGACAGAGCGAAACTCCATCTTAACAACAACAACAAAAAAGAATGTATGAGGCCTGGCCACTGGCACAGGGCAGGTTCTCATTCCCATGCCTCTACGGTGCTAATGGCTGCATTCATGGAGCTAGCGCCCCTGGCGGTGGCTGTGTGGAGCCCTGTGCACATCGATGTGGATTCAGAGTCCACATTGTCTTGGTCTGCAAGTCCTCCCCACAGTCTTCTGCAGTGGCTGCTTTATTGCTCTCTCCATTCCTCAGATGAGGAAACTGAGGCTTAGTGAAGGGATGTGACTTGCCTGAGTCATGCATCGAGCAGGTAGGAGAGCAGACTCCTACTCAGGCAGGTGCCTCTGCCGGCCTGGCCCTGCCCTTGGGACATTTCTGCTCCCAGTAGACCCCCCTCATCACGCCCCAGCTCAGCCCCCAGGGCTGGAGTTTGTTGAGTGTCACCAAGCTTCCAACAAAGGGGTGGATAGACGGGACTCCTTCCTAAATCCCTTCCATCCCCCTTCCCTGTCTGGTCAGGCTGGGAGGCTGGATTGCAAGGAAGCTGCCTTGCCCTCTTGGGGAATTCCTGAGCAAATGAGCTGAAGGAGCCCCTTAGTCTACTCCTCATCCAACATTCTTATTTCATAGGTGGGGAAACTGAGGCCTGGAGCCCCAGGTCATTCAGAGTCCACATCAGGCCTAGCCAACAGTGATTCCCTACAGTGAGAGCTTAGGGGATGTGGGCAGGGAG
The DNA here is from genome assembly GCF_049354715.1 of Callithrix jacchus. Lineage (NCBI taxonomy): Eukaryota > Metazoa > Chordata > Mammalia > Primates > Cebidae > Callithrix > Callithrix jacchus. The sequence continues at coordinate 48,797,274 of NC_133508.1, forward strand.
GTAGGATCCAAGCTCCAGGGATGGATCCCTGGCTCTCGGGATTAGCATCCATCCTCCGTGCCCTCCCGTCGATCAAACAAGCCCTCTCTAAGCACTTCCAGGTTGGCCACAGCAGGAGACAAAGATGCCCGGGAGAAACAGGACCTGTGGCCTGCCTCCCAGGAGTGCACAGCTTGGTGAACAAAGCCAACAAACAGAAATCAGTGAGGCAAGCCCATGGCCAGGGAAGCAGAGGAGCACTTGCCCTCACCACAGGTCAGGGGAGGCTTCCTGGATGTTAGAGACAGAATGCTTGTTCCCAGGTACCGCAAGGAAAAATTAGCATTCAGACAAAAAGTTTTCTCAGCAAGGCAATTTTACTTTCTGCAGAAAGGGTGCTCCTGTTAGCCATCTTGCCATGAGAGTACAATGAACAAAGAAAAGGTAAGCGTATTTATTCCTTATGCATTGGGTCCTTACTGTTGTGTGTGATCTCCATTGGTTGGAGCCAGACCTCACAATCTAAACTAAACCTGATTGGCTAACAACTTAAAACCTTTCTAAACAGGTAAAGGCAATGGACAACAAAGGAAAAAGGAAGTCCAAATAAGGAAGGAGCATAGGCTGTAAGCTGAGACATGCCTGTGAGCACGTCCACCACAAACAATTTGGTTAAAGTACAAGGACACAGAATGTACTACGTGCTGTGAGCATGTTTAACAGCTACATAGGATAAGGCTTAACAAATATTTAGTAGCAAAAACGAAGAAGGCTCTGAAGAAAGTTAGTCTTTAAAACAAACCATTATTTTTAACATTTATTATTATTATTCTTTAGCAAGAAGGGAAACTTTGAAGAGGAAATTTTTACTTTCTACACTGGAGGAAGAGGTGAGGCTTTCCTGTCTCCCAGCTTGTGTCAGCTGTCTTAAGGGATGAATCACACATTTGTCAGAAGAATGGACGGGTACTCCAGGCACAGGAATAGTATGGCTAAAGGCAGAGAACGTGGGAAGACCGTGGCATGCTGGAAACTCTGAATAAGTTCTGGGGAGATTGGTCCAGTATCTATGGCTGCATAAAACACCACTCCGAAAACTTCGTGACCCAAAACAACCATTTTATTCTGCCCATGAGTTGTCTGGGTCAGGAATTTGAACAGGGCATGGTAGGAACAGCTTATCTCTGCTGCCTTGTTCTAGGTCCTTGTCTGGGAAGACAGGCTGGGGGTAACTTGATAACCAGGGAATGGAATAATCCAAAGGTACATTCACTCACACAGCTGACTGTTGACTGGGATCTCAGCCAGGCTTTTGACTAGAACCCCATACACAACCTCTCTGCATGGCCTCTCCACGTGGGTTGGCTTGCGCTTCCTCACAGCATGGCAGCTGGGGTTCCAAAGGCAAGTCCTAGGAGAACAAGACAGAAGGGCATGAAATGTTGGTGATCTAGTCTTGGAAGTCATGTAGCATCCCTGCAGTTATGTTCCATTGGTTGAGGAATTCACAAAGGTCTGCCCAGATTCCAGGGGAGAGGACCTAGAACCCTCCACTGGAACGGAGGACCGTTGAGAGCACACTGTATGAAGAACCTGTGGATGAGAGACGCTGCTGCCACATCTTCCGGAAACACAATTGGCTACAAGGGCCATGCACGCTCTTGACTTCTGGGCTAATGGGGCTGACATCTCCAGTACATGAGGGAAGAAAAAGAGCCAGAGATAGAGAAAAGAAGAGCAGAACACCCTGCAGAAGCACAGCCACCAGTCTAAGGGGCAGAAGCTGGTGTCCAGGAGTAGGACTTCCCAGGTGGTCCCCAAAGAATGCCACCCAACACCATCCCACAGGGGCTGGGGTTCCAGGGCCCCCCACAGTCTTGGAAGCCTCTGAGGCCTGGGAGGGGTGTCTTTCTGGAGTCCCTTTGTCCTGGGCTGAGAGACCCTGGCTCTGTCTGACTTCTCTGGACCTTCCCAGGCACAGGTGGGAGGAAGAGGCAGCAGGTGGGAGGAAGAGCCTCAGCCTGCCCCATCCTTGCTTCTGTACCCCTGCCTCTAAAGTTGGCCCAGCATGGCTTCCAAAAGGCACCAAACCTTACAGAGGGCCAGCTCTTGTCTCTGTAGTCTAAGACGGGAATGGACGCACAAGAAAAGACCTTTTCTTCCCTTTCCTAGGAAATGCTCTTTCCTAGACCGTGCCAGGCTGGGTCCTGTATCTCCCCTCCAGGGGTCCTACCACAGACCTCAGGGCCAGGACAGGGTGGCCTGCCAGCTGCAGAGCCCCTACCTTGTCTCTCAGACTCACAGGTCCAGGTGACAGTGTTTAGCAGTCAGCAGGGTCTTCCTCCCTCCACCACGCAGCTTCCATAAGCAAGGGAGAAACTGGGGCAGGGCCTAGGTCTTCCAGTTTGATGGACCCAGTAACTCATTTGCCTAGAAGCCTGTCACCCCATCTTCACTATGAGCCAGTGAGGGCTGGGACTGCCTGCTTCTTCTCTGTGACCCAGCACAGAGTCTGGCACGTAGTAGGTGCTTATTTAGCATAGGTTGAAAGAACAAACAAATTAATCTTTTAAATTTCTATATTCCCCTTACGTAGCACTTGGCACGTAATAGGTTATCAATAGGTATTTGTTGAATGAATGAATGAATGAACGAAGTTAGTTTTCTTCTTCTCCGGATCCCTGATGCCCAGGATAGGTATTCAGGACTTGTTGAATTGAAACGACAAAGCGAAACCCCTGTGATGCAGGCCTGTCTGGTCCAAAGGGGACTTCAGAGACGGGCTGTCACTTACACTGTCCATGGAACCCCAGCCTCAGCATCCGGGGTGCTGTGGCCACTCTCTTCCCACCGCCACCCTCTACCAAGTCCCAGAGTGGGTGGAGCCTCCTCGCCCTGGCACAGGAAGAGGCGGGTGAGAGGCAGGAGGTAGAAAAGGGAGGGCAGACAGACGGACAGAAAGACAACACTGCGACAGGCCTTCCCTGCAGAGGTGGCACGAGGGCTCCAGTCGGCATCTCTGTAGGCCCCTCCCCTGGGTCCTTATGGGCGTCCCAGTGGAAAGGGCTCCCCTGAAGCCCCCTGCCCGAAGGCCTCCTGGTTCCCGACCCTCAGTGCACTCAGTAGACTGGGGAGGGGGGAGGCAAGCAGAGGGGAAGACAGAATTCTTCCTGGCAGTTTAAAGAGTTTTGGCATTTTCACGAGGGCACATGTAATATTTAAATTACTTCCCCCTGGCACGCCCGCATGCCTGCCTTGGCTTCCCAGGTGAATTTGTAGGCGCTGAAATGGTCTAATTTCCCACACAAGCCATGTCAAATATAATTTGGGTGCAAAGTTGGTAATTATACGTAACATCAGTCTGATGTTAAAAACACTGAAAAATTTAGCAAGAAGAGACGACTGGAGAGACAGAAGTCTGAGGCCCAGCCAGGAAAAGGCAGGCCTGGGCCCCGCCGAAGCCAAAGTCTTTAATTAATAATAGCATGTTTTCAGGGACTCAAAGGACGCAGGTCCCCAACTGTCTGAAACTCCTTTGTCTACCAATTACCAGCATTTGGGGAGGAGAGAGCCAGGGAGGAAGTGGGCGGGGGGCACCCAGATCTTGGCGGAGAACTGCTGGGGTTTGGGCTGGGGCTGCAGCCCACCTGTGGGCCAGCATCCTGTGGCCCAGCAATCCTGCCCTGATCCTCTGTCGCCAGAAACCAACCCTGATGAGCCCGGGGTCAGGGAGGAGGGCCTCATCCCCTTGAATCTAGGTTGATTGTGAGGTGGGGGTGAGAGAGGTTAGACCAGAGGCCAAGCCGTCCGGAGGCTCAGAGGGTCTGAAAACCATGTCCCAGACTCTCTTGATTTAGGTGATGCCTTTTTTGTCTCTTCAAAAAACTCAATCAATCTTTTGTGAAGACAGGAACCACATATTTCTTTTCTTTCTTTTTTTTTTTTTTTAAGATGCAGTCTCACTCTGTCACCCAGGCTGGCGTGCAGTGGCGAGATCTTGGTGCACTGCCTCCTCAATCTCCTAGGTTCAAGTAATTCTCCTGCCTCAAGCCCCAAGTAGCTGGGACTATAGGTGCACAGCACCATGCCCAGGTAATTTTTTGTATTTTGGTAAAGACGGGGTTTCACTGTGTTGCCCCGGCTGGTCGTGAACTCCTGAGCTCAGGCAATCCGTTGCCTTAGCCTCCCAAAGTGCTGGGATTCCAGGTGTGAGCCACTGCGCCCGGCTGGGAACCACATATTTCTTGTGAAGACAAGGACACGCCCTCGTGTCCCTGGCACCTGGCACATAGTAGGTGCTCAACAAACATTTGTTAAATGAATGCACCATGCAAAACAAGGTCTGACCTGTCCTCCCCCGCCCTGTGTGGATAGAGTGAGACCCTCCCCGCTCCACCGCTGCCCTGAGGAACAGCACAGTAGAGGTCAGAAAGGTTAAGAGGCAGGGACAGAGCCTGGAGTAGAACCATGATTCCACACTTACCAGTTACCAAACTCTGCCTCAGTTTGTAAAACGGGCACAGGAACAGATCTAGCTCCCAGGATCGCTGTGAATTCTGAGTGGGAGACTTCACGTGAAGCACTCTGAACAGTGCCTGGCAGGGAGTTCGTGTTTTGCTTGTGAAGGTGGGTAAGTTGCAGCTTTGCGGAACAGCTCCCCAGATGGCATTTCCAGAGGCTGTGGGAGGAGGGAGGAGAGAACGGGCAGCCGGCAGGGCAGAGGAACCTGGAGTGAAGAACAGATGTCCAGCTCACTTTAGTAAAGCGGCTGCTGATGGGGGTGTGAGATGAAACTTCTTCCTTGAATCCCCAAGAAATCGTCGACAAAGTCCAGGCACGGTGGCTCACACCTGTAATCCCAGCACTTTGGCAAAGGCAGGTGGATCGCTTGAGCCCAGGAGTTTGAAACCAGCCTGGGCAACATGGCAAAATCCTGTCTCTACAAAAAATACGAAAATTAGCTGGGCATGGTGGTGCAAACCCGTAGTCCCGGCTACTCTGGAGACTGAGGTGGGAGGATTGCTGGAGCCTGGGATGAGGAGGTTACAGTGAGCTGTCATTGTGTCACTGCACTCCAGCCTGGGTGACAGAGTGAGACCACCCTCTCAAAAAGAAAGAGAAGAAAGAGAGAAAGGGTGGGAGGGAGGGAGGGAGGAAGGAAGGAAGGAAGGAAGGAAGGAAGGAAGGAAGGAAGGAAAGAAGGAAGGAAAGAAGGAAAAAGAAAAAAATTAAATAAAAGAAAGACAAAGAAACAGAGAAAGGAAAGAAAGAAAAGAAGGAAAGAAAGGAAGGAAGGAAGAAAGGGGAAGAGAAGGAAGGAAAGAAAAAGAAAGAAAAGAAAGAGAGAGAGAGGAAAGGAGGTAGGGAGGGAGGGAGGAAGGAAATTGTTAACAAAATCTCCTCTCCTGTGCACACACTCTCCTGTGCACACACTCTCCTGTGCACACACTCTCCTGTGCACACATATGGAATCTTGTCTGTTTGGGATGTGTGGCTTCCAGGTGGGCAAGAGCAGACACAGATGAGAGCGGCGAGGTGGGGAGCATCATTATTTGTGTTTTGTTGATGTGAAAGTGAGCCTCACAGAGGTTTGGTGGTGTGCCCACACCTCACACTTTGGCACAGTGGATTTACCATCAGATGCCAGGCTCTTAACCCTCTGTGTTCCACTGGCAGATTCTGCCAAACAGTAACAAAAACAGTAGCTGGCGTGAAGCACTTACTGAGAGCCAGCTGCCTCACTAAGCCCTTCATGTGGTTTAACCCATTTCATCTTCTCAACAGCCCTCTGGCAAGGGGTGGTTCTATTCCCTATCCCGATTTTATAGATGAGGAAGCTGGGGCACAGAGGGTTAAGTCACTTTCCCTGGATCACAGGACATAGGAAGTGGAACAAAACCCAGGCTGGCTCCCCGGTTCCCTTAATCACTTCCATCCAGCCCTGTGCTTACCCTGCACCCTTGCCTCAGCTAAACCTCCACACTGGGGTTCTCAGCCCTGCACGCTGGAGGTATCTGAGGACCTTTGGAACCACTGATGCCCCCCTGTGAAGTGCTGTAAGCACTGCCTGGGCACTGAGTTGTTTTTTGTTTTTGTTTTTAAGACAAAGTGTCACTCTGCCGCCCAACAGCCTGGAGTGCAGTGGCGCGATCTTGGTTCACTGCAACCTCCACCTCCTGGGTTTAAGTGTTTCTCCCGCCTCAGCCTCCTGAGTAGCTGGGACTGCAGGTGCGTGCCACCACACCCAGATAAATTTTTTTGTATTTTTAGTGGAGATGGGGTTTTGCCATATTGGTCAGGCTGGTCTCGAACTCCTGACCTTGTGATCCGCCCATCTTGGTCTCCCAGAGTGCTAGGATTACAGACGTGAGCCACTGCACCTGGCCAGCACTGAGATTTTTTTTAGCTCCCAGGTGATTCTAGGGCTGGAGTTTAGAACATGAAACTTACTCTGCTTCAGCTCAATTCTCCAACCCTGTGGCCGACTGCAACATGCGTACCAGTCACCCCGGAATCTTGTGAATTTCAGGCTTTGATGCAGTAGGTCTGGGCGGGTCGGGAGCCTGGGATTCTGCATTTCTGACAAGTTTCTAGGTGATGCTGCTACTGCCATGGTCCAAGGACCACACTTGGAGAAGCGAGGCTCCACATCAAGGGCTCCTGAGTTTCCGTGCACAGCAGAAGCTCCCATGGAATTTGAGACACCACAGGTGCCCGGGGTTCTAACCCGGAGATTCTGATGTCATCAGAATAGAAGGCTGGTGCTTTTCAGGCCCAGCTGAACATTGAATCAGTTGGGGGCTTTGAAAAAGTACCAGTGCTCCGGCCACATCACAGACCCATGAGAATCTCTGGGCTGGCACTGGGGCACCTGTATTTTTTCATGTACTCCGGCTGATTCCAATGGGCAGCTAGGGTTGAGAACTACAGCTTTGAGGTGTGTCTCATGTAGTTCTTCTTGTAACTAGATCCCTTAAAACCCAGGCCTTGGTATCCTTCTTCAGTGGGTTCAGATTGTTGGGCCTGGGGTGGAACCCAGGAGCTAACATTCCTTTTTTTTCTGAGATGGAGTCTCTATTGCCCAGGCTGGAGTGCAGTGGCGAGATCTTGGCTCACTGCAACCTCCACCTCCTGGGTTTAAGCGTTTCTCCTGCCTCAGCCTCCCGCGTAGCTGAGACTTCAGGTGCCCACCACCACATCCAGCTAATTTTTGTATTTTTAGCAGAGACAGGGTTTCACCATGTCAAGCAGGCTGGTCTCGAACTCCTGACCTCAAGTGATCCGCCCACCTCAGTCACCACACCTGGCCTGCCAGCATTCTTTTTTTTTTTTGACCTGAATACATAGATTTATTTATTTTTGTTGTTGTTGTTTTAATCTCATTTTTTTTTTCCTTTTTATTTCATTTTAAGTTTTGGGGTACATGTGCAGGACATGCAAGATAGCTGCATAGGTACACACATGGCAGTGTGATTTGCTGTCTTCCTCCCCTTCACCCACATCTGGCATTTCTCCCCCTGCTATCCCTCCCCAGCATTCTTAACACACTTCCCAGGGGATGATGAGGCCACAGACCTCAGGTCATAGGTCAGGAAGAGCTCCTCTGTCTCCTCATCCTCAGCCCCTCTGAACCTGTACCATCCACCCAGCACACACACCCCCGCAGCCAGTGGGAATATTCACTGGGCTTGCAGAATACCCACAGGGGAGGAGAGGGACGTGGAGGAAAAACCGACAAGGGGCTGGCCCAGACCACAGCTTCCTGTCACCATCGGTGGCTGAGCAGGGCTCAGAGGTCATCTTTGCCCTGGGACAGGCAGGGAGGCAGAACCGTGCTTCCAAGGAAGGCAGCAAGTGGAAACTAGATGAGAGAGCTCCTGTCTAGCCAGTTCCTCCCACTGGCCACCCACCCAGGCAAGTCAGGACAACACCTCCCTTCCATGCCTCCATGTCCTTCTTTCGAGAATAAAGAGAATAATCTCGCCCAACCTCACCTTGTATGCATGATTGTGTTTTTTTATTATTATTTTTAGATTAAAGTAATAACTGCTCAAGGCAAATAATTCAAACAGATCACAGGCATGTGAAGTGAAAGGTCTTTCGGAGATCCACTGATGATAGTTCCCTGTGTGTGGTTCCAGACATTTTTTTTTGCATGTGCAAACATGCATCTGTATATACTTTGTAAAAAATAGGTTAGTATATATCATTGCAATTATTCTGTTTACATTTGGTACCATGTTGTGGGTCTCCTTCTGCAGAGAATGATCCATCTCATTCTATTTGAAGTCCGCGAAATATTCCACAGTGCGGAGAGACCCTATTTTATTCAGCTGTTCTCCTACTGATAGACATTCAGGTGGTTTTTTATTTTTTTCCTGCAACAGACAATGATTCAATGAACACTTTTATTCTGAATACTTCGGCAAGTATATCCAGAGGTAAATTCTTGGAAGTGGCTTTAAGACTCACTCCCCGCATGGTTTTATGAGAGATTGACAGGCTGGAATCTGCAATATCTATGGATCTTCAATGAGAACGGACAAGCTGATGATAATCAGGGCTGCCACAGATTTTGCGCCACAGTGAGAGAAGGATTTCAGGTAGAAACTGATCAACACCACCTGCCTCATTGTCATGATCACCACCAGCACTAACCCCAGCATCAACCATAACCTCCAACTTGCACCACCGTTCCCTCCAACCTCACCACCGGGCCAGTGCCATCCCTATAACCAACATCACCGTTTCCAGAGTAGTCGGTGTTCTCAGTTGCAAACAACAGAAGCCACTCTGGTTTAAGTGGAAAGGTATTACAAAAGAGTATTAGGCATATACCTCAATGGTATATGATATATACCTAATATACCAATATATATACCTAATATACCATTGTGGTAATACGGTATGTTAGGTATATGGCATATACCATGGTAATGGTATATGCCCGGAAAAAAATATAGGAGAAATTCTGTAAGAGCTTGGTTTAGACCAAGATTTCTTAGAACACAAAAGCACAGATCATAAAAGAAAAAAATGGATAAACATAATGTCATCAAGATGGAAGAGTTCTGCTCTTTGAAGAAACAATGGCAAGAAAAGGAAAAGACAAGACACAGATTGGGAGAAAACACCAAATACGCATGTAATAAAAGGCTGGTAACCTATAGGTAAAGAACTCTCAAAACTCAAAAATAAGAAAAGAAACACAATAAAAATATGGGCTAACAATATAAATAGTTACTTCACCAAAGAAGATGTATGATGGAAAATAAGCACATGAAAAGATACTCAGCATCATTAATTAGGAAAATGAAAATAAAGCTACAGGCCGGGCGCGGTGGCTCACGCCTGTAATCCCAGCACTTTGGGAGGCTGAGGCGGGTGGATCACGAGGTCAAAAGATCAAGACCATCCTGGTCAACATGGTGAAACCCCATCTCTACTAAAAATACAAAAATTAGCTGGGTATGGTGGCGCATGCCTGTAATCCCAGCTACTCAGGAGGCTGAGGTGGGAGAATTGCCTGAACCCAGGAGGCGGAGGTTGCAGTGAGCCGAGATCGCGCCATTGCACTCCAGCCTGGGTAACAAGAGCGAAACTCTGTCTCAAAAAAAAAAAAAAAGAAAATAAAGCTACAATGAGATACCACTGCACACACCTATTGGAATGGTTCAAATGAAAACTGCAGGGTTGGCCGGGCATGGTGGCTTATGCCTATAATCCCAGCACTTTGGGAGGCCGAGGTGGGCAGATCACCTGAGGTCAGGAGTTCAAGACCAGCCTGACCAACATGGATAAACCCTGTCTCTACTAAAAATACAAAATTAGCTGGACGTGATGGCGGATGCCTGTAATCCCAGCTACTCGGGAGGCTGAGGCAGAAGAATCGCTTGAACTCAGGAGGTGGAGGTTGCGGTGAGCTGAGATCACACCATTGCACTCCAGCCTGGGAATAAGAGTGAAACTGTCTCAAAAAAGAAGAAAAAGAAAAAGAAAACTGCAGGGTTGGGTGCGGTGGCTCACACCTGTAATCCCAACACCTTGGGAGGCTGAGGCAGGCAGAGCATCTGAGGTCAGGAGTTCCAGACCAGCCTGGCCAACATGGTAAAACCCTGTCTCTACTAAAAATACAAAAATTAGTTGGTTGTAGTGGGGTGGCATCTGCCTATAATCCAAGCTACTTGGGAGGCTGAGGCAGGAGAATCACTTGAACCCAGGAGGTGGAGCTTGCAGTGGGCCAAAATTGCACCATTGCACTCCAGCCTGGGTGACACAGCGAGACTCCATAAAAAAAAAAAATGTAGATAATAACGAATACTGGCAAGGATGTGAAGAATGCGGTGCCAGCTGGAACTCTCATACATGGCTGGTGGGGGGGTGCCAAATGGTGCGGCCACTTGGGAAAACTGTTTGACAATTTCTCACAAAGTTACACATACATTTAAATGGAATCATATCATATGTGACCTTTTATGTCTGGCTTCTTTCACTTAGCACCGTGTTTTCAAGGTTCATCCAAGTTGTAGCATCTGTCAATACTTCATCCCTTTTTTATGGCTGAATAATATTCCATCATATGAATATACCACAATTTGTTTATCCATTCATCTACTGATGGGCATTTGGGTTGATTGCAGTCTTGGACTATATGAGTAATACCACTGCAAACATTCACCAACAAGTTTCTGTGTAGACATGTCTTCTTTTCTCTTGGGTATATGTCTAGTAACAAAATTGCTAAGTCATATGGTAATTCTATGTTTAACTTTTTTAGTTAAGCAGCCAGGTCCCATGCCTGCCACAGCACCATTTTACCTTCCTGTGAGCAATGGATGAGGGGTCCTATTTGTATCCATAGTCAATATTCATCTTCCTTTGAAAAAAATTATAAGCCTTGTGTCAGTTTGCTGAGAATGATGGTTTCCAGCTTCATCCATATCCCTGCAAGGGACATGAACTCATCCTTTTTTATGGCTGTATAATATTCCATGGTGTATATGTGCCACATTTTCTTTAACCAGTCTATCACTGTGGGCATTTGGATTGGTTCCAAGTCCTTGACAGGGGGATGGACACAGCAAGCCACCATGGTACGTGTATACCTATATAACAAACCTGCACATTCTGTACATGGACCCCAGAACTTAAAGTGTAATTTTAAAAATGTATAGTTCGCCTAGTGAATATGAAATGGTATCTCTATTGATTTTTGCTTTTGAGAGAGTCTCACTCTGTCACCCAGGCTGGAGTGTAGTGGCAAGATCTCAGCTCACCACAACCTCTGCCTCCTGGGCTCAAGTGATCCTCCTGCTTCAGCCTCCCGAGTAGCTAGGACTACAGGTGAGGGCCACTATGCCTGGCTAATTTTTGTCTCTTTTTTGGTAGAGACAGTGTTTCACCATGTTGCCCAGGCTGGTCTCACATTTCTAGGCTCAAGCAATTCACCCACTTTGGCCTCCTAAGATGCTAGGATTACAGGAGTGAGACCCCGCACCTGGCCCCACTATTGTTTTAATTTGCATTTCCTTAATGGCCGGTGATGTTGAATATCTTTTCATGTGCTTGTTGGCTGTTTGAATATCTTTTTTAAAGAAATGTCTATTCAATTCTTTGCCCATTTAAAAATTGCATTGTGTATCGTTTTGTTGTTGAGCTGTAAGAGTTCTTTAGATATTCTGGATATTAAATCCTTATCATATAAATGTTTCGCACATTCTATAGTTTGCTTTCACATTCTTCATAATGTCCTTCCATAAACAAAAGTTTTCAATTTGATAAAGTCTACTTTACCTATTTCTTCTTTTATTGCCTGTGCTATTGGTATCAAATCTAAGAACACATTGCCAAATCTGAGGTCATGAAATTTTACTTGTTATTGTAAGATTTTTTTTTTTTTAGACTGAGTCTTGCTTTGTCATCCAGGCTGGAGTGCAGTGGTGTGATCTTGGCTCACTGCAACCTCCACCTCCCAGCGATTCTTCTGCCTCAGCCTTCGGAATAGCTGGGATTACAGGCACCCACCACCATGTCTAGCTAATTTTTGTATTTTTGGTAGAGATCGGGGTTTTACCATGTTGGCCACGTTGGTCTCGAACTCCTGACCCCAGGTGATCCACTTGCTTTGGCCTCCCAAAGTGCTGGGATTACAGGTATGAGCCAACACACCTGGCCTATTATAAGATTTTCTTATAGTTTTAGTTCTAATATTTATGTCATTGGTCTATTTTCAGTTAATTTTTGTATGTAGATGAGGTAGGGAATCAAATTTATTCTCAACATTTGTTGAAAAGACTGTTCTTTCCCAGTTGAATGGTCTGGGTACCGTTGTGGAAAATTAATTAGCCTTACATGTTTGAGTGTACTTCTGGACTCTCAATTCTTTTTATTTTTTTATTTTTTAGAGTCAGGCCCTTATTCTGTAACTCAGGCTGGAGTGCAGTGGTGCAATCATGGCTCACTGCAGCCTTGAATTCCTGGGCTCAAGTGATCCTCCCACCTCAGCCTCATGAGTAGCTAGGACTACAGGCACACACCATCATGCCTGTCTAATTTTATTTTATTTTAATCTTTTGTAGAGACAGGGTCTTGCTACATTGCACAGGCTGGTCTCAAACTCCTGTCCTCAAGCGATCCTCCTGCCTCGGTCTCCCAAAGCACTGGGATTACAGGAATGAGCCACTACCCAGCTTGGACTCTCAATTCTGTTCCAATGGTTTACATGTCTCTCTTTATGCCAGTACCACACCGTTTTGATTGCTGTTGCTTTGTAGTAAGTTTTGAAATCTGAAAATGTAACCCTTTGTTATGGACTGAATCGTGTCTCCACCCCCAAAATTCTTACGTTGATGTTCTAGCCCCCAGTATACCTCAAAATGTGACTGTATTTGGAGATAAAATCTTTAGAGAGGTAATAGAGTCAAAATGATGACATTATGGTAGGACCTAATGCAATAGGAGTGGTGTCCTTCCAAGAAGAGGAAATTTGAATACAGGCACGCACAGATAGAAGGCCATGTGAAGACACAGAGAGAAAAGAGCCATTTGCAAGCCAAGGAGAAAGGCCTCAAAAGAAACCAAAACTGCCTGACACTTTGACCTTGGACTTCAACCTGCAAAACTGTGAGAAAATACATTCTGCTACTTAAGTTGCTTGGTCTGTGCTACTTTGTTAGAGCAACCCAAGCCAAATAGTATATTCCTCCAACTTTGTTTCTTGTTTTGGCTATTTGGGGCCTCTTGCAATTCCAGGTGAATTTAAGGGTCAGCTTTTTTATTTTTGCCTCCAAAAGACCATTGGAATTTTATTTTATTTTTATTTATTTATTTTTTTTGACCATTGGAATTTTAATACGGATTGCACTAGAATTTGTAGATTGCTTTGGGGAGAATAGCCATCTTAGCAATGTTAAGTTTTCCAATCTATGAACATGGGATATCTTTCCATTTAATCAGGTCTTTAGTGTTTCTCAGCAATGTTTTGTAGTTTGCAGTGTACAAGTTTTTCATTTCCTTGGTTAAATATTTTTTCTAGATATTTGGATGCTCTTGTAAATAGAATTATTTATTTCCTTTTCAGTTTGCTCAGTCCTGGTATATAGAAACACAACTGATATTTGTGTGTTGATTTTGTCTCCCACAACCTTGCTGGATTTATAGCAGATAACTTACAAGTGATAAATTGTAAATTTCAGGCCAGGTGTGGCCACTCATGCCTATAATCCCAGCACTTTGGGAGGCCGAAGCAAGTGGATCACTTGATGTCAGGAGCTCAAGACCAGCCTGGCCAACATGGTGAAACCCTGTCTCTACTAAAAGTATAAAAATCAGCTGGGCATAGTGGTACACACCTGTAATCCCAGCTACTCAGGAGGCTGAGGCAGGAGAATTATTTGAACCCAGGAGGCAGAGGTTGCAGTGAGTTGAGATCACACCACTGCACTTCAGCCTGGGTGACAGAGTGAGACTGTCTCAAAAAAAGAAAAAAATTGTAAATTTCAATAGCCAATTGATTCCCACGAGGATGCTTCAATTTTGCCGAACTCACGTAACTGGAACCAGCCTGTGGTGGCAAATGACAAACAGGTGCAGATCCAATGTGAATGTCAGTCGATATTTTACTTAACATTAAAGAGTAACAAAACCACTGGGCTGGGTGCGGTGGCTCAAGCCTGTAATCCCAGCACTTTGGGAGGCTGAGGTGGTCGGATTGCTTGAGCTGAGGAGTTTGAGACCAGCCTGGGCAACATGGCGAAACACCATCTCTACAAAAAATATGAAATTTAGCCAGGCATGGTGGCATGTGCTTGTAGTCCCAGCTATTCGGCAAGCCAAGGTGGGAGGAGAACCTGAGGGTCAAGGCTGCTGTGAGCTGTGTTCACACCACTGCACTCCAGCCTGGACAACAGAGTGAGACACTGTCTCAAAAAAGAAAAAAAGCATTAAAGCCACCTACCCGGCTGGGCGCAGTGGCCCAAACTTGTAATCCCAGCACTTTGGGAGGCCAAGGCAGATGGATCACGAGGTCAGGAGTTCAAGACCAGCCTGGCCAACACAGTTGCCCCCCCCCATCTCTACTAAAAATACAAAAATCAGCTGGGCATTGTGGCAGGGGCTGGTAATCCCAGCTTTTCAGGAGGCTGAGGCAGGAGAATCACTTGAACCCTGGAGTTACAGTTTGCAGTGAGCCCAGATCATGCCACTGCACTCCAGCCTGGGCGACAGAGCTAGACTCCGTCTCAAAAAAAAAACCCACCTACCCTCACACACATACATCTTGGACACTGAAGACTGAAACTCTCTCCCTGCAAACAAATGACCGCGTACATGAACAAGACTGTATTCGTCCACTGTCTCCATGCAATTCTGGGAGACTCTTGCCCAGGCAAATGACTCAATTGTGCACAAGAGAAACTTCCCATATGACCCACCACTTTCTCACCGGGAAGTATCGACAGACAACACCCTGAGATTCTGAGACCCTCCCCTTGCTGTCTCCACCAATCCTGGACTGTTTTATTGTGACCCTAACACAATCCTGGTTTTTGTTTTTGTTTTTTTGAGACAAAGACCTCACTCTGTCACCCAGGCTAGCATGCAAGGGTGCCATCCAAGGATGGAGTCCAGAAGGATTCTGGGGTCCCACGGTGTTGAGGGTCACAGTGTTGGCAGGGGCAGCATCACCTAGTGGTTGGGGGTTCGGGCCCTGGAGCCATTGGCCTGCCTTCAAATCCCTGCTCTGCTACTTTCTAGCTGTGTGGCCTCAGGCCAGTGGCCTGAGACTCAGCTTCCCCACCTATAAAATTGGGACAATAGGTCAGGTGGGTGGCTCATGCCTGTAATCCCAGCATTTTGGGAGGCTGAGACGGGTGGATCACCTGAGGTCAGGAGTTCAAGACCGACCTGGCCAATATAGTGAAACCCTGTCTCTACTAAAAATTACAAAAATTAGCCAGGCGTGGTGGCAGGCACCTGTAATCCCACTGAAATGGGAGAATTGCTTGCACCTGGGAGATGAAGTTTGCAGTGAGCTGAGATGGCACTCCTGCACTCTAGCCTGGGCGACAGAGTGAGACTCTGTGTCAAAAAAAACCAAAACCAAAACAAACCCAGGATTTGTAATTTTTGCAATGAGTGCTTTTCTTATTATGACTCACTTGATTTTTAAAAACCAATTTACTGGCCAGGCGTGGTAGGTCACGCCTGTAATCCCACCACTTTGGGAGGCCAAGGCAGGCAGATCATGAGGTAAAGAGATCGAGACCATCCTGGCCAACATGGTGAAACCCTATCTCTACTAAAAATACAAAAATTGGCTGGACGTGGTGGCAGGAGCCTGTAGTCACAGCTACTCAGGAGACTGAGGCAGGAGAATTGTTTGAACCCAGGAGGCAGAGGTTGCAGTGAGCTGAGATTGTGTCACTGCACTCCAGTCTGGCAACAGAGTGAGACTCCGTCTCAAAAAAAAAATACAATTTACCTTATATAGGTGTATATAATTCAGAGTGGCCCCAGGACTAGAGAGGGTTAGAAGGTGGGCGTGAGGGAGGGGTGGGGGTCTGGGGAGGCCTGGGGAGATGGGCAGGTATGGCCACAGGCAGTACCCCATTAGGTCCAGTGCTGAGTGCAGCTGGGGAGGGTGTCTTAAGTTGGATAACCGCTCGCTGAGAGAAGGAGTTATAATCCTCCACAGTAAACACTGGGAGCTCTAACCCATGTCAGAACCCAGAGAAAGCTGGGCAGGGTGGTTCAATCCCAGCACTTTGGGAGGCCAAGGCAGGCAGATCACTTGAGGTCGGGAGTTTGAGATAGGCCTGGCCAACATGACAAAACCCCATCTCTAATTTTTGTAAAAATACAAAAATTAGTGGGGCACTGTGGCGCATGCCTGTAGTCCCAGCTACTTGGGAGGCTGAGGCAGGAGAATCGCTGGAACCCAGGAGGCAGAGGTTGCCGTGAGCCAAAATGGTACCACTGCACTCCAGAGCCCAAAGAAGGTGCCTGATCTAGAGGGCTTTCTGGAAGAAGTGGTTAGAGCAGGAGCACTTCGAGTGAGTGATGAGACTGAGCAGTCACCAGGCTGCCAGCAGGGGAGACTATCACGAAGCACCCTCTGCAGTCCAGAGCCTGGGTGGACCCCATGCATCCCCAGGGCTGCAGGCTGAGCTAGCCGGACTGGGCTGGGGGCCCTTGTCCCCTGAACCCCACATCCACACGGTTCCTGCCCAGCCCTCCCCAAAAAGTGGCCGAGGGCACCATAGGAGCAGGTATACAAATCACCTCTGGGTGTGGCTCTCATTGCCTTCTGGTGGCTGGGGCTGCAGAATGTCCTAATGCCGCCCTGGGCCAGAGGTGGGGGTAGCAGGGAGGAACAAACAGCCTGAGTCCTCTTCCCCCCAACTACAACTTCAGTGGAAAAGAAAAACATCTCTCTTCTGGAAGAGCCCCCAACCCTCATCACATCTGGTTCCCATTGGCCCTGTTTGGTTCTAATCGTCCTGCTTCCTGCTACCGTCTCTGGGTGCTCCCAACCCCCACCCGGTGTGGGAACAGCACCTACCCCTTCCCTCAGCCTCCAGCAAATCCTGCCCAGTGGGGTCCCCAACAGCCTCATTCAGACATGGGAGGTGGAGCTCAGGAGCCATGGGTGGCTGTCGGCCTGGACAGCATGGCTCTAGATTGGAAGATTTGTCAGGGAGGAGTCCCAAGTATCCCCCTGCAGTCCTGGGGATGCTTAGGGTCCATCCAGGCTCTAGTGGGTCCTGGCTTCACCATGAACATGATGGGTCATCTCGCTGCCCCCACATGTGTCCCCAGACCTTTCCTCTGGCTGTTCCCATAGCCTGGGGGCCTGCACTTTCATAGTGCCCACCCACAGCCCGCCAGGTCCAGCCCAGACCTCCAGGAACCCCGTTGTCCCCTCAGCCTAGTTCTCCTCACCTCCTGGGGTGGGCCCTCTCGTGCATCAGACACCGAACTGGGGTCCCTGCCCCCAACCCCACCTCCTGCCAATCCTCCCTGGGAGGTCCTTGGTAACCAGGAGTGAACCAGAGGCTCTGTCTGTCCTGAGAGCACAGAAGCAAGATGAAGTTGTTTACCTGGAGGGCTTTCTCCTCAAAGCTACTTCCAAAGACCCCAGGGCCTCAGGGACAGAGTAGGGTGGGGGTGGGTACGTCAGGGAGCAAAGAGATGCCAGGTGGCAGGTGAGGCTGGGAGACTAAGCCCAGAGAGCAGGGACTGCAGGCGCTGCCCAGGCAGACCCAGAGAGGGAGGGAAAGTCACAGAGTCCCTTTGCCTGCCCTCCAGGTGGTGGCAGCTTGGGATTGGCAAGGAGTGTGACTTTCTCCAGAGCAGGACACTGCCTTCAGCAATCCCAGGTGCTGCTGTCAGGATCAGGTGACACGCGATGGACAGCAATTGGCCCAAATTATAACCAATCATTAACGGGTTGTACTCGCTGTGTGCAAAGTTCTGCTCCACGTGAGCCAAGTGTGTTAACTCCCTTCATCCTCACTGCAACCCAAGAGGGAGCTGCTTCCATAATACTGATAATTATTGTCATCCCCATTTCACAGATGGGAAAACTGAGGCATAAATAGGTTAAGTAACTCTCCCAAGGTCATACAACCAGGAAGCAGTGAAGGCAGGATCTGGACTCAGGAGCCGCTTACCACTCCCCGCCCTGCTGTGCAGAGGCCTTGGGGGCCTCCAACACAGGGGTCTCTGATTCCACCACTACCTCTCCTACCTAGACTGGACTAGACTTGGGACTGGGAGCTCCTTGAGGACAGCAACAGGGACAGGTTTCACCCACGTCTCCCCAGCAGTCAGTACTAGGCCTTCATTCATGCATTCATTCATTCATTCATGATTTTTATGAACAGCACCTGGGAGCCATGTGCCAAAACCCCTCTGAGCCTCAAGGCCCCTCATCTGCGAAATGGGAATATTACTGGGTGGGGCAGCTCATGCCTGTAACCCCAACACTTTGGGAAGCCTGAGGCGCGTGGATCACGAGGTCAGCAGTTCAAGACCAGCCTGACCAACATGGTGAAACCCCATCTCTACTAAAAATACAAAAATTAGCCAGGCGTGGGGCATGTATCTCTAATCCCAGCTTTTAGGGTGGCTGAGGCAGGAGAATTGCTTGAACCCAGGAGGCGGAGGTTGCAGTGAGCAGAGATCATGTCACTGCACTCCAGCCTGGTGACAGAGTGAGACTCTGTCTCAAAAAAAACCAAAAAGAACTAAATGGGAATATTGTCTAGAACAAAGCAGTCCAACAGAAATAAAACAAGCCACATACAAAATTTTAAATGTCTCCATAGCCACATTTTAGAGTAAGAAGTACCACATGCGATGGAGTCTCGCTCTGTAGCCTAGGCTGGAGTGCAGTGGCGCGACCTCAGCTCACTGCAACCTCTGCCTCCCGGGTCCGGGTTCAAGCAATTCTCCTGCCTCAGCCTCCTGAGTAGCTTGAATGACAGGCACCTGCCACCATGCCCAGCTAGTTCTTGTATTTTTAGTAGAGACAGGGTTTCACCAAGTTGGCCAGCCTGGTATTGAACTCCTGACCTCGTGATCCACCTGCCTTGGCCTCCCAAAGTTCTGGGATTACAGGTGTGAGCACCGCGCCTGGCTGTCAATGTGTTTTTTTTAAGGTGGTAGCTCCAGAATATTATCCCGTCAGCCCATAGTCAGGGGTAAAATGATGCGTGAGATATTTCGCATTCTTTTGCTTGCACCAAAGCTGAGCAGGCCTGTGCACCTTTTACTTGTAGGGCATTCAGACACAAGAGACAGGTGCTCAGGAGCCCAGGGTGGCATCGTCCTGGACAGCACCGCTCTAGATTGGAAGGTTCTGTCTGGGTTGGGGAAGCCCCCAGGTTCCAGACCGTGCCCAGGTAAGAGGGTCCCAGCCCCCTTTCTCTCGGCCTGGCAGAGCCTCCCCCTTTCCTTCCTTGCCATCCCTGTCCAGCCTGTCATACACAGCACAGGAGTCGGGGCCCCTCTGGGGTGCTCCTGGAACCAGGACCAAGGCCTGCTGGTTTCCGGGGAAGGCGGAGGAGAAGAGAAAGAGCAGGCTGGGCGGTGAGGAGGGAGCTGCTGCCTGGCACGGGGACAGGGCTTGTTTGCACCTCTTTGAAGCCGGGAGATGAAAGCGGGACGCACATGGGCTGCCTTTGATTCTCTCCTCCCTGGGCCCCTGTGCAGCTGCAGCCCAGCCAGGCCCAGCCCTACACTGCCCCAGGGGAAGCAGAAGAGGCCCCAGGCCAAGGGTGTTGCTCCCCTGGGTGGCTTGGGGTACGTGGAGAAGACCCTCAGCCCTGGGGGATCGCCCTCCTGCAGACCCACCCGAAAGGGACAGCCACAGTGTCCCTCAGGAAGAGCGGGCAGGTGCCATGTGCAGAACCTGCAGCCCCAAACCTCTCCTCTGCCAACCCCTGGAGGCCCGTCCTAGTGGCCAGCCTTGAAGGACAAACACAGCAAGAGCACAGAGGCTGAGACTCGGGTGGTCTCTCACCCTCTCCAAGCCTCATTCTTCTTTTGTTTTTCTTTCTGAGACGGAGTCTTGCTCTGTCGCCAGTCTGAGCTCTATGCCAGTGCAGTAGCGTGATCTTGGCTCACTGCAACCTCCGCCTCTTGGGTTTGAGCGATTCTCCCGCCTCAGCCTCCTGAGTAGCTGGGACTGCAGGCATGCACCACCACGCCCAGCTATTTTTGTTTTTTTTAGCAGAGACGGAGTTTCACTATGTTGGCCAGGATGGTCTTGATCTCTTGACCTTGTGATCTGCCCACCTCAGCCTCCCAAAGTGCTAGGATTACAGGCCACGAACCCAGCCTCTTCAAGGTCTCTTAACTGCCCCCAGGCTCTGAAGGGAGAGAAGCAGCGACTGGAACAGTGCCGCCCCTAGGTCCTGTCCCTCTGGGTTCTGGCCTGACATCGGCCCTCTCCCTTCTCCCAGATCCCTTGAGGGCAGCCCCTGGGCCTGAAGGAACCAGACCACTTCCCTCTGTGGCCAGAGAACGGCAGCTCAGATCCGAGGCGTCATGCTCCAGAGACCCCCTGGCCATTATGGGGGCTCCGGGCAGCAGCAAAGCTTTGAGGCCAGCAGGGGTCAGGGTATCTGCTTTGGTGGGGGGAGGGTGGCCTCTGCAATTCTGGACCCCCCCCATCATTTCAGGCCGCGTGTATCAGGTGTCCTAGGCCCTCCCCCTGTAGAAACAGCCTCTGGAGCTCCCCAGTCACCCCACCTCTGCAGGCAGGGAGAGCCACCTTTACCTTCTTCCTCCTCCTCCTCCCAGCAGGGCGTGGACTGTACTGCTGGTCACGGCAGCCTCCCATGCAGGGCTTGCTTGGCTCCCAGGCTGCGCAGGGACAGAGGGCAGGAGGGCCCGTGAGCCCCTCTGGGCATGCACCTTTACTCCAGATGCCCCTCCCTGGACCTCTTGCTGCCTCCCGTGGGTAGGGGAGGAGAGATGGTGCAACCAGGCTGGCAACAGGAGCACAGTAGATAAGAACCAAGCCCCGCATGCCTGCGGATGGCCACTGGGTTTGCAGGCCTGCTGATGCCGGCTCTTTCCAGGTGTGTCTCTGAGCCTGGCACTGCTGTTTCCAGGCCCACGTGGTCATCCCCATTTCACAGATGAGGAGACCGAGGCTCAAAGCTGTGGAGACACTAGCCCATGATCACACTCAGGTGTTAGCATAGCCAGGATCTGATCCCAGGTCTGACTGATTCCAAGTTTCCATCCAACCTCACTGCCAGGGAATTCAGCCCCTCTCCTTGGTGTGCGCTCAGCAGCCCCAGGTGGCTCCTCTAAAGCCTGAAACTGCGCGGCCAAGAAGCCAGCCCTGAAATTGACTCGAGGCAGACCCAATGCTGGCCTTGGAGGAAGATCAGCGGGCTAGGGCTCTCACCAGCCCCGGGGCCTCAGACGGGCCGCCTCACCTGACCTTCGTCTTCTCCGCCAGGGAAGGGGGATAGATGCAGGATTTCCAGAAGCATGCCAGGTTGGCAGATGATCTTAGCCTTTTTAAATCTTCTAATCGTTTTAGATTTGTTTTACTGTGTATTAGAGCAGATAGATGTAACTACTGCATCAAATTCACAATTTCAGGGACATTTTTGCTTAGGTACTATCCATGTGAGTGAAATAAGTGCATCGATTGAAGGGAAAATACTAAGTAAATGAAAACCCAGGTGGTTGGAGGATACGGCTCAGGGCGTGGAGGAAGATCCGCTCGCTGGTGTTGCAGCAGCGGAAACCAGCAGAAAGACCTGCACTGACCAGATCGGAGCTCAGCTGGGAAAGGGCTGGAAGCAAGTGCCCTGCCTCTCCCCTGCCGGCCCCTGACCCCATGGACAGGAGAGAGGGACTCAGGAAGGCAGGAAGGCCAAACCCAGGAGAGGAAAGGGAGCAAGGCGAGTAGACGCATCTACCCCGGGACCCCGCGTGGAGCCTGTAAGCCACATTGCTGCCTCCCACCCTGGGCCGCCCCGTCCGCAGCTGGCTGATGTAAAACACACATGTTTTGACTGAAGCCACTCTCCCCCCACCTCCTGAAAAACGCCAACATTAAAGGGAGCATAGCTTTGTAAAACTGAAACTGTAAAACGCTTCTGAAACCCAGCCTGGGGGATTAAAGAAACCACATGAAAAGGGACTCTGGACGACCTGGACGCTGACTTCCTGTTCAGAAGTTCGTTCAGCATGTGCCTCCCACCCGGCCCGTGGTGTGTGTGGAGGAGGAGGAGGGAGCAGGAGGGAGGAGGAAGGCCAGGGCTAGTGGGGGCCGGTGGGGGCCGCAGGGGCCTCCGGAAATCTAGAGCGTGGCTGAGGTCGGAGGCCTGCCACCCCAGGGTACCACTTTCTCTGACCTCCAGGGGATCTGGGGAGAAGGGTTGATATTGATCTTGGCCTTGGGACCCTGCCCTGTAGTCACAGAGGGGTCGGGGGCAAAAGACCATGGGCACTCAACACCCTACATCCCTGCCTCTGCCAGTCTCC
Source organism: Callithrix jacchus (assembly GCF_049354715.1). NCBI lineage: Eukaryota > Metazoa > Chordata > Mammalia > Primates > Cebidae > Callithrix > Callithrix jacchus. The sequence continues at coordinate 48,819,765 of NC_133508.1, forward strand.
CCTGCTGTTCCCAGCATGGTCCTCGCTGGCCCTGGGCATTTGGAGATGTGGAAAGTGCTTGGACCTCAGACCTCAGCTCAGCCTCCTGTCAGTGGTGGTTAAGAACCTTCCCCAGGCAGGCCCAGGAGCAACTGTGGGTTTAAATCCCAGCTCTGCCATTTCTTAGCTGTGGGTCCACCCAGGAATCCTAAAACACTCACCCCATAGGGCTGTTCAGGGAAACTTGCTCAGCGGGGCACCTGGCACGTAGTAAGGGCTCCAGGAATGGCAGCCACCACCAGCAACCACTCACCTTCTCCCCACAGTGAGGTTGGAGCATGCAGTGTGCCTGCAAGGATGCTGGCCTGATGCAGCCAGCGCCCTGGGCTGCCACAAGAGGGACGAGGCAGTTCCTCCTCTGCCCTCTCAAGGCTGGGTCTGAGGCCGGGCCAGGTGGCTCACGCCTGTAATCCCAGCACTTTGGGAGGCTAAGACGGGTGGATCATGAGGTCAGGAGTTCAAGACCAGCCTGGCCGACATGGCAAAACCGCATCTACTAAAAATACAAAAATTAGCCAGGCGTGGTGGCGCTTGCCTGTAATCCCAGCTACTCAGGAGGCTGAGGCAGGAAAATCACTGGAATATGGGAGGCAGAGGTAATAGTGAGCTGAGATCACACCACTGTACTCCAGCCTCCAACAGAGCGAGACTCCATTTAAAAAAAAAAAATGACTGAGTCTGACTTTCCCCCTGGTCCCCTTCTTGCTATGTGGCCTTGGCAAGTCCCCTGTGCTCTCTGGGCTCAGTGCCTGCATCCCTGGGAAAAAGAGGAGAAGAGGAACTGGGTGGAAGGTCCCCTCTGGTCCAGATGTTCTAGTTAGGGGCCAGAGGATGGAAAGGAAGGAGGAAGCCTGTCCGTCCCCTATGGTTGCAGGACCTCAGCAGGTGTATTAAGTGACTTCTGGCACTGTGGCTGAAGACAGGGCTGGCTGTCCAGGGTTGTGGCTGGGGTAAGCCCTGTCTGTGGACACTCACACCCCAGAATCTTGCACAGGTCACACAAACAGACACCCACCCATCACCCACACACACCACAGGCCACTGGGTGGCCACCACCCCCGGGCTTCCTCACAGCCCTCTCTCTGCTACATAAACTCCCCATGCCCTCCAGTGTCCCCCGCAATCACTTACCTAATATTAGGATATTAAAAAATATGGCAAGATTTTAAGAGACTTATTAAAATGCAATTAGCAGCGTGTACGACTTAAGCAGAGAGATTATTTTTAAAAATGACTTGATTGTGTGGAATACCGTGCACCTTCCCAAGGCCGTAAACCTGCCAATCACGCACATTCTCAAACGAGGAGGCTTCCTTGCTTTTTCTTTGTCCTTCAGGCTTTTCTCCTGTCCCCTTCCCCCCAGTGACCACGAAGGCTATGGTCCCCCACCCGCAAGAGCCACCCACCCCCCCCACAAACACAGAGACCCCTCGACGACCCTCAGAAGGAAGCCAAGGGGCTAATGAAGTCCAAGGTAAAGCCGGAGAAGCTTTGAGAAAGCAGCCAGGGTGTGAGGTGATGGAGAAGCCCCCTGCCACTTACTCCCACCCCCGTGAGCATTTGGATCTGGGCAGAGGCTGCCACCAGGGTAAGGATGACAAACTGTCCTTGCCATAAAGGGACAGGGGGTGGGAAGGGCTGAAGGGAGGAGGAAGAGGTCCCAGGGAGGGGGCTACCGCTGACCTCCTCCGAAGGCTGAGCCTCAGGGACCCCGGCTTCGCAGCCCCCGGCAGCGCCCACCAGACCGGCTAGAACGGTGGGTTATGCTGCCCCCTGCTGCTCGTTATCTGAACTGCAGCTCTGCTCCAGGACCTGGTATCAGAGCAAAGGCATTGGCATGGCCCCAGAATCAGCCCTTCTCCTGCTGGGTGGCCCACGAGGCCCCTGGGGGCTTCCACGGCGCTAACCTGAAGAGAAACATGCATCTGGAAATGAGGGGAACTTCTCTCTGGCCGCCACCTCCCACGCAGCCCCACCCCTGGCGGGAGGAGTTTATCAAATAACTTGCTACTTCCTGGCGTGAGGCTCCCCCTGGCACTTTTATTCCAACCATAAAAAGGCTATTTCATTGAGAAATAAAGTCCCATCCCCCTGACGTGTAACTCCTTTCAGAGCTCTTACTCAACTGCCAGGCGAAATTTATGTTTCCTGGATGTTCATGCCTAAGATTGCAACTGGGAACTGAGGAGAGGGCTGGAAAAGGGAATGCCTCTCTGGTGGGGGGGGACGCACGTTTACTCTCTTGGTCTAAGAAGCTCTGGGAACCCGAAGTGTCCGGGAGAGAGCCCTCCCCTTGGAATGAGGAGGACTGGGTTTGGGCCCTGGTGCAGCCATCTGCTAGTTGTGACCTTGGGTGGGGCCCTGAGCCTCAGTTTCTTCCTCTGTAAAATGGGAAGGACAATTCTTTTCTCCCTGGAAGGGATGGTGCTGGGTGCAGTGAACAGAGGGAGGTGGCTAGCACTTGGGGGGTGTTGCTACTGTTGTGGAGGCTGTGACATTCTCTGCATGAGGTGGTGTCCTTCCCAGATTATCTCATGCAGCTCTTCTCAGTGTACACAATGGGGCACCAGAACCCCCTGGATGGCTTAATTCCCACAGACTGCGGGGCACCCCCTGAATTTTCAAATCTGTAGGTCTGGAGTGGGGCCCGAGAATTTACATTTCTTTTTTTCTTTTTTCTTTTTTTTTTTCTTAAGACAGAGTCTAGCTCTCTCACCCAAGCTGGAGTGCAGTAGCACTATCTCAGCTCACTACAGCCTCCACCTCTCGGGTTCGAGCAATCCTCCCGCCTCGGCCTCCTGAGTAGCTTGGACTATAGATTCGCGCCACCAGGCCTGGCTAATTTTTGTATAAGACCCTTTTGCATTTCTAACAAGCACGGGGAGGGGGCTGGGAAGAGCTGCTGTTCCCAGGACTTGAGCTCTGGGATGTGGAATGGCTCAACCTGGTTGTTAGGGAAAGGACCCAGGAACAGGTGGGAGGTCATCTGTGGAAGTCACAGGTGGGCTCTGGCTGGCTGCATAGAACGAGCCTCTGTCCATTTCATCCCATCTTGTCCTCCCACCTGGCTTGGCTTGATGTCTCTGGTAGTCCCCAACCCCAGACACCAGACCTGTGAGACACAGAGGTGTCGGGCGGCTGATGGATCCTCAGAAAAGAGAGTTTCTCCCCAGGCTGCATAAGGGACTCAGAACTTCCCATCTGCATGGGATGGTCCGGGTGTCCTCCTGGATCAAAGGTTGCTAGGCCATTCACTTTGGATTCCAAACAACCCAACAGCAAAACTGAGGCTCAGAAAGTGAACTAACTAGCTCAAGGTCACATGGCTTGGGGGACAGATCCAGCCTCCAGACCCCCGGAAGAAAGCCCTTCCCAACCACATCGCCTCTCTGGTTACACAGTAACTGGGAGGATTACCAAATTGAAAACTACAATTCCAGCTTAAGTAATATTCAAATGCCCAACTGAAGGTCTGGGCACAGTGGCTCATGACCTTCCAGCGCTTTAGGAGGCTAAGGTGGGAGGAGCCCCGGAGTTGGAGACCAGCTTGGGCAGCAGAGCGAGACCTTGTGTCTACAAAAAAAAACAAAAAAAAAACACTTTTTAAAGCTAGCCAGGTGTGGTGGGGCGTGCCTGTACTCCCAGCTATGAGGGAGGCTGAGGTAGGAGAATCAATTGACCCCAGGAGGTGGAGGCTGCAGTGAGCCATGGTTGCACCACTGCACTCCAGCCTGGGCAATAGAGCAGGCTCTTGCTTCAAAAACAAAAAACAATACTCCACAGAGACGTGCAGTGAAGACTGGAAGAGTGTGTTGTGACATAAAGTGTGCTGTGGAAAGCACTGAAAATCTGGCGGCCAGGCACAGTGGCTCACACCTGTAATCCCAGCACTTTGGGAGGCCGAGTTTGGTGGATCACCTGAGGTCAGGAGTTCAAGACCAGCCTGGCCAACATGGTGAAAACCCATCTCTACTAAAAACACAAAACTTAGCTGGACATGATGATGTGCATTTGTGGTCCCAGCTACTCAGGAGGCTGAGGAAGGTGAATCACTTGAACCCAGGAGGCGGAGGTTGCAGCAGGCCAAGATCATACTACTGCACTCCAGCCTGGGTAACAGAGTGAGACTTCTTTAAAAAAAAAAAAAAATGCTGGGAGCAGTGGCTCACGCCTGAAATCCCATCGCTCCCCCACCTGGGGAGGCTGAGGTGGGCTGATCACCTGAGATTAGGAGTTCGAGACCAGCCTGACCAACATGGTGAAACCCTGTTTCTACTAAAAATACAAAAAAATTAGCTGGGTGTGGTGGCGCATGCCTGTAATCCCAGCTACTCAGAAGGCTGAGGTAGGAGAATCGCTTGAATCTGAGAGGCGGAGGTTGCAGTGAGCCGAGATCGCACCATTGCCCTCCAACGAACGGAGCAAGACTCCATCTCAAAAAAAAAAAAAAAAAAAAAATCTGGGAATTCAAAACCTTCAACCAGGGAAAAACAATGAGCCTGGATGCTGAAGGGAGTGAAGGGCTTTGTGCTGGAGAAGGAACACCCGAAAGAGAACGTGGACCAGCTCCAGCTGCTCCGTGTGGCAGGAGGAAAGTATGATAGATGCTGCCTATCCTTGGACTTCATGCGGAGTCAGGGGGATGAAGGATGAGAATGCGAGCCGCTGGGGGCGGGGAGCCACCGAGTGATGTCTAAGCACCTGGAACAGCCCGGGCTGTCTGAGACCTCCCAGCAGCTGCTGACCCTGAGGGAAAGAGCCGCCCCCTGCCAGGATGTCACTGATCACAGACGTGTCAGCCATAAACAAATGACTGCAAGACCTGGGAGGTCTCAACAGCAAAACCGGACATCCCAAAGGCAGAAGCCATACCGTGCATGCTCCGGGATCAGGCATGGGTGCCAGCCAGGTCGGCCCTCGTTGCAGAGCTGGGATTGTCCCATCTGGAGAGGGAATAGGAGCCTTCTCGAGAACCCAGAGCACTTTCTAATTAAGCACGACTGCCCCTCTTTTGAGCGGGTACAGAGCGAAGCAGGGGGAAGGAAGAGAAGTAAAGTGGCTTGTTCCAGCTGCACGGAGCGGTGAGCTGGGAAGAGTGCCCAGAACAGTTAATGCCCAGACCCTCTCAGCCTTGCAAATCGCTGCCCACCTGGGGGTGAAGAGCCATTTATGCCAGGTAAAGCCTGGTGATTTCATTAACTCCATTCCCTCTGTCTCATCTCCAAGGGCGCAGGGTGGTTGTTAAACACGGGAGGATGTGGTAAAGGGTCAGCTCTGGTTTACAGGACTGTCTCACGCCTGTGTGCTCCTGGTCTGCCCTGTCCCAAAGCTGGAGGGCTCTACAGGGATGGAGAAGGGGCAGGGGTGGATGGAGGTGGAGGGGAGGAGGCAGAGAAACACAGAGACTGATTCCTGGAGAAGCGCCCGGCCAGTGTTGAGAGAAAAGATGCGTCATGTCTCCAATATCACCCAGCCACCTCCCCTGTGTCATCTGGACACAGGTGTGGGAGTGGCACAAGCCCTTAAAGAGGAGACCCTTTGAGTCACCTTTCCTTTCAGTGGACTGCAGCTCTGTCCCTCTGACGTCCACTCTCCAGCCAGCCTTTCCAAGCATCTACCCAAGGCTACTGCTTTGCTAAAAGGCCCCTGACAGATGCCCCGTCAAGGTCAAAATAAAATCTGGGCTCTTGACAGGGCCTGCAAGCCGTGCAGACTCATCCTCCTCCCCCCGCTGCACTCTTTTGCTCACCCCACCGGCTCCCACGGCCTTCTCTCGGTCCCTCCAGCCCTCCTCAGAGCGCTTGCTCCTCTGTCTCTCTGCCCGGATACCACCCCTAGCTCTTTCTGCGGTGGCCTCCTCAAAGCGGCCGCCCGACCTTCCCACCCAAAGCAGCTCTCCACCCGCCTGCACCCGAGTTGCCTGCTTGCTCCTCTTCAGAGCAGGAAGTATCGTCTGAAATTGTCTCATGTGTTTCTTATTCGTCTCCAATCCCCAGACCTTTCTCCCCCACACCAGGGACTTGACACTGTGGGAAGGCAACTGGGGGGCCAGGGACCCTCCCACATGGGCCTATGACATCAGTACTGGGCTCTAACCACTGACTCTACCCGCCTTTGAAGACCATCCAGCCTCCAGCCATGGGCTCCTGTGGGCCTCCTCCAGCCCATGTCACCCAGCCCAGGGTCCAGGGTGACAGCCAGAGACTCGGGCCTCCTCCCGCTGGCCTTCCCTCTAGGTGTCAGGCTTGCCCTGGCGTGGGGGCTGCCGTCCCTGGGCAGCAACTGCCCTCAGGGTAACTGCCTAGTAGGGCTGGTGGGGGGCCAGCCTTGGAGTAACGCCTCTGGTTCGAGAAGGGAAATCGTCTGAGCTTTTAAAAAATTAAATGGAGTCAGTAATTTGATTTCAGAGAGAAGCTGAAAACCTCGTAATGGCAGGAGCGGCTCAATCTCGTGGTGAAAAGGAAAAGCCTTAAATGGGGCTATTAAGCTTTTGCCCGGGACGGATCTGCCAGGAGAGGGGGGAGAGAGTGCAGTGGGGGGAGAAGTCTTCTTCGAGGTGGGGACCGTTTATCAGCCAAGACAACCCTGATTATTTATTTATTTATTTGTTTCTCATTCCGGGTAGGTGTTGCCGACGGCCTCCTCTTCTTGGCTGCATTTCAAATCCCACTTCCAGTGATGGGTTGGCCTGGCGGGGTCCGGGGGTCTGGGGGGCACTTTTCCAGGGAAGCACCGAGTGAGTGCTCTTCAGCCGCAGCTGGGCCTCTAAGCCAGGGAACCTGGGGGCACGGGGGCACTGAGGGTCACTGGGGTGTCCAAGCCAGCGGGGTACCAGCTGCTGCCATGGAACCCAGAGGAAGGGAGTGGTAAGTAATGAAAACAAAGCAGTGTTGTCCCATTCTCCTCCCCTGGAGTCCTTCAGAGACCTGGGATCATGGCCCCCCAAGGCCTGGGGAAGGGGTAAACACCAAGGGTTCATATCACCATCACCAGCAACCCCCAGAGGTGTCTGGACCACGGCTCAGGCCCTCCATCCTCTCCTGGGCCCTGCAAACATCCCCTCTGCCTGGGCCGGGAGGTGGACGGCAGAATGATCACCAGAAGAGAGGCTCTCAAACTCTGGGCATGCTGGGTGTCCAGCTCCATGCTGAATGGTCTACGTCCCCTTCCCATCCACCCCTCAACAGCCCCATTGGGAGAAACCATTACCATCCCCTTTGCCTCATCAGGAAACTGAGGCTCAGAGAGGTGAGTGCCTTGCCAAGGTCACACAGCCAAAGAGCAGAGGAACTGGGCCTTGAACCCTAGCTCCTGGCAGACCAGGCTGCAGAGCCTGTGCCTTACCCAGATGCTTCTCCACCTCTGACAGCACAGCAAGCCCAGAAGCCCAGCTGGCCGGGCCAAGTAGAGACCAGGGGACATTGCCCTGCCCTCAGCATCTCTTCCCTCGGGGAGGTCCACACAGGCAGGCCACCCGCCGCGTCACCACTCCCTTCCTCTGGTTTCCATGGCAGCAGCTGGAACTCTGCTGGCTTGGATGGCATCTGTGACTCTCAGTGACCCAGTGTCCCTGGACTCCCTGGCCTGGATGCCCAGCTGTGGCTGAGCACTGTGACATGGGCCAGAAGGGCACCAGTGCTTCCCTGGAAAGATGCCCCACCCCCACCTCCAGGCCAACCCATCACTGCCCCACCCTTTGCACTCCACCTCCCCAGGGTGCACCCAGGACCCACCCTGGAGTCTCCATGGAGGCTCAGCGTGGGGGCCTCTCAGACAGCCCCTCCACACTGTCCTGAAGCTCAGGAGGCCTGTGGCTTTCAGCACTGGGGGCCAAGGTGGGCTCCGTCAGCTCCTGCTGGGGTGGGACCCCCTGGCCAGCCTGGAAGGGGTGTCCATGCTCCACCAAGCTGGGTGGTGATGTTTGTGTGGGAGCCCACAGGCTCAGGGTTCTCGTGGACAGAGGGCTGGATGTGTGTGTAACCCCCCACTCCTCCTGGCCCGCTGACCAGCTGGGGGCTGACTCCAGGTCTCCGGCCCGGTCTGGCCCTCCTATAGGTGAGGCTTTGGGTGTCAGAAGAGCTGCCGGGTGAATGGGTTCTGCTGGCAGAGGTTCCGTAGGGAGAACCACCAGCCTCACCCTGGGTGTCCTGGTGAGCACAGGTCCTGAGGCTTCCACACAGGCACTGGGGTCTGGCTGATTCACAGTTGGGGTGGAGAATGTGGCCTCCCTCCCTGGCAGAATGGGGAGTCCCAGCCCCTCTGTGTCCTGGCTTGGTTCTGAGGATGACAGGTCAAAGTACTCCCTGGCCCCCTCCCTGGGGAGACCAGGCCCGGTCTGGTGAAGCCCCTCCACCTCCATTCTAGAGGACGTTTCCCGCAGCTCTCCGGGGAAATGGTGGGGAACCAGCGCCGCTGCAGCCAGCCTGACCTGCCAGGGCCTCATCAATGGCTGGAACTTCTCTCTGGCTTGGTCAGGCTCCCCCAAGACGGGCTCAGGTGCAGCCACATGCCCCCTTGCCAGCCCTCGAAGCAGGAGGGGACTTCCTAGAGGCTGGGTGGGGTCCCGCTCAGGTCTCACAGTTCCTAGACCTTCAGTCAGGGTGACAGATGGTCCTGAGACCAGGAGTGATTCAGATTGTCTAGGCCTTGGAGCTGGCAGCGGAGAGGAGGCGTCTGAGGACATGCGCAGGGCCAGAGCTGGGTGAGCTGGCAAGACTGCATGTGGCTGCTGGTGGCCAGCCTGCACACCCTCTACAGGCTCTGAGGGGAGCGTGGCTGGAGGCATGGGGTGTCCAGGGAGCCCTGCTTCCCCTGGAGGAGACTGGGGACCTCGCTGAGCTTGCATCACTCTAGGGAAAACAGAGGCAGATGTCTGGTTTCTCCTTGAAGGTTTAGCCATTTGCAGGAACGGTCCAAGCCCCTTCTTGGAGAGAGAGAAGTGGAGAGAGAAAAAGCATCAGAAACAAGAGCACATGGGCTCCGGCTGCTCTGAGGATCTCAGCCCAAAGATGGGTTTGAGGCGCTGGGTGCAATGGCTCATGCCCGTAATCCCAGCACAATAGGAGGCTGAGGTGGGTGGATCACTTGAGGTCAAAGTTTGAGACCAGTCTAGTTAACATGGTGAAACCCCATCTCTACTAAAAATACAAAATTAGCCAGGTGTGGTGGCTTGCGTCTGTCATTTCAGCTACTACCAGGGAGGCTGAGGCAGGAGGATTGCCTGAATCTGGGAGGTGGAGGCCAGGGAGGCTGAGGCAGGAGGATTGCCTGAATCTGGGAGGTGGAGGCTGATGCTGCAATGAGCCAAGATCATGCCTCTGCACTCCAGCTTAAGCAACAGAGCAAGACTCCGTCTCGGAAAAAAAAAAAGAAGAGCTGGAGGAAGCTGTGACCTCTGGGTCTCCAGTCCTCTGATGTGCCTCGGTTTCCCTCCCTCTGTTTGTGTGCATAGCTGCTGACCCCCCTTCTGCTGCCTCCTTTGGCTGTGTCTCAAGGCACTGGGAGGCTGCTGTGATCCAGACCCACCGATGAGGGGGGCTGCCCTCAGGCGGGAGCTCTTGGGAACCCAGCTTTCTCTGGGAAACATTCTGAATTCGAGGAGGTGACATGGTTGGGGATCAGAGCCAGGCTCTCTTTGGAAGAACAGTGGTGAAAGAGAGGGGACTCAGGCTCAGCTGGATCTACCAATACCTATGGGGACCCGACCCTGTGGAGAAAACTGTGGGCAGAGGATGCAGCCATGGACTTGCCTTGGCCGGCTCAGCAGAAGGCTGGTACAGGAATTCCCGAGAAAGCCATTCCTGGGCAGCTGGTCCTGCAGCCCGCACCTGGGAGGTGGTAGCAGATGGCGCTCCCACTGGAGGGGTCTCTGTTCCTGGGGATGGTGGGGAGGGCGTGGTCCTTGGTGAGGCAGTTGAGGCAGGCGACTCTGTTCCTGAACCTTCCAGAGAGAAGGCAGAGGTCAGCCTTTTTTCTAAGGAAGCAAAATCCTCCCAACACCCTGCTGAAGTGACCGTGAGTGACCCCCTTTCCACAGGTGGGCAATGAAAGCTTGGGCAGGTCAGATTTGAGCCCTGGGTTGGGAAATGTCCATTGGCTGAATTTCACAGACCTCCCACCTGGAGTCCTTTTTGAGGCTATGTGGACATCAAGGTACTTTTTTTTTCTTTTCTTCCTTTTGAGGCAGAGTCTCACTCTGCGACCCAGGCTGGAATGCAGTGGCTCAGTCTCAGCTCACTGCAACCTTTGCCCCCCAGGTTCAAGCAATTCTCTTGCCCCAGCCTCCCAAGTAGCTGGGATTACAAGCGCACACCACCATGCTCAACTAATTTTTTTGTATTTTTAGTAGAGACGGAGTTTCACCATGTTGGCCAGGCTGCTCTCGAACTCCTGACCTCAAGTGATCTGTCCACCTCGACCTCCCAAAGAGCTGGGCTTACAGGTGTGAGCCACCACGCCTGGCCCATTTTTAAAAACTAAATCACAGAAGCCGGGTGTGGTGGCTCACACCTGTAATCCCAGCACTTTGAGAGGCTGAGGCGTGTGGACCACTTGAGGTCGGGAGTTTGAGACCATCCTGACCAACATGGAGAAACCCTGTCTCTACTAAAAATACAAAATTAGCTGGGTGTGGTGGCGCATGACTGTAATCCCAGCTACTCAGGAGGCTGAAGCAGGAGAATCGCTTGAATCTGGGAAGCACAGGTTGCAGTGAGCCAAGATCACACCATTGCACTCCAGCCTGGGCAATAAGAGCAAAACTCCGTCTCAAAAAAAAAAAAAAGTAAATAACAGAAATTCAGATTTTCTGCAAGGGGTCCTGACTCCCTGCTCCAGCTTCAATGCCCCAGCAGGTTTCATCTTTGAGCCATTTCCTATTTTGAGGTCAAATCGGTTGGCCCAGCCCCAGGAACCACAGAGAACCAGAGAGTGCTGCCTGCCCGACCACCTCTCAGACCAGACACAGCTCAGGCAGCATAGGCATTTCAGGCCGATCACGCTTTGTCAAGTGTGGAAGAGGAGGGGCAGCGCTGGGTGTTTAGCAGCCTCCCTGGCCTCCACCAACCGGCTGCCAGCAGGATCCCCCCACCGAGTCATGACAACCAAAACTGTCTCCAGATGTTGCTGAGTGTCTCCTGAGAGCAAAAATCACCAGCAGTTGAGAACTGCTGGGTTTGAGCTTTTGCAAATTCTAGCCCAGGGGTCAAATATACAGCCGTCGGACATGTCTGACTTGGCCTGCAGGGTGTTTGAAATATTTTTTAAATTAAGCGACAACATTTTAAAAGCAGGAGCTCTTACATAACCAGCTTCTCTTGGAAAACCAGATTCGGCCACAGGGACCTGCCCCCCTGTAAGATAGGATCAGCTTCAGCTGAGCAAGGCTGCTGCACATAGAAGGACCCGGTGGCTGTGGGCTCCCAGGAGTCTCCACCACCACTCCCTGTCACCTCCCACTGAGCTTTGCTGCCTCATCCTCCCACACCCAGGCCCTGGTGTGCTCTTTTCCTCCCCCACTTGCCCCCCGCCCTCCACTGACATTCCCTGCCCCACCCCAAGAGGCATTTCCATCAGTGAACCGAGTTTAAAATGTGAAAACAGGCCAGGCACAAAGGTTCACACCTATAATCCTAGCACTTTGGGAGGTCAAGGCAGGAGGATCCCTTGAGCCCAGGAGCTTAAGACAGCCTGGGCAACATGCATGATCCCATCTCTATACAAAGTATTTAAGGCCGGGTATTTCCATCACACCTGTAATCCCAGCACTTCAGGAGGCCAAGGCAGGCAGATCAGCTGAGATCAGGAGTTTGAGACCAGCCTGGCCAACATTGATGAAACCCTGTCTCTACTAAAAATACAAAAATTGGCTGCACGCAGTGGCTCACACCTGTAATTCCAGTACTTTGGGAAGCTAAGGTAGATGGATCACTTGAGGTCAGGAGTTCAAGACCAACCTGGCTAACCTGGTGAAACCCCATCTCTACTAAAAATACCAAAATTGGCTGGGCATGGTGGCTTACGTGGGTAATCCCAGCACTTTGAGAGGCTGAGGCGGGTGAATCACGAGGTCAGGAGATTGAGACCAGCCTGATCAACATGGTGAAACCCGTCTCTACTAAAAATACAAAAAAGTTAGCCAGGCATGGTGTTGTGTGCCTGTAATCCCAACTACTTAGGAGGCTAAGGCAGAAGAATCACTTGCACTCAGAATACAGAGGTTGCAGTGAACTGAGATCATGTCGCTGACCTCTGGCCTGGGCAACACAGCGAGATTTCCATTTCAAAAAAGAAAAAATACAAAAATTAGCCAGGCGTGGTGGTAGGTGCCTGTAATCCCAGCTACTCGGGAGGCTAAAGCAGGAGAATCACTTGCACCCGGGAGGCAGAGGTTGCAGTGAGCCAAGATCGAGCCATTATACTCCAGCCTGGGTGACAAAAGTGAGAATCCATCTCAAAAAAAAAAAAAAAATTAAAAACTAGCTGGATATGGTGTCTTGTACCTATAATCCCAGCTACTCAGGAGGCTGAGATGGGAGGACCACTTGAGCCCAGGAGGTCAACATTATAGTGAGCTATGATTGTGACACTGCACTCCAGCCTTGGCAATAGAGCAAGACCCTGTCTCTTAAAACACACACACACACACACACACACACACACAAGCAACTATATCTAAACCACCTCCTAGATTTCTCCAGACCAGACATTTAAATAATTAGAATTTGTCCCATAGGTTCTAATTACTTATGAGATCAGGGAGGAGGGAGATTTTTTAAAAATCTCTAACCTTGGGGAGTTTAGGCAATTCCAACACACTAATATTCCAACACGCTAGTCACATATTTATGAAAGAAAATTGCTATCTGTGTAAAACAGTTTTTAAATTCCTGGTGAAAATTCAAGCCAACAAGCATTTCTGACATGCTTCCCAAGGGCAAGGAGGCAAGATAAGGCCCATCAAGAAAGAGAAACGAACAGGGCACAGCCCCTGATCTGAAGGAATATTCATACAGAAGGAGAGACAGGAGCATGCACCCACAACTATAACAAGAACAGAAAGACCTTGGAGCTGAGGGAAGCTGCAGGGGAGGTGCAGGGGAGCTGCAGGAGAGCTGCAGGGGAAGTGCAGGGGAGGTGCAGGAGAGGTGCAGGGGAGGTGCAGGGGAGCTGCAGGGGAGCTGCAGGGGAGGTGCAGGGGAGCTGCAGGAGAGGTGCAGGGGAGCTGCAGGGGAGCTGCAGGAGAGGTGCAGGAGAGGTGCAGGGGAGCTGCAGGGGAGCTGCAGGGGAGGTGCAGGGGAGCTGCAGGGGAGGTGCAGGGGAGGTGCAGGGGAGCTGCAGGGGAGGTGCAGGGGAGGTGCAGGAGAGGTGCAGGGGAGGTGCAGGAGAGGTGCAGGGGAGGTGCAGGAGAGGTGCAGAGGAGCTGCACGGAGAGGTGCAGGGGAGGTGCAGGAGAGGTGCACAGGAAGTGCAGGGGAGGTGCAGGGGAGGTGCAGCGGAGGTGTGCCGGGAACCAGGGAGGGGAGAGATTCATTCTGGTGGCTGATGTTAAATTAACAAAATGAGAAAGAGACAATTGTTTCCCGTGTAAATCTTTCCAGAGAGGCCAAAAAACTCTTCCTAAAATGTTTCTATTGCTATTGCTGATCTATTTATACATTGTATTCTGTACCTTCCTATCAAGGACCTCCCCTCTCAGCAAAACCCAGGATAAAGATCATCTACTCTCTGGCATCTCTCCTGAGTCCACCTGCCCTCATAATTCTCTGGGCATTTCTTTTTTGTTGTTTTTTGTATTTGTTTTGAGACTAGTCTCGCTGTCGCCCAGGCTGGAATGCAGTGGCGTGATCTGCAACTTCCATCTCCCAGGTGCAAGTGATCCTCCTACCTCAGCCTCCCAGGTAGCTGGGATAAGAGGTGTGCACCACCACACCCAGCTAATTTTTGTATTTTCAGTAGAGACAGGGTTTCACCATGTTCTCCAGGCTAATCTCAAACTCCTGGCCTCTTGTAATCCTCCCACCTCGGCCTCCCAAAGTGTGGGATTACAAACATGAGTCACTGCACCTAGCTTAATTTTTGTATTTTTAGTAGAAACAGGGTTTCACTGTGTTGGCCAGGCTGGTCTCGAACACCTAACCTCAGATGATCCACCCACTTTGGCCTCCCAAAGTGCTGGGGTTACAGGTGTGAGCCACCATGCCCAGCCTTTCTCTGGGCATTTCTTATCTCCTCTTCCAAACTGGATGCTGCTTAAGACCAAGAACCAAATCCAGCAGCCTCTGTTCCCACCTAAGCCTTGCGTGGGGCCTCATACACTGTGACTGCCTAGTGAATATTTGTTGGATAACGTTCTAGCCCTCCCTTTCCAAGATCAATGTCATTGCTGCAGGAAACCGTTAAAATAACAGCCGAAATGTGTAAAAACTTTCAAGAAACATTTCCATTTTTAGCAGACTGTCAGAACTCACCCCCCATCCTGCCTTTTTCTTTGTTTCTAATTCTGAATTTGGGGCTAGCTGTGGTAGGCAGTCCCCCTTTTAATCTTTAAATATAGTTCTGAATATAATTACATTTTTATGCAGCCCCGAAACATCATATCCTGCTAACAGGGCATACTTGCGCTATTAACATCTGAGTTAAATCTCCTTCGCGTCTGTCTTCGATTGAGGACAGTTAGGAAGTATAAGATGAAAGTGATCGACATCATTTGTGAATTATGTGTATTTCCTTGTGCTGTATTTCAATGGGTTTTGCTCCTGGTGAGTTTGCATGTGTGAATACCAGGTTGTCCGTTAGTGGAACTTTCGTCAAAAACCCCATCCCAGTATCCTGGCGTGAAGGTGCATACCACGTTTAGAAGAAGTTTCCTCTTGAGCCGAGACAAAAAGTTGCATTGTGTCGTGCTCTTTGCCAAGGGCACTGATCTGTCTACCAAGTGACAGAGGAACTGGAGCCCACGCAGAGAGAGTGGGTAAATGGAAACGGCTCCTCTGCACCAGGCGCTCAATCTTCTAAGCCATTCATTCCCCTCATCTCATTCAATCCTCAAAACAGGTACTGTATGCCTATTTTCCAGATGGGAAAACTGAGGCTCAACACGGTTAAGTAACTCACTGAGGTGGTGCAGTTGGTTAGGAAATGGGTGCACCCCATCCACCTCCCCAGTTCCCTCTCTGGCAGACTCCAGGGCCAGGAACCGCATCGCTGCTCACTTTTCCTGACCCTGCCAGTTCCAGCCAGCATGTCTGACACCTCACTTACCTTGTAGGTGTGGGACCTGTCGGGCCCAGGGAGTGAAACATTGTCGCAGAAGAAAGAACCCCGGGGCCAAGGAAAGAGGGTTTGTGCAGTGTGTGCCTTGTGCAGTGTGTGCCTGTTATGTTACCAGCAGTCACACCCTGATGGTGGCTCACTCACCCACACACTGGAAGAAGCTCTCCACCGTCCAGAGGACTGGGGCAGCCATCTCGGCAAATTCCAGGCTCAGGTCTACCTTATAGAAAGCTTGTGTTCCCGGGATTCCTCCGACTTTCTGGCATTGCTGTGAGGCCACAAGAAATTAGTTGCACATTGGCCAGCCGCAGTGGCTCATGCCTGTAATCCCAGCAATGTGGGAGGCCGAGGCGGGCAGGTCATGAGGTCAGGAGATTGAGACCATCCTGGCTAACACAGTGAAATCTCATCTCCACTAAAAATACAAAAAATTAGCCGGGCGTGGTGGCACGTGCCTGTAGTCCCAGTTACTCGAGAGGCTGAAGCAGGAGAATTGCTTGAACCCGGGAGGCGGAGATTGCAGTGAGCCAAGATCGAACCACTCCACTCCAGCCTGGGTGACAGAGCAAGACTCTGTCTCAAAAAAAAGTAAAGAAATTAGTTTCACATGGCAGGCGGCATCCCGCGTCCTGTGGCTGCCCCCGATGGGGCTACCTTGGTAAGAGTATGGGCTTGAGGGGCGAATGTGGTGAAATCCATTTTCAGCCAGAGCCGCAGATCTGCCCTCCATGTTTCTTTCTTTTTTATTTTTATTTTTTGAGACAGGGTCTCACTGCCATTGCCTAGGCAGGAGTGCAGTGGCACAATCACAGCTCATTGCAGCCTCGGCCCCCTAAGCTCAAACAATCCTCACACCTCATTTTTAAATTTTTTTGTAGCAGTGGGGTCTCAGGCTGGTCTTGAAGCCCTGGGCTCAAGTGACCCTCCCACCTCGGCCTCCCAAAGTGCTGGGATTACAGGCCTGAGCCACCGTGTCGGGCCTACCCTCCACATACCTGACCACATACCATGGCATCGGTGGCCTAAGGAGAAGGGTCTAGGGAAAAGAAGGGACAAGACAGAGATGCCACCAGATACTCACCTGGACCTGGAGCACCCTGGCTGCTGGGATACTGACCACCACAAAGTCCTTGTTTTCAGTCACCATGAAGGTGTTGGACTGGTGAACCCGGAGGAACTGGAGGCTCAGGGTTTCCTCAATGTAGGAACCTCTTTTGACCAGACCCAGTCTCTGCTTAGGGATGTGAACTAAGACCTCTGACTCTGGCTGGGATGACACTGGAATAGGAAGGACACAGGACACAGAAAAAGACACACTTTGCAGGCTTGTGGAGGAGTAAGCGGTGGTGGGCCTTCGCCAAAGACCACACCTATAGCCAGCACAGCACACCCCGAGTCAGTGACAGCAAGTTACTTGGTGTCCTGGTGTCACTGCCTGTGCTGAAACGTAGCTGCATGGATGAAGGAGAGAAGAAAAAAAGACCATCCCCAAATACCCGATGGACCTTGCCACTTGCAAAGGCCCCTCAGGAAGCAGATGCCAGCAGGGAAGCTGCAGAAATGTCTCTACTGAGACTGTCTTTGGCTTCAGTGACTTAGCCCAGTGCCCCTTCTATTTCCAAAGCAGCTCTTAAGAAATACAGCTCCTAGGCCAGGCACAGTGACTCACACCTGTAATCCCAGAACTTTGGGAGGCCGAGGTGGGCAGATCATGAGGTCAGGCATTCGAGAACAGCCTTGCCAACATAGTGAAACCCCGTCTCTACTAAAAATACAAAAAATTAGCCAGGCATGGTGGTGGGCGTCAGTAATCCCATCTACTTGGGAGGCTGAGGCAAGAGAATTGCTTGAACCTGGGAGGCAGGGGTTGTAGTGAGCCAAGATTATACCACTGCACTTCAGCACAGGTGACAGTATAAGACGCTGTCTCAAAAAAAAAAAAGAAAGAAAGAGAGAGAGATGAAAGAAAGAAAAAGAAAGAAAAAGGAAGGAACAAAGGAAGGAAAGAAAGGAATGAAGGAGGAAAGAAAAAGAAATACAGCTTCTAGGCCAGGCACGGTAGTTCACGACTATAATCCCAGCACTTTGGGAGGCCAAGGCGGGTGGATTACCTAAGGTTAGGATTTTGAGACCAGCCTGGCCTATATGGTGAAACCCAATCTCTACTAAAAATACAAAAAATTAGCTGGGCGTGGTAGCAGACATCTGTAATCCCAGCTACTCAGGAGGCTGAGGCAGGAGAATCACTTGAACCCACGAGGTGGAGGTTGCAGTGAGCCGTGATCGTACCACTGCACTCCAGCCTGGGCAATAAGAATAAAACTCCGTTGGCTGGGTGTGGTGGCTCACACCTGTAATCCTAGCACTTTGGGAGGCCAAGGTGGGCAGATCACCTGAGGTTAGGAGTTTGAGACCAGCCTGACCAACATGGTGAAACCCCATCTTTAAAACAAAACAAACAAACAAACAAAAAAAGAGTAAAACTCCGTCTCAAAAAAAAAAAAAGAAGAAGAAGACTCTATCAGTTGTTTACATTATAACAAGAATTTCACTGTGTCAGGCTCTGGGGGGACATTTTAAACCAGCTCTGCAGTTACTAAATGGAAGCATCCGCCTTTGTACGAAGGGATTTTGAAACACTGTGAGCAGGGAAAGCGATGCTTAGGGGCTCATCACAGTCATCGCCACTGCCTGGAAATGCCCAGAGCTCTGATCCTGAAACTCAGTCCATGATACAATTCCATACAAAAGGAAAGCCTAGGCCGGGCGCGGTGGCTCAGGCCTGTAATCCCAGCACTTTGGGAGGCCGAGGCAGGTGGATCACGAGGTCAAGAGATCAAGACCATTCTGGCCAACATGGTGAAACCCCGTCTCTACTAAAAAAAAAAAAAAAATTAACTGGGCGTGGTGGTGCACACCTGTGGTCCCAGCTACTCGGGAAGCCGAGGCAGGAGAATTGCTTGCACCAAGGAGGCGGAGACTGCAGTGAGCCGAGATCGCACCACCGCACTACAGCCTGGGCAACAGTTTGAGACTCCATCTCAAAAAAACAAACAAACAAATGGAAAGCCTAAACCACCTCTAATCTACCCACATAGGATGAAGCCTTTGATCTACCCAAATTTGCACACCGAGTTCTTTGAATTTAAATTCTCCGGAGGTAGGAAGTGGCCTTCCAGGTTCCAGACCTCTTTATATAAGACCCAGGGCAACGGTGTCACTCCAGGCTGAACAAAATAGTTCTCACATACATGGTCTAGATCGGGGGTCCCCACTGCCCTCAGATCACAAAGCCAGGAGGGTGTGACCAGGCTGCAGGCTCTCTCCCATTTCTGTTCTCAGAGCCCCTGGTGCCAGTCTGCAGGTCTGTAGGAGATGATTTTACTCTTCATTCACCCCATATCCCACCCCTACTCCATGCACACACATCCCAGCACCTTCCAGCAAGAGCAAACTTCCGTTTATCCCAAGCATTTCAGAAATGCATAGGCAAGATTGGGACTGAAGAGAGGAGAGGTGGGATGAGACAGAGGGGAAGAACTTGCCCAGAGACGGGGAAAACAGGGACCAGAATGTGATGAAGTCGGAAAGGTGGACATCGGGGGCACTCCTGGGTCTTACCAGGTGGGCAAGCGGCTTCTAAAGAATAGGCATGGTGACCACTCAGCAGCCATAGTGGCAGGAGTTCAGTGGTGGTCTTCAGCACCTGGGAGGCAGGAGGGTCCCCACTGAGGTCTCCAAAACTGCTCCTTCCAGATGCAAACTCCTGCCACCGGAGCCCCCCTCCCACCTTCTAACTCGTCTCTGAACTAAAGCCCCAAGTGTTACAAAGCCCAGGTCAGGGACTCTTTCGCGGATGCAACCAGGAAATATTATTTAGCTGAGATATTTTTAGCAGGAAGCGAGCTCGGAGCAAATGTCATGTGAGCCATCTTCTCTTACACGGCAACTTTGGGCTATTTAAAGAGTTGGTAATTACGCTCCTGCCACCAGGATCAGGACGAGCTGAATGCATGATTGCAGGAGCCCCTCATCTGCAGAGCGGAGCACTTGACACTAATCGGGCCCAATTTTCAAAGGCGCCTGCCTAAATCTGTCCAGTCTCGCAGGTGGACATTTGACTTGACACTGGAGGGGTGGCTTCCTCTTCTGGGTGTTACTCCCCCAAGGCCCCCTACTGCCTGGCAGAGCCTACTGCCCACCACTGACCTCCCACCTCTGAAGAAGATCTTGTCTCGGGCTTTGGACGGTGACAGTGGTGGCGTTGATGTCCACATACAGTCCCATCAGGCTGGCGTCTTCAAGAGAAGCCACCAGCTCCCCTCGAAGGGACAGCAGCCATGGAGTCTGGAGAAACAGGACATGTTTGCAAATCATGTGACCAGGGAGGCATGGTCACTAGTGGTCATGGAGAAGGGATGCTTGAGGGGAGACATAGGGAGGTAATGGTCATGGGGAGGATGGGCTAGGCCGGGAGGCAGGACGGCAGGCCACGCAGGGAGGAGTCAACCAGATGCTAGCACCCTTTACTTTAGGGAAGTAGGTCCCTTGCAGGGGTGCTTGGCACACAGTAGGTGTACAACGAGGCTGAAAGAACGAACACACAGTTACCCCAACAGCAATGCCAGCCGGTCAACCCATATATTGTCCTGGCTGGGCACAACTGGAGTCCTGTCCTTGGCTCCATTTGCCACCATTAAGTGGGACATGGGTACCAGGGTCTTGGATAAAGGTGAGTGCCTGATGCGGGGAGAGGAGCAGGGAAGGGTCCCCAGCTCCCATCTCAGGAGGACTGGCAGGGGGACGTCAGGAAGATGTGGGGAGGTCAAGCTCACTGACCCCAAACACTCAAAGGATGTGAAATGGAGAAGAGGGACTGGCTCCTTCCGGAAGGCCGTGGAAAACACTCTGAGGACCAGCAGAAGGAAAATTTGGGAAACAACTGTGCAACGTGGAACACCCGGCCTTACGAGGGAACAAGTTCCCTGTCACTGGAGACTTGGCAGAGAGAATCTTAGCGTGGGAAGGACCTCAGAGCCTTCCAACCCAGCCTCCCACCCAAAGCTGGGGTCCCCTCTTCAAGGCTCTTCTCAGATGGCCTCAGGCCTCTGCCTGGAGGGCACCAGAGGGTGCTTCAGACTTCAGCTGGCAGGACCTGGTCCCTGAAGAGTCCGTGCCATACACGACACTCTCTGGGAGACAAGCGACCTCAAAAGCTGCCTCATAGCAAGCAACCCAAGTGCCCACCGGGCCTGGCAGAAACTTCCAGAAAGGAACTGCTCCTGCTACTCTAACGGGGTCCACCTACCTGTCCTTGGTCACTCGGCAGGGGCAGGGGCCTGGAGACCTGCAGAGACAGAGGAAGCAACATCTCCGGCATGCCGTGAGCAAAGGTGAGCAAACATCCCTGCCTGCGTGCATCGGTGCCTGCAATTACCCCAGCAGGAGGCCATCGAGAGAGCTGTGCCGCCGGCTGTTTGCTCATTAAGACAAGAAAATCATTTATGTTCTGGGACTCGAGTGTCAACAGATGTAGGGAAATGTGCCGCCGCCTCAGCTGCCACCCTGGGTCTGGCCAAGGCCCACTTCCACTGGGGCTGTTTCCCAGGCCTCTTGTCTTGTTTTTCTCCCTCGGTCCCAATTTCTTCCTCACCCTTTTGCTTTCCACTTTAGATCCAATTAGCAAAGGTAAAGAGTGAGGACTTCTACAGGCCCAGAGGGTACACCTGTGCCTGCTGATGGCACCGTTTTTGGAGGGACCAACAATTCCAGTTCCCCAGGAGTGGGAGGTTCCCCTGATTTCAGGTTTTCAGTGGTAAAACTGAGGCAGGCCCAGGCAAACAGAGACAGTGGTTACTCCTACTGCGCCCAAGTCTCATCGCCATCCCGAAGGGGGGCATCATTCTTCCATTTCACAGGGCCCAAGGCAATGGCGTGGGGAAGGGACCTTCCCCCAAACCCCTCTGCAGCCAGTGCCGCTCACCCAGCTGTTCCCTCAAGTCTCTCTACTTTCTTTTTTTTTCTTTTCTTTTGAGACTGAGTCTCGCTCTGTCACCCAGGTTGGAGTGCAGTGGGACGATCTCAGCTCACTGCAACCTCGGCCTCAGACTCCCGAGTAGCTGGGACTACAGGCATGTGCCACCATGCCCAGCTAATTTTTCGTATTTTTAGTAGAGACAGGGTTTCACCGTGTTAGCCAGAATGGTCTCGATCTCCTGACCTTGTGATCCACCTGCCTTGGCCTCCCAAAGTGTAGGGATTACAGGCGTGAGCCACCGCACCCGGCCAAGTCTCTCTACTTTCTCCAAATGCCCCTTTGGCTTTGTGTCAGGCCTGGGCAAGGGGGTTGTGGCACTGGACAGAGTCACTGACCAGCAGAGGGTCCCTCAGAGACCACCAGACCTCCTCTCCTACCCCATACAGAATGAGGAGACTGGGGCCAGGGCAGACTGACTCATCTTGACAGCTCCCCCAGCCAAAGTTACCCACCCCTTCTTCCCAGGGACAGAGAGGAGCTCCCAGGAGCAGAAAAGAGTGGGTGGGGCCAAGAGGAGTTCCCCGCCACCGCCATGCAGTCTTCCCAGCTCCCTAGCTCAGCTGTCCCTTGGCCCCAGAGAGCCCATGTTGGCAGCAGACTCAGGACAGCCCACGGGGAGCCCCTCGGGTGAGCCCTGTGATGGCCTTGCTTTTAGGGGGGCTGCCTTCCCTTGGGAAGCAACGTGGAAGAAATGGAGAACGCATCCGCAAGGTCTGGCAGGAGAATGAAGAGGATGTGGCAATTCCCCGATACCCACAAAGCTGCGCCACGGTGTTCCAGCCCATCCCACCTGCTGCAACCAGGAGGAAGGCAGAGAGGTTCCCCGGACGCCGGGCTGCAAGAAGGAAGGAAGCAATTCTGCTACAAGAAGGGAAGGCCAGGCACAGTGGCTCAAGCCTGGAATCACAGCACTGTGGGAGGCTGAGGCAGACAAACCACCTGAGCTCAGGAGTTCAAGACCAGCCTGAGCAACATGATGAAACCCCATCTCTACTAAAAATACAAAATAAAATTAGCCAGAGATGGTGGCAGGCACCTGTAGTCCCAGCTACTCGGGAGGCTGAGGCACAAGATTTGCTTGAACCTGGTAGGCGGAAGCAGTAGCAAGCTGAGATGGCATCCTTCACTCCAGCCTGGGCAACTCTGGCCAGAGTGAGACTCTGTTTCCAAAAAAAAAAAAAAAAAAAGGAAGGAAGAGAAGATATGACAAGTGTGCAGCCAAAATGCAGCGTGCCCTTTAAGTTGCCATGAGGAGGCTATATTTAGGGCCCTCGGACACTGAGCAGGAGCTCGGCAGCCTTCGCTGGGAGCAATCGCTAATCACTGCATTGAGCTTACTGGTGCCCCTGGGCACACTTAACCCAGGGCAATGAATAGTTATTGCGCAGCCTCCCGCTCGGGGCCTGTGGGCACACTTAAGCGAGCTCACAGATCACTGCGAGCAGGGCACGGCTCGGGTACACCCTTGGGCACCCTGTGCCATCAGTGGGGAGAGGCAGAGTATTAAATATCTATGTGCCCTGTGCCCACAGCTGCATTTAGCCAAGGGCAAGGCCGGTGAAACGGCTTTAATTAAAACTTAATGCAAGTTCAAGGTGCAGCCACGGAAGTGGCGGCTGCAGAAGTCACCAGGAATGAATCAGTCAATTCGATGAGGTTCTCAGATGGGGGAAGGGGCTGGAGGGGAGGCGGGGGTAGCAGAGACCTGCCTCTGTTCCTTGTGTGCTGCCCCCCTCTGTGAGTCCCTGTTCAGGGATGCAGAGGCCCCCCCACCTGCTCCCACACTTCAGTCGGTGAAGGATGCCGGGGACTAGGGCATTGGGACATCAGGGGTTCAAAGGCCAGACAATGGAGACCAGGCAGGCACCCGGGCGGGTGAGGAGTAGTTTCTGCTTTTCTCAGCAATTCGGCCCAGTTTCGCGTGATGCCGGCAACACCATCCCCCTGGCGGCAGCTTCCAGAATCACAGGCCCAGTGCAGAAGGAGACAAGATGAGCTCCGAAATGTCAAACAGGTGCCCTGGCAGCCCTGCTTGGGGTACTGGGGTGGGGTCTGGCAATTCTTAGGCTCGCCAACTTTGGCATGGCCACTCTGAGCCCTTAATAAAAACAGGTGGGGCTGGGTGTAGTGGCTCATGCCTGTAATCCCAACACTTTGGGAGGCCAAGGTGGGTGGATCATGAGGTCAGGAGTTCGAAACCAGCCAGACAAATATGGTGAAACTCCATCTCAACTAAAATGCAAAAAATTAGCCAGGCGTGGTGGCACCTGCCTGTAGTCCCAGCTAATCGGGAGGCTGAGGCAGAAGAATCGCTTGAACTCGGGAGGCGGAGGTTGCAGTGAGCCAAGATCTCACCACTGCACTCCAGCCTAGGCGACAGAAAGAAACTCTGTCTGAAAAAAGAAGAAAAAAAAAAAACCCAGCAGGTTGACAGAGGAAGCTCCTCCCGCTCAGACCCTGCTTCTTCAGGTTGAGAAGCAAAGGAACTCCATAAAGTCCAACATGGCAGTTAGTGGAGCTCAGAGTGGAGATGAGCCCAGGTCTTCTGAGCTGGGGGGTGGTGCAGGGGCCACAGCACATTCGTTTTTGAAGTTCAGACCAGATAAGGAGAAAGCCATAAGCTCTTCCTGGGGTGTCATGTCTTGGTCATATCTGTTCCCTTAGCAGCAGCACAGGGCTGGGCATACAATAGGTGATCAATAAATGTTTGTTAGGGCCAGGCACGGTGGCTCATGCCTGTAATTCTAGCATTTTGGGAGGCCGAGGCTGGCGGATCAGTTGAGGTCAGGAGTTTGAGACCAGCCTGGCTAAAAGGGTGAAACCCCATATCTTCTAAAAATACAAAAAAAATTAGCTGGCTGTGGTGGTGCATGCCTGTGATTCCATGAGAATCGCTTGAACCCAGGAGGCAGAGGTTGAAGTGAGCTCAGATCATGCCACTGCACACCAGCCTGGGCAAAAAGAGCGAGACTCCGTCTCTAAATAAATAAATAAATAAATGCTTGTTGGGTAAATGGTGTTTGTCATCAGCAGCCTTTTCACTCCAACCTCCTCCTCTCCCTTCTGCCTTCCTCTCCTTTCTCTTCCTCCTCCTCCTCCTCACAGACAGAATATGCCCACCCAAATCCCTCAGGCCAAAGCCAGCACTTTGAGCCATACGGTGCCTACAAAATTAAAGTTAACTTTTTTAAACTTGAGGATTTCACATACAGTTATAGATTTCCAGTCTATCTTGAAATGTTGGAAAATCTGGCAAAATGGGGCTGGAGTGGAGTCTAGCCTCAGCTCCCTCTGTGGGGAGGGGGGGAGGCCAGGACGGGAGCTTGTGCCTGTTCCAGCCTGCTCCAGCCCCCACCATGTGGCTGGCTCAAAGCCCAGCTCTGTTGCTACCAGCTGGCAAGTCTCCTAATCTCTCTCTGCTTAGTTCCCTCACCTGCAGAATGGGGATCAATATAGGATCACTACATAGAATCGCTGTGAAGGTGAGATGAGTTAATATTTGCAAAGTGAGTAGAACAGTGCCCAGCACAGAATGAGCCATAAACAAGTGTTTGCTGGGCCAGGTATAGTGGCCAATGCCTGTAATCCCAGAGCTTTGAGAGGCCAAAATGAGAGGCTCACTTGAAGCCAGGAGTTTGAGACCAGCCTGGGCAACATAGTGAGACTCTGTCTCTACAAAAAATTCAAACATTAGCTGGGCATGGTGTCATATGCCTCTAGTCCCAGCGACGCGGGAGGTTGAAGTGAGAGGATCCCTTAAGCCCAGGAGGTCAAGGCTACAGTGAGCCTGGGTGACTGAGCAAGATCTCGTCTCTTTAAAAGAACTTCTGGTGGCTCCCACTCGTAATCCCAACACTTTGGGAGGCTGAGGAGGATGATCATTTGAGGTCCGGAGTTTGAGATCAGCCTGGCCAACAGGGTGAAACTCTGTCTCTACTAAAAATACAAAAATTAGCTGGGCATGGCAGCACACACCTGTAATCTCAGCTACTTGGGAGGCTGAGGCAGGAGAATCACTTGAACCCAGGAGGTGGAAGTTGCAGAAAGCCGAGATCACTCACTGCTCTCCATCACACACACACACACACACACACACACACACACACACACACCTGACTAAACGAAGGAATGAGTAAATTACTGCCTCCTCAGTCCAGCACACTCATTTCTATGGCAGGTTTTGTCTTATAGATGTTCGGCTTTCCAGACACCTCCCACCCAAATCTTGTTTAGCTTAAAGAGGTGCCCCTCTGATGAGAGGTAGAGAGAAACTTGAATTCAAGGAGCTGGCAAGGCCATAAATGAGCTCACAGTAGGATATGGAGCTCAATATTCCTTCCCTGATGTTTAAAATGTAGACATTGCATTTTAAACTGATCGTACCTGAGGTCTGTAACTTTTTGACATTACTGAGGTCAAAAAAAAAGCCATTCAAACTAGCAAATGTTTCCAATCCAGAGAGAAAGGACACAACGATGCAATGTTGCAGCTTTGGTGATAACCCAAGTGGCCCCCGTGAGCCAACCAAGATGGGAAATCCAGAACCCGAGGTCAGAGACGTTTAATCTCCCTCTCCCCTCCCATCTCACCCCTCCTTGCTCAGAACCAAACCCAGCAGACCTGGCACCCAGCCAGTACCCAGCGATGTCTAGGAGAACGATGCCATACTGTATCTCTAGCTGCCACCTGTCTCCCCAGGCCACATCCTGTGGTGCAGGAGCCAGAGCTACCTGCCTTGGCCTTTAGAGAGAAGCTCAGCCTGGGAGCCCCTCTGCCACCTCCCGGACCTTCTGAACCTGTTACCTGGATGAACCTGGGCCCGCAGTGGACGCTTTCCTGGCCCAGCCTTGACCTTAGCACTGGACACTTCATTATGTAGCGATCACTCCGCTCCAACCTCATCACCCCTTTCTGAAATATTCTGATTTCCAGCCTGTAATTTGCTTTCTGGAAGTAGGGTAAAATTCACGTGTGCAAATGAGAGAGGAAAATACAGTTAGTAGGCTGCAATTATAGGTCAGTCCCTGTTCACAGCAAATAGGGTACCATGAACCTCCTAGAAGGTGGGCTTGCAGAGAGGGATGGGAAATGAGGCCAAGGTAGACAGCAACTCAGAGCCTGCATCCAGCTCTGTAAGTTTTGCCCCACCAATGAAGCCCTCCAGGCTGGGGAGCATTTGTAGATTTGGGGAAAGTCAAGCCTAGTCAGAGAGAATAGAGCTTGCATCCCAATGTCCCTTGACAGTTGACAAACATTTGTTCACGCTTTATCTCCTTTGGCCCTCACCAATGTCTCATAAGGCTGGGCTTCTTTGTTGTTGAGTTGTGTCTC
The DNA here is from genome assembly GCF_049354715.1 of Callithrix jacchus. NCBI lineage: Eukaryota > Metazoa > Chordata > Mammalia > Primates > Cebidae > Callithrix > Callithrix jacchus. Next base: position 48,846,445 of record NC_133508.1, read on the forward strand.
GCTCAGTTGCCCAGGCTGGAGTGATCAATCTCAGACCAATCTCAGCTCACCGCAACCTCCACCTCCTGAGTTCAAGCGATTCTTGTGCCTCAGCCTTCCAAGTAGCTGGGATTACAGGCATGTGCCACAACGCCCAGCTAATTTGCGTATTGTTAGTAGAGACGGGGTTTCACCATGTTGGCCAGGCTGGTCTCAAACTCCTGATCTCAAGTGATCCACCCACTTCGGCCTCCCAAAGTGCTGGGATCACAGGTGTGAGCCACCACGCCTGGCCAAGGCTGGGCTTATGGGACATAAAATTCCCATTTTACGGAGGAGGAAGTTGAGGCTTAGAGAAGGTAAATGACTAAGCCAAAGGCATGTGGCCATTTCTGAGACTAGCTGTGGAGCTGGTCTAGCTCATTATCGTACAAGGCGGACTTCAAAGATGTCAAACCAATGGGTCCCTCCACCCATCCTGGGCTGCCCTCAGTCACCCACACAAGAAGAACCCAAGTCTAAGCTTTGTGGTGGGGCCTGAGAAGGGTGGGTGTTCACGGAGCTGTCAGAGTTAAGAGTGACCACAGAGAGGAAGGGAAAGAGGAGGAGCAGGGTAGTTCCTGAAATTCCTTCCCCACTCCAGACCACAGCCCCACTTGGGAAAAACTCTGAACTGGGTCAAGGAAGGGAGAACAAAGAAATGAAGGAATCCAGGTGCAGTGGCTCACGCCTGTAATCCCAGCACCTCGGGGGGCCAAGGCAGGCAGATCACCTGAGCTTGGGAGTTCGAGACCAACCTGTCCAACGTGGAGAAACCCCTATAAATACAAAATTAGCCGGGCGTGGTGGTGCACGCCTGTAATCCCAGCTACCTAGGAGGCTGAGGCAGGAGAATCGCTTGAACTTGGGAGGCGGAGGTTGCAATGAGCTGAGCTCGCACCATTGCACTCTAGCCTGAGCAACAAGAGTGAAATTCCGTCTCAAAAAAAAAAAAAAGAAAGAAATGAAGAAAAGGGGAAGTGGAGGTAGGGAAGAAAAGACACGAAAAAAAAAAAAAAAACAACTGTGAGCCAAACTGCAGGGCTGGTGGTCCCCTTGCAGGAACCCAGAGTGAAATTTAAGTAACAATGCTGAGCACAGTAGCTCTTGCCTATAACCTCAACTCACTGGGACACCGAGGCGGGAGGATGGCTTGTGCCTGGGAGTTCCAGACCAGCCTGGGCAACATGGTGAAACCCCATCTTCTACGAAAAAATACAAAAATTCACTGGGCGTAGCGGATCACTTGAGGTCAGAAGCTCAAGACCAGCCTGGCCAACATGGTGAAACCCTGCCTCTACTAAAAAATATTTAAAAATTGGCTGAGCGTGGTGCCACATGCCTGTAATCCCAGCTACTCGGAAGGCTGAGGCAGGAGAATTGTTTGAACCTGGGAGGCAGAAGTTGCAGTGAGCCAAGATTGCACTGCTGTGCTCCAGCCTGGGTGACAGAGCAAGGCTCTGTCTCAAAAAATAAATAAATAAATTAATTAAATTAAATAAATTTTAAAAAATAAGATAAAGAAAAAAAAGGAAAAAAAATACAAAAATATTTTACTTCTGTAAATTGATGGTCTTGTGAGCCCATAACGGGCCTGTGCAAGTGAGGGCTGTCAGTCAACCTCTGCACCTCCTTAGCTCCATTTATTCACTTAATTAAGCATTTACAGAGTACCTACTATGTGCCAGGCCCTGGGGGAAGCCTGTAGGTGTGACTCCCTCTCCCCAGAGACTCCAGGTCTAGCAGGAGATGGTGTGTGAATGGGCACATTGTGAGTCAGTGTTGGCAATGATAGAAGCAGGTCCTCTGCACAGAGGAGGGGGGATTCTCAGGAGGACTGCCTGGAAGAGGCAGCATCTGAGCTGGGCAGCCTTTTGAGTTCCATGCCCATAAACTCCATAAGGGCAGAGACTTCTGGTCTCCCTTAGCTCAGTTTCTACAGAAGAATAACAGCACAGTGTCTCCTTATTTCACATCTGAGCTCAGGCTTAGCTCCTTAAATCTCCCTCAAAAAAAAAAGTTTCCCAAACCCACCTCCTTCTCCACAAAGCAGGCAGAGTATTGAGCTCGAAAAATGAAGTCACCATCTGAAGTTGAATGCAGGAAGTAGCCACATTTAGCAAGAGAAGAATCCAGGCCGTCAGGGGCCCCCCAGGTGCCTAGAATGAGAAAGGGACAGAAGCTCGGGTTGAGCCTGTGGAGGCGGCTTCTCTGGCTGGGTCAGAAACATCAGACTTGCAGATAGAAACTGCTCTGCCTGGAAGCTTCTTACCTGGAGGGAATAAAAATAGCAGTAATTTTTTTTCTTTTTTTTTTGAGATGGAGTCTCTGTCGCCCAGGCTGGAGTGCAGTGGTGTGATCTCAGATAGCTGCAACCTCCATCTGCCAGGTTCAAGCGATTCTCCTGCCTGAGCCTCCCAAGAAGCTGGGACGACAGGCACCAACCACCACCTGCAGCTAATTTTTTGTATTTTTAGTAGAGACGGGGTTTCACCATGTTAGCCAGGATGGTCTTGACCTCCTGACCTCGTGATCCACCCACCTTGGCCTCCCAAAGTGCTGGGATTACAGGCATAAACCACTGCACCTGGCCAAAATAGCAGTAATTTTAAAAAGTCTGGAAAGGCATATACCAACAGGAAAGCCCGATGGCTCTTCATTCAAGGTATATCCAGAATCCGACTCTGCCTCCCCATGTGAGTCCTCAACCTGTGTCACTGTGGCTTCCTCCATTGCCCCTGTTGTGTATAGTTCATGCAGCAGCCTGTGGGATCCGTTCAAAACTTAGGCATATTGTGTCTCTCCTCTGTTCAAACCTCTTCATTGCTGGCCGGGTTCGGTGGCTCACACCTGTAATCCCAGCACTTTGGGAGGCCAAGGTGGGAAGATCACCTGAGCTTAGGAGTTCGAGACCAGCCTGGCCAACATGGTGAAACCCCAGCTCTACTAAAAATACAAAAATTAGCCGGGTCTGGTGGCTCATGCCTGTAATTCCAGCTACTTCGGAGGCGGAGGTTGTAGTGAGCCAAGGTCGCACCACTGCACCCCAGCCTAGAGACAGAGGGAGACTCCATCTCAAAAATATAAATAAATAAAAATACAAAAATTAGCCCAGCTTGGTGGTGAGCACCTGTAATCCCAGCTACTCTGGAGGCTGAGGCAGGAGAATTGCTTGAACCCAGGAGGCAGAGGTTGCAGTGAGCTGGGATTGCACCACTGCACTCCAGCCTGGGCAACAAAGTGAGACTCTGTCTCAAAAAATAAACACAGTTGTTGAATGAGCAAAAAATAAAGGGGCTATCTGTGGGTAGAGGGATTATGAGCAGTTTTGATTATCTCCTTTGGATTGCCTCTAGTTTCTGTACTCATCTTGTATTGCTTTTGTCATGATTATTTTCAAGGAACTTTTAAAGCTCACAGTTTCATTTTCGAACACTTGACTCGATTGTGCATTTGATGGGAGATGAATATGCTATTTCAGAAAACAGCTCTGGCAGCCTTTCTACGTGGGATTCTCTGGTGACACACTTTCCTTTCAAAAGCACGCAGCTTCCACCGCTATCTTTAGCAAGAGATCAAGGCCGAGCCACTGGCGGAGGAAGGCTCTGAAAGGTAGCTCGCTGGGGAAATAAAGCGTCTGAGCTGGGATGTGCAAATTGACCTGGATCGTTTTAGTTTTGCATTCACGTTTGCACTTTGTAAATATTTGCCTGGCACCCTGCTGCTCACACCTGCTGGCTGTCCCCTCAAGTTTATGGAAGGCAGCAGGCATCGCCATTTCTCCATCCCCACCTGGTGCTGCGTAAAATGAAAACTCTCCCTCAAAAGCCACAGGTGTCTCTGACAGCGCCTAAAACTAATGGCCTGTGGCTGGCCACTGTGACTAATTCTCTGATTATTGACTTTATGATTTTACGCTTAAAACTTCTTTATAATAACACACAGAAATGTTTAATGGGCTCTATCCAGAGCCATAAAAATTACTTATTGAACAAGCGTTTTAAAACTATTAATCTATTGTTTTCCATTAATAATGGCTCTCCAAAGAACAGGCGACAGCTTAATGTATCCACAGCTTTTCTCCTGGAAAAGTGGCCTTTTAATACACAAATGCCTCTCCCGAGGCAGCCTGGGCTGGCTGGCCAATGGGTGGCTGACCCTCCCAGGGCAGATTAAGACCTTACCGGTCCCAGAAGGTGCTTTAGGAATTTCCAGAATGAGCAGGGTCCCTGGGAGGTTTTCCTAGACTTTGGGAGAGATTGGAAAGCCTCACTCCTCCATTTCTCTTTTTCTGTGCAAAAGAGAGGAGGAATCTGGGGTCTCACTTTGCAGCCACTGAGGTGGAGAGCATGGAGGGAGGCAGGCTATTTGCTCCTCTCTCTACCCGTGTTACTTCCCAAAGGTTCCAGAAGGTTCCAGGTGCCCTGATGGCACCCAACTCTTTCCTACTTTTTCTGTTGGCAAGCTCATGGCAGAAGAGTTTCTGAAAGTGACACTATGCCCTTGTTTTTTGCTATTTTAGGTGTGCTGTTCCCCCACCAAGAATGTGGCAGGTCCCATTTCTCCCAAGTGTGTGAGAATCACCCCTTTAGACTCACTTCCACCTTTGCAGAGTGATTTAGATTTTGGAGCATATTGGCACCAGATGGGTGCTTCTTCCAGGACTCTGGGCCACTTATTCATTCAACAAATATTTATTGGGAATCTCCTAAGCACCAGGCAGTGTTCTCAGTTCTGAACACACAGCTGTAAACAAAAAGCACAGCTGTAAACAAAAAGCACGCGGGCTGAGCCCTCACAGCGCTGTCTTCTGTTGGGAAGAGGGGTGCAGATGACAAGCTTGGGAATAACGTCAGTGAGGAGTCCCTCACGGGATTGTGACTGTGGTGGGCTTGTACCACTTTAGAGAGCCTGGAGGGGCTGCGGGAGGAAGTGGCCTTTGAGCAGAGATTTGAGTGACGTCCAGGAACCTGCAAGAGCCTTGGGGGAGGAGCATCGCAGGCAGGGGGTGGAGTATCACAGGCAGGGGGAGGAGCATCACAGGCAGCAGGAGGAGAACTACAGGCAGGGGAAGACAACACAAAAGCCCAGCACAGGCCCCGCCCAGCCTCGGACTGCCTCTTACCTGGCAAGTGCAAGGCCCTGCCCAGCCACCGCCTCAGCCCCTCCACGTGGCTCTTTGGGATCCACAGGGTCATGTAGTCTGAGAAGCACTCCACTGCATCTGACCAACAAGAAGATGCTTCTGATAAGGAAGAAAGGGAGGAAGGAAGGAAGGAAGGAAGGAAGGAAGGAAGGAGGGAGGGAGGGAGGGAGGGAGGGAGGGAGGGAGGGAGGAAGGAAGGACTTATCCAAGGAAGGAAGGAAGGGCTCCTCAAGGAAGGAAGGGGCGGGGGGGGGGGGTGGAGGGCGGGCTCCTCCAGCCTTGCTTCAATGGAATAGGAAAGGGCATGTAGGAGTCGTACTGTCCTAACAGAGAGTGATCCTTTACTCCATGCGGAAGTCTCAGTTCACAGAATGTCCAAGGAGAAAGAACCTGTTGGGGAGGACCTCAAATTCCAGCATGCAGGCCAGGCACAGTGGCTCACGCCTGTAATCCCAACACTTTGGGAGACTGAGGCGAGTGGATCACTTGAGACCAGGAGTTTGAGAACAGCCTGGCCAACACGGTGAAACTCCATCTCTACTAAAAAATACAAAAATTAGCCAGGCATGGTGGTGCATGCCTGTAATCCCAGCTACTTGGGAGGCTGAGCCAGGAGAACTGCTGAGGTGAGTGGATCACTTAACCTTGGAAGTTCGAGACCAGCCTCAGCAACATAGCAAGACCCTCATCTCTAAGAAAAAAAATTTTGTTTAAATTAGCAGAGCATGGTGGTGTATGCCTGTAGTCCCAGCTACTCTGGAGGCTGAGGTGGGAGGACTGTGAGCCCAAGAGGCAGAGGCTGCAGTGAGTCCAGCCTGGGCGACAGAGTGAGACCCTGTACCAAAAAAAAAAAAAAAAAAAAGCATAAGCACTGGTGTCAGTAGGCATCTGAGTTTGAATCCCTCCTGTGTTCTGTGTGTGTGTGTGTGTGTGTGTGTGTGTGTGTGTGTGTATCTGTTGCTTAGTTTATTTCTGTGAATTGATTGTATGATAATGATAATGATGATAGTAATAATAGTGATGGTAGAAGTGGGATGATATTGATGGTGATGGTGGTGGTGATGATGGTGGTAGTAAGGGTGGTGATGATAGTAATGATGTTGGTGATGGTGGAGATAATGATGAATGGTGGTGGTGATGGTGGTGGTGATGGTGGTGACGGTGCTGGTGGTGGTGACGGTGATGATGGTCGTGATGATGGTAATAATAGTGATGTGATGATGAAGGTGATTGTGGTGGCAATGGTGGTGGTGATGATGGTGGTAGTAATGATGGTGATGGTGCTGGTGATGATGTTGACGAGGATAAGAATAGTGATGATGATTATGGTGATAGTGGTGGTGATGATGGTGGAGGTCATGGTGATGGTAATGATGGTCATGATGATGGTGATAATGATGTGATGATGATGGTGATTATGGTGGTACTAGTGATGATGGTGATGATAATAACAGTGATATAATAATGGTGGTGATAATGGTGATGATTATGGTAGTGATGATGATGGTGATAATGATGTGATGATGATAGGGATTATGGTGGTGCTAGTGATGGTGATGATGGTAATAATGGTGGTGATAATGGTGATGGTTATGGTGGTGATGATGATGGTGACAGTGAGCGTTGTAATGATGGTAAGAGTGATGGTGATGATGGTGATGGTGGTGATGATAGTTGTGATGATGATGATGGTGCTAGTGGTGCTAGTGATGGTGATGATGGTGGTGGTGATAGTGATGGTGGGGTGGTGCTGGTGATGATGACGGTGATGTAATGGTGGCGATGGTGGTGATGGCAATGATGGGACTTCATAGAGAAGACTTTAATGAGTTAATGCATATTAAAGTCTTTACAGGGTGCTCATCACAGAGCATGGGCCTAAAGATGACAGCTCTTTTTTTTTTTTTGAGATGGAGTTTCACTCTTGTTGCCCAGGCTGGAGTGTGATGGCGTGATCTTGGCTCACTGCAGCCTCCGCCTCCTAGGTTCAAGCGATTCTCCTGCCTCAGCCTTCAGAGTAGCTGAGATTAGAAGCATGCACCACCACACCCAGCTAATTTTGTATTTTTAGTAGAAATGGGGTTTCTCCATGTTGGTCAGGCTAGTCTTATACTCCTGACCTCAGGTGATTCGCCCGCCTCGGCTTCCCAAAGTGCTTCCCAAAGGGATTCATAGGCGTGAGCCACCGCACCCAGCCAACAGCTTTTAAAATAACAACAATGACTGTCATCCAGAGACGAAAGGACTTACCCAGGAACAGAGCAGCAAGACCATGGCCTAAACTCCTGCCAGCATTTTCCAGCTCATCACAGAGCCAGACAGAGTATCAGAGAAATCGGATAAATGTTAGAATACACACAATGCTGAATCAATGATGAACCCAATGTTGTGTGCCTGAGACGTCTGCCTGACTCCTACAGGCCTCAGGGCTGCATTGTGGACACAGTTTCCCAGGGGAAGCTGAGAGGTGTCCCCTGAATCTGCATGGCATGGAAATGGGATACCCACGTGCACTTTAAAAAATATGGGCCAGGTGCAGTGGCTGGCTACTCAGGAGGCTGAGGCAGGAGAATCGCTTGAACCCGGGAGGTGGAGGTTGCAGTGAGCTGAGATCACACCACTGCACTCCAGCCTGGGCAACAGAGTAAGACTCCGTCTCAGAAAAAAAAAAAAAAAGGTGAAATGAGATGATGCATGTGAAACCCTCAGCACAGGGCCAAGCCCAGAATGAGTGTTCAACAAAGACGTGTTACTCCCACAGTGTCATCTGTCTGCAGGTGACTAAGTGCAGAGGCTCCAGAGGGTGAAATCCTGGCTCTACCACTCATTGCTATGAGAACTCAGACAAGTCACTCACTCCTCTGGACCTCACTCCATCATCTAAAAGTCTTGTCAGGATAAGTTAAATTATAAAAACAAATCCCCCAAGACAGGCCTGGCACACAGCACATGCTCCCTGTGCTGGTGGTTATGATTGAAAAGAGCTCTGAGTCAGAGGCCAGGCCCAGCCCTCACTCTGGCCCCAGCCAGCCATGGGAGCTCCAGCACTCGACCTGCAGAAATGTCGCTTCCTGAACTCCACGCTTTGGTGAAGCCTTCAGAAGGCTTTCTCGCTTCTGAAGTCGCCCAGTGTCACCCAGCAGGTTGGTTCTCAGGCTGCTCGCTGGGGAAATGCCCAAAGCCTGATGCCAACCATAAAGGCATGATTGATTTACCTGTGGAAACTTCCGGTGCAGAGCTTGGCTTGTCCCTGTCTGACCTGAAGGAGAGGCTCCATGGGAACACCGTGTGCTGAATGCAGGCAAGACACACGGCCCTGTGGGAGAGGAGGGAAGGGCGTGGGGAGAGTTACTGCCCAGCCACTGCCTCATCTACCTTCATTCACTCATTTCTTTCTTTTGAGTGCCGACTATGTGCAATGGCCAAAAGATGAAAAACCAACAAACCATCTGTAAGTAAAGAAATAGATGAACAAGCCGGGCATGGTAGCTCACGCCTGTAATCCCAGCACTTTGGGAGGCCGAGGCGGGTGGATCATGAGGTCAGGAGTTCAAGACCAGCCTGGCCAACATGGTGAAACCTGTGTCTACCAAAAATACAAAAAATTAGCTGGGTGTAGTGGCAGGTGCCTGTAATCCCAGCTACTCAGAAGGTTGAGGCAGGTGAATCACTTGAACCCAGGCAGCAGAGATTGTAGTGAGCCGAGATTGTGCCATTGCACTCCAGAGACAGAGACTCCATCTTAAAAAAAAAATAAAAAAGAAATAGATGAACAAAATAATCTCAGATGATAATCATGTTTGGAAGAAAATGAAACAGAGTGGTGAGATACAGAGACCTGAGAGGACCTCTGATGGGGAGGTCAGTGTGAAAAGATCATTCTCAAAAAACTTTACATATATTTTCGGCCGGGTGTGATGACTCATGCCTGTAATCCCAACACTTTGGGAGGCTGAGGCAGGGGTGGATTGCTCAAGGCCCAGAGTTCAAGATCAGCCTGGGCAAAATGGTGAAACCCCATCTCTACTAAAATACAAAAATTAGCCAGGTATGGTGGCGGGCACCTGTAATCTCAGCTACCTGGGAGGCTGAAGCAGGAGAATTGCTTGAACCCAGTAGGCAGAGATTGCAGTGAGCCAAGATCTTGCCACTGCACTCCAGCCTGGGTGACAGAGTGAGACTCCATCTCCAATAAATACATAAGTAAAATGATAAATCTGTATTAAAGATTTTATAAACTCATTATTAGTGAGGGAACCAGGCAGAGGTTACAACCAGTTCAAAAGAGAAGAAAGAACAGATACATTTCTACATCAGGAATGTTCAAATGACTTTGCAGATAGCCACCAAACTGGCTTCTTCCACAGTGGAGAAGGGAGGCCAATGGAACCTCCCCTGATGAAATGTATTTGCATGTCCATAGACAGGTATGGATTGCATTGCCATAGGTTCTCTATGACTTAGAGCACCATAAACTAGCACGAAGGCAACGACAGGCTGGAGTTAGACAGCAGGAAGCTTCTTATCCAAACAATGCTTAGTTTTCCATTGAAGACATCAATAACCCTTAAAAATAATCTTTTTGTTTATTCCAAATTTCTCTTTTTGCCAAATGCAGTGGCTCACACCTGTAATCCCAGCACTTTGGGAGGCCAAGGCTGGCAGATCACCTGAGGTCAGGAGTTCGAGACCAAGTTGGCCAACATGGTGAAACCTCGTCTGTACTAAAAATACAAAAATTATCCAGGCATGATGTAATCCCAGCTACTTGGGAGGCTGACGCAAGAGAATCACTTGAACCTGAGGGGTGGAGGTTGCAGTGAGCCAAGATTGCACCACTGCACTCCAGCCTGGGCCACAGAGCCAGACCCTGTCTCAAAAAAAGAAAAAAAAAAGATAATTTTTTTTTTTTAAACTGGCAGCCTTGACCTCCCAGACTCAGGCCACCCTCCCACCTCAGCTTCCTGAGTAGTTGGGACTACAGGCACGTGCCACCACATCCGGATAATTTTTTAGTATTTTTTTATAGAGACGGGGTTTCACCATGTTGCCCAGGCTGGTTTCAAACTCCTGAGCTCAAGCGATCCACTCACCTCGGTCTCCCAAAGTGCCGGGATTACAGGCATGAGCCACTGCATCGGGCCCCCAAATTTTTTTATGTCAAGTAAAACATCACTGAGTGATGACATTTGAGCCAAGATGGTATGTATGTCACAGAGTCCTGCTGGGATGGTGGCTTATGCCTATAATCCCAACACTTTGGGAAACTAAGGCAGGAGGATCACTTGAGCCCAGGAGTTTGAGACCAGCCTGGGCAATACAGAAAGACTTGATGTCTACGAAAAGAAATTTTAAATTAGCCTGGCATGGTGGCATGCACTTGTGGTCCCAGCTACTCAGGAGGCTGAGGTGGGAGGATGGCTCGAGCCTGGGAGGTCGAGGCTGCAGTGAGCAATGATCATGCCACCACTCTCCAGCCTAGGTGACAAAGCGAGATCCTGTCTCAAAAAAAAAAAAACAAAAAGGGTCCTGGCCAGGAGCAGTGGCTCACCCATGTAATCCCAACACTTTGGGAGGCTGAGGTGGGCAGATCACCCGAGGTCGGGAGTTGGAGACCAAACTGACCAACATGGAGAATCCCCATCTCTACTAAAAATACAAAATTAGCCGACCATGGTGGCGGGCACCTGTAATCCCAGCTACTCGGGAGGCTGAGGCAGGATAATCACTTGAACTCAGAAGGCGGAGGTTGCAGTGAGCCAAGATCACATCATTGCACTCCAGCCTGGGCAACAAGAGTGAAACTCCATCTCAAAAAAAAAAAAAAATAGTCCCATGCAAAGACCTGAGGAAGGGCATTCCCAGCAGAGGAAATAGTCAGTGCAAAGGTGCAAAACAGTAGAAAATGAGATTAATGTGTCTGTGTTGAAGGACTCAAAAGGTCAGTGGAACTAGAGCCAGTGACAGAGGGGCCACTGGTGGGCAGAAAGGAGAGAGGCAGGGAGGAGCCACAAGGCAGGTTGGGGTTTTAACATGAAAAATTATGGGAAGCCTGGGAAAACTCTAAGCAGGGAAGGGAGAGGGTTGTGCTTTTTTTTTTTTTTTTTTGAGACTGAGTCTCTTGCTCTGTCACCCAGGCTGGAGTGCAGTGGCACATTCTTGGCACACTGCAATCTCTCCTTCCCAGTTTTAAGCGATTCTTGTGCCTCAAACTCCCAAGTAGCTGAAATTACAGGCGCATGCCACCATGCCTGGCTAATTTTTGTATATTTAGTAGAGTTGGGGCTTCACCATGTTGGCCATGGCTGGTCTTGAACTCCTGGCCTCAAGTGATCCACCCACCTCAGCCTCTCAAAATGCTGGAATTAAAGGTGTGAGCCACTGCGCCCAGAGCAAGGATCTCACATTTTTATTAAAAAACTCTCTGGGCAGCTGAGACTGTAGCTATTTAAAATGATTGCAGGCAAGAACCTAAACGTCCCACAAAGAAGTTTTCCTTAGAGGAGTTCAGAAAATAATCCTGAGGCTAGAGCTGGAAAAAAAGAGTGACAGTAACTGGGAGAGATGGCAGAATGTGGAGCGTTGAGAAAGCTCCTGCCTCCTGGTTCAGCCACTCTTGGGAACTGGTAGAATCTACTAGAACTGAACATTCCTCCACCCTGCGGCCCAGCACTTCCACTCCAACTGCGAGGCGAGGACGAGTGCATCAGGAGACACGTGTAAGACTGCTCATAGCAGTGCTGTTATTTCCTGTAACCTGGAAACCACCCACATGCCCAGCAGTGGTACAGTGAACCCATTGTGGTCTATTCCTTCAACGGAATACTGAACTGCAATGAGAAGAAATAAAATACTATTGAACGGGCACAGTGGCTCACACCTGTAATTCTAGCACTTTGGGAGGCTGAGGCAGGCGGATCACTTGAGGTCAGGGGTTCGAGACCAGCCTAGCCAACATGGCAAAACCCCATTTTTGCCAAAAATACAAAAATTAGCCAAGTGAGGTGGTGCATGCCTGTAAACCCAGCTACTTGGGAGGCTGAGGCAGGAAAATCACTTGAACCTGGGCGGCAGAGGTTGTAGTGAGCGGAGATCAATTGTGCTACTGCGCTCCAGCCAGGGTGACAGGGCGAGCCAGTTTCAAAAAAAGAACAAAGCAAGAAAGAAAAGAAAGAAAGAAATGAACTACTGAAATATCCAACTACATGAATCTCAGAAACATTTTGCTGAGGGAACAAAAATCATACGTAGACATATATACTCTTTGATTACATTTTTTTGAGACTGTCTTGCTCTGTCACCCAGGCTGGAGTGCAGTGGCACAATATCGGCTCACCACCATGCCTGGCTAATTTTTGTATTTTTAGTAGAGACGGGGTTTCGCCATGTTGCCCAGACTGGTCTCGAACTCCTTCCTTGGCTTTCCAAAGTGCTGGGATTACAGGCATGAGCCACTGTGCCTGGCCATTTTTTTTTTTTTCTTTTTTTGTAGAGACAGGGTCTCACTATGTTTCTCAGGCTACATTTCATGTGTATAAGTTATTATTACACCCTTTTAAATCTTATTTTGTTTTATTTTTATTTTTTATTTTTTTCTGAGATCAAGTCTTGCTCTGTCACCCAGGCTGGAGTGCAGTGGTGCGATCTCTGCTCACTGCAACCTCCGCCTTCCAGGTTCAAGCAATTCTCCTGCATCAGCCTCCTGAGTATCCAGGGTTACAGGTGCCCACCACCACACCCAGCTAATTATTTGTATTTTTAGTAGGGAGGGGGTTTCACTGTGTTGGCCAGGCTGGTCTCGAACTCCTGACCTTACGATCCCCCCACCTAAGCCTCCCAAAGTGCTGGGATTACAGGTGTGAGCCACCACACCTGGATGATTTATTTATATTTTATATTATTCATCAAGATCTGTTATAGGGATATTATAACCTTTTAAAGAATTCTCCTTTAAAAAATCAAAACAGATGAGCGATTCAAGATGGCCGACCACTAACAGCTCAGGATTGTAGCTCCCAGTGAAAGCTCAGAGAAGGAGACGACGCCACATCTTTAGACGAATTTTCGTCACTCACCGATTAGCCGATTCCCAGTGGAGGAGCCCCACGGGTCGCCAGCGCGACTCTTGTGGCTGCCGCAGCGGTTTTGCCGGCGTCTCGGTGCAGCAGCTCTTCACGCAGAGCCAACGGGACTGCTTCCCCTACTGACCGGAGTTTGGAGCTCCGGGAACTCAGAGCCGCTTGTTGCGGACTCAAGAGGGAAGCCAGACCAGAGATTCCCGGGCAGAAGAGCACCATCAGTCTTATCGCTGCTATTTAGGCTGCCACAGTGGGTGGCTCGGATCCCAGCACTGGGAATCAGTAAGTCGGACGTCGACTCAGAAAACTAATTAGAAAGGCGGTTCATCTATAATGAAAGGAAAAAAACAGCCTAAGAAGGCCGAGTATACTCAAAATCAGAACCCATCAGCAACGGAACAAGCCCTGATGGAAAAGGACTCATCAGCAACAGAACAAGCCCTGATGGAAAAGGACTCATCAGTAACGGAACAAGCCCTGATGGAAAAGGACTGTGTTCCATTATCTGAAGTAGGCTTTAAAAGGTGGATGATAAGAAACTTCTGGGAGTTAAAGGAACTTGTTCTAACCCAATGTAAAGAAACTAAGAACTTGGAAAAAAGGTTCGATGAAATGTTGAAAAGAATAGACAATATAGAGAGGAATACAAATGAACTTATGGAGTTGAAAAATACAACACGAGAACTGAGTGAAATATGTACAAGCTTAAACAGCCGAATGGATCAAGCAGAAGAAAGGGTATTAGAGGTCGAAGACCAACTTAATGAAACAAAACGACAAGACAAGAATAGAGAAAAAAGGATAAAAAGGAATGAGCAAAGTCTCCAAGAAATATGGGACTATGTGAAAAGACCTAATATACGCTTGATTGGTGTACCTGAATGTGACGGAGAGAATGAAGTCAAGCTGGAAAATACTCTCCAGGACATTATCCAGGAAAATTTTCCTAATTTAGCAAAGCAGGACACTATTCAACCCCAGGCAATACAGAGAACACCACAAAGATATTCCTCAAGAAGACCAACCCCAAGGCACATAATCATTAGATTCACCAAGATCGAAATGAAGGAGAAAATATTAAGGGCAGCCAGAGAGAAAGATCAAGTTACCCATAAAGGTAAGCCTATTAGGCTTACAGCAGATCTCTCAACGGAAACCCTACAAGCTAGAAGAGAGTGGGGGCCAATATTCAATATACTTAAAGAACAAAACTTTCAGCCCAGAATTTCATATCCTGCCAATTTAAGCTTTACATTTGAAGGAAAAATAAAATCTTTTAGGAACAAGCAAGTACTCAGAGATTTTATTACCACCAGGCCTGCTTTACAAGAACTTCTAAAAGAAGCATTATACACAGAAAGGAACAACCAGTATGATCCTTTCTAAAAATACACCAAAAAGTAAAGAGCATTAACATAAAGAAGAATTTTTATCAACAAAAGGACAAAATAGCCAGTTAATATCAAATGGCAGCAACCCTAAAGTTAAATCAACCAAATCTCCCAATCAAAAGATACAGACAAAATCCAACGGTATATCCAAAGATATACATAGACTCAAAATAAAGGGTTGGAAAAAAAAAACGTACCAACCAAATGGAGAGCAAAAATAAATAAATAAAAAGCAGGAGTTGCAATTTTCACATTTGACAAAATAGATTTCAAAGCTATAAGGATACAAGGGTAAAAGGATTAATGTAACAATAAGAGATCTTAACACCCAGATACATAAGACACATAGTGAGATTTAGATTCAACGAGACAACAAATTGATAACAATATCCAGGATTTGAACTCAGAGCCAGAACAAATAAACACAATAGAGTTCTCCATTTTAAACACATAAAATATGCATTAACCACTTTAAACACTCAAAATATTGATCGGCCATTATTGAAACCCATTTTAGGAATGAAGTAATATTCCTTTTTCCCTCTTTTTCTTTTTTTCCCCTTCTTTTTCTCTTTTTCCCTAAAAAAAAAAAAAAAAAGAAAGGGGCTTTCTCTGATCTCTTGCCCTGCTCCTTTCTTTCTTATGAGCATGGGTTCTACGTCTGTAGACTCAATTAACCAAGGATCAAAAAGATTTGAAAGAAATAAGAAAAAAAAAAAAATCAAAACAAAAAAAATTCTCCTTTAACAAGATTTATGATTTTCTGTATGTGTGAAACTTCAAATAAAGAAAGAAAGTTAGCTGGGCTCGGTCATTCATACCTGTCATCCCAGCACTTTGGGAGGCCGAGGTGGGAGGATCACCTGAGGTCTGGAGTTTGAGACCAGCCTGGCCAACATGGAGAAACCTCATCTCTACTAAAAATACCAAATTAGCTGGACGTGGTGGCGCATGCCTGTAATCCCAGCTTCTCGGGAGGCTGAGGCAGGAGAATCACTTGAACCCGGGAGGTGAAAGTTGCAGTGAGCCGAGATCACACCATTGCACTCTAGTCTGGGCAACAAGAGGTAAACTCCATCTCAAAAAAAAAAAAAATGTTCAAAAAGAAATATGGAAAGGCAGGAATACATGCTGCGTTTCCTTCTCGGGCTGCCTTCATTGAGCCATTGGATTCCTGGGTGGGCAGAGGGCCAGGGCCTCAGGCCCAGCCCAGGGAGGCCAAATGCCAAGGCCCACAATCTCCCTAGAGTGGGTTGGCAAAGAATGACAGGACCGGTTCCCCAGCCTGAAATTGAAGCTGAGCCTGCAGCCTACAAGCTGGGAGGAGCTCACTGCTGCCCTGCTGCCCCACTTCATTCACCAAATTCAGAAGTGGTGTGGAGAGCCTCTCCCTTGGACTGCTGGTCCCCTCCCTGGGCTCTGCTGCCTAGATGCTGAGCTCCAAGTGGAATTCGCCTCTCAGCTATTAGGGGAGGCTCTATTATTATTTGATTAATTTGCAAAACAAAAACCTGGCGGGGGCAATTGGTCTTGAAGGAAGGATCTCCCAGGGTGAGTAAATCTGAGACAGAACCAAAAGAATAAACGTGGGCCAGGTGCAGTGGCTCACGCATATAATCCCAGCACTTTGGGAGGCCGAGGCGGGCTGATCACCTGAGGTCAGGAGTTCAAGACCAGCCTGGCCAACATGGTGAAACTCCGTCTTTACTGAAAACACAAAAATTAGCTGGACATGACGGCAGGCGCCTGTAATCCCAGCTACTTGGGAGGCTGAGGCAAGAGAATTCGCTTGAACCCAGGAGGCGGAGGTTACAGTGAGCCAAGATCGCGCTATTACACTCCAGCCTAGGTGACAGAGCGAGACTCTGTCTCAAAAAAAAAAAAAAAAGAACAAACTTGGGTAAGAGGAAGTGGCTGACTCTGGCATTGAGCCCCGTCCTCGCCGGGGACCCCAACACTGCTATTACACAGGGAAAGCTGCCCAGAATTGGCCCAGCGGCTGGTGGGGGATGGACTGCTCTCTCCATCCAGTGCCCACTCCTATTCTCCTCCTTGAACACCAATCTGGAGAAAGATGTGGGTTTGGGTTTTCCCCCTCCCTTCACAGTCCAGCTGGGGCAGCCTCCAAACTGGCCCATCCCAGCCTGGGGGAGACATGATGCCTCCTTATGGGACATCCAAGAGAAGGCAGTGGGTCCCCAGAACAGGGCCCAGACCTCCCCCTTGCTCACCTGACCCCACAAAGCCCCACTCAGCTTCTCCACTACCTTCATTGTCTACAGACTTCAACCTCACAAAACACCAAACAAGCTCTGCAGTCCACGGCAAAGGCCACAAGCCAGCTATTGTGACATTCAAGCTGGCCTAGGCGGCTTCACTTCCCACTCCCAGGAGCTTTTTAAAGTATTTCTCAAAAACGCATCTCAGCTGGGGAAGGGAGGTGGCAATTCTGTTACCAAGGAAATGAGATTTTGGCCAGGCACAGTGACTCATGCCTGCAATCCCAACACTTTGGGAGGCCAAGACAGGAGGGTGGCTTGAGCCCAGGAGTTTAAGACCAGCCTGGACAACATAGTGAGACCCTGTCTCTACAAAAAAAAAAAAAAGAAATGTAAAAATTAGCCAAGTGTGATGATGCAGCCCTGCAGTCCCAGCTACTCAGGAGGCTACAGTGGGAGGATCACTTGAGTCCAGGAGTTAGAGATAACAGTGAGCTATAATCATGCCATTACACTCCAGCCTGGGCAACAGAGCAAGACCCTATCTCAGGAAGAAAGAAAAGTAAGAGAGAGAGAGAGAGAAGGAGGGAGGGAGAGGAGAGGGAGGGAAAGAAAGAAAGAAAGAAAGAGAGAGAGAGAGAAGGAGGGAGGGAGAGGAGAGGGAGGGGGGAGAGAGAGAGAGAAAGAAAGAAAGAAAGAAAGAAAGAAAGAAAGAAAGAAAGAAAGAAAGAAAGAAAGAAAGAAAGAAAGAAAGAAAGAAAAGAAAAGAAAAGAAGGAAAATTTTCTCCTAATCCTTACAATCAAATAGCTAGTGACCACGACTCTTATCATTTGAAAACTCCTTGAAATCAAGCATCTCTTAGTCAACTTGACCCCTAATTTGTTTTAAGCACCCTCTAGGACAAGAAAGCCGTGTTCTGTTTTCTCCCAACTTTCTGGAAATCCTTCCCAAGATTGAATGACTGGAATTCCAGAACAAGGGATGACAGGAGCATGAGGAAGGTGGGAGGGACTGTGGCCCGGCCTCACCTGAGAAGGTCAGCCCTTTCCAAGGCATCCGTGCACCTGGGCCACCTCGCCCACCTGGCCCCTCTTCCCTCTTAGATGCAAGGCTTCTGGATGGATTCTAATGGAAGATACTTGATTTCTCCAAGGAGTGTGGGCACACTGAGCATGCCACTGGCTTCTCCCAATTCCTGAATAAGGGACACTTACCAGGCAACTGCTGGGGACCCCCACATCCTCAAGCTCAGCAGCTCTCTCCTGCCCTGGGAGAACTTCATCTGAAGCAGTTCCAAGCTCCTAAAGGAAGGGCTGGCCCCTCCTCTCCCCCCCACCGACCGTGCAGGTCTCAAGGGTCACTCAGATGCCAGAAAACACAGGTGGGTGCCAACACTCTCAGCTCCTCCCCATCCCTTTGCATGGATGAGATGAATTGCTTTAGCTGTGGGAGCTCAAAATAAGAGCTGATCAGAAGGTTGAAGCTGGACAGGTGCCGTGGCTCACGCCTGTAATCCCAGCACTTTGGGAGGCCAAGGCAGGTGGATCATCTGAGATCGGGAGTTCAAGACCAACCTGACTAACATGGAGAAACCCCGTCTCTACTAAAAATACAAAATTAGTCAGGCATGGTGGCACACGCCTGTAGTCCAACTACTTAGGATGCTTAGGCAGGAGAATTGCTTGAACCTGGGAGGTGGAGGTTGCAGTGAGCTGAGATCACACCATTGTACTCCGGCCTGGGTGACAAGAGCGAAACTCCATCTGAAAAAAATTAAAAATAAAAAAAATAAGACCAGGTGCGGTGGCTCATGCCTGTTATCCCAGCACTTTGGGAGGCCGAGGTGGGCGGATCATGAGGTCAGGAGTTTGAGACCAGCCTAGCCAACATGGCGAAACCCTGTCTCTACTAAAAACACAAAAATTAGCCAGGCATGGTGGCATGTCCCTGTAATCCCAGCTACTCTGGAGGCAGAGGCAGAAGAATTGCTTAAACCTGGAAGGCAGAGATTGCACCACTGCACTCAAGCCTGGGCAATAGATCAAGACTCTGTCTCAAAAAAAAAAAAAAAAAGGAGAGGAGATTAGGGCATGGACACATGGAGGAATGACCACGTGGGGACACAGGTAGAAGACGGCAAGCTGGGAGTCAGAGAGAGGCCTCCGGAGAAATCAGCCCTGCCTGCACCTTGATCTTGGACTCCCAGCCTCTAGAACTGTGAAGAAATCAATTGGTATATAAGCCTCCAGTCTGTGATACCCTGTCACGGCAGCCCTGGCAAATACACCTGAAAAATGAGAATTTAGGACCAGATGGTTCCTAATACCCTTGGTAAGTGGAAAAAAAAAAAAATTATTGATTTTAATTATGCCATTTCATCTGTGTGTATCCTTGTCTCCCCCTGCCCCAGAGACTTGCCATTACTGAAAGTGGAGGAAGCCAGGTGCGGTGGCTCATGCCCGTAATCCAGCACTTTAGGAGGCCAAGGCAGATGGATCACCTGAGGTCAGGAGTTCGAGACCAGCTGGGCCAATGTGGTGAAACCCCCTTTACTAAAAATACCAACAATAGCCAGGTGTGGTGGGAGGTGCCTGTAATTACAGCTACTTGGGAGGCAGAGGCAGGAGAAACAATTGAACTCAGGAGGCAGAGGTTACAGTGAGCCAAGATCATGCCACTGCACTCCAGCCTGGGTGACAAGAGGGAAACTCCATCCCAAAAAAACAAAAAATCAGAAACTAATTATCTCCCAAGTTTAGAGGCCAGAAGTTCAAAATCCAGGTGTCAACAGGGTTCTGATCTCTCTAAAGACCCCAGGGGAGGATCCTTCCTTGCCTCTTCCTGGTTTCTAGTGGCTGGTGGGGTCCTGGGTGGTCCAGGGCTTGAGGCTGCGTCACTCCATCTCTGCCTCCGTCATCAGCACATGGTGTTCTCCCTGTGTGTCTCTGTCCAAATTATTCTCTTTTTTTTTTGAGACAGAGTCTCACTCTGTCACCCACGCAGGAGTGCAGTGGGACTAAGTGCTGGGATTACAAGCATGAGCCACAGCGCCCAGCCCAAATATTCCTCTTCTTATAAAGACTCTAGTCACTGGATTAGGGGCCAGCCTAATCCATCATGACCTCCCCTAACTTGACTGCATCAGCAAAAACCCTGTTTCCCAATAAGTTCACATTCCCACATATCTGGAATTTGGACTTTTTTTTTTCTTTCAGACAGGGTCCTGCTCTTTTACCCAAACATGAGTGCAACGGTGCAGTCACAGTTCACTGCAGCCTTGATCTCTTGGGTTCAAGCAATCCTCCTGTTTTAGCCTCCAAAGGAACAGAGTACAGGCACACACCACCATGCTTGGATGATTTTTAAATTGTTTTAGAGACAAAAGAGGCCAGAGGGCCAGGCACAGTGGCTCATGCCTATAATCCCAGCACTTTGGGTGGGTGAGGTGGGCAGATCACTTGAGGTCAGGGGTTCGAGGCCAGCTTGGCCAACATGGTAAAACCCCATCTCTTCTAATAATACAAAAATTAGCCAGGCATCATGGCACATATCTGTAATTCCAGCTACTCGGAAGGCTGAGGCACAAGAATTGTCAGAAGTTGCAGTGAGCTGAGATCACACCACTGCACTCCAGCCTGGGTGACAGAGCAAGACCTTGTCTCAAAAAAAAAAACAAAAGGCCAGATGCACTGGCTCACGCCTGTAATCCCAGCACTTGGAGAGGCTGAGGCAGCAAGCGGATCACGAGATCAAGGGATCGAGACCATCCTGGCTAACATGGTGAAACCCCGTCTCTACTAAAAACACAAAAAAATTAGCTGAGTGTGGTGGCACACTCCTGTAGTCCCAGCTACTCGGGAGACTGGAATAGGGGAATCGCTTGAACCTGGGAGGCAGAGGTTGCAGTGAACCAAGATTGTGCCACTGCACTCCAGCCTAGGTGACAGAATGAGACTCCATCTCAAAACAAACAAACAAACAAACAAGAAAGAAAGACCAGAAGTCTCTGAGACAGGGTCTCCACAGAAGAGACCACTGTGTTGCCCAGGCCTGTCTCAAACTCCTAGGCTCAAATGATTCTCTCACCTCAGCCTTCCAAAGAGCTAAGATTACAGGCATGAGCCGTGGCACCGGGCCTGTTTCTCTTTTTAACTCATCCTTTTGTTGATCAACTTTTCCTGCCAGGAGTGGTGGCACATGCCTGTAGTCCCAGCTACTCGGGAGGTTGAGGCTGGAGGATCGCTTGAGCCCAGGAGTTCTGGGCTGTAGTGTGCTATGCCGATCGGGTGTCTGCACTAAGTTTGGCATCAATATGGTGACCTCCCGGGAGCAGGGGACCACCAGGTTGCCTAAGGAGGGGTGAACCGGCCCAGGTCAGAAACGGAGCAGGTCAAAACTCCCATGCTGATCAGTAGTGGGATCGTGCCTGTGAATAGCCACTGCACACCAGCCTGGGCAACATAGTGAGACCCTGTCTCTAAAAAAAAACCTTTTCCTTTAATCCCAAGTTTTTCAGGATGCATCATAAGCCACCTGAGCAGACATGGAGTTGGAAGGGGAGCCCCAGTGCGCTGTATGGAAACTGGTTGTCGCCTGGGTCTGTTCACGCTCAGGTGAAAGGCCCTCATCACACCAAACAGAAGCAGCCAGGAGTGGAACACACAGCTGGTGAAACTCTCACAGGCCCTGGAGGAGGCCCAGATGCCCTGGGCCACTGCATACAGCCTCACACAGGAACGCCAAGACCAGGGCAAACATCAGAGAGCCCACTCAGAGAGCCTGCAAGGACCACCCCAGAGCTGTTGTTTAAGTCTTAAAAAGAGAAGAAACAGGAATTGAAAAACAGGTTTTCTTCCTTATTCTGATATCCTAAACCCCATTCCTCCTACACACACACACACACACACACACACACCCCTATAAACAAAGCCACAGACATCTCTATATACATACCCTGAAACCCACCTACATACACACCCCTATAGAAAACGCTTACACATATGCCCCACACACTCCTAGAAATGCATGCACCCCTCTGCCACACACACACATACAGTAGAGGCTCCTGTCTTACATATATATATATATATATATATTTTTTTTTTTTTTTTTTTTGAGACGGAGTCTCGCTGTGTCACCCAGGCTGAAGTGCAGTGACATGATTTCAGGTCATTGCAACCTCTGCCTCCCAGGTTCAAGCGATTCTCCTGCCTCAGCCTCCTAAGTAGCTGGGATTACAGGCAACAGCCACCATGCCCAGCAATTTTTTTTTTTTTTTTTAGTAGAGATGAGGTTTCATCATCTTAGCCAGGCTGATCTTGAACTCCTGACCTCGTGGTCCACCCACCTCGGCCTCCTAAAGTGCTGGGATTACAGGCATGAGCCACCATGCCTAGCCACACATCGCATTTTCAAAACAGCTCTTAAGAATTGGTTGGAAGCTATGGGAATTGGCCAAGTCAGCGCTTGCATGGTTTTTGCCCTGATTTTCTATCGCCATGATTTTCTTATAAACACCTTCCTTCTCTTGCAAATACCCACTGAGCTGGTTTTTCAAAAGCAGAAACCATGGACCCACTCACTGGTCTCCTTTGATACTTAGAGGTCAGAGATTAATAAAAATATACATATTGATTCTGACTGCCAAGCTTCCCGGCCCTTTGCAGTGTGTCCATCTTGGTGAGATTTGGCACTATTACTTACCACTTTTTTTTTTTGAGACGGAGTTTCGCTCTTGTTACCCAGGCTGGAGTGCAATGGCGCGATCTCGGCTCACCGCAACCTCCGCCTCCTGGGTTCAGGCAATTCTCCTGCCTCAGCCTCCTGAGTAGCTGGGATTACAGGCATGCACCACCATGCCCAGCTAATTTTTTTTTTTTTTGTATTTTTAGTAGAGACGGGGTTTCGGGGTTTCGCCATGTTGACCAGGATGGTCTCGATCTCTTGACCTCGTGATCCACCCACCTCAGCCTCCCAAAGTGCTGGGATTACAGGCTTGAGCCACCACGCCCAGCCTACTTACCACTTTTATGAGGAGTAAAGCAACACTTCACCAAACCATTATCAAGCTCGCTGAAGCTCCACCTGATCAGTTGGTCACAAAACACACTGAACAACTAGACACTTCTTTGCCTGGGAAGCAGAAGATGAAGGGGCAATGCACCCTGACGGCAAAACACGGTCTTTTTTGCTCTATTAGAATCATGAGGCTGGGCCAGTGGCTCACGCCTATAATCCAAGCACTTTGGGAGGCCGAGGTGGGCAGATCACCTAAGGTTAGGAGTTTGTGTCCATCCTGACCAACATGGAGAAACCCCATCTCTACTAAAAATACAAAAATTAGCCAGACGTGGTAGTGGGCACCTGTAATTCCAGCTACTCAGGAGGCTGAGGTGCAAGAATCGCTTGAATCTGTGAAGCGGAGGTTACAGTGAACTGGGATTTGACCACTTCACTCCAGCCTGGGCAACAGAGTAAGACCGTGTCTCAAAAAGAAAAGAAGCATGATTCAGGCCGGGCATGGTGGCTCACGCCTATAATCCCAGCAGAATTTCTTGAGCCTAGTAGTTCAAGAGCAGCCTGGACAATAATGTGAGACCCCTGTCTCTACAAAACAAAATTTAAAAAACTAACCAAGCATGGTAATGCTTGCCTACAGTCCCAGCTATTGGAGAGCCTGACGTGGCTGAGGCAGGAGGATCACTTAATCCCAGGAGGTTGAGGCTGCACTAAGCCATGATCCAGCCTGGGTCCTACTTCCATGAGTAACTGTGACCAGGAGAAAAGGGAGAGGGACCAGCTGGCAAGGGGAGGGTCATCTCACAACATTCCATTCATACACAGACAAGTATGAAGTCACTGTTGTCGTTAGGAGTTGGCAGCATGGGGAGGTGGAAGAACAGGTGGGCAGTAGGGGTATTGTTAAAAAAATACAGTCCCCTGCCCCAAACTGGGGTCTCTGAGGACAACTTAGTCAGCTTCAACCCAAGAGGAATCAGATCAAAATCGGTTTCAGGCTGGATGCAGTGGCTCATGTCTATAATCCCGGCACTTCTGGGAGGCTGAGGTGGGAGGATCACTTGAGCCCAGGAGTTCAAGACCAGCCTGGGCAACAGAGCAAAACCCTGTCTCTACAAAAAGTATAAAAATTAGCCAGGTGTGGTGACACGCACCTGCAGTCTCAGCTACTCCAGCGGCAGAGGTGGGAAGATTGCTTGAGGTCAAGGCTGCAGTGAGCTGTGATTGCACCACTGTACTCCAGCCTGAGCAACAGAGTTAGACCCTGTCTCAGATTTAAAAAAAAAGTGGTTTGGGAAGGCCAGAACCATTAAGAATAGCGAGAGAAAGAAAATTCAGGTGCTGGGAAGGCCCTGAGGCTGTTTGGAAGGGATTGTCTTCCCTATGCCGGGATCCTCCCAGCATTTCAGGTTTGGCAGGAAGGGGGCAGCCTCCAACCCCCAAAAGCAGGTTGCCAGATCCTTCAGGCCTGGGGCTGGAGGGGACTCACAAAGGTGTGCCCTCCAGGGAGATGACAGCACTGCTCCCAGCTTCTCTGCCAGGTGCCACGGTTCTTGACCTCCTTGCAGCAGTTCACTTGTTCAAGCTTGATCCCTGTCACCTTTTTTTTTTTTGAGACGGAGTCTTACTCTGTTGCCCAGGCTGGAGTGCAGTGGCGCAATCTCGACTCACTGCAACCTCCACCTCCCGGGTTCAAGCAACTCTCCTGCCTCAGTCTCCAGAGTAGCTGGGATTACAACCCACGCCCAGCTAATTTTTGTATTCTTAGTACGGACAGAGTTTCACCATGTTGGCCAGGCTGGTCTCAAACTTTTGACCTCAAGTGATTGCCCACCTTGGCCTCCCAAAATGCTGGGATTACAGGCGTGAGCAACCACGCCCGGCCCATGTCAGTTTCCTGATGTCGTCCTTAGAGCTGGCATAGATCATTTTGCCCTTAAGGGGTGCAGACTCGGGGGCCCAGAAGATAAACACCAGGTCCTCATTGCTCTCCTTGGTCTCATAGGTTGCATCACCTCTGAGGGCACAACAGCAGTCTTTGTTTGCAGCATCTTGGCAAAGGTGGCATGGGGTGGTCAGTGGTCCAGCACACATCATCCACCAGGGTCTCCTCGCCCTCCTCCAAGGTGGTGTTCGTCTCGTCCTCTGTCAGGCAGAAGAGCAACACCGCTTTCCTGCACTGCTTCACCTCCTCTGTCGTGGAAGATTTGCCCACCTTCAAGTCAGGAAACACCTTGACGACACCATCAGAGATGGCCACACCAGAGGCCATGTTTTCAGAAACAAAAAGGAGATAGCAGCCAGGTGCCAGGGCTCATGTCTGCAATCTCAGCTTTGGAAGGCCAAGGCAGTAGGATTGCTTGAGCCCAGAAGTTTGAGACCAACCTGAGTAATATGGTAAGACCCGGTCTCTACAAAAATTTTTTTTAAAAAATTAGTCTGGCATGGTGGCATGCACCTGCATAGGCCCAGCAACTTGGTAGACTGAGAGGGGAGGATTGCTTGAGTCCAGCAGATCGAGGCTTCAGTGAGCCATGTTCACGACAGTGCACTCCAGCCTGAGCAACAGAATAAGACCCTGTCTGAAAAAAAAAAGAAAAGAAAAGGAAGGCCGGATGTGGTGGCTCCCACCTGTAATCCCATCAGTTTAAGGGAGGCAGAGGCAGGTGGATCACTGGAGGTCAGGAGTTGGAGACCAGTCTGACCAATATGGCGAAACCCCATCTGCAATGAAAATACAAATGTTAGCCTGGTGTGGTGGAACGTGCCTGTAATCCCAGCTACTCGGGAGTCTGAGGCATGAGAATTGCTTGAACCTGGGAGACAGAGGTTGCAGTGAGCCAAGATTGCACCACTGCACTCCAGCCTGGACAACAGAAGGAGACTTCATGGGGAGGGTAGGGGAGGGGAGTTGGAGGGGAGTTGGAGAGATATTGGAGCAGAGGGGAGGGGAGGGAAGGAATAGAAAAGGAGATGGCAGGGAGAGTCAAAGAAGAGAAGAGCTGCTGTGGCTGCTGTCAGGATCTGACTGAACCAAGCACTTCCATTGTTCCAGTAACCCTATGATAGAGGCCTGTGCTCTTACTGCCCCATTTTACAGAGGAGGAAATAGAACCCTAGAGCTGTTGGTGATTTGGAAGAAGTCCCAAGTCTGGTGAGTGACTTGAACTTGGCCCCACGTTGGTCTGGATGAGGCAAGTTACGCCAAGACCTGTGTGTCTTTTCTAGAACATATGCCTCAAGTTGCAACAAAGGAGAAAGGCAGGTATGGAAATGTCTGCAAACTTCTATGTAAAAATGTTTTTTCAGCCAGGTGTGGTGGCTCACACCTGTAATCCCAGCACTTTGGGAGGGATTAGCCGAGCATGGTGGCGCACACCTGGAGCCCCAGCAACTTGAGAGGCTGAGGCAGGAGAACCGCTCGAACCCAGGAGGCGGAGGTTGCAGTGAGCCGACGTCCCACCACTGCACTCCAGCCTGGGCAATAGAGTGAAACTCCATCTCAAAAAAAAAGTTTTCTCACTTTGTTTAGAAAACATACTAGTTTGATTTAAAGAAGCAAATCAACAGTTAAGAGCTCAGATTCCAGAAATTTTCAAACTCGGGAGATATTGGAGAAATGCAAATGCAAATGACATTAGGAGAGAGCATTTTACACTCATCAGAAAGGCAAAAATTAGGAAGGTGGAAATGAGAGGGGTGGAGACAGCCAAGAGAGCAAGGAGCTAAGAGCCCAGGTGCTGCAGCCAGTCTGGGGTGGAGCTCAAAGCCCATCCTGGCATTTCAGAGCTGGTTTCTTACCTGAAGAATGAAGATGTTGTTATAAAATTGTTGTGAAGATTCAAACAACTATTAACATCAAGTGCTGGGAATGGTGTCTATGCTGAATAAGGGATCTGAGCCCAGCACTGACAACTGTGGGCTCCCAGAGGGAAGGGACTTTTCTCGGCTCCTTTGCTGTATCCTCAGTGTCTAGAATAACTGAGCTCAGGGATAATCGCCAGGGGAACCAGCAAGTAAACTGTGGTGGAGTCATGCTATACACAATCCCATATGCTGCAGCAGTCAGAAGCAACCACCTGGTGCCAGGGTTGGTGAACTTTTCCACTAAAGAAGAGACAGTACTTTGGGAGGCCAAGGCAGGCAGATCACCTAAGGTCAAGAGTTTTAGACCAGCCTGGCCAACATGGCAAAACCCCATCTCTACTAAAAATACAAAAATTAGCTGGACGTGGTTAAGGGGGTAGGGGTGCCTATAATCCCAGCTACTCGGGAGGTTGAGGCATGAAAATCGCTTGAACCTCGGAGGTGGAGGTTGCAGGGAGCGGAGATCACGCTATTGCCCTCCAGCCTGGGTGACAGAGCAGGCGAGTGTCTCAAAGAAAAAAAGAATAGACAGGCCTGGTGTTGTGGCTCACGCTTGTATCCCAGCACTTTGGGAGGCCAGGGTGAGTGGATCACTTGAGTCCACATGTTCCAGACCAGCCTGGGCAACAGGAAAACCAGCCTGGGAAAACCCTGTCGCTACCAAAATGACAAAAATTAGCCAGGCATGGTGCTGTACACTTGCAGTCTCAGCTACCTGGGAGGCTAAAATGGAAGAGTCACCTGACCCTGGAAAGGTCAAGGCTACAGGAAGCTGTGATCGCAACACTGCACTCCAGCCTGGGTGACGGAGGGGGACCGTATCTCAAAAAATAAAGAAAGAAAATAAAATTACCAAAATGCTTTTTTAAAAAAAGATAGTAAATATTTTAGGCTTTGCAGACTACAAAGACAGTTACAGCCTTAGATAGTATGCAAATGCATGGGTAGGGCTGTGTTCTAAAACCTTTATGAACACTGAAATGTGAATTCCACGTCATTTTCTTTTTCTTTTCTTTTTTTTTTTTTTCAAACAGAGTCTGCCCTGTTGCCCAGGCTGGAGTGCAGTGGTGCAATCTTGGCTCACTGCGACCTCCACCTCCAGGATTCAAGTGATTCTTGTACCTCAGCTTCCTGAGTAGCTGGGATTATAGGTGCACACCACCATGCCTGGCTAATTTTTGTATTTTTAGTACAGATGGGGTTTCATCATGTTGGCCAGGCTGGTCTTGAATTCCTGCCTTCAAGTGATCCGCCCACCTTGGCCTCCCAAAGTGCTGGAATTGCAGGTGTGGGCCACAACGCCTGGCCTCTATGTCATTCTCTATGTCATTTTAATGTGTCACAAAATATGATTCTTCTGTTGATTTTTTACCCCAGTCATTTAAAAATTAGCTTGCTGGCTGTACAGAAACTGCTGTGCCCCAGATTTGGCCTGTGGGCCATAGTTGCTGAATCCTATTCTAGGCCCACAACACAGAGAAATTTATTCATGTATTTATTTTTTTCTGAGACAGCGTCTTGCTCTGTCGCCCAGGCAGAAATACAGTGATACTGTCACAGCTCACTGAAGCCTTAACTTTCTAGACTTAAGTAATCCTCCTACCTCAGCCTCCAGGGTAGCCGGGACTATAGGCTCACAACACTACACCTGACTAATTTTTGTTTTGTTTCATTTTGTTTCTTTAAGACAGAGTCTCGCTCTGCCACCCAGTCTGGAGTACAGTGGTACAATCTCAGCTCACTACAACCTCCACCTCCCTGGTTCAAGAGATTCTCATGCCTCAGTCTCCCAAGTAGCTGGGATTACAGGGTGCCACCATGTCTGGCCAATTTTTGTATTTCCAGTAGAGTTAGGGTTTCATCATGTTGGCCAGACTGGTCTCGAACTCCTGGCTAACATGGTGAAATCCCATCTCTACTAAAAATACGAAAAGTTAGCCAGGCATGGTGGCATATGGCTGTAACCCCAGCTACTTGGGAGGCTGAGGCAGGAGAATACTTGAACCCAGGAGGTGGAGGTTCAAGTGATTCTCCTGCCTCAGTGAGCCCGGATCATGCCATGGCACTCCAGCCTGGCACAAGACTCTGTCTCAAAAAATATATATATATGTATATGTGTGTGTGTGTGTGTGTACATTTTATTTGTCACTATTGAAGGTGATGATTGTGTCAGTGTATCCTGAAAATTGATAAAGGATTAAGCATAGGAGGAGCTATGGTTCATCTCCAGTTGATGAAGGAAAACTCTTTGCAAATGAACATAGAAGTACTGGGACAGGAGTTGTCTCACGCCAGTAATTCTAGCACTTTGGGAGGCCAAGGCAGAAGGTTCACTTGGGGCCAAAAGCATGAGACCAGCCTGGGCAACATAGGAAGACCCCGTCTCTACAAAAAATTTAAAAAATAAAAACAATTAGCCAGACATAGTGGCACACCTGTAGCCCCAGCTACTCTGGAGGATGAGGTGGGAGGATTGCTTGAGCTCAGGAGGCCGAGGCTGTGGTAAGCTATGATTGCACCATTGCACTCCAGCCTAGACAATAGAGTGAGACCCTATCCCTAAAATAAATAAAATAAAATTTACCATTTTGTAACCCCCAATGGCATAATGGAGTCAGGAAAGGATTATCAGTGGATGCTAAACCATTTTTTTTTTTTTTGAGATGGAGTTTTGCTGTTGTTACCCAGACTAGAGTGCAATGGCATGATCTCGGCTCACTGCAACCTCCACCTCCTGGGTTCAAGCAATTCTCCTGCCTCAGCCTCCCGAGTAGCTGGGACTACAGGCATGCATCGCCATGCCCAGCTAATTTTTGTGTTTTTAGTAGAGACGGGGTTTCACCCTGTTGACCAGGATGGTCTCGATCTCTTGACCTCGTGATCCACCTGCCTCGGCCTCCCAAAGTGCTGGGATTATAGGCGTGAGCCACCGCACCCGGCCTACTCACAGGTTTAAATGAAATATTGGTTGGCCACTATTAAGCACAATTGATGGTATAAGGGAGGTTTTCAATACCCATTTTTAGACTGCATTCTAGCCTGGGCAATTAAGTAACACTCCCGTTCTCTCTCCCTCTTCTGCTTCCTCTTTTTTCCTCTTCTTCATTCCTTTCTTTTCTTTCTTCCTTTCTTTTTTTATTTTAAAAAGAGAATATTGTAAGTTGAAAATGTATTTAATATACCTACCCTACCTTAAATATGCTCGGGACACTTACATTATCCTACATTTGAATAAAGTTATCTAACACAAATACACAAAGCCTATTTTATAATCAAGTGTTGAATATCTCATATATCCTATCACTAGCTTCGGAAAAGATCAAAATTAGAAATTCAAAGTGCATTGAAATCGCAATGGTTTCACACCATTATAAAGTCAAAAAATTGTAAGTCCAGGACCATTAAAAAATAAAATAAAAAATAAAAATAAATAAAGCTTTGTGATTATTAATGTATAATTTTTAATTGCATATTAAGTTGTTCATATTCATTTATAAAATCAGTCTTAATATTTTGAAGGTGAAGATAAAACGTTTACTTTGAATCTATGATATCTGCTTCTAATTTTTTATTTTTCTTCCTTACTTCCTTTCCTCTTTTTCTTTCTCTCTCCCTTTCTTCTCTCTTTCCCCCCATAGAAAAAAAAAAAAAAAGATTAATGAGACATACTAAGCAAATGTAATGCATGAAACTTAATTGGATCCTATTTTAAGAAAATAGAGGCGGTTGGGCGTGATGGCTCATGCCTGTAATCCCAGCACTTTGGGAGGCTGAGGTGGGTGGATCATGTGAGGTCAGGAGTTCAAGACCAGCCTTACCAACATGGAAACACCTGTCTCTACTAAAAATACAAAATTAGCAGGGTGTGGTGGCACATGCCTGTAATCTCAGCTACTCAAGAGGCTGAGGCAGGAGAATCACTTGAATCTGGGAGGCAGAGGTTGTGGTGAGCTGAGATTGTACCATTGCACTTCAGCCTGGGCAACAAGAATGAAACTCCATCTTGAAAGAAAGAAAGAAACAAAGAAAATAGAGTCTGGGCACAAGGACTCACGCCTGTAATCCCAGCACTTTTAGAGGCCAAGGAGGGCAAGTAACTTGATCCCAGGAATTTGAGATCAGCCTGGACAACATGGTGAAACCTCATCTCTACAAAAACTACAAAAAAAAAAAAATAGCTGGGTGTGGTGCCATGTGCCTGTAGTCCCAGCTATCCGGGAGGCTGAGGTGGGAGGATCATCTGAGCCCAGAAGGTCAAGGCTGCAGTAAGCCAGGATCGTGGCACTGCACTCAGCCTGGGTGACAGAGAGACCTTGTCTCAAAAAAAAAAAAAAAAAAAAAAAAAGAAAAGAAAAGAAAAGGAAAAGAAAATAGCTGTAAAAGATATTTTGGGGGAACAATTATAGAAATTTGATTATCCTTTTTTTTTTTTTTTTGAAACTGAGTCTCACTCTGTTGCCCAGGCTGGAGTGCAGAAGCTCCATCTTGGCTCACTGTAACCTCCGCCTCCCGGGTTCAAGCAATTCTGACTACAGGCGCCTGCCACCACGCCTGGCTGATTTTTGTATTTTTAGCAAAGACAGGGTTTCACCTTGTAGGTTGGGCTGGTCTTGAACTCCTGACTTCAGGTAATCCACCTGCCTCAGCCTCCCAAAGTGCTGGAATTACAGGCGTGAGCCACTGTACCCTGCCAGTTGTAGAAATTCAAAGGTGTACCAGATATTAGATGAGAGCAGGAAATAACTCTTCATTTTCTTCTGTGATTACCATTGTGGTTATGTAAGACAATGTTCTTGTTCTTAGGAGAAGCAGGTTGAAGAATTTAGCAGTGAAATGTCATGATGTCTGCAATTTACTTTCTTTTTGGAGCATAGTAGGGGGAGATGGGGTCTCACTCTGTTGCCCAGGCTGGAGTGCAATAGGGCAATCTTGGCTCACTGCAACCTCTGCCTCTTGGGCTCAAACAATCCTCCTACCACGGCCTCCCAAGTAGCTGGAACTACAGGTATGTGCCACCACACCCAGCTAATTTTTGTATTTTTTGTAGAGACAGGGTCTCGTTATGTTGTCCAGGCTGGTCTCCAACTGCAATCCAACCATCTTGGCCTTCCAAAGTGCTAGGATTACAAACATGAGCCACAGCACATAACCTGCAAATTTACTTTTTTTTTTTTTTTTTTTTTTAGGTGGAGTCTCGCTCTGTTGCCCAGATTGGAGTGCAATGGGACCATCTCAGCTAACTGCAACCTCCACTTTGTGGATTAAAATGATTCTCCTGCCTCAGCCTCCCAAGTAGCTACCCACCACCACGGACCAGGCTAATTTTTGTATTTTTAGTAGAGATGGTGTTTCACCATATTGGCCAGGCTGGTCTCGAGCTCCTGACCTCAGATGACCTCAGATTACTCCTGTAATACCAGCATTTTGGAAGCCTGAACCTCCGCCTCAGCCTTCCAAAATGCTGGGATTATAGGAGTGAGCCACTGTGCCCAGCCCAAATTTACTTTCAAATAATCCAGCAAAAAGAAAAAATAAAATAGAGAGTGCCAGGCGCTGTGGCTGACGCCTGTAATCCCAGCACTGTGGGAGGCTGAGGCAAGCAAATCATGAGGTCAGGAGTTCAAGACCAGCCTGGCCAACATGGTGAAACCCCATCTCTACTAAAAATACAAAAAAATGAGCTGGGCGTGGTGGTGGGTACCTGTAATTCCAGGTAATCAGGAGGCTGAAGCAGGACAAGTGCTTGAACCCAGGAGGCGGAGGTTGCAATGAGCTGAGATTGAGCCACTGCACTCCATCCTGGGTGACAGCGAGAGACTCTGTCTCAAAAAAAAAAAAAAAAAGAAGAAAGAAAATAGAGAGACAGCTAGGTAGATACATACATACAGCAAATATGGCAAAATATTAACAGTTGTTTCATTTAAGTGGTAGCTATGCTGATGTTTGTTATACTGTGGCTTCAATTTTTCCATACATCTCAAAATTTTCAAAATAGAAAGTTAAAAAATGGTTGAAGAGATAATGGAATTAGAAAATCACCATTTTCGTATCCTTTGAGTCACAAAATTTAAAAAATAAAAATAAAGAAAAAAAAGAAAGAATGGCATGGAGTCTGTATATAAAAAGAAAAAAAAGAAACTCACCATTCTGTAACAATCCTAGTAATAACGATTTAGGCAAGATTCATCAGTCTGCCAGGCACAGTGGCTCACACCTGTAATCCCAACACTTTGGGAGGTTGAGGCAGGCGGATCTCTTGAGGTCAGGAATTCGAGACCAGCCTGGCAAAACCCCGTCTCTACTAAAAATAGGAAAAGTAGCCAGGCATGGTGGCACACGCCTATAGCCCCAGTTACTTGGGAACCCGAGGCAGAAGAATCACTTGAACCTGGGAGGCAGAGGTTGCAGTGAGCCGAGATCACGCCACTTCACTCCAGCCTGGGCCACAGAGCAAGACTCCTTCTCAAAAAAAACAAAAATTGTCCAGGCACGGAGGTTCACCCCTGTAATTCCAGCACTTTGGGAGGCTGAGGTGTGTGGATCACAAGGTCAGATGATCAAGACCATCCTGGCCAACATGGTGAAATGCTGTCTCTACTAAAAATACAAAAATTAGCTGGGCATGGTGGTGCATGCCTGTAATCCCGGCTACTCAGGAGGCTGAGGCAGGAGAATTGCTTCAATCAGGGAGTCAGAGATTACATGAGCTGAGATTGTGCCACTGCACTCCAGCCTGGGCAACAGAGTGAGAGTCCATCTCTAAATAAATAAATAAATAAATAAAGATTCATCAATGGGTCCTAAATCCACTGGGTAAAAACTTGAAGACTAACAGAATATTTGCATAGTCTCAGTGTATTTACATACAAATTATTAGCCTCAAAAAAGGGAAAATGATAATTTTACAGGGAAGACTGCCAGCAGATGCTAGTTTAAGCCAGGGTCAAGGTTAGCATCATCGGTTATGGAACCCAACAGACCTCATGTGTCCCCTGCTGTGATACACAAGACATGTCATTTCGGAGGTCTTCTCGCCAAACGCTTATAACCTGAATCGAATCGTGAGGAAACATCAGACAAGCCCAAATTGAGGGACATTCCACAGAGCAAAGTAAGCCTGAACTCTTCAAAAGTGGCCATGTCTTGAAAGACAAAGAAAGGCTGAGAACCTGTTCTAGATTGAAGGACATTAAAGAGCCACAATGATTGAATACAGTGTTCCTGGATTGCATCCTAGATCAGAGAGAAAAATTACTCAAAGAACATGGTTTTTACTAGTTTTTTCTTTTTTTTGCGATAGGGTCTCACTCTGTCACCCACGCTGGAGTGCAGTGGTATGATCACTGCTCACTGCAGCCTTGATCTCCCCAGGCTCAGGTGATTCTTCTACCTCAGCCTCCCAAAGAGCTGGGACTACAGGCATGTGTCACCATGCCCTGCTAAATGTTTTGTTTTGTAGAGGTGGGGTTTCACCATGTTGCCCAGGCTGGATTGCTAACTCCTGGGCTCAAGGGATCTGCCCACCCAGTGCAGCCTCCTGAAGTACGAGGGTCACAGGTGTGAGCCACCACACCAGCCTGTTTCTTTCTTTCTTTCAATTTCTTTTTTTGTGTGTGAGACAGAGTCTTGCTCTGTCGCCCAGGCTGGAGTGCAGTGGGGCAATCTCAGCCCACTGCTCAATTCACTGCAACCTCCACCTCCCAGTTCAAGCAATTCTCTGCCTCAGCCTCCCGAATAGCTGGCATTACAGGCAGCTGCCATCCCATCCAGCTAATTTTTGTATTATTAGTAGAGATGGGGTTTCACCATCTTGGCCACACTGGTCTTGAACTCCTGACCTCGTGATCCACCAACCTCGGCCTCCCAAAGTGCTGGGATTACAGGCATGAGCCACCATACCAGCCTGTTTTTGTTTCTTTTCCTGGGCAGGAGGGAAGAACCGAATTTGAAAATGGTTGTATATCGGAAAAGAGTGTTACCTGAATGTTAAAGCCCTGCATTTGATAATAGCATCGTGATTGTGTAAGAGAATGTCTTTGTCCTTAGAAAAGACAAACTGAAGCACTCAGAGGCCAAGAGGCATCCAGCCCATTAGTCTCAACGGATAAGTAAGAAGATACATGTTATTAATTAATTATGATGACGATGATTATTTGAGACAGAGTCTCGTTCTGTCACCCCAGCTGGAGTGCAGTGGAGCCACCTCAGCTCATTGCAACCTCTGCCTCCAGGATTCAAGCAATTCTCCCACCTCAGTCTCTGGAGTAGCTGGGATTACAGGCATGAGCCACCACACCCAGATAATTTTTGTATTTTTAGTAGAGATGGGGTTTCACCATGTTGGCCAGGCTAATCTCAAACTCCTGACCTGAGGTGATTCCCCGCCTTGGCCTCCCAAAGTGCTGGGATTACAGGCATGAGCCACGGTGCCTGGCCATATTATTAATTTGTATGTCCAAAGAGAGCGAGTGATAAACCAAATGTGACATAACATAATCAGTTGATGAATCTGGATGAAGGGAACATAGAAGTGCTTTGCAATTCTTGCAACTGTATCATAAATTTTAAATTATTTCAGAATAAAAAATTTGTTTTTAAGATCTAAGTTAGCTGGGTATGGTGGCTCTCTCTTGTAATCTCATCACTTTGGGAGGCCAAGGTGGGTGAATCATGAGGTCAGGAGATGGAGACCATCCTGGCCAACATGGAAACATCCCATCCTTACTAAAAATACAAAAATTAGTTCGGCGTGGTGGTGTGTGCCTGTAGTCCCAGCTGCTTGGGAGGCCGAGGTGGAAGAATCACTTGAACCTGGGAGGTGGAGGTTGCAGTGAGCTGAGATCCTGCCTCTGTACTCCAGTTTGGTGACAGAGTGAGATTCCATCTCAAAAAAAAATAAAAATAAAGAAACTAAGTTAGACCTAGACTAGTTGGGAAGGTAGCTTCTAATTTTGGCAGGAGCTAAAAATATGGAGATGAGGGGAAATTAAATCTTGATAAAATAATTTTTTTATTTTTGGAGACAGTTCTTGTTCATGGCTCACTGCAACCATCTCTGCCCCCTGGGGTCAAGTCATCCTCCCACAACAGCCTCTCCAGTAACTGTAACCACAGGTGTACATGACTATGTCTGGCTAAATTTTGCATTTTTTTGTAGAGATGGTGTTTCACCATGTTGTCTAGGCTGGTCTCAAACTCCAGGGCTCAAGTGATCCATCTGCCTCAGCCTCCCAAAGTGCTGGGATTACAGGTGTGAGCTACTGTGCCTGGCCTAAAATTACTTTTTTTTTTTTTTTTGAGACGGAGTTTCACTCTTGGTGCCCAGGCTGGAGTGCAATGGCGAGATCTTGGCTCACTGCAACCTCCGCCTCGCAGGTTTAAGTGATTCTCCTGCCTCAGCCTCCTGAGTAGCTGGGATTACAGGCATGCACCACCATGACTGGGTTAATTTTAGTAGTGACGAGGTTTCTCCATGTTGGTCAGGCTGGTCTCAAACTTCTGACCTCAGATGATCCGCTCACCTCAGCCTCCCAAAATGCTGGGATTACAGGTGTGAGTCACCTCGCCTGGCCCTAAAGTTATTTTTA
This sequence comes from Callithrix jacchus, assembly GCF_049354715.1. Taxonomy (NCBI): domain Eukaryota; kingdom Metazoa; phylum Chordata; class Mammalia; order Primates; family Cebidae; genus Callithrix; species Callithrix jacchus. The sequence continues at coordinate 48,882,771 of NC_133508.1, forward strand.
TTTAAATATCTTTATTGGCTGGGGGGTGGTGTGTGCCTGTAATCCTAGCATTTGGGGAGGCCAAGATGGGAGGATTACTTGAGGCAAGGAGTTTATAACCAGCCTAGGCAACATAACCAGACCATATCTTTACAAAAAATTTTAATTAGCCAGATGTGGTGGTGCACACCTACATAAATAAATAAATAAATAAAATTATTGCCCTGCTATTTCTTTCAGTTTTCAGAAATGTTGTGGAGCTGCCTCCTGTTCGTCTCATGGGGCTGATGAGCTGAGGGAATTTGAGGGAGGTGCTGGAAGAGGAGAAGGCAAGTCCCCAAGTAACCTCGTTGAAAACGGGGGGCTGGGCCGGGCACAGTGACTCACCCCTGCAGGAGGCTGAGGCAGGAGGATCGCTTGAGGTCAGGTGTTCAAGACCAGCCTGGCCAACATGGTAAAACTTCATCTCTGCTAAAAATACAGAAATTAGCCAGGCATGCCTACCTGTAGTTCCAGCTACTTAGGAGGCTGAGGCAGGAAAATAGCTTGAACCCAGGAGGCAGAGGTTGCAGTGAGCCGAGATTGTGCCACTGCACTCCAGCCTGGGCGACAGAGCAAGACTCTGTCTTGAAACAAATAAAATGCTGCGGTTCAAATGACTTTTGACAATCAGTGCTGTAAAGCTGAATCCCAGAGCTAACTGAGACAGGAGCAGGAGGATCTGTGGTCCAGCCTCCCTCTGGCCTTCAAATTCTCTTCCTGATTGAGTTACTGACCTTCCTTAAGACAGTGTTTGCTTGTCCTCCCAACTCACCTGAAAATTTTTCTTTTTCTTTTTTTTTTTTTTTTTTTTTGAGATGGAGTTTCGCTCTTGTTACCCAGGCTGGAGTGCAATGGCGCGATCTCGGCTCACTGCAACCTCCGCCTCCTGGGTTCAGACAATTCTCCTGCCTCAGCCTCCCGAGTAGCTGGGATTACAGGCACGCGCCACCATGCCCAGCTAATTTTTTTGTATTTTTAGTAGAGACGGGGTTTCACCATGTTGACCAGGATGGTCTCGATATCTTGACCTCGTGATCCACCCGCCTCGGCCTCCCAAAGTGCTGGGATTACAGGCTTGAGCCACCGCGCCTGGACGCCTGAAAATTTCTTGGGAGAAGGGCCAGCCTTTGGGGTTGTGTTCCTGTGTGACCTGTCCCTAGGAGCTTCTGCACACCCAGCTCTGCCCACCTGCAGCCAGCACCCAGGACTCCACAGCACTACCCGCACTAAATGCCTCAGTCTCAAGCTTGTTGCAGGGAATGGCCAGGGCAGTGGACATAGTGCAGAAGTTTAGGGTCTGACCAACCTGGGACAGCAATTTATGGGCTAGTGACATCCTTCAGCAGCTGTATAAACTCAGGCCTGCCATATGGTCTATGAGCCTCAAATTTTTCTTCTGTAAAATGGGAATGATAAAACCAACTTCACTGGACACGGTGGTTTATGCCTGTAATCCCAGCACTCTGGGAGACTGAGGCAGGTGGATCACTTAAGCTCAGGAGTTGGAGGCCAGCCTAGGCAACATGTCAAGACTCTGTCTCTATTAAAAATAACAAAAAGTAACCAGGTGGCATGCACCTGTAATCCCAGCTACTTGGGAGGCTGAGGTGAGAGGATCACTTGAGCCTGGGAGGTAGAGGCTGCAGTGAGCCATAATGGCACCACTGCACACCAGCCTGGGTGACAGAGGGAAACCCTGTCTCAAAAAAAACCAAACCAAAAAAACCAAAAACCCTGGCTCACGCCTGTAATCCAAGCACTTTGGAGGCCAAGGTGGGCAGATCACCTGAGGTCAGCAGTTCAAGACCAGCCTGGCCATCATGGCAAAACCCTGTCTTTTAAAAAGAAACTAATTCTAAAATTTAAAAAAAAGTAAAAAAAAACGAACAACAGCAACAACAACAAAATGACTTCTCCCCCACTGTGGCTGGGTGTATTAATTGAGATGAATCAGATCTCTGTGGCTTGTCCTGTGTTTCACAATGTTAGTGACCATCAGGGTCCATCTGTCGAGCCTCATTCCATGTGCAGGGCCATTTCTGGGGGTGAGTAAAGGTCACTAATTATATCTGCCTTCAATCCTTCCTCCCTTATCCCTTCAAATCAGTTCAGACATAATCTGCTTAATATGAACAGCAGGCATCAGAGATGGACTTGCAGGATTTACTATTTATTCCCTGGAAAGTCATAAAAAGCATCAACCAGATGGCCTGGGTTCAAATTCCGGTTCCACCACTTATTGGTCATGAGAGCTTGGGCAGCGCTACTTAATCTCCATGACTCACAATGGCACCTACCTGACAGGGTTGTTAAGAGGATAAAATGAGTTAATACATAAATATAAAGTACATGGCCAGGTGTGGTGGCTCACACCTATAATCTCAGCAGTTTGGAGGGCTGAGGTAGGCGGATCACTTGAGCCCAGGAGTTCAAGACCAGCCCGGGCAACATGGAGAGACCCTGTCTCTACCAAAAATGCAAAAAAATTAGCTGAGTGTGGTGGTGTGCACCTGTGGTCCCAGCTACTCGGGAGGCTAAGACGAGAAGATCGCTTGAGTCCAGGAGTTGGAGTGAGCCGAGGTCACCACACTGCACTCTATCCTGGGTGACTCTATCCTGGGTGAGACCCTATCTTAAATAAATAAACAAATAAATAAATACTTTGTGTAAACATTTCTTACTGTATGTCATTAAATTATTAATGTATATACAAAGAAACATAGTTACCAATTAAACTATGACACAATATCATCAACTGGAACTGGAACTGAAATCACATACTGATTCCAGAAATGTGAAACAAAGGCTGGGTGTGGTGGCACTTTGGGAGGCCGGTGTATCACCTGAGGTCAGGAGTTCAAGACCAGCCTGGGCAAAGGGGTTAAAATACAAAAATTAGCCAGGCATGGTGGTGCATGCTTGTAGTCCCAGCTACTCAGGAGGCTGAGGCAGGAGAATCGGTTGAACCCGGGAGGTGGAGGTTGCAGTGAGCTGAGACTGTGCCACTGCACTCCAGCTTGGGCAACAGAGTGAGACTCGGTCAAGAAAGAAAGAAAAAAGAAAGAAAGAAAGAAAGAAAGAAAGAAAGAAAGAAAGAAAGAAAGAAAGAAAGAAAGAAAGAAAGAAAGAAAGAAAGAAAGAAAGAAAGAAAGAAAGAAAGAAAGAAAGAAAGAAAGAAAGAAAGAAGAAGGAAGGAAAGAAGGAAAGAAGGAAAGAAGGAAAGAAAGAAAGAAAGAAAGTAAAAAGAAAGGTGGCTCGTGTCTGTAATCTCAGCACTTTGGGAAGCCGAGGTGGGGCAGATCACTTGAGGCCAGGAGTTCGAGATCAGCCTGGCCAACATATTTTTAGTCTCTACTAAAAATACAAAAATTAGGCTCGGCACAGTGGTTCATGCCTGTAATCCCAGCACTTTGGGAGGCCAAGGTGGGCAAATCACAAGGTCAGGAGTTTGAGACCATCCTGGCCAACATGGTGAAACACTGTGTCTACCAAAAATACAAAAATTAGCTGGACGTATCTCAGCTACTTGGGAGGCTGAGGCTGGAGAATCACAGGAACCCAGGAGGCAAAGTTTGCAGTGAGCCGAGATAACAAAGCGCTACTTTGTGTCACGTATCTTCTGAGTACTCACATACTTAACAGCTGCACTGCAGCCCAGACAACAGAGTCTCAAAACGAACAAACAAAACAAAGCCAGGCATGGTGTCTTTGCATTCCTATAATCCCAGCTATCCTTCCAACCTGGGAGGTGGAGGTTGCAGTGAGCTGCAGATCGCTCTAGTGAGACTCCATCTCAATCAATCAATCAAGTGTGCCTTAAAATAGATGAAATACTGTATTATTATATTATTATTAGAGGGCTGGAGCCAGAACATGTTAGCATTTTGTGCCTCGAGATTCAAACCGTAGGTCTACCATTTACTCCTTAGGTGACTTTTGTTTTGTTTTGTTTTAAGAGATGAGATTTTACCATATTGGCCAGGAGGTCTTGATCTCTTGACCTTGTGATCCGCCCGCCTCGGCCTACCAAAATGCTGGGATTACAGGCAGCAGCCACTGAGCCTGGCCAACTTTTTTTTTGGCGGGGGGACAGGGTCTCACTCTTTTGCCCAGATCGGAGTCAAGTGGGGCGATATTGGCTCACCGCAACCTCTGCCTACCTGGTTCAAGCAATTCTCCTGTCTCAGCTTCCCGAGTAGCTGGGATTACAGGCGCACGCTACTATCACCCTATCCTTGGGTGACTTTAAGCAAGATACTTGATCGCTCTGTGCCTCAGTTTCCTCACTCGCAGAATGAATATCAATAGTTCCTGCCGCACAAAACTGTTGGGGCTATTAAGTATGTGAGTACTCAGAAGATACGTGACACAAAGTAGCGCTTTGATTGCTATTATTAGAACAAAGTTATTGTTTCCAGGTTTGGAGGTGGGCTAGCGGAGGGAGGAGAGGACGCAACCGGCAGCCTTTCAGAAAAGGAGTCCGGGTCTTACCCTGCTTCCCAAGTCTATTTGGCCCGGGATCCCGAGCCCCGCCCCCTCCAGGCCCCGCCCCACCCTTTTTGGCCGAGCCCCTGCGCTACTCTCGCGCGCTTTGAAAGTGCGCGAGCTCCGAACGAGACCCGGGCTGGCGGTTGGTCGGCCGAAACCATCTGCTACGTTATGTGGGGGGAGGTCAGCGCCTACACAGCCACATTTTTTTTCGATTTTCAGCTTTTCAGGCCTAGTTCCTGGTCTTATTTTAGCTCTCGAGCTTCTCTGTAGGCTCGAATTTCGAGAAGGCAGCCCGAGTCCCTGGGAAGAGGGTCATCGTGGCTCTCCTCGGCGCCCTCCCCCTCTTGACAAGCGCTCGGTGGGAGAGGACGCCGGCGGGCAGAGGGAGGAGGCGGCTCTAGCGCCATTTTGTGGGAGCGAAGCGGTCGCTGGGCTGCGCTTTGGTTCGTCGCTGCCTCGCTGTCCCTGTCGGGCTTCCCAGCAGCGGCCTAGCGGGTGAGTCGCGGAGCCTTCTCAATGAGGACGCCCTGGGTGTCTCGGCTCCCGCATTGGGGCAGCCCGAGGCGGACGCAGCGGCTTCGGCCCCTGCCCAGGGAAATGAGCCGTGAGGCCGGGCCTCGTCCTGCCCGAGCGGACTCGCTCGGGAGCGTCGTTAGGTCCTGCCGCAGGAAGGCCGCAGGCGCCGAAAGCGGGACCCTGCCCGCGCTGCCGCGCAGCCTGAGGCGAAGGTTTGCCTGGTCCTGAATAGTGCCGGCGCCTTCGGTACTTTGCAGTCCGGGGACGCTGCCAGCTCGGGCCTTGGTGCTCCTGCGCCCCACCCCGGGCCGCGCTAAGAAACTCCTCCCAAGGCTGGCACGCGCGGGTTTCTGGGAGGCGAAGGCCGGCACCGCCAGGATCTGTCGCCGCCGGCCTTGCGGCTCGGGCTTGTAGAGCCCCCGGAAAGCCCCAAAATGAGGAATGGAGAGGACTCTTCTGCTGTTTTTTACACCTGGTTCACTGCTTATATTCAGTCTTCAGGTTCAGCTGATGCATCACTTAATTGGGAAAATCGACCTTAACCCATCATGCCCATGCCTCAGCCTGTTAGGCTCCTCTCCTGACTTCAGGATTACATAACGACTTCCGCGACTGTCATAAAATAGCTACTGTTATTCTCCTGCATACCCCAGCTTGTAACCAGCAAACCACGTTGTACTCAGCAGTTACAGTTGCAATACCTGACATATCATAAGCCCTCAGGGAAAGTTTGTTGATTGAATGAACTGGCGAGGCATCAGATTTTGATAGGAAATCACTACCCTTACCTTCCCCTCGTCATTTTTCAGGGATACTAGTGCATATACGAATCCAGAGAAGAATTTTTCTGGAAGTTAGAACACTAACGTGGTGTAGGTATTAGCATTAGAAGGAAACCATTACTCTGGCGTGAATGTTCATTCATTTCTCTTTTCCTTTTAAGAAAAGTAAAAGATGTCTGAATATATTCGGGTAACCGAAGATGAGAACGATGAACCCATTGAAATACCATCGGAAGATGATGGGACCGTGCTGCTGTCCACGGTTACAGCCCAGTTTCCAGGGGCCTGTGGGCTTCGCTACAGGAATCCAGTGTCTCAATGTATGAGAGGTGTCCGGCTGGTGGAAGGAATTCTGCATGCCCCCGATGCTGGCTGGGGAAATCTGGTGTATGTTGTCAACTATCCCAAAGGTTTGTTACCATTTGGTTTTGTAATCGTGCTGAAGCGTAGTCAGGTGTGTGTCTCATCCATGGGTCATGGCCTCTTTGTGGCGGCAGGTCTCCTGTAACTTAAGTATTTTCTTGAACTTCACAATTAGATAAGTTTGGAAAACCATGAGTCTAAATTTGTGGAAACTGGGGATCATATATCATTTTAAAAGAGAGAACGATGTATTTAAAAAATATTTTAATAAGCTTTGCCCAGTTTCTGCCACGTAAGGAGTTACTAAGAATGCTTGGGACTTGTATCAGTGTTGTAAGTAGATTCTTCTACAGTGCTCCAGTATTTGGGTTTGTTCATTGTCCTTTTGGTCTTAACATCATTCATTCAGGAAATCTGACTTCATTTTTTTCCTTAAATAAACAGCAGTTGCAGTAGCCAAATCTTGAATTAGTGCAGTTCCAATTACAATTTTGAGTTTGTTCATTGTCCTTTTGGTCTTAACATCATTCATTCAGGAAACCTGACTTCATTTTTTTCCTTAAATAAACAGCAGTTGCAGTAGCCAAATCTTGAATTAGTGCAGTTCCAATTACAATTTTGAGGTTCTAGTCTTACCCTTTTTGCTTCATTTTATCACTGATGTTCTAAATCTGAGAAAAGAAAGCATGATATTTTAAAAATGTGCCAAGGAAATAGCTAATTTCAGCAGTATGAATGTGTGCTATTAGTTGATCTGTGTTGCTTTTATTATAACTTGATATTGCAACAAAGTCCATCAAATTTGGTCAGTATGCAAGATGTTAATTTACATGTCTAGAAAAATTTTAGGGCCTGGTGCAGTAGCTCACACCTGTAATCCCAGCACTTTGGGAGGCTGAAGTGGGTGTATCAGCCAAGGTAAGAAGTTTGAGACCAGCCTGGCCAACATGGTGAAACCTGGTCTCTATTAAAAACACAAAAAATTAGCCAGGCTTGGTGGTGGGTGCCTGTAATCCCAGCTACTCCAGAGGCTGAGGCAGGAGAATCGCTTGAACCTGGGAGGCCGAGGTTGAAGTGAGCCGAGATTGCACCATTGTACTCCAGCCTGGGCAACAAGAGTGAAACTCCATTGCGAAACAAAAGAAAAAAAAAACAAATTAGCCAGGCACCTATAGTCCCAGCTACTCTGGAGGCTGAGGCAGGAGAATTGCTTGAACCTGGAAGGTGGAGGTTAGTGACCTGAGATCATGCCATTGCACTCCATCCTGGGTAACAGAGCAAGACTCTGTCTCAAAAAAAACACAAAGAAAAAAGAAAAATTTTAATAATGTTAACTCAGGGTTTTTAGTATGCTGTTTCTTGAGCAATTGGGTATAGAAATACTTACCCAAATTTAAAATGTCAGGCTGGGTGCACTGCCTCCCAGCACTTTGGGAGGCTGAGGCAGGCAGATCATCTGAGGTCAGAAGTTCAAGACCAGCCTGACCAACATGGTAAAACCCCGTCTCTATTAAAAATACAAAAATTAGCCATGTGTGGTAGTTCACACCTATAGTCTCAGTTACTTGGGAGGCTTAGGCAAAAGAATTGCTTGAACCCAGAAGGTGGAGGTTACAGTGAGCTCTTGCCACTGCTCTCCAGCCTGGGCAGCAGAGCGAGACTCCATCTCAAAAGAAAAAAAAATGTCATTTAATATCTCTCCCCAGGCTGGGCATGGTGGCTCATGCCTGTAATCCCAGCCCTTTGGGAGACTGAGGTGGATGGATCAGCTGAGGTCAGGAGTTAAGAGATCAGCCCGGCCAACATGGCAAAAACCCATCTCTACTAAAAATACAAAAATTAGCTGGGTATGCTGGCAGGCACCTGTAATCCCAGCTACTTGGGAGGCTGAGGCAGGAGAATTGCATGAACCTGGGAGGTGGAGGTTACAGTGAGTGGAGATTATGCCACTGTACTCCAGCCTGGGTGACAGAATGAGACTTCATCTCAAAAAAAAATTCTCTCCTCTTGTAAATAACCTAAGGTTAAGGTTATGTTTTATGTTTTTTAAGTAAGCCAAACTTTTGGTTTCTTTCTCTTTTTTTAAATTAGAAATGGGGGCTCTTGCTGTGTTGCCCAGGCTGGAGTGCAGTGGCTATTCATAGGTTTACTGCAGCCTCAAACTCCTGACCTCAAATTGTCCTTCCTCCTCAGCCTTGCAAGTTGCTGGAACTACAGGCATACACATCACTGTTCCTGGTTTTCTTTTTTATTAGAAAAGTAATGTGTATTCATTGTTGAGAGTTTAGGAAAGATAAAAGTTAGGCCTGGCGCGGTGGCTCATGCCTGTAATCCCAGCACTTTGGGAGGCTGAGGCGGGTGGATCACGAGGTCAAGAGATTGAGACCATCCTGGTCAACATGGTGAAACCCCGTCTCTACTAAAAATACAAAAAATGAGCTGGGCATGGTGGCATGTGCCTGTAATCCCAGCTACTCAGGAGGCTGAGGCAGGAGAATTGCCTGAACCCAGGTGGCGGAGGTTGCAGTGAGCCGAGATCGCGCCATTGCCCTCCAGCCTGGGTAACGAGCAAAACTCCGTCTCAAAAAAAAAAAAAAGAAAGAAAGAAAGATTAAAGTTAAATCTACTTCAGGAGATACAAGTTGCTGATTTTTTGTTATATAGCCCTTAAATTATGTAATAGGCATTCAGATAATTAGGGAAATTTAAAGTCAAAGTAAAATAGAGTTATTTTTGTTTTGATAAACCTTTTGAGAGGGAGAGATTGTAATCTGGAAATACTACAAAAAACAAAATTGGAAATCACTGAATTTGCACCAGAAAAGCACCTGAGACACTAAATGCAAGCCTTTATTCTGTCCTCTAGAGCAAACATCACTCCTTGCCAAGTTTTTGGTGTCTTAACAGTTCTTAGTCTTTTTTTTTTTTTTTTTTGAGACGGAGTCTTGCTCTGTGGCCCAGGCTGGAGTGCAATGGCACAATCTCAGCTCACTGCAACCTCCGCCTCCCAGGTTCAAATAATTCTCCTGCCTCCTAAGTAGCTGGGATTACTGGTGCAGGCTGGCTCATTTTTTGTTAGTAGAGATGGAGTTTCACTGTTGCCCAGGCTGGTTGCAAACTCCTGAGCTCAGACCATCTGCCTGCCGCAGCCTTCCAAAGTGCTAGGATTACAGGCATGAGCCACCACGCCCAGTCTTAAGAGTCTTTTTGCTTCTCATTTCTAGACGTAGGAGGTAGTGTTTTTAAAGAAGCGCTAAGTGAAAATTTCTAAAAGGTTTCTGCTCATTTTATTTAGATAACAAAAGAAAAATGGATGAGACAGATGCTTCATCAGCAGTGAAAGTGAAAAGAGCAGTCCAGAAAACATCCGATTTAATAGTGTTGGGTCTCCCATGGAAAACAACTGAACAGGACCTGAAAGACTATTTTAGTACCTTTGGAGAAGTTCTTATGGTGCAGGTAAACTTGGATTGCATCAAACATTTTTTTTTTTTTTTTTTTTTTTTAACCAGTGAATGAGCACCTAGCATTTATTTATTAATATAAATAAATAACAGATGGGGGTCTCACTCTGTTACCCAGGCTGGTGTCAAACTCCTGGGCTCAAACTGTCCTCCTGCCTTGACCCCAATATGCTGGGATTACAGGCATGAGCCACCATTGCCCAGCTGCATTCTTGTTAGGTTTGTTTTTGTTGTTGTTGTTGTTTTGTGTTTTGTTTTTTGTCGGTTTTTTTTTTTTTTTTTTTTTTGGTTTTTTGAGACGGAGTCTCACTTTGCTGCCCACGTTGGAGTGCAGTGGTGCAATCTTGGCCCGCTGCAGCCTTCACCTCCTGGGTTCAAGCGATTCTCCTGTCTCAGCCTCCGATATCTGGGATTACTGGCGCATACCATCATGCCTGGCTAATTTTGTATTTTTAACAGAGACAGGGTTTCACCTTGTTGGCCAGGCTGGTCTTGAACTCCTGACCTCAGGCAGTCCATCTGCCTTGATCTCCCAAATTGCTGGGATTACAGTTGTAAGCTACTGCGCCTGGTCGCATTCTTGTTATTTTAATGGCACTGTCCATGTTCCATAGATGATACTTCCAATATTTGTTATATTTATACATATATTTTGTACCCAATATTATTGCCTTTGATAATAAAGTAAAATGCACGAAGGCTTAAGGAAAGTAGATGATAATAGCATTTTTCTTTGTATTTTACACTAATGGGAGATTTTTCTGCTTTGTTTAATTAAGATTGTAAACAATTTAGTTTATATTTGAGCTCATTCTAAGATGTTCTATTAAAATTCTGTTGTGGCTCACGCCTGTAATCCCAGCATTTTGGGAGGCCAAGGTGGGAGGATGGCTTGAGGCCAAAAGTTCAAGACCACCTTGGCCAACATATCCAGACGTAGTTTCTCTCTCTCTTTTTTTTTTTCCCCCTTTGGAGACAGGATCTGACTCTGTTGCCCAGGCTGGAGTGCAGTGATGCAGTCTAGGTTCACTGCAATCTCCACCTCCTGGGTTCAAGCTATTCTTGTGCCTCAGCCTCCCAAGTAGCTGGGGCTACAGGCACATGCCACTACACCCTGCTAATTTTTGTATTTTTTGTAGAGACATGGTTTTACTGTGTTGCCCAGGCTTGTCTTGAACTCCTGTGCTCAAGCGATCCACCCTCCTCAGCCTCCCAAAGTGCTGGGAATACAGGCGTGAGCCACCGTGCCTGGCCCAATCTCTTTAAAAATTCAAAATCAAAAACATTTCTATTGTATAAGTGAGTTTTGCTCTATATTGTTAACAATATGGATTCAGTATTAACCTTATTTTTACTCTTAAGACTAACTTGGTTTAAATTTTAAGCCACTGTATCCAATTGAAACCATTCAAATTATTTATTAAGGAACTCTGATTTGGGAGTGGAGTGTGTGAGTATGTGTACTTTTAGAGTAAACTTAAATTGTCCTTTCTAGGTCAAGAAAGATCTTAAGACTGGTCATTCAAAGGGGTTTGGCTTTGTTCGTTTTACGGAATATGAAACACAGGTGAAAGTAATGTCACAGCGGCATATGATAGATGGACGGTGGTGTGACTGTAAACTTCCTAATTCTAAGGTACTTGCTTCTGTGCTGTGAGAATTTTTACGAACAGACTTCCTTAGAAGATTGTAAGATAAAATGTTAAATGCACTTAGAAAAGATAGTGGCAGGGCATATTCTTTGAATCTTTTTGTCTCGTTGAAGCCTTAGGGCTGTAATGCATGCTGAATATTTTATGCTTGTTGCAGATATTTAGTTTATTACTTCTTCAAACTAAAGCTTTGTTCATTTTGTTCTTTTTGTTATGGATGTGAAAGAGAAAAGGTTATTTGTCAAGTTAAGTTTCCTTACATAGTTATATGTTAAAACATGAAGACAATCAGAATATATATATATATATTAATCTTGTTATAAAATCTAACTTTGTCCAAGCAAACAAGTAACATCTGCTTATTTGGCACATCATCATCTTTGCCAGGAGATTGGTCATTTATTGATTTTCTCAAATCCAAATACAGTCATGCATCACATTGCAAAATTCATCAGTCAGCAGTGGACCAAGTGTACAGTAGAGGTCCCGTAAGATTATAACACTGTTTTTACTGTCCCCTTTCCATGTTTAGATATACACGTACTTACTATGGGGTTACAGTTGCCTGCAGTGTTGAGTATAGTAACTTGGAAGTTTGTGGCCTAGGCGCAGTAGGCTATACCATCCAGCCTAGATGTGGGGTGGCTATGCTATCTGGCTTTCTTTCTTTTTTCTTTTTCTTTATCTCCAGTAATGGCTATCAGCAATGTAGAAGCTATCTGGTTTTATATGATGTTTGCACAATGATGAAGTTTTTATTTTTATTTTTTTTAATTTTTTTGAGATGGAGTTGTTGCCCAGGCTGGAGTGTAATGGTGCAGTCTCAGTTCACTGCAACCTCCCCTGCCCAGGTTCAAGCGATTCTCCTGCCACAACTTCCCAAGTCACTGGGATTACGTAAAGGCGCCCGACACCACACCCAGCTAATTTTTGTATTGTTAGTAGAGATGGGGTTTTGCCATGTTGACTAGGTGGGGTTGGTCTTGAACTCATAACCTTAGGTGATCTACCCACCTCACTCTCAAAGTTCTGGGATTACAGGCATGAGCCACCACACCTGGCCACAGTGATGAAATGGTATAACGACTCATGATTCATTTCTCAGAACATATTTCCATCATTATGTGATGCATGACTGTGTACGTTTGTAACTTAAAATGTTACTCTTTATTGAAGCCTTACAAGAAAAAGAAATGTTGATGCAAAAAAATTAAGAGTATGTCCCTTTTTAATAACTCACTACTATCCAAGGCAGAAAGATTTTGTTATATCCCTTACCTTAATGCTTTTTTCATTGTTTATATTTGAGTTTTTTCCTTCCTTTTGATTTGACCAGCAAAGTGCAGATGAGCCTTTGAGAAGCAGAAAAGTGTTTGTGGGGCGCTGTACAGAGGACATGACTGAGGACGAGCTGCGGCAGTTCTTCTCCCAGTACGGGGAGGTGATGGATGTCTTCATCCCCAAGCCGTTCAGGGCCTTTGCCTTTGTAACATTTGCAGATGATCAGGTATTTTTCTCCTTAACAATATGGGCCAGGTAATTAGGTAATTTCTCTTGAACATTTCCCATCCAGCTAATTGCTGTTCTTAGCTAAGTTTTTTCACCTTATAAGATGTAGAGTGTATGGGCCTAGATGTTCCCCCCGCCCCAACTTTTTTGTTTTTTGAGATGGAGTCTTGCTCTGTTGCCTAGGCTGGAGTGCAGTGGCACTTCTCTTACTGCAGTCTCCGCCTCCCAGGTTCAAGCAATTCTCCTGCCTCAGCCTCCTGAGTAGCTGGGACTATAGATGTACATCACCATGCCTGGCTAATTTTTGTGTTTTTAGTACAGGTGGGGTTTCACCATATTGGTCAGGCTGGTCTTTGAACTCCTGGCCTAGTGATCCACCCTCCCTGGCCTCCCAAAATGCTGGCATTACTGATGTGAGCCACCATGCCCGGCTACAAATACAACATTTTTAAGAAATTTCTAAAAGTAAATCAACCTTTAGATAATTTTCAGTATATGGCATTTGGGAATGTTAAATATTTTTTTTTTGAGACAGAGTTTTGCTCTTGTTGCCCAGGCTAGAGTGCAGTGGTGTGATCTCAGCTCACTGTAACCTCTGCCTCCTGGGTTCAAGTGATTTTCCTGCCTCACCCTTCTAAGTAGCTGGGATTAACGGCATGTACCACCACGCCCAGAGATGGAGTTTCACCATTTTGATCTGGCTGGTTTGAACTCCTAACCTCAGGTGATCCGCCTGCCTCAGCCTCCCAAAGTGCTGGGATTACAGGTGAGAGCCCCCACACACACCCTTTTTTTTTTTTTATACAGGGTCTCACTCTGTTGCCTAGGCTGGTGGAATGCAGTGGTGTAATCAGAGCTCACTGCACCCTAGAACTCCTGGGCTCAGCCTCCAGGAAGAGAATCCTCCAACTTCAGCCTCCCAAGTAGCTAGAACAGGTGCATGCCACCATGCCCAGCTAGTGTGGTTTTTTTGCAGGGTTTTTGTCTTTAATAGAGGTGGGGTCTCACTGTGTTGCCCAGGCTGTCAGACGAGTCTTAAACTCTTGGCTTCACACAGTCCTCCCACCTTGGCCTCCCAAAGCACTAGGATTACAGGCATGAGCCACCATGCCGAGCCTATGTCTTTTGAAAATAGACTGAAATATCACTGCTGCTATTACTAAAACTAAAGCTGTATTGTGGGGTTAAACAAAATGAGCATTCATTGCTTATTTTTCCTCTGGCTTTAGTTAATGCTTGTAATCTAAGTTTTGTTGCTACTTTGATGTATAAATCAGTGGTTTAATCTTATTTGTTTACATCCCTTATTTCTTGTAGATTGCGCAATCTCTTTGTGGCGAGGACTTGATCATTAAAGGAATCAGCGTTCACATATCCAATGCCGAACCTAAGCACAATAGCAATAGACAGTTAGAAAGAAGTGGAAGATTTGGTGGTAATCCAGGTGGCTTTGGGAATCAGGGTGGATTTGGTAATAGTAGAGGGGGTGGAGCTGGTTTGGGAAACAATCAAGGTAGTAATATGGGTGGTGGGATGAACTTTGGCGCATTCAGCATTAATCCAGCCATGATGGCTGCAGCCCAGGCAGCGCTACAGAGCAGTTGGGGTATGATGGGCATGTTAGCCAGCCAGCAGAACCAGTCAGGCCCATCGGGTAATAACCAAAGCCAAGGCAACATGCAGAGGGAGCCAAACCAGGCCTTTGGTTCTGGAAATAACTCTTATAGTGGTTCTAATTCTGGTGCAGCAATTGGTTGGGGATCAGCATCAAATGCAGGGTCGGGTAGTGGTTTTAATGGAGGCTTTGGCTCAAGCATGGATTCTAAGTCTTCTGGCTGGGGAATGTAGACAGTTTGTGGTTGGTTGGTATAGAATGGTGGGAATTCAGATTTTTCTAAACTCACTGGTAAGTATATTGTAAAATACATGTACTAAGAATTTTCAAAATTGGTTTGTTCAGTGTGGAGTATATTCAGCAGTATTTTTGACGTTTTTCTTTTAAAAAAGGAAGAGCTAAAGGAATTTTCTAAGTTTTGTTACATGAAAGGTTGAAATATTGAGTGGTTGAAAGTGAACTGTTGTTTGCCTGATTGGTAAACCAACACACTACAATTGATATCAAAAGGTTTCTCCTGTAATTTTTTTATCCCTGGACTTGTCAAGTGAATTCTTTGCATGTTCAAATGGAAACCATTGATTAGAACTACATTCGTTACTCCTTATTTTAATTTGAACCCCACCATATGGATTTTTTTTCCTTAAGAAAATCTCCTTTTGGGAGATGATGGTGTCACAGTGTTTGGTTCTTTTGTTTTGTTTTTTAACACTTGTCTCCCCTCATATGCAAAAGTACAATATGAAGCCTTCATTTAATCTCTGCAGTTCATCTCATTTCAAATGTTTATGGAAGAAGCACTTCATTGAAAGTAGTGCTGTAAATATTCTGCCATAGGAATACTTCTGTCTACATGCTTTCTCATTCAAGAATTCGTCATCACGCATCACAGGCCGCGTCTTTGACGGTGGGTGTCCCATTTTTATCCGCTACTCTTTATTTCATGGAGTCGTATCAACGCTATGAACGCAAGGCTGTGATATGGAACCAGAAGGCTGTTTGAACTATTGAAACCTTGTGTGGGATTGATGGTGGTGCCGAGGCATGAAAGGCTAGTATGAGCGAGAAAAGGAGAGAGCGCGTGCAGAGACTTGGTGGTGCATAATGGATATTTTTTAACTTGGCGAGATGTGTCTCTCAATCCTGTGGCTTTGGTGAGAGAGTGTGCAGAGAGCAATGATAGCAAATAATGTACGAATGTTTTTTGCATTCAAAGGACATCCACATCTGTTGGAAGACTTTAAGTGAGTTTTTGTTCTTAGATAACCCACATTAGTTGGATGTGTTAAGTGAAACGATACTTGTACTCCCCCTACCCTTTGTCAACTGCTGTGAATGCTGTATGGTGTGTGTTCTCTTCTGTTACTGATATGTAAGTGTGGTAATGTGAACTGAAGCTGATGGGTTGAGAACATGGACTGAGCTTGTGGTGTGCTTTGCAGGAGTACTTGGAAGCAGAGTTCACCAGTGAGCTCAGGTGTCTCAAAGAAGGGTGGAAGTTCTAATGTCTGTTAGCTACCCATAAGAATGCTGTTTGCTGCAGTTCTGTGTCCTGTGCTTGGATGCTTTTTATAAGAGTTGTCAATGTTGGAAATTCTTAAATAAAACTGATTTAAATAATATGTGTCTTTGTTTTGCAGCCCTGAATGCAAAGAATTCATAGCAGTTAATTCCCCTTTTTTGACCCTTTTGAGATGGAACTTTCATAAAGTTTCTTGGCAATAGTTTATTTTGCTTCAAATAAACTTATTTGAAAAGTTGTCTCAAGTCAGATGGATTCATCACCTGTCATGCATTGACACCTGATACCCAGACTTAATTGGTATTTGTTCTTGCATTGGCCAAAGTGAAAAGTTTTTTGTTTTTTGTTTTTCCTTTTGAAATCTAGTTTTTAATAAGTCTGGGTGACCGCACCTAAAATGGTAAGCAGTACCCTCTGGCTTTTTCTTAGTGCCTCTGTGCATTTGGGTGATGTTCTATTTACATGGCCTGTATAAATCTCCTGGGAAATCATGCCGTCTAAAATGATTCTTATTTGGGGGAGTGGGCAAAATGTTGATTATTTTCAAATGCTTTGTAGCAAAGCATATCAATTGAAAAGGGAATATCAGCACCTTCCTAGTTTGGGATTTGAAAAGTGGAATTAATTGCAATAGGGATAAAGTAGAAGAAACCACAAATTATCTTGTGCCTGGAATCCATTAAGAAGCTTGATAGCTTTAAGAATTAGGGTGGGTTGTCTGTCTGGAAGTGAATGGGCTTCGTCCTCCAGGAGGTGGGGGAATGCGGTAATGTTGAATAAAATCACTTACAAAACGTAGACTCTCACAATGCATTGTTAATTATGTAAAAGCAATAACATTGATTCTCTGTTGTACTTTTTATGTAACTGTGAGAGAGCTCTTTTTCTAGTCGGAAGAATGTGACATTTTTTGTGTTGTTTACTTAATGCCCTTACCTAATTCGATTATGATAAATAGGTTTGTCATTTTGCAAGTTACATGTTTTAAACATTTATAAATGAAGTCATCCTTTAGACTTGTAATCACCACATTGTTTCATTATTCGGTTTCCTCTGTAAAGGGATCTTGAGTTGTTTTAATTTTTTTTTTTTTCTGAATCTAAATCTGCATGATTTCCAAACCCTGTACCATCTGAATTTTGCATTTTAGCACTTGCACTATTACTCAGCAGCAGTAACATGGTAACACTTAAAATGGTACTCGGGGACCTCCAAAGACTAAACTGACAAGCCTTCAAGGAGCCCAGGGGTAAGTTAACGTGTCAACGGCATGGTTTGAATCCTTTATTTACACTTGTGTAAATTTTAGTTACTGGTCATAGAAGGCTTTCAATGTTGAGTAGCCTTTTATTAACATGTTTATGGTACTACATGGATAACGGGTATTTATTTTACCCTAAAAAGATTTTGAAGTTTAGAATTAAACTATTTAGCAGAGATTTGTTTTTAAAAATCTATTTGGTCATCTAAATGCATTCATTCTAAAAATTTTTTGAACCAGTTAAATAAAAATTTTTATTGACACCACAGTTTAGTGTCTGGAGTCTTAATGAAAAACATGATTTCTTTTTATATGTGACATGTAGATGCTGGAAAGTTACCTTTAAAAATTGAGCCTCTAAAGAAAAAAATAAAAATTGAGTCTCAAGTAGCTGTACGCACAAGAGAAATTAGGCCAGGATTCACAGTAAACTTACATGGAATGTTAACTTAGCTAGACTGAAAAACTTAAATGCTAGCTATTAAAACCTTTTAGGAAGGAATAGCCAGTTAAAATGAAATGAGATTTTTAAGATTAAATCAGCACTTAAGTTTTGTCCTTCATAGGAAAAAGTAGGACATTAACTACGTAATTCAAGAGAGAATGTGTAAGAGTAAGAAAGATTTTGTTGTTACGAGCAAAGTAGCTCCCAACTGTGTATTAGGGTTCTGTACTTAACTGCTGTGTGATCTGTGCTCTTGTTCGGCATCACTGTGCCCAGATATCTTGTGTTCATTGTAAAGAGGAAAAACAAATGATCACAGTTTGTGACATCACTAATTTATAACGCCATTTTTCATCTTGTGGAAATGGCCGCATTTTGATTCAATCTTCTGAATTTAAACATTGTTCAGGTCATTTCCAATTGCTAGGAATATCTTTCCAGCTAAATTAAATTTGTAACATTGGAATTGCCAGGTCAAAGCTGATGATGCCTTTTCAGGGCTTTTGAAATGTATTGCCAGTCTATGGCCATACCACCCTCCCTGAACACACCTGGTCCTGCTTAAAATGGATTGCCAAATTGTCCTTTGGGAAGTTGGTGTCTTTAACAGTGTGAAATAGTACTACTATTCACATTCCTTTCGTCTGACAATTTGATAATTGAATAATTGTATCCCATGATTTTGTGGTATTGGTTTTTAACATGGAAATTTCAATCAATACCTGGGCTAAAGTATCAGTGTTTCCAACCTGCCTGCCCAAAAAAGGAATTCAAGGTTATTCCTGAATCAGTACTGCTACAACATATAAAGCACTTACAGAGATCAATAAGAACAAGTTTAAAAACAGAGCATGGCCAGGCAGTTTACAGAAATGCCAACAGCTAGTATGAGAAGATACTGGCCTTTTAAAGTAATTAAATGTAATTTGAGCAGTGACATTACATTGGATTGACAAAGGTGAATATCACTCTTGTGGCTTATGTCCCCTTGAGTCAGATGGGTAAGGTTGGAATTAAACCGTGGAGTGGAGAAATGACAGCAGTCTCACCTGGAGTCTGTTCTTTGGGTGGAGCAACAGCTGCCATTTTCACAGTAACGATGAATGCTTCTCGGGTTATGTGGCTGCCAGGGTCTTCACAGGCATTTCTAACAATGAGGAATCCTTGACTGACTACAGACATGCAAGTTAAAAATTATTTATTATGTTCTTGATCCAGGGAACGTAGTTAATGACTTTTGTGTAGACTCCATACTGACCTGCCTCACCACAATTCATGGAGCCCCAGGACACTATTCCTCCCACAAACCACCTCTGCGTTTCATTATCTAGAAAGACCAGTGCCCCTCCGCTGTCACCTCTGCAGCTATCCTTGCCCCCACTTTCTAAGCCAGCACAGAGCATGTTACCAGTTACACTTGCCCCTGGATAGGGCAGCTTTGCATATGCAGCACTACATTTTTGATGGTCAACAATTGGTATATCAACATACATGAGATTTCTAGCAAGAAAACCCCTTTGGGTTAATCCCCATCCAGATGCAGTTCCAATGTCATTTGTCCTCATAAAAGATTCATCTTTTGGCAGACAAATAGGTGTGATGTTGCTATTGATTACAACTTTGTTACTCAGTTTAATCAGTGCTATGTCATTGTCAAAGCCAGCATCATGAGTGTAACCTTCGTGTATAAAAACAGCTTCAGCCCAGGCTTGTGTATAATGAGGTGATAGTCTCTTCAGGGCACCCAGTCGAATGTCCAGGGAGTTTGCGTCATGTTTTTGCTCATAGACGACATGAGCAGCTGTTAAGACCCAGTTGTCATATAAAAGTGCACCTGCTGCTGTGGTTCCACCTAATACCAGGACTTGCCAAGGAAAATCACCAGGTTTTGCCTTTTGCCCTCCATATATACGCCCTCCTGTCGTCCGGGCTGATAGTCCACAAACTGAGGAGAGAAGCAGACCAGTAGACAGCCTTTATAAAAATGTCATGTTTTTCTTAAATTACGGCCACTTTGAAGTATATATTCGATGTCAACCAAGAATTACATGAATTGGTGGGTGACCACCTATAACAGGCAAGTGAGGATATTTTAAAACATCACAATTCAAAGACCTGATAAAACCTTTTGGTATTTTTTAGCTCCTCAGAAAAATGAGATTAGTGAAAACTTTTAGAAATTATTTTGTTTTGCTAAAATAATTTGGTCTATAAGATTTGGCGATTTGGCAAATTCACCAGGTGCAGTGTCGCGCCTGTAATCCCAGCATTTTGGGAGGCTGAGTCGGCCAGATCACCTGAGGTCAGGAGTTCAAGACCAGCCTGGCCAACATGCTGAAACCCTGTCTCATATATACAAAAATTAGCTGGGCGTGGTGGCAGGTGCCTATAATCCTAGCTACTTGGGAGTCTGAGACAGGAGAATTGCTTGAACCTGGGGGCAGAGGTTGTAGTGAGCCAAGTTGCACCACTGCACTCCAGCCTGGGCTACAAGAGCAAAACTCCGTCTCAAAGAGATTAGGAAAACTAACAGGGCAAGCAGGAATGGTCTGATCAGATGGACTGGATGATGTGCATAGGAATTAGGACGTAACCTTTCGTTGTTTCTGTTTTCCTACTTGTGAAGTGGGTATGTAATCCTAAAAAAGCAGGAACTTAAAGTCAGTATCAGGATTTGCAAAATTACTTTTACGTTTGAACATGCAAATGCTTTAGAAATTTAAAACATTGCAGTTGTGGCTAGGACCCTGCAGGTTCCAAAATTACTGTTTTTGATCTAGTTGATTCTTCCTAACTAAATTTTATTGCATCTTTATTGCAAACTAAATATTCCCATTAATGTAGCATATATGTTTCCTGTTGTGGTAGTGGACTTGCATTAAAAACTACAGACGTCGTGTTAGCCAAATACCAGTTTAAAAATAATTTGAACCAAATAACACAAGGGTAATGAATATATTATTACTTTCCTGATTTTTTTAATCATTCTACTCAACTGTTATCTTTGGAGGCAATTCTGGTTAAAAAAAAATACTATTAAAAGGCAAATTGCATTAATGTTTAAAAACTAGATGTCATTGAAAACAGTTGCTTGGGGAAATAATAAAGTTATTAGCTTTGGGTTTTAATAGCGTTTTAACATAGGACAGTAACTCAACAGAAGAGTTCATGTTTATAAATGTATAAATTGTTCAAGATAATTTTTTTTTGCTTTTGTTTTTTGAGACGGAGTTTTGCTCGTTACCCAGGCTGGAGTGCAATGGCACCATCTCAGCTCACCACAACCTCTGCCTCCCAGGTTCAGGTGATTCTCCTGCCTCAGCCTCCCAAGTAGCTGGGACTACAGGCCTGCACCACCACGCCCAGCTAATTTTGTATTTTTAGTAGAGACAGGATTTCTCCACGTTGGTCAGGCTGGTCTTGAACTACCGACCTCAGGTGATCTGCCCACCTCAGTTTCCCAAAGTGCTGGGATTACAGGGGTGAACCAGGCCCGGCCTAAAAAATCATTTACTTTTTTTATGCTTGCCTAGTTATAAGGTCAAAAATAATCAAGTGACTGATGCAGTCAGCACCTGACAACCTCTCTCTATGGAAAGTGGGTAATGAGAACATATTATTTGGAAATAATAACTTAGCCTAAGAGCCAAGTGCTGAAGTTCCATTTCTGCCTACCACAGCTAAAGCTCTGCTTACTCTCTCCTGCCCAGCTCTACTTTCCATCAATTACCAATCTCCTGTATAAATGTATCCATTACCAGGCTCACAGACTGGGAGGGATTTTTCTCCTTTGGAGCTCGTCCAGAATCCATCAGCCTCACACACATATTTACCTGTAAATCATTGGAAAAGCAAAAATGTTTAACTGCATGTATAAGATGGTTGTCATTTGCTTGAATACCCCCTTGAAAAATGTTGATTCTTGAGCATCCGTGGGAAATAGAGGTGTCTGAAGAACCATTTTACATGATTTCATAAATAGGAGGTCTCTGCATTACCATGTTTGCTTGCAAAGTAGAAACCTTTTAGATGTGTAACTTGAATATGTATCAAGATCTCAAGTGCTTAATGATAAGGTTTTGACTTGTTAAATTAAACCATTTGGAATATATTGTGTGTTTGTAGTAGTCATTTACTAGATAAGATCTGTTTTCAGATTTTTGCAAATTGACATTAAAGTCACTTCAGCTATGATATTTCACTTAGTGGATGGGAGAAGTGGCTTTTAATCTTTTGTCTAGCCTTAGCCAAAAATGTTGGTTTAAGTTTATTTTCTGACCATGGGGGCTCAAGTTCCAAGTATTGCCCACCCGCAGCTTTGATAAATTTGCATACCATCATTGAGTTTCATTGTGTAGAAGGTCTCTTCACAGCTGTACTGAATCACAGCTTTGTAGGTGGTCACTTCAGGACCTGTGGTGTACTCCACTCGGCCACTGGGGAGATCATCAGGAGGGCCACAGTCAACAACTAACAAAGAAGCAGGAGAGGGAGGAGTCCGTTGGTCACTTCAATGCTGACTTTGCAGAGGTCTGGGGAAGCACCTCTGGAAAGCCAAGCCAGGCAAATCCCTTGAGCTCAGGAATTTGAGACCAGGCTGGGCAACATGACAAGACCCCCTATCTAGAAAAGATTAAAAGGCCGGACATCCAGTGTGGCTGAAAACTGTAATCCCAGCACGTAAGGAGGCCGAGGTGGGCAGTTCACAAGACCAGGAGATCAAGACCATCCTGGCTAATATGGTGAAACCCCATCTCTACCAAAAATACAAAACAAAAATTAGACAGGCGTGGTGGCATGCGCCTGGGGTGGCTGAGGCAGGAGAATTGCTTGAACTCGGGAGGTGGAGGTTGCAGTGAGCTGAGATCGCACCATTGCAGTCCAGCCTGGGTGACAGCAAGACTATCTCCAAAAAAAAAGCCAGTCATGGTGGCACATGCCTGTCATTCCCAGTTACCTGGGAAGCTGAGGTGGGAGGTAACTAAATGGCTGAACTGAGGGGGGGGGAGTCCATGCAGAGGAAGTGGTGTCCTGCCTTTCCTAGGCAAAGGGAACTGGAAACCAGCCGGAGCTCCTTAGCACCCTCAAGTCAATTATAAAAAGGTCTGCAGCAGAACAGCATGTCACATGGCACAGGCTGATTCCATGTAAAAGGCTGAAAAGGACGTGACAGGTTGGAGGAGCCAGGCTTGGTGGCTCAGACCTGTAACCCCAGTATTTTGGGAGTCTAAGGTGGGAGATCACTTGAGACCAGAAGTTTAAAGACCAGCCTGGGCAACAGCAGAACGCTGTCTCTACAGAAAAATAGGCTGGGCTTGGTGACGTGGTTTCAGCTACTTAGGAGGCTGAAACAGTGGGATCGCTTGAGCCCGGGAGGCTGAGGCTGCAGTGAGCCATGATCACACCACTGCACTGCAGCCTGGGTGATAGAGAACCTGTCTCAATAAAAAATTCAGAGGCTGGGCACGGTGGCTTACGCCTGTAATCCCAGCACTTTGGGAGGCCAAGGTGGACAGATCACCTGAGGTTGGGAGTTCCAGACCAGCCAGACCAACATGGGGAAACTCCATCTACTAAAAATACAAAATTAGCTGGGTGTGGTGGTGCATGCCTATAATCTCAGCTACTTGGGAGGCTGAGGCAGGAGAATCGCTTGAACCCAAGAGTTGGAGGTTGAAGTGAGCTTAGATCGCAACCATTGCACTCCAGCCTGGGCAACAAGAGTGAAACTCCGTCTCCAAAAAAAAAAAAAAAAAAAAAAAATCATCTTCTTATTCTAATCCCTTTAATAAAGTTCTTCAAGAGACCTGGAAGTCTTTCCAAAACTCACTGGGCAAGGTGGCTCACACCTGTAATCTCAGCACTTGGCAAGGCCAAGGCATTCTAGCAACATAGTGAGACCCCATCTCTACCAAAAATCTTAAAGGAGCTGGGTATGTGGCACGTGCCTGTAGTCCAAGCTACTCAGGAGGCTGAAACAGGAGGATCGCTTGAGCCCAGGAGTTTGAGACTGTCACGTGAGCTATGATTGACCCACTGCACTCCAGCCTGGGTGACAGGGCAAGACCCCCCCCTCAGTAAAAAAATATATTATTCTTAGTTCACAAAATGGTAATGTACATCAATTATCCCAGTTTGGGGTGTGTGTATTACTACATAAAATTACCCCCCTTTCTATATACAGTAGTGTATACTTGTTCACATGTGTGAATTGTGTGTAATTGGAGTCTCTCCAATTACACACCAAAAGAGTAACCATTAGGCAAGGCACAGTGGCTCATGCCTGTAATCTCAGCACTTTGGAAGGCCAAGGTGGCCGGATCACTTGAGAAGTTCAAGAAAAGTCTGGGCAACATGATGAAACCCCATCTCTACTAAAAATTCAAAAATTAGTCCGGGCGCGGTGGCTCAAGCCTGTAATCCCAGCACTTTGGGAGGCCGAAGCAGGTGGATCACGAGGTTAAGAGATCGAGACCATCCTGGTCAACATGGTGAAACCTCGTCTCTACTAAAAATACAAAAAATTAGCTGGGCATGGTGGCGCACGCCTGTAATCCCAGCTACTCAGGAGGCTGAGGCAGGAGAATTGCTTGAACCCAGGAGGCGGAGGTTGCGGTGAGCCGAGATTACGCCATTACACTCCAGCCTGGGTAACAAGAGCCAAACTCCGTCTTAAAAAAAAAAAAATCAAAAATTAGGTGGACATGGTGGCGGGCACCCATCCCAGCTATTTGGGAGGCTGAAGCAAGAGAATCACTTGAACCCAGGAGGCGGAGGTTTCCATGAGCCCAGATCGTGCCACTGCACTCCAGCCTGGGTGACAGAGTGAGACCCTGTCAAAAAAAAAAGTGGCCAGGCACGGTAGCTCATGCCTGTAATCCCACCACTTTGGGGAGGCCAAGGTGGGTGGATCAGTTGAGGTCAGGAGTTTGAGACCAGCCTGGCCAACATGGTGAAACCTCATGTCTACTAAATAAACAAAAATTAGTCAGGCTTGGTGGCAGACACCTGTAATCCCAATACTCGAGAGGCTGAGGCAGGATAACTGCTTGAACCCATGAGGCGGAGGTTGCAGTGAACCAAGATGGGGCCGCTCCACTCTAGCCTGGGCAACAGAGCAAGACTCCATTTCAAAAAATAAATATAAAAAAGTAATGATTATATTCGCATATGGTGGTATTATGGGTATTAAGATGTTCATAATTTTCTGTATTTCCCATTTTCTACCATGAGTATTGTTATTTTTATACTTAGAAAAATATTGTCTGGCCGGACGCAGTGGCTCACACCTGTAATCCTAGCATTTTGGGAGGCTGAGGCGGGCAGATTGCCTGAGCTCAGGAGTTCAAGACCAGCCTGGGCAACATGATGAAACCCCATCTCTACTAAAATACAAAAAATTAGCCAGGTGTGGCAGCATGTGCCTATAGCCCCAGCTACTCAGGAGACTGAGGCAGGAGAATTGCTCGAACCTGGGAGGCAGAGGTTGCAGTGAGCCGAGATTGCACCACTGCACTCCAGTCTGGATGACAGAACAAGACTCTGTCCCCAAAAAGAAAAAGAAAATTGTCAAAGAACACGCTTTGGGAGTCTGAGGCGGGTGGATCACTTGAGGTCAGGAGTTTGAGACCAGCCTGGCCAACATGGTGAAAGCCCATCTGTACCAAAAAAGTACAACAATTAGCCGGGCATGGTGGCATGTGCCTGTAGTCCTTCCCAGCTCCTGGGGAGGCTGACATGGAGAATCATTTGAACCTGGGAGGCAGAGGTTGCAGTGAGCACAGATTGCACCACTGTACTCCAGCCTGGGCAGCAGGTGAGACCCTGTCTCAAAAAAGAAAAAAATATTAAAGAACATACTTTCTGGCTGGACGCAATGGCTCACGCCTATAATCCCAGCACTTTGGGAGTCCAAGGCGGGTGGATCACGAAGTCAAGAGATCGAGATCATCCTGGTCAACGTGGTGAAACCCCATCTCTACTAAAAATACAAAAATTGACTGGGCGTGGTGGCATGCACCTGTAGTCCCAGCTGCTCGGGAGACTGAGGCAGAAGAATTGCTTGAACCCAGGAGTCGGAGGTTGCAATGAGACGAGATCGTGCCATTGCACTCCAGCCTGGGTAACAAAAGGGAAACTGTCTCAAAAAATAAATAAATAAATAAAAATAAGTGGCCGGGCGCTGTGGCTCACGCCTGTAATCCCAGCACTTTGGGAGGCCGAGGCGGGTGGATCACGAGGTCAACAGATCGAGACCATCCTGGTCAACATGGTGAAACCCTGTCTCTACTAAAAATACAAAAAATTAGCTGGGCATGGTGGCCTGTGCCTGTAATCCCAGCTACTCAGGAGGCTGAGGCAGGAAAATTGCCTGAACCCAGGAGGCGGAGGTTGCGGTGAGCCGAGATCGCGCCATTGCACTCCAGCCTGGGTAACAAGAGCGAAACTCCGTCTCAAAAAAAAAAAAAACTTTCCTAAAGCACATACCTTCCCTAGGTTCTGTGTTAACCTCTAAGAATGCAGTGAGAGACGGGAGAAGAGATGCAAATTTGAAATTCAAGCTCTGAGAAATGGATCATTAAAGAAAAAAGCCAAGGGTCTGGGCACAGTGGCTCACACCTGTAATCCCAGCACTTTGGGACCCGGAGGTAGGCAGATCACTTTAGGTCAGGAGTTTGAGACCAGCCTGGCAACATGGCAAAACTGTATCTCTACAAATAATACAAAAATTAGCCAGGCATGGTGGTACTCGCTTGTAGTTCCAACTACTCAAAAGGCTGAGTCAGGAGGATTGCTTAAGCCTGGGAGGCAGAAGTTGCGGTGAGCCAAAATCACGCCATTGCACTCTAGTCTGGGCAACAGAGCAAGACTCTGTCTCAACAAAACAAAAGAGAAAGAAAACAGAAAACCAGAGAAGCAATAGAAGCAGCAAAATAGCAGCAGAGGGAGTTACGGGCGGTTATGGGAGTTGTAGTCACCACATGACCTACTGCTGCATGCCGGCATTGGCTGGTCCCAAGATCCATCTTTCTGACAAACTGCAGTAAATGATTTCAGGGGCAAGTGACCCTAAAGAAGAATTCGGACAATATCAATTTCCGTGTCTATTTCATAAAATCACTCCCCAAAGCTGTACTTCCACAGTAGTTCCTATTCTAGTGTTTTACGAGGTGCTTCGGAGGGAGATGGCTGTGCACATGACTAATATATCTGCTCGGGCTGGGGGCTGAGGGACGCCTGGAGCATGGATACCCCACCCCACTGCCTCAGTGCACATCTGTGATGCTAGGTTATGTATTTCATCATTCAACAGGTATTGGCATTTTATGAATCAGATGTAACCTTTGCAGCAATTTATAATTTTTTTTTTTTTTTTTTTTTTTTTGCTTTTCACTGTAATACAGAAACAGATCTCAGCTGGGTGCAGTGGCTCATGCCTGTAATCCCAGCACTTTGGGAAGCCAAGCCGGGCAAATCATGAGGTCAGGAGTTTGAAACCAGCTTGGCCAACAAGGTGAAACCCTGTCTCCACTAAAAATACAAAAATGTTGCCAGGCGTGGTGGCATGTGCTTGTATTCCCAGCTACTTAGGAGGTTGAGGCAGGAGAATTGCTTGAACCTGTAGAGGGGGAGGTTGCAATGAGCTGAGATCGCACTAACTGCACTCCAGCCTGGGTGACAAAGTGAGACAAATAATAATAATATCAGACCTGTCTCTAATAATAATAATAATAATAATATCAGATCTCAACATTTCTGCATCTGATGTTCCACCATTTCTTTCTTTCTTTTTTTTTTTTCTCTTTTTGAAACAGAGTCCCACTCTGTTGCCCAGCCTGGAGTGCAGTGGCACAATCTCAGCTCACTGCAACCTCTGCCTCCTGAGTTCAAGTGATTCTCCTGCCTCAGCCTCCTGAGTAGCTGGGATTACAGGTGCCTGCCACCACGCCCCGCTAATTTTTGTATTTTTAGTACAGACAGGATTTCACTATATTGGCCAGGCTGGTCTTGAACTCCTGACCTTGTGATCCACCCGGCTCAGCCTCCCAAAGTGCTGGGATTACAGGAGTGAGCCACCGCTCCCGGCCCACCATTTCTTTATATAAAGTGCCAGAGGGGTCAGGCACATTCGTTTACACCTATAATCTCAGCAAATTGGGAGGCCAAGATGGGAGGATTGCTTGAGCTCAGAAGTTTGAGACCAGCCTGGGCAATACAGTGAGACCCTCACTTCTACAAAAAAGACAAAAATTAGCCAGTGGTGCTTGCCTGTAGACCCAGCTAGTTGGGAAGCCAGAGTCAGGATTGCTTGAGCCTGAGAGGTCAAGGCTGTGGTGAGCCATGATTGTGTCACTGCACTCCAGCCTGGGTGACAAAATGAGACCCTGCCTCAAAAAAAAAAAAAAGTGCCAGAGGACTGTGGTGACAAGTCTCAGAAAGCGAGTGTGACAAGACTTGAAGCAAGTGTGTCTGTGTATCTGTCTAGCCTGTGGCCATTAGCTGTAGGAGGGCTACTAAAAATTCTTTTTTTTTTTTTTGAGACAGTCTTGCTCTGTCACAGTGGCATGATCATGGCTCGTTGCAACCTTTGCCTCCTGGGTTCAAGAGTTTCCCCTGCCTCAGCCTCCTGAGTAGCTGGGACTACAGGCACGTGCCACCACACCCGGCTAAATTTTTAGATTTTAATTGAGACAGGATTTCACCATGGGCAGGACGGTCTTGATTTCCTGACCCTGAGATCTGCCTGCCTCAGCCTCCCAAAGTGCACAGGTGCAAGCAATCTCTTTTTTAAAATTATTATTTATTTTTTTAAAGACGGGGGTTTCACCTTGTTGGTCAGGCTGGTCTTGAACTCCCGACCTCAGGTGATCTGCCTGCCTTGGCCTCCAAAGTGCTTGGATTACAGGCCTGAGCCATCACACCTGGCCTCTTTTTTTCTTTGAGACGGTGTCTAGCTCTGTCGCCAGGCTGGATTGCAGTGGCGCAATCTCAGCTCACTGCAACTTCCGCCTCCTGGGTTCAAGCGATTCTTCCACCTCAGCCTCCCAAGTACCTGGGACCACAGGTGCATGCCACCACGCCTGGCTAATATTTGTATTTTTAGTAGAGACGGGGTTTCACCATGGCCAGGATGGTCTTGATCTCTTGACCTCGTGATCCGCCCACCTCAGCCTCCCAAAGTGCTGGGATTACAGGCGTGAG
Organism: Callithrix jacchus; assembly: GCF_049354715.1. Classification (NCBI taxonomy): domain Eukaryota; kingdom Metazoa; phylum Chordata; class Mammalia; order Primates; family Cebidae; genus Callithrix; species Callithrix jacchus. The sequence goes on from NC_133508.1 coordinate 48,911,614, forward strand.
CCACCGCACTCGGCCATGTGAGCAATCTCACCCAGCAAGAATTCTTTTGTAGCTGGACATAGTGGCTCATGCCTGTAATTCCAGCATTTTGGGAGGCCGAGGCAGGTGAATTACCTGAGGTCAGGAGTTTGAGACCAGCCTGATCAATATGATGAAACCCCATCACTACTAAAAATACAAAAATTAGCCTGGCATAGTGGCACATGCCTGTAATCCCAGCTAATTGGGAGGCTAAAACAGGCAAATTACTTGAACCCAGGAGGCAGAGGTTGCAGTGAGCCAAGATCACGCCATTGCACTTCAGCCTGGGTCACAAGAGCAAAACTCCATCTCAAAAAAATATTTCTTTCGTGAGCTTCGTCTATGTGCTATCCATCAGCTTTCACTGCCAATGTCATTCACAGAAAGACATTTTTCAACTTGCTGAGATAATGTTTTTTAATATCAAACATTAAAATAAAAGAAGATGGGCCAGGTGGGGTGGCTCATGCCTGTAATCCCAGCACTTCGGGAGGCTGAGGTGGGTGGATCACAAGGTCAGGAGTTCGAGACCAGCCTGACCAACTTGGTGAGACCCTGTCCCTACTAAAAATAAAAATTAGCCAGGCGTAGTGGCACATGCCTGTAAACCCAGCTCAGGAGGCTGAGGCAGGAGAATCTCTTGAACATGGGAGGCGGAGGTTGAAGTGAGCCGAGATCACACCATTACACTCCAGCCTGGGCAACAGAGGGAGACTCCGTTTAAAAAATAATAATGATAGCCGGGCGAGGTGGCTCAAGCCTGTAATCACAGCACTATGGGAGGCCGAGGCGGGTGGATCACGAGGTCAAGAGATCGAGACCATCCTGGTCAACATGGTGAAACCCCGTCTCTACTGAAAATACAAAAAAAAAATTAGCTGGGCATGGTGGCGCGTGCCTGTAATCCCAGCTACTCAGGAGGCTGAGGCAGGAGAATTGCCTGAACCCAGGAGGCGGAGGTTGCGGTGAGCCGAGATTGCGCCATTGCCCTCCAGCCTGGGTAACAAGAGCGAGACTCCGTCTCAAAAAAAAAAAAAAAAATAATAATAATAATGATAATTAATAAATAAAAGAAGATGGCTTTGGGAGAAACTGTGCTTCAAAGGATTTCAGGACTTCTTATGTTAAGTCAGAAACTAAAGATGTTTGTGGTCCAAGGAGCTGTGGAAAAGAGCCCAAGAAGTTTGCAAGGTGGGAAAAGTGTCTCGCTTTTTTTTTTTTGACTCTCCACAGGACTGTGGATTGCATAGCTAGCTATCATTTCAATGTTATTACTTTTTACCACTGGGATTCAGTGACAATTTTGAAGAACATAAAGAGGACGTGTTAATTTCTTATCTGTGCCCCTAAAGCAACATACTAAGCATTTTTAAAAATTATACTCCTCCCTTAACAGTGATCACTATTTATAACTTTGCACAACACACTCTTTCCCAGGGCTGTCTACATTTTTGTGGGCCCAGGAGTTGTTTCATGGAAAGGTCATTTGACCGGGGCGGACTTTAATGTGATACGAGACAGGGCATGTGGAGCAGGATAGCAAACTCATCTTTCTGTCGTTCCAGCCACTTCACAAAGAGCTGCTGTCCTATGTGACCAACAGAAAAGTTGCTCATTTTATTTTATTTTATGTATTTTTTTTGAGACAGGGTCTTGCTGTGTCGCCCAGGCTAGAGTGCAGTGGTGTGATTCCCAATCACTGCAACCTCCGCCTCCCAGGTTCAAGCAATTCTCCTGCCTCATCCCCCAGAGTAGCTGGGATTTACAGGTGCCTGCCACCACGCCCCGCTAATTTTTGTATTTTCAGTAGAGACAGGGTTTCACTACATTGGCCAGGCTGGTCTTGAACTCCTGGCCTCAAGTGATCTGCCCACCTTGGCCTCCCAAAGTGCTGGGAATACAGGTGTGAACCACCATGCCTGGCCAAAATTGCCCATTTTAATCACCAGCTTTCCAAAGTAGCTTTAAAATGAAGGGCTCGGGCTGGGTGCAGAGGCTCACACCTGTAATCCCAGCACTTTGGGAGGCCGAGGTGGGTGCATCATGAGGTCAAGAGATCAAGACCATCCTGGTCAACATGGTGAAACCCTGTCTCTACTAAAAATACAAAAAATTAGCTGGGCATGGTAGCGTGTGCCTGTAGTCCCAGCTACTCGGGAGGCTGAGGGAGGAGAATTGTCTGAACCCAGGAGGCAGAGGTTACGGTGAGCCGAGATCGGGCCACGGCACTCCAGCCTGGGTAACAAGAGTGAAACTCCGTCTCAAAAATAAAAACAAAAAAAGGGCTCACTTACATAAATTTAATGTTACATATAAAGAAAGAAACAAAAGGCCGGGCGGGCGAGGTGGCTCATGCTTGTAATTCCAGCACTTTGGGAGGCCGAGGTGGGTGGATCCCCTGAGGTCAAGAGTTCGAGATCAGCCTGATCAACATGGAGAAACCTTGTCTCTACTAAAAATACAAAAAAATTAGCTGAGTGTGGTGGCACATGCCTGCAATCAGCTACACAGGAGGCTGAGGCAGAAGAATCGCTTGAACCCAGGAGGTGGAGGTTGCGGTGAGCCAAGATCGCGCCATTGCACTCTAGCCTGGGCAACGAGAGCAAAACTCCGTCTTAAAAAATAATAATAATAATAATAAAGGCAGGATTCCCAGAATAGAATTTGCCCTAGCCATCCTTTTTGCCCTCAGCAAACTTATTTCTTGGCTTTCTATTATTTAAAGATAGACAAAAGAAACCATCGTGCTGACAAACTATTATTTTCCCACTTTCCTTTCACATATCTTCAGATGGAAATACGTTTACATTTCAAAGCGATCGTGATTGATCGTGGTGTACTTAGTCTTGTTTTAACTCACTTGCAGAAGCTCATAGCCAGTCTCGCAGAAGATGGAGAAGCTGTCTTTCAGGATGTATTTGGCTTGCACAGGTGAAATGTGGCCATTAGGTGGCGCCATCGGATAAGGGCAAGGCTGAGCTGCGCAGAGGAAACCAGGCTTAATGGTTTTGATGTGGTCTATAGTAGTCAAATCTGAATCGAGCTATCTGAAGTTCTTAGTTTATAAATAAAATATTCAATGTGTAAAGAGAGCTTGCCATACATGGGTAAGGTTCTTAAGATTTAAAACCAGGCTGGGCGCGGTGGCTTACGCCTGTAATTCCAGCATTTAGGGAGGCCGAGGCAGGTGACTCACTCGAGGTCAGGAGTTTGAAACCAACCTGTCCAACACGGAGAAACCTCGTCTCTACTAAAAATACAAAATTAACCGGGCATGGTGGTGCACGCCTGTAATCCCAGCTACTCGGGAGGCTGAGCCAGGAGAATCGCTTGAACCTGGGAGGCAGGTTGTAGTGAGCCAAGATTGTGCCACTGCACTCCAGCCTGGGCAACAAGAGCTAAACTCCATCTCAAAAAAAAAAAAAAAAAGATTTAAAACCAAAGGCAAGATTAAACTCTCAGGTGCTTTTGAAAACGAAGATTTGTTGTTTTCCTTGGGACTGAGCCAAAGGTATGTGAGAAAGCCAGGTATGTGGGAAGATGGTGCAGTCCCCATAAATGCAGCCTCCTCTGTGTCGAGAACTTCAGAGCCACAGCTCGAAACCAAGAGAGAGTGTAACTTTGAGGAAAAGTGCTCGGGGGAGCCTTTGAGACCTGCATTGGACTGGAGCTGGGTTTAAATTACAGCTCCCTGTTTCCCAGTGGCTATGTGTAACCTCTCTGAGCCTCAGTGTCTTCATCTGCATGATGGGAGGTGGTGATGATAATAGTTGACAGGACTGCTGTGGAGATCAAATACAAACCATCCAGGCTAGTGCTTGGTGTCACTGTCATTGACCCTCACAGCAGCCCCGTAGGATGGCTGTCGTGGCTTCCCCTCATGAGCATCTTTCCACAGTGCTCAGGCCACCAGGACACTGCATTCCACTCCAGCCCCCAAACCCTGGCCTCCACTCACCCCAAGGCTTCAGTGCTCCCCAGCTAACCCTAAAAACACACCGGCCAGTTTCTGAGTCCACTCCTCCCTCCAGCACCTGCTCTCTAGGTCCAGTGGTCCCTGCTAAGCTGCTGGGGCAGCTGTGTGCACCTGGGTGCCCCTGACCCAGCCTGTGTCCTGGGGCAGCTCTCAGTCCCATGCAGGTCATAAAGTCTCCCCTTGAGAAATCAGTCTCCAGGGACAGCCTCAGTGGACCTGTGGGAGCCCAGGGCTTCTAGCACTTGAGGATTTGTCACGAGGAAGAGGTGGTGGAAGTTCTCCTAGGGCCTCAGAGGGCAGAGCCAGGGCCAGTGGGGGTAATCATGAGAGGCAGTGTGTAGATCTTGGCTCCACACCCCTCAAGCTGTGGCTCTGTGGTTCCTCCATGGTCAGAACACCCCTTTTCCCTGCCCCAACTCATACCCCACCTCACCTTCCACAGCTCCACACCCTGAAGAGTGAAGCCTCTGGGCTTTTGCACACACTCCTCTGCCACCTACAACTCTGTCCAACACTCACTTATCCTTTCAATTGAATCTTGGTGTTTCCTATTCCAGGATGGCTTCCTAGCTTCTAACCCCTGCCTGGTGAGGTCCTCCTTCAGACTCACAGATTGCCTAGTGCTTGGCTCTAGGCTGTGCTTGCCACAGGGCTCTGGTTATGTTTCTGTGACTGTCCCCTCACTGGACTGAGCAGAGGCTGTGGGAACTGTGGCTTCCACATTACATGTCCCTGGTACGCATCCATAGGATGGAAGGATAGGTGGATAGAAGGATGGTGGATGGAGGGATGGATGTATTAATGGATTGGTGGATAGAAGGATTGGTAAGCAGAAGGATGGGTGAGGGATAGATGGCTGGCTGGAAGGATGGATGGATGGGTGGATGAATGGATAGTATTGGTAGGTAGGAGGATAGGTGGATAGATAGATGCCTGGAAGGATGGCTGGATGGATGCATGGATACATAGATGGATGGATATAATTGGTAAGTAAAATGGGTGGGTGGATAGACAGCCGGAAGGATAGACTGGATGGATGGATAAATGGATGGATGGGTGGATGGATAGATGCATGGATGGATGGATGACTGGAAGGATGGATAGATGCATGGATGGATGGATGGATGGATGGATGCATGCATGGATAGATGGATATAATTGGCTGGTAGAAGAATGGTTGGGTGGATAGAGGGACAACTGGAAGGATTTATGGATGAATGGATGGATGCATGGATCCATGGATGCATGGATGGATGAATATGATTGGTAATTAGAAAGATGGGTGGGTGGATAGATGGATAGCTGGAAGGATTTATGGACAAATGGATGCATGGATGGATGGATAGGATTGGTAGGTAGAAGAATGAGTGGGTGGATAGATGGACAACTGGAAGGATGAATGGATGGATAGATAGTAGGATGTGTAAGTAGAAGGTTGGGTGTATGGTTGGATGAATAGAAGGATGGGTGGATGGAAGGGTGGGTGGGTAGATGGATAGAAGAATGGATGGATGGATGGGATGGGTGTGTGGGTGAAAGGCTGGAAGAATGGATGGATGGATGAATGGATGGGTGGGTGGATGGATGGATAGTGGATGGCTGGATGGGTATGTAGAAGAATGGTTGGAGGGATAGATGGATGGTTAAAAGGATAGATAGATGAATGGATAGGATTGGTAGTTGGAATAATGGGTGGGTGGATAGATGGACAGCTGGAAGGATGGATGAATTAATGGATAAATGGATGGGTGGATGGATGTGTAGGTAGAAGGATGGTTGGATGGGTGGATAAATAGAAGGATGGGTGGATAAATAGAAGGATGGGTGGATAGAAGAATGGGTGGGTGGAAAAATAGAAGGATGGCTGGCTGGATGAATGGATAGAAGGATGGGTAGGTAAAAGGATGAATGGATAGATGGCTGGCTGAAAGAATGGATGGGTCGATGGATAGATGGATGGATGGATGTGTAGGTAGAAGAATGGGTGGATGGGCTGGGCATGGTGGCTCACACCTGCAATCCCAGCATATTGGGAGACCAAGGCAGGTGGATCACCTGAGGTCAGGAGTTCGGCCAACATGGTGAAACCTGGCCAACATGGTGAAACCCCACCTCTACTAAAAATACAAAAAAAAAAAAAAAATTCATTGGGCATGGTGGTGCATACCTGTAATCCCAACTACTTGGGAGGCTGAGGTAGGAGAATTGCTTGAACCCAGGAGGCAGAGCCAAGATTGCACTATTGCACATTGCATTCCAGCCTGGGAGACAAGGGCAAAATTCCATCTCAAAAAAAAAAGAAGGAGTGGATGGGTAGGATTGGTGAGTGGAAGGATGGGTGGGTAGATAGCTGGAAGGAAGGAAGGATGGATGGATGATGGATGGATGGATGGATGGATGGATAGAAGGATGTATAGATAGAAGGATGGGTGGCTGGGTAGATGAATATAAGGATGGGTGGGTGGAAGGATGGATGGGTGGGTGGATTGACAGAAGGATGGATGGATGAATGGATAGATGGGTAGGTAGAAGGATGAGTGAATGGATAGATGGATGGCTGGAAAAATTGGTGGATGGATGGGTGGATGGATGGATAAGATTGGTAGGTACAGGCCGGGCGCGGTGGCTCAAACCTGTAATCCCAGCGCTTTGGGAGGCCGAGGCGGGTGGATCACGAGGTCAACAGATCGAGACCATCTTGGTCAACATGGTGAAACCCCGTCTCTACTAAAAATTACAAAAACTTAGCTGGGCACGGTGGCACATGCCTGTAATCCCAGCTACTGAGGAGGCTGAGGCAGGAGAATTGCCTGAACCCAGGAGGCGGAGGTTGCGGTGAGCCGAGATTGCGCCATTGCACTCCAGCCTGGGTAACAAGAGTGAAACTCCGTCTCAAAAAAAAAAAAAAAAGATTGGTAGGTACAAGGATCAGTGGGTGGATATACGGATAGCTGGAAGGATGAATGAATGGACAGATGGATGGATGGATACATGGATGGATAGATGGATAGATGAATGGAAGGATGGATGGATGGATGGGTGGGTGGATGGAAGGCTTAATGGGTAGGAGGAGGGACAGATAAAAAGATGGGTATATGTATGTATGTATGGATGGATGGATAGGATGTGTAGAAGTATGGGTGGATAGAAGAATGAGTGGGTAGAAGGATGGGTGGGTGAATAGAATGGATGGATAGAAGGATAGGTGGGTGAATAGATGGATAGCTGGAAGGATGAATGGATTCATGATAGAAGAATAGATAAATAGAAGGATGAGTGAATGGCCAGATAGATGGATGGACAAAGGATGGGTGGGTAGAAGGATGGCTGAATAGGAGGATAAACTGATAGGATGGGTAGGTAGAAGAATGGGTGGATGGCTGTGTGGACAAAAGGATGGATGGATGGATGGATGGATGGATGGATGGATGGATTGATGGATGGATGCCTGGAAGGATGAGTGGATAGAAGGATGGGTGAGTAAAAGGGTAAGTAGATGGGTGAATGGGTGGCTAGAAGGATGAGTAGTGGAAGGATGGATGGGTGGCCGGCTGGAGGGAGGGACAGCTAGTGCTTCCCCTTAGAGGGATGCTGCCTCAGACCTCAGACACCACTAAACCTGGTGTCCCTTCCTAGTCTTGGCCCAGAAGGAGCCCCACACTCTGGGCCAAGCTCCTTGACACTCCAGGAGAGAGGGTAGCTTTGTGCTTCCAGCTGGGATCTGAGACCCACTTGCTCACCTGTGCTCGTGTAGTGGATCTTCCAGCCTGTGTGATCACCTGACTCATCTGTGACAAAGGTGATGGTCACGTTGTTGCTTTTTGTTTCAATCCTGCGGGGCAATGTCTTCCCACAGAATGGGCCTTGTTCCTCTCTGTCCGTTTGAATCTGAGAAAGAAGCTCATGAAAGCTGGGGAGCTGCTGCCCGGGGTCTCACCTTGGCCGAGGGAAGGGACCCAACTTCTCAGTTCAGGGACAGCCAATGAGGCCAACCCAGGTCACAGATCAGCGTGCCCCTTCCCGCTCTCCCTCCCACACTTGCATTCAGAAGGCCCCAGTCTTAGACCCCCATAGAGTGCCTGGAGAGGTGAGGGTTGCTGAGGTGGACAGGAACATGGTGGGGTTCGTGCTGTAGTAAGTAGGGGAGCAGCTGGGCTGAGGGGGCATCTGGGACAAGATGAGGGTCCCAGGAGCCAGACCTTGAGGAAGTCGTAAGGACACAGGATTTCCGGGTGCGTTTCCACATCAAAGAACTCCACAAAGTCCAGGATGATACTGAACCCCTCCTGCAGGCGGATGCTGTAAGTGCAACTGGAGAGTTTGGGGTAAGGCTGTGGGTATTCAGGGCTGCTGAGCTCCCCAGACGGCTGGGTGAAGACCTGGCCCCAGCACAGGGCTGGAAGGAGGGAAGGAGGGGAGTGACTTGGTGTGCCCTCCATCAGCCCTCGAACCAACAGCAGGGTGGGCTGCCTTGGGGAGCAGGACACAGGGCAGGGACGAGGCTGGGACATCGGCATCCCTGGGTTGAGCTGGGCCCTGCAGGTTGCCAGCCCCCAAGGCCTAGCCAAAAACCAAACGACCCACCTGATGGCTGAGGGACAGCTTAGAGAGGGGGTTTCTCTTGCTTTGAGGCTTTAACTGAAACAGGCAGCACTTGGGACAGGGTGTACGGGCCTCACGCACACCCCCAGAGAGCATGGGGCATCCTGGGCCAGAGCTGCAAGCCCAGGGTGGGGGCTGGAGCATGAGTTCTGCCGGGCTTTGCTGGGGCAGTGGGGGTCGGAGGTGGATGAGCACACAGGGAGGAGGAAGGGACACTCTCCTTGATCCCTGGGAATGCGGGAAAAGGGAAGAGTGTTTCCTTGAGCTGAGGGACCCCTTCAGTACTCCCCCAAATTCCCCCACAGCCACCCCATCGATTCCCAAGTTTATTCATCAGGGGTCTCCTACCCAAACCCAGCCAGGACCAGCCAGCCCCCTGGGTTCCTGGGGGAACCATCTGGAAGAAGGGCCTCTCGTCACTCCCCTCCCCCAGTTCTGGCACCTGCCCTGGAGGTAACTCCTGGAAGTTCAAGGCTACAGTGATCCTGACTGAGTCTGGTACTCTCTTTCCTCCTGGGAGAGCTGATGCTGCAGCCACAGGTGGGGCCTTGGGCTGCGCTCCATCCCTCAAGGAAGGCTCTGTCCCCATCCCAAACCACCACCCCACCCCTAGCTGCAGTGGGGGGCATTTGAGCTGTGAGGCCCCTCACAGCTGGTGGCTGTTGCACTCCAGCCTGGGTGACAGGCCCCATTTGAGCTGTGAGGAGCCCCAACGTTGCCTGCCTTTTTCCCTGTGGCCGTGCCCTTTG